>NC_088388.1:28920000-29567500 GCF_037993035.2 Macaca fascicularis
AAAAAAGAAAAAAGTTTACATATGACCTTCCCATGGCACATTTTGGATGAATATAATTTATGCTGATTAAATGTTATGTAACTGATCCTTAGGGTGATTGTGATGGCACAACATTCATTTTCCCAAGTAAAAAAAAAAAAACAAAAAACAAAAAACGAAATACCATGTGCTCACCAGAGAAATGGAAAAGAGATGCTTATTGACTTAGTGCCTGTCACGTTTGCCCATCTTTTCTAACAGACCTGTTTCCCTGAACTGTAAAAATTTCCACACATCACATACACAGAGAATAGTCGTAGCAACCGTGGATAGAAAAGAAAGGAAAATTTAGCTCAAGATAGCTGGAAGAGAGCCATGAGATTAAAGGACGGATTTGAGATTTGCTCCATACTCACCACTCCAATGTGTCTATTTTCTGTTCTGATCCAGATCCTGGGCGAGAACCCAAAATGAAATGACTTCATTGTCTGGGGTATATATCCTGGCTCTTGGTCTCGGTCAAGAAAGAGTTCAGGACACAGACACACATGAGGATCGGGTTCAGGAGCGGAAAGTTTAATAGAAGAAGAAAAGAGAGAGAAAATGCTTTCTCGTGTTGAGAAAGCAGGTGGAAGAGGGCCTCATTTGTGGCGGAACGCAATTGGTTTGTACAGAAGGTTGAGGGGGCGGTGACTGATTTACATAGGCCTCAGGGGATTGGGTTGACCAGATGCCATTTACATAGTCCCTGAAAACACTGGCCCTCCCACTCGAGTCTTTTGTTATGCAAATGCGGTCTCCTTCTGGTGGCGGCCATGATGCTAGTACACATGGTTTTATCTGGAGGCTGCCAGGAAACCTGGCACACATGGTGACAAGGAAAAGAGGGCAGGAGATGCCGTATTGGGTGGACCTGGCTTTTAGCTGCTGGCATTGGCATATCAATGCTTGTAGGTCTGGGTTTTCAAGCCACTTTTTGTTAGAAAAAAAATGTTTTGGGAGTAGCTTTTTATTAAAAAAAAATTCCACTGAGAACTTTCACCCTTTCTAGCTGCCTAAAAATAATTAATTGATAATGCCTGTATTAATATCAGTATTACATCACATGAATTGCTCCTGAATAGGATTTTCAATTTAAGACATCATAACAAGGTTTCAAAAGAGCAATTGAGGAGTGGGTAAAGTTCCCATGAGAACCAACTTTCTCTCAATTCTCTATGGGATTCTGATGAATAAAAGAAAGAAACTTGTTGAACATGGAACGGTTCTGTACAACAGGCCATGCTTTCCAAATTTGCGTTGGTCATCAGATTTTCATCAGTCTAGGAAGTGAAAAACTTATGTATGCCTTGAATACAAAAAGTGCTCAATATACATCTAACCAAATTGAATTGATGAAATGGACCTCCAAATTCTTCAAGCTACTAAGCTTATATTTTTAGGTTTGATTCATTTAGTAAATATTTATTGAACCCCTACTTTACTGCAGGATCTTTTCAGGGGTTGGGTCAGCTGCAATGTAAAGGCAGACTGGGTTCATGCCTTCTTGTAGCTCTTGTTCTAAAGGGAGAGTCAAATAATAAACAAAACAAGGGTGCACAGTGATAGCGATGGAGGCTTGTGGGGAAAAGATTAAACAGGGCTGTCAGAGAGAGACTCTGGGAAGATATATTTCACCTACGGTCTGAATAATAACAAGGATCCAGCCAAATGAAGACCAGGGAAGACCAATCAGAAGGAAAAACAAGAGTGAAAGCCCTAAGGTGGAAAGAAGGCAGAGTGTTTGAAAAACAAACAAAAAAAAATACAAACTGGCCAGAACACAGTAAAAACTGAGGAAGATGGTGCTAGATGAGATTGGAGAGTCACGTAAGGGCCATATTACATAAAGCTGGGTAAGTCATGGTGAGGAGCATGGATTGCTTTTTTACATATGGAGCAATATTTTTCTAGAAAATTCTCAGTAAGGTTGTCTCTGTCACATTATTTCATGTTACCGTGTTCACTTACCATCAACTTCCAAGAAGCAAGCAAATGAAATGAAAATGTGTTTTTCCTTAACTTTTTCGTATGTTTATTCAACCACAGTAACTTAACACATAGGGAAAAGTTCTTTTTTAAAAGAACTTTTAAAGAAAGAGGATACTGTCCAGGAGCAGTACCTCACACCTGTAATCCCAGTGCTCTGGGGGGCCAAGGTGGGAGGATCACTTGAGCCCAGGAGTTCAAGACCAGTCTGGGCAACATAATGAGACCCCGTCTCTACAAAAAAATTAAAAATTAGCTCGATATGGTGGCATGCACCTGTGGTACCACCTACTCAGGAGCCTGAAGTGGGAGGATCGCTTGAGGCCAGAAGTTCGAGGCTGCAGTGAGTTATAATCATGCCACTGCACTCTAGTCTGTGTGATAGAGGGAGATTTGTGTCTAAATAAACAAATAAACAAAATGAGAATATAGTTGTATGTGTTTGGAGGAAAATAAAAGATAATCATTGACAAAGGAAATTGAGGAAATTCAATATTGGAGCAGAATTTTTCTTCTTCTTCTTGTGCTATGCCACACAAGATGGATCCTGAAAGTAGAAAGATCCCTCAGTGTGTCACCATGCTGAAAAAGCCAGGACTGGTGCTATAGGCTTGAAGTGATATTTTCCACTTCTGTTTAGTTCGTGTTGCACTGGTCACATTATTTAAAGGTACTTTTAAAATTTTTGTGTTCTTCCCTCCCATTTTGGTGTATACACCCAGATGCTTCTCCTTATCTTCTACTCTTTATTAATCTTATTTTCGTTGCCACAACCTAATCCATGTGAGCATTTTCCATCCTTACAAGTGCAGGATTACTTGGTTAGGGTTTGCCAACCAGTGTAAAACATACCATTTCCATCAATTTAAGAGATTGCTAAGACTGAAAGGCAGTCATGAAGAAGTATTTGCTAGTTAGGGCAAGGGTAATGGTACAATGGAGACAAAACAATTTCATTCGAATGCTTTAAGGGGCTCATTTTCCACTGTCACTTTTGCCATAATACACAATTTCCCCTCAAATAATTCAGGGATCAAAAATTGTCAAGAGGAATGAAGCCAAGACATAGTATACCAACCCTACAGATAGAAATGTTCCACCTGCCGTCTTCTCTGCCTAGTTAAGTAATTAACTACTTCACTGAAATGTAGTTCTTTGTAAACACTTAAAAAGGTGGTTTTGTTTCTTCGATTATAAAACTATTTAAGTCCATAAAATGGAGATGTTGTAAAAAATGTTGAAGTCTTGGCCAGGTGCAGTGGTTCACACTTGTAATCCCAGCACTTTGGGAGGCCAAAACAGGACGATCACTTGAGGCCAGGAGTTAGAGACCAGCCTGGGAAATATAGGGAGACCCTGTCTCTATGGAAAAAAAAAAAAAAAACAGTTTTAAAAAATCACCAGACATGGCAGCTCACACCTGTCGTCCTAGCTATTCAGCAGGCTGAGGTGGGAAGATTGCTTGAGGTCAGGAGTTCGAGGCTGCTATGATTGTGCCACTGAACAACAGCCTGAGTGACAGAACTTTTGTCTCTTAAAAAAAAACAAAGTCTTTTTTATTGAAACTACCAAAATGCTATATATAGAGAACCAAAAGAGTATCCAATCCTGTTAACAATTATATAACAAGGTTATCTCAAGTCAAAGAGTACATAGATTGCACACTAAGATCTTGTCTTAACCTCACAATTCCTCTCATTTCCACATTGCACTAGTCAAAAATCCTCGCTACTTCTGCTCCCAGATCTCATCAAATCTATGCCCCCCGCTTTTACCTACACAAACTATCCTTTGAACTTGTCTCCCTATTGACCTATATTCATTTTACCTCTCACATTCACGCTGAAGTTATCTTTCTGAAATACATTTTTGATTGTGTTATTCCTCTCATGAAAACATTAAATAGCTCCATATCAACTAGAGAATAAAGTCTACAGTACACAAGGCTTGCAGAATCTGGCTCCAATCTACATTTCTAACTTCCTCTCCTGCAGTTATCCTGTTTATCCCATAAAGTAGAAAACTATGGTTTTACTTTAACCAAGCAATAGTTTGTCACACTCCATTACACCTCTGTGCACTATTCCCTTGGACTGGAATGCTTTTCCCCCTCTACTGCCTCAAAAAATCCTACTAATTCTTTACAACCAAGCTTAAACATCAGCTTCTCTGTAAGGAGTCCCTAGTTCTCCAAAACATAATTTTAAAACTCCAACATGCTTTGTCCCAGTAGCTCTTGGTATACACCAGTCTCACAACAAAGATTACCCTCGACTACGGTGTTGTCAAATACAAATATGCATGCCACATGTGTAATTTCAGATTTCCTAGTGGTCTCATGATAAAGGAGAAAAGAAATTGGTGAATTTTAATAATATATTTTATTTAACTATTTAATCAAAAATAGTACCATTTCAACATATACTAATACAAAAAAATAACAAGAAATTCACAGTTTTTTCACTACTAATTCTTTGAAATCCAACACATATTTTGTACTTGCAGCATATTTGAAATTCAGACACTAAGCTGTGATAGTTAATACTGAGTGTCAACTTGATTGAAGGATGCAAAGTATCGTTCCTGGGTGTGTCCGTGAGGGTGTTGCCAAAGGAGATTAACATTTGAGTCAGTGAACTGGGAGAGACAGACCCACCCTCAATCTAGATGGGCACCATCTAATCAGCTGCCAGCGTGGCTAGAATAAAGCAGGCAGGAGATGGAAGAGCAGACTTGCTGAGTCATCTGGCCTTCATCTTTCTCCTGTGCTGGGTGCTTCCTGCCCTCAAACAATGGACTCCAAGTTCTTCTGCTTTTGGACTCCCGGACTTACACTAGTGATTTGCCAGGGGCTCTAAGGCCTTCGGCCACAGACTGAAGGGTGTACTGCCAGCTTCCCTACTTTTGAGATATCGGGACTCTGACTGGCTTCCTCGCTCCTCAGCTTGCAGATGGCCTATTGTGGGACTTCACCTTGTGATTGTATGAGTCAAATCTCCTAATAAGCTTCTATATTTTTATATATATACATCTTATTAGTTCTGTCCCTCTAGAGGACCCTAATACACTAAGCTGTTTTCCAAAATAACTGATCTGCATTTACATTTCATAAAATTTATAATTGAAAAAGTAGATTCACATACCTAAATTGTTCTAAATGTACTTGAAAGTTTTCTAATAACTGAATCAAATATCATTTATTTTGAATTAAAATCAAAATTAAATAGCTGAAAATCAGTTTCTCAGTCATAATATTGCAAGTACTCTAGTGTACTAAAATGCAGCTAGTGGCTATTACATTGAACAACATAGCTCTATTATATTTGTGTATACATCTCTCTTCCCTACTTAATTGGACCATGTCTAACTTGCCTGTATCCTCCCCACTGCCTAAAGCTTGAACACACAAATGGAGCTTTATGAAAGCTTGTTGAATAAGTAAAAATAAATGTGGAAGTCACTTGACCCTAGGGCAACATGAAATCAAGAGCGTTCTTTTGTAAATAACATAAATGGAATTTTTATGAATACTTACACACATTGACACACACACACACACATAAGCACAAGTACATGCATACAACCACAGGCCTGCAGCATTATCCACAATAGCCAAGATATGGAAACAACCTAAATGTTCATTGATGGATGGATAAAGAAAATGTAGTATATACATAAAATGGAATACTACTCAGCCTAAAAAAAGGAAATCCTGCTATATGCGACAACATGGGCAAACCTGAAGGGCATTATGCTAAGTGAAATAAGCCAATCACAGAAGGACAAATGCTCCATGTCCACCTACATGAGTTATCTATAGAAGTCAAACTCATAGAAGCAGAAAGGAGGACGGAGGTTGCCATGGTTTAGGGGAAGGGGGAAATGGAGAGTTGCTGTTCAGTGGGTATAGTTTCAATTATACATGAATACATTCCAGAGATCTGCTGTACAATACTGTGCATATAGGTAACAAGATTATATTGTACACTTAAACATTTAAGAGAGCAGAGCTCATGTTAAATGTTCTTACCACAAAAAAAAAGAAAAAGAAAACTAATAGTGAAAAACAAAACAAAAAAAATTACTCTGGTGGGGGATACTGATAGCAAGGGAGTCTACGTCAGGGAGATGCAGTGGGTGTATGAAAACAGTGCTGTCCTCCTCAATTTTTCTGTGAATATAAAACTGCTCTGAAAAACAAAGTGCACTTAAAGAAGAAAAGAAAATCAGTTAAGTTTAAGTACATTCAATTTGTTACTAATTCCTATAATAATAAAAATTACTTGAAACATATTACTCCCCCTTCCTCTGGGCCTTCATCTCTCTTTTCTCCTTCCCTTAATGCATTTATGGGTATGTTACATAATTAGCATTTCATAATGCATTTTTATATTCTCTAGTTGTTTTGCCTTCTCAAGTTGTATTTTAAGCTTCTGGAGATAGAGCTCATTCCTTGTGTTGTGGGAAGTCAGGGACCCCGAACAGAGGGACCAGCTGGAGCCGTTGCAGAATAACAATTGTGAAGATTTCATGGACATTTATCATTTCCCTAATAATACTCTTATAATTTCTTATGCTGTCTTTACTTCAATCTCTGAACATAAATTGTGAAGATTTCATGGACATTTATCAGTTCCCAAATAATACTCTCATAATTTCTTATGCCTGTCTTACATCTCTTAATCCTGTTATCTTCGTAAGCTGAGGATGTACATCACCTCAGGACCACTATTGTACAAATTGATTGTAAAACATGTGTGTTTGAACAATATGAAATCAGTGCACCTTGAAAAAAAAAACAGAATAACAGCGATTTTAGGGAACAAGGGAAGACAACCATAAGGTCTGACTGCCTACGGGGTCGGGCAGAATAGAGCCATATTTTTCTGCTTGCAGAGAGCCTATAAACAAACATGCAAGTAGGGAAGATATAGCTGAATTATTTTCCTAGCAAGGAATATTAATAATTAAGATCTTGGGAAAGGAATGCATTCCTGGGGGGAGGTCTATAAACGGCAGCTCTGGGAGTGTCTGTCTTATGCGGTTAAGATAAGGACTGAAATATGCCCTGGTCTCCTGCAGTACCCTCACGCTTATTAGGGTGGAGAAAAAATCCCGCCCTGGTAAATTTGAGGTCAGACTGGTTCTCTGCTCTCGAACCCTGTTTTCTGTTGTTTAAGATGTTTATCAAGACAATACATGCAAAGCTGAACATAGACCCTTATCAGGAGTTTTTGACTTTGCCCTTTGCCTTGCGATCTTGCTTTGCCCTTTGCCTTGTGATCTTTATTGGCCTCAGAAGCATGTGATCTTTGTTCTCCTTTTGCCCTTTGAAGCATGTGATCTTCATGACCTACTCCCTGTTCGTACACCCCCTCCCCTTTTGAAATCCTTAATAAAACTTGCTGGTTTTGCAGCTCAGGGGGGCATCATGGTCTTACCGACATGTGATGTCACCCCCAGAGGCCCAGCTGTAAAATTCCTCTCTCTGTACTCTTTCTCTTTGTTTCTCAGCCAGTTGACACTTAGGGAAAATAGAAAGAACCTATGTTGAAATATTGGCAGCAGGTTCCCCCAATATCCTTGTACTTTGTAACTGTTACACACATGGTTTAATGGTAATAAAGAAATGTAATAATTTAATGTATGACATATCATCAATTCTCAATGCCTTTTTTCAGTAAACCCTTTCCCAATCAATTCCAGAAGCCAAATCTCTCAACAACACTCACACTGATAGCACTATCTCTGGACCTAGCTAGGACCCAGACCTACTTCATATTAGCAATTTTTCTCTAATGTGCTACAATGTGTTTTCATGTGCAATTGTCCTTGACTCTCAAGGAAGTAGGATCATGTTTCTGACCTTTGGTACAGCACCTCACATCACCTAGTGCAATGCTTTCATCAAAATGGATCCCTCCATAGATGCTGCTTCCTGTTCCCATTTCCCACTCCCATCTCCTCCAACCAGGCACAAGATGCAGCAACAACATGGCAAGAGAGAATTTTGTAAGGGCTGCAATCTCCTTGGCCTTATTGCTCTATATCCCTAATAATAGGTAACTCTGATAAATGAGTGCACATATGTAAATTTCCACAAAGGAAATTATAGTAGGTTTATCTTTTATTCTAATGTTGCTTGAATAAGAACAAAATTAAAATAAGCACACACGCACAAAAAAAATGCCTCTGTGAATCAGTCACAGGGTTCCTCTAAGTCTGGGCTGGTGTCCTTTCTCTTCTGCTTGCATAACTCTTTGATGGTCTCTATCTCTGCAGGACTAAACTTGGAGGTTAGTGTCACATTGTCATAGTCAAATTCTTCATCAAGTGAGAAGGGTTGAACTTCATCTCCAAGTATCTATAAAAGGTAACAAAGGAGGAAAAAACATACACAATCATTGTAAATGAAGATAAAATTGAGAAAATTAACTCCCTAGTAATATTTAATTACACCTTTTTTCAGACTTCAGCACTCTCAGCTGATTAAGCTGTTTTTAAGTAAAGGAATAAATTCAATTATTCAGTTTGACCTAATTTAAGCCTCTTAATATGCCCCATTTATACCATGCTGTATCTGAATGAATATCATTAACTAATGCTGCCCAAGGCAAGAATCAGAAAGTCTCCCTTGCATACACTCATTATACATTTTACCACTTGTAGTGTTAGGACTAGAGAAGCATACAGAAAAACCAACAGTTATATTAAAATGTGAGAAAAATATACACTAAGATTTTTTATCAACCTTAAATAGATTTTCACCATTTGCCAAAAAAGATCTATATTAATAAAACATAATTTTTTAAAGATAAAAGTACACTACATTGAATATACTTCTTCAGATAATACCTATAAATCTTGGCTAATAACAGTAAAACTTGAAACATAGTTTAAATTTAAAAGTCCAGGATCTCTTTTTTCCTGCCAAGAATTTAAAAATATCAGTTTATCTATAAGTAAAGTGTTACAAAGAAATGTAATAATTTTGAATCTATTCATAATTTGTGAGTTTTAAAGACTTCCTAAAGGAAGGCAGATAAAAAAGCATATTTTCCAACAAACGAAGAGTATGCCTTAAATCTCTTGTATCACACCCTAAAAAGCCTCTCCAAAAACAAATGGTGTGTGATACAATGAAATCATCCAGTGCTTCTATGTAGCTCTACAATATGTATAGTGATGCTGAAATAATTGAAAACTATGGTTTATGCAAGAATGAAAAAATGTCCCAAAGCTATAATCAGCTTTAAATATTCTTGCATGGAAGATGATCTCATTGAGTGGCTTATGCAATGTTGGTAAAAATGTAGCATGTAGCTCAGAAACTATCTGCTGTTACTAAAGGTGAAAGAAAAAATAATGAGTAGTTATCTCCTACCTGTTCCGCAAGTTATGTTTTGAAGTTAGGTGTGCAGTGCTAATAGCAAACGCTCAGCCATTTATCATCCTTTCTTAGTAAAATCAACAGGAGAACAACTTCTGGAGATGTGCTTATTTCCTCTTTATTAGAAAGGACCTTAGTGCTTTTCTGACAAAACTGCCACTGAGTTTCCATGGTGAGTTTCCACCATGTGCCAGCCCTGATACTAGGAACCACATCGCATCAGCAGTGATATTCAAACAACCCTACCGGTAGTCACTGTTACCCCTACTTTATAAAGCTCTGAAAGGTTAAGTAACTTGCCCAAAATACAGAGTTAGTAAGGGAGAGAAGCAATATTTGAATCCAGGGTAATCTGCTTCAAATAAAGCCTCACCTGCTCAACAGAAACATCAACAAGAATCAACCTTGAAGTTTTCACTAAGCCAAGTCATAGCTCTTTGGAGAGAAGACCTTTTCTAAATAAGATGATCAATTCTCACAGCCTACCATTAGAAAACTGTACTCAAGGCTACGTGTAATACCAGGACTAGCTTTTAAAACCCAGCTGTATACAAAAAGCAAATCAGCCTGCAAGGCTGATTTTGATCACTTTCTGAGATCGAATTTATCATCAACACAGCCAAAGTGACAGTGGGACAGTCTTGCTTAGATGGCTCAAATGCAGAAACACACACACACACACACAATGACACAAGATGTTCATTTCCTGAATGTTAAGTGTTCTTGCTGTCTCCAGCTCTACTCAGCAGTAAGTACTGAGGCCTGCAGGCTTGGTTGGCCACAACCCCTTCTGGAGCTGATTCTAGCTGATCCTGGCAAAGCATAAGGAGGAGAACCTGTTTCCACCAATATATTCAGTCTGATGGGAATTTTGCTGCCTTTTCATGCCTGGGTAAAGGCCTTTCATCACATGTCTATTAAGCTTCAAGCTGCCTATACCTGCATATGTCCCCTATACTAGGTCTTTAAATTCTACCTTGAAACCTCTAAAACTTGCCTACACCTTACTAGCCATCCCCACTAGATGCAGTCACTTTGTCTTCACCCACTTCTCACTTAGGGGTTAGGAATACAATTTCAAATTAGACAAATCCCTTTGCCATGTTAAAATCTCAGTGACACCATACCATGCCCCCAACTCCCTCTACAGAACACAAATAACCTCAATTCCCACCTCCCTCCCCTTACCTCTTCACTCAATAAACATTTATTATATAGCAGATTCTGAGAACATAAAGTGATTATAGCAAAATCTATGTCTACAAGGTTTCATAACTTCAAGGAGAAGACAGAAGTGTAGGAATGATTTCAGTATCACGTGCTGTGCTCTCCAGTACAGGAATGCAAAAAAGGGAAACAGAAGCACAGAGAGGAAAGTGCAGAAGCTTCATTTACTCTTCTATTTTTCTTTTTCTTTTTCTTTTTTTTTTTTTTTGAGACAGAGACTCCCTCTGTCACCCAGGCAGTAGTGCAGTGGTACGATCTCAGCTCACTGCAACCTCCGGCCCCCAGGTTCAAGCAATTCTCCCGCCTCAGCCTCCTGAGTTACTGGGACAACTGGCACATATCACCAGGCCTGGCTAATTTTTGTATTTTTAGTAGAGACAGGGTTTCACCATGTTGGCCAGGCTGGTTTCAAACTCCTGGCCTCAAGTAATCCACCCACTGCAGCCTCCCGCAGTGCTGGGATTACAGGCATGAGCACCGAACCTGGCCTCTTACTCTTGATTGAGTTTTGCCACTCTCCAGAAAATCTTACTAGCCTCCCCACACATCACTTCACTTATTATCTACCTCATCCTAGCAACCCAGCTAAAGTAAGTCCTGTATTTCAGACTTACTTCTAAACTTTGATCAGGGTTCCCATGGCCGAGTTAGTTCTAGATACGGCCCAACCCATTGCCTTCTTAAGATTCTCCCTTCCCTGAGGTCTCAAACTACCCTGTGGCTGTAATATCCAAACTTAGGGGACTAGACATGTAGAAATGTATTTTTTTTTTTTTTTTTGAGACGGAGTCTCGCTCTGTCACCCAGACTGGAGTGCAGTGGCCAGATCTCAGCTCACTGCAAGCTCCGCCTCCCGGGTTCACGCCATTCTCCTGCCTCAGCCTCCCGAGTAGCTGGGACTACAGGCGCCCGCCATCTCGCCCGGCTAGTTTTTTGTATTTTTTTTTTTTTAGCAGAGATGGGGTTTCACTGTGTTAGCCAGGATGGTCTCGATCTCCTGACCTCGTGATCCGCCCGCCTCGGCCTCCCAAAGTGCTGGGATTAATGGAAATATCTTATTTGCCTTTAAGTTTTAATACATTTACATTCTTCTCTGTTATGGATGATGATTTTCTTCATCAGTCACTTGGTACTAACCATAACAATAACATGAAATAAAGTTTTCAGCAAGTCAGTAAAGATAATGTCAACACAAAGATTATTCATTTATAATACCCTTCAATGTATAAAAATATACTTAAAATATAAATTTCTTCACTAAGAAATGAAGGGTTATTAACAGCAGCTATTGTTAGATTTTTCTAGGCAATCAGTTAGATACTGAGATATTAAAGCAAGAAATAAAGAATAGTAATAATGTCACATTTGCAATGCCAAAACATGACATTCAGGACACTCTAAACCATTTTGGGGATATACTGTAATGTGGCCAGTACATCCCTGAGTCGAAATGTCAGAGGAATAGCCTCCTGCAATCATTCAGATATTTTACATTCTTTCTACAAACTCTACCTTCCTATTAAATTCTAGTCACTGTGTTAGGTGCTGGGGATACAAAGATGAAGACCTATGTGAAATCACAAACAAATCATTAGAGTAAAATGTGGTAAGAACAGGGTGATAGGAACACAGAAGGAATACCTGACCCAGACTAAGTTGGAGGGGATTGGGAAGGAATCAGAGAAGGCTTCTTGGAAGAGGTGATATCTAAGCCGACTCTTAAAGGGTAAACATTAGTTTACAAGTTGACAGAGAAGAGCTTTGCTGACAGGGGGAGTTTCCGTGAGCAGTCCATGGAAATAAGATGCAGAATTTCGCATTTGTGAGTCTGAAAGTAGGTCAACATTGTCAGAGCACAAAGTGTAAGTTGGAGAGTGGCAAGAGACAAATATGGTGCCAAATCATCCTAGAGATGATGAAAAGTCACTGAAGAATTTTTTGAAGGCAGGGAAGACACTTGGTCATCTATGCATTTCAAATAAATTCCTTCATCCATTTAATTTTTATTAAGCACCTACAATGAGACAGGTGCTGGAGTAAAAAAAAAAAAAAAAAAATTGCCCTGCCCTGTTGGAAATTATGAGAGACAGATCACTATGAAGGTTAAACAGAAGGTAGATTTGAGCGGGATAAGCCTGGAGCCAGAAGAGTACTCAAGAACCTGCTAGAGCAGTTCAATAAGACATCATGAGAACAGGGGACTGGTAGCAGAGACTTGAAAAATCCATAGAAAGTGAAATTGGCAGCACTCAATAAGTGACTGAATATGGAAATGTAAGAAAAGGAAGAATGCAGAAAGGGAAGCAGGTAAAGCACAGTTTAATTTGAATGTACCTGAAGGAATCTAGATGAATTGAATATACAAACTTGAAACTGAAAAAAAAATAAAAAAAAAAAAGGTCTGAAGCTAGAGATGTCAATTTGAAGATGAAGATGGATTCAAGTATGTAGGCTGTGAGGAACTGTATGTTAAGCACCGAACCCTAAGGCACACCAACTCATAAGTGATGTATGGAGAGAAAACCCAAAGGAGTCAGGGAAAACACAATTTGAGAAATACGTAAAGAATCACAGAAGAAAAGTGAAGTGAGAACCAACGAAGCAAGAGTGCCAGAGGAAGGTCAATAGTGTCAAACATGGTAGAGAGATCCATTAAAAGGAAGACTGGAAAGTGTCCCCTGGATTTGGCAATCATAAAGCAATTGGTGCCTTCATTCTGAAAACATCCAGGCAGGTGACTGGAGCCAAGGATATTTTACAGTATACTGAAGAGTCTAATAGCTTTTCAATTCTGGATTAAAAGAGAGAAAAAAGAACAGACAGTAGCCAAAGAGGGGTCCAAGATGAAGGGAAGTTTGTTTTCCTTGTTTTGTTTAATTTTGTTAAGGATAGGAAAGACTTAAACCTGTTTACAGGTTGATGTGAATGAACAAATAGAAAAGAGAGAATGACCCCAACCATGTTATTACTGTATACCAGAAAATCACTCCCATTTAGTGGTGAGGTTTGTTTATTTATTTGTTCATTTAATAAATGTTTACTGTATGTCTACTATATGCATGGCACTGAGCTTGGCACTAGTTCTGACTTTGCATGTTAATTACGTAAGCTTATGATGACATGCATGAGTGAATTTAGTTTTCCAAGACCGGAGACACATAAGTGATTCAAAGTGAGCCTAGGTAGGTGCACACTGCAATTCACAAGATATCACTGTGATCTTCTAAATGACAGCTTTGTTTGTTTGTTTGTTTGTTTTCTTGAGATGGAGTCTCGCTCTGTCGCCCAGGCTGCAGTGCAGTGGCGCGATTTCGGCTCACTGCAAGCTCCGCCTCCCGGGTTCACGCCATTCTCCTGCCTCAGCCTCCCGAGTAGCTGGGACTACAGGCGCCCACCACCACGCCTGACTGATTTTTTTGTATTTTTTTTAGTAGAGACGGGGTTTCACCGTGTTAGCCAGGATGGGACAGCTTTTCAAATACAGAAAGGTTGCATTTCTATGTATATATTTCAGTTATTGGCTGTTGTGGCATACTTTGGAAATTCTCTTCTTTCCAATTCAGTTCGTGTTAGGGTTCAAAGCCAAGGTTTTTAGATTACAAACTGAAATTATGATTTACTTCAGTGAAGACTTTGTGCAATGGAACACCAAGTCCCCTGCTGCCAAACAAAAAACAACTATGAATTAAGTTATTAACTTGTTATTTTTGCCTAAGGAGCTGAAAGAAATATGTGGATTTCAGGTGTCTAATTTCAAATCTAATTGAAACCTTTTTGTAGCCTCTCAGGGAATAAAATTTGTGGAGTATTGGAAAACTTTCAGTCCCCTTAAAATTGCTCATGTGACTTATTCTAATAGAGGCATTGTTGATGGAGAGATTGTTTTCATTCATAGTACCACATAGGCAAATTAAAGAAAATGAAACTAATGCTTAAATCAATAATGGCAGCATTTAGCTGTAGGCTACCATACAAAGTAATATGGTAAATAAACTGTCTTTATAGGAGAAAATTTTTAGAGTACCATTATGAATTGGACAAACAGGAGAGCTCCTATTAAAATACCACACAAGTTTCTTCTATGACCTCTTCTACAGTTTTCAGGGGGAGGGGGTGGGTATCACAATTTTTTATCCTCCTAATAACAACTCTATTTGTTCTGTAGAGTAGCTTCAAACTTCCAAAGTTCATCAAAATGGAGTAACTAAGGCAAGATAATTCTATACACATAATTCTATACATAATTATGCATGTGGTAAAATTAGGGAAAAAATCTGAACCAAAAAAATGTTAAATGTTTGAAGTGATGGATATGCTAATTACTCTGATTTGATCATACACATATATATATACTAAAATATCACACTATACCCCATAAATATATACAATTATTATATGTTAATTTAAAAATAAAAAAACTAAATTAGGTAAAACATTGAGTTGGTCCCATTCATATCAGAAAGTTGATGGATTCTTAATAGGCGATTAAGAGAAAGTTAGGAAGGACATCCAGAATATATTTTCAGCTTTTCAGATTGAAATCACAGAAAGAAACTATCATCTCTAATCCCAAAATGGCCTTTCAGTAAGCCCTTCAGGACCCATTTGCTATAAACTAATGATTATATTCTTTTACTAGCTCTGGGTGCTTTAAAATAAGATGAATGTTATCAAACCAAAGCAGAGTTGGTACAGTACAGGTTGAGTATCTCTTATCCAAAATGCTTGGGATGAAGTATTTTGGGTTTCAGATTTTAGAATATTTGCAGAACATATACCAGTTGAGCATCCCTAATCCCAAACTCTGAAATCCAAAATGCTCCAATGAGCATTGCCTTTGAGCATCAGGTCAGCACTCAAAAAGTTTCAAATTTTGGAGCATTTCGGATTTTCCCATTTGGAATGTTCAACCTATACTGTGATTCTAGATGGTTGTGCAAAGTTACTCTAAAAAATAGGAATTAGAAATAAAAATTCCCAACCAAGATATTACTTCAGATATTCAAAAAACAGCAAAAGTTATTCATTTGTGGCTTGTATCATTTTGATTCCAACATTTTTAAATGTCCACATTTCTGGTAAGAAATTTATATTCCTCTTAAACACACCATCATATATGGGGTCTCAACTTGAATTATACTGCTATTTGATAGATTCTGTTTTCATTCATAGTACCACATAGGCAAATTAAAGAAAATAGAAGTAATGCTTAATCATTCAGTTTTTTTAACCCATTAACTAAAATCACTTTGTAACAATTTCTATAATGGTACTAGATTATATATATTCTCTAATTGTACTGAAATAAAATTGTATTTCTATAAAAGTACTAGGTGCCATGTCTACTGGCTGGTCCAATAACTTGTATGGCCACAAGTGAAGTCAACAGCATGAACAAATCTTAAAAAAAAAACTTATTCCTTCTAGAAATAGCCTTATAATTTTAGCTTTTTACAACTCAGAGAGAGCAATCTATAATTCAAAAAGCATATTGAAAAGTGACTGTCCCTAACAGTTTAGCCAGTAATCAATTTGGGAGTTTATTATAAGCCTGCATGCATCCTGGATATACTTTCATGATGTCAGTGAACAAAAGTACTTATTAGAAAGTGGTAATTTAAAAGTGAAATGTGTGGATTATTTCTGACTGAATCGCTAATTCTATAACAGAATATCTTCTAGTAACAAGACTAGTACCTCCTGATTAAATAATCCAAAAAGACCCTAAGGATTTTATTAGAAAGCAATAATAAAGAGCCCTTAACAACTTCTTGGGCCTGATCCTGCTTTGTGTTCCAGTAAGGAGGGTGAGAAAGGTCACTACCAGCGCTAGCAACAGCCTCTATTGATGCAAGTTTATTAAGCATATGTAGAAGAGCTGCAAAATGATAGCAAAAGATGACTTTCAAGTTGCACATTTGTGAAAGATATGCCATAGATTCCATTTTCATAGCTAGGTGACATTTCTCAGCCTCCCCTGTGGCTAGTAGGAACATGTGACTAAGTGGTCACCAATGGAATGTGAGCAGAAGAAATTAAGGACCTTGAGTCCTAAGCCTTGGGGAAACATGCTGTCCCCATGCTCCTCTATTCTGCCCTCCAGGTATGATGATGACCTGACCCGGAATACGCAGGTGAGGATGATGTCCTAAAATATAATGGACATCCAGAAAGAAGGAACCTGGGTCCCTAATGACCCCCCAAAAAGGAGCCACCTGCTCATTTTAAGGGCTCTATATAGGCTGTTAAATAAGAGAAATAAAGATCTATCTCTTTTCAGCCATTGAATTTATTGGGATTCTCTGTTACAGAAGCCTGGCCTTACCTTAACTCATTCAAAAGTTTATAGAACCTTATCCATAATAATAAAAACGGCCTGTTCAGACTAAAAAGGGCAAGAAAACTGTCCATCCTTTCTATGTGTAGTCCTTGGGTAGCACAGATCTGTAGCACTGCATACATTGTAAAACAAAAATGGTTTCCACGTAAAAACATAATTGTGCTATGTGTTTAAAAAGAAATGTATGCATTTGAGATAGATGGCTGTGAGAAGGACCAATTAAGCAACTTGAATTTTATATTTTCCCAAATCTTAGACAAATACAAAAGTATACAGCATTTCTTTGAAGGGATGAATTACAAAATCAAGGCAGTGTAGAGAATGACTGAATTCCCTGTAGAGTACCTCTTCCGTCTGTTTGTCCATTCTTTTTACAGCGGGCTTTGGCTTCACCTCACAGGTAGGAGGCTGGGCTACAGAAGGGATACAGGGAGGAATGCTGGTGCTTGCAGCCTGCTCCACTTCTCCTGGAAGAAGCAGCAAATCTGTTGGATACAAAATATTTCAGTTGAGCCCTTCGCCAAGTTCACAATTTACCTAAATCATTTAAATGCCCAGAAGTCAAAGAAAATGAAGCAAATATGCTCATGTAAAGTAGGTCCATTTCACAATGCCTGTTCCCCTTTGGGAACTGGACTCAAGGGTTTGTCCTTTCCTCACAATAGAAGCCATTAGTGCATTTACTTTTATTTTATCGTTGCAAACTTAAGAGTCCCCCAAAAATGTCTGGAGGAGTACTGTTTTTGGAGTAACCTGACTGTCCCTTTTACTCTCAACTCAATTTCTACTTTTATAGGAAAATAAGGTGGTAAGATGTTACTTTTGCTTCATTTTCCCATATTTTCTTGAAGGGATAAAGAGAAAGAAAATGGAGTGCTGATTTCATCCTGTAACAATATGGCAATATTTCAAAAATATATATTAAAAAACAGTAATGCCAGAAGGAAAGTACTTTAACTTTCAGCAGAAAAATGAAATACTCTGTCATATTCATAATGCATGGTCTAATTTTCAACACTTGCAAAGAACAACAGCAATGTGTTTCCTGCTTGTTAAGCACAATCTCAAGAATTCAATAACCAATCTTGGAGTTCTGATTGACCTATTATAAGCGGATATGTCTCCTGATTTTTGCATGTGTGACAGTACATGCATGCATCACAGACAACTGATGATCTTCCACAGCTTTCTTCAAGGAGGACAAAAAAACAAATAGAAGCACAACAGGTTTCCTACTCAGCCTGTTTTCATAGGAACAGAAGGGCTTGCTAGAACTAGCCAATAACTTGGAGGCGACTCTGGATGACGCTGCCCACTTCTCAAGGATGATCCTAATTAAGGCACTAATTAAGTTCTCAATGGAAGTGATTAATTAGTAACAGGCATGACTTGACTGCTGCAAATGGCAGCATGCATAGGGAGATAATTGAGCAGGTATTGCTGTTCAAAAACTGAAACTTATTTGAAATGAATCCCTCAACACTATAGATATCCCCTTCACACACAAAAAAATATAATTACAAAATTCTTATGACTCCAGCAACAGAGAAAACAGACAGCCTGGAAATAGAATTGTGGAGGGGAAATGACAAAGAAGGTAATTCTGCTATGGCTAATTATTGAAATTTTAGACTATGATTTCATTAATTAGCAGAAATAAAAACAATAATAATAGCCAACACTTACATACTCATCATTTTGTATGCTTTAGCTCTGCTAATACTCCCAAAGCTCTATTATTTCCTGTTCTACAAGCAATGAGCTCTAAACACTGACAGTAGCCTCACTCAAGATCCCACAGCTAAAAAGGGCAGAGCTGGGCAGTCTATCTACAGAGCCCATGCTCTTATCCTACAATGCCACATTACGAACTTCTTTTAAACAAGCATTTTCATTACATATTTTATTTTACTGGATCAAATTAAACACTCAAACTCAGAACCAAGAAATGTCATTACTATAACACATTAGCATGGTTAGGCAACATTAAGTACATTTCCCAAACATTTCATACCCAGAGAAACAACATTTTAAAATTCAATGAGGTTGGTGGGAAGACTGGTTTTCTAATGCACCTATTTATGAGTTCAAAGCCAAATCCTCACTGAGCATCCTCGTGTAATAGCCCAGGACTGGTACAAATCTGGTGAGGGACCCACTAACAAGGAAAGCAACAAGAGAAAGCCTTGGGCCTCTCAACATGAAAACCATTATCTACCTGACCACTGGCTGACAGAGCAAACATCAGTTCAAATGTGAAATCAAAATCAAGTCTGCTTTCAGGGCTATTTAAAATCATTGTTCTGGCTGACAGTATTGTGCAGCGAGGAGGCTAACTCTGCAGTTTCTTTACTGAAACTTCACTTCTCTAACCTATTTGCCAAGAAAGTAGGATTTTCAACAAAAATGGTTTCTTTCATAATAATTCTACTGCCATGGGAACAATTCTTTCAAAATGACAAGACTCAGTATTCTCCATGTCTTAAATTCTTGTCATTTGTTTCTTCAGAGTCAAAGCGAAATGCACCAATGCATATCTATTAGTGCCTAACATAGCACCTCATACATAGCGAATTCTCAACAAATACTTGGAGATAGAAAATGAATTGTGTACACCTCAACTTTTAAACTGAACGGCAAGTATCAAGAGTCTGCCTGCCAATAAGATGTTGTGGATGATGTAAAATGAGTATAGCCCTTACCCTCAAAAACTAAACATTACAGGAATAAGACTTTCATATATAAAGTCAATCAAAGAATAATCAAGAAAAAATTGAATGGCTCTAACTCTAAAGATGACAGATTTATAAAAGGGCAAAAACAATATGAATGAGAAGAGCCTGGCAAGGCATATGTTATAAAGAAAACTACTGCAATCATTTAGCCATTTTACAATTGTGGGTGGGTTATATATATACTCACATTCTCTCAGGAGAAAAAAATACTGTATTCACTCATGGTAGGAAATGAAATTTCTGAAGTTCTCTGTATAACCTTCTAAAACAGAAATGCTTTAAGAGACTTAATCTGATCATATTCGTTGTTTCGAAAACAACCAAAGGCTTTGTTTTCACCTTAATGAAATGCCACCATCTTGGCATTGTAGAGTCAGGGACACTTTCAAAAATGAATCTTGAGGTTGGACGGCAAGACTGGTTGAAGTATTTTAATCTCTTCTTTCTCAACCATATGTTTAGAAATTCTACTATTTAAAAAGTAGCTATTCATGCCATTTGTCTCTGTATTTTGTCAATGATCAGAAAGTCAAAGACTATAGCCATGTAATCTAATACAGTGTTACAAAGTGAGCAATCTACTTGACATCTGAAATTTTATATACAATAATATTTAATCTGCCTGGCATATTTATAAAATTAACCAGTGTGTTCATTTGTTACCACATAAAACGGCCAAAATTTCCTGAAAGTTTGGGCATCCTAATACAAAAAGGATATAGATAAAAAATACTTTAGCCATCCAGGCCACTTCTAAATAGAGCTTCCAGCTATGATAGTCTCGTTCAGTAGTTCTTATTCTTAAAAATGATTGAAGATCCCAAAGAGCTTTTGTTTATATGGGTTATGTCTATCAACACTCACCATATTAGAAATTAAAACTGACAAGTGTTCTAATATTTGTATATTAGAATCATTACAAATAATCAAGTTATATATTAAAATAAGTATTTTTATT
This sequence comes from Macaca fascicularis, assembly GCF_037993035.2. Classification (NCBI taxonomy): domain Eukaryota; kingdom Metazoa; phylum Chordata; class Mammalia; order Primates; family Cercopithecidae; genus Macaca; species Macaca fascicularis. The sequence continues at coordinate 28,940,658 of NC_088388.1, forward strand.
AAAAGTCTATTTTCTAGAAACAGAAAATATTGAGAAGAGAAGCATTATTTTATATTTTTTCAAATCTGTTATAATATCTGGCTGAACAGAAGAAAGTTGGATTCCCTATTTGTTTCTGCATTCAATTTTTGAAATATGCTGTTTTTTAGTTGAAGTAAAGAAAATCCAGACTCACACAGATAGGCAGTTGGAAAGGGGAGGAGTATTTTAATAGTCTTTTTATATAGTTGTGGATATTTTTCTTTGATACTACACCACCATTTGAAAAATGATAAAGTTTTTCAAAAGTTATTTTCAATGAGCATTCTGAAAACATGTCAGTGAACTTTTTGTACTGCTACATTAAAATCCATTGGTCTATCTTGCACACTGAATGGATCTTTCTCCTATGTATAATTTTGTAAACATTATTAATTGGTCATTTGGAAAATACTGGTTCACTGTGTTATGTAGATCTTCCAAATTTTGACATATTTCATTATACAGTATAAAAATCACATTAGTTAATATCACCAATTTTGCCAGAGAAGCCTTTAAATATTGAGAAGCTGTCAAGCTCACAGTACTAGATACAAGTTCTCTAAAAATCTAATTTTCACTTGATGCATTGCCAATTTTATCATTGGCAACGAATACCATTAGTTATTAGCCTTGAAGAGACAGGCTCACTTTATTCATTTTTGAGAAATATAGTTTGTCAGTCATTCTTTCAAGTAAAAATGGTGATTCATGAAAGAGAAAAATAAACTAGTTCAGCACACCACTCAATCACCCAAGTGTTTTTCCACAACCACTGTATTTCAGTATGTAACAGAAGTGCCGTATGAACACTTACTATTTTGGCACAAAAATCATTAAAAAGAGGTATACTTAAGAATCAAGATTTAATAAAATTAATAATTTTTACATCAAGAAATTTTCAATGAAAACTGGCATTTGTTTTTTATTATAAATTTATGACAGTGAAGATGACAACTGCTAGTATAACTTGGTGCCACAAACTTGATTCAGACTAAGGTGCCAGCATCTTCACCCATCATTGCTTTTCCAACTTCAATGCAAACATCAACACATGACCTGCCAACCTCAGGGTTTCTGAGGGATTCCCAGACCACACCCTCAGGAGTCCGCTGGTCTAGCTAATGTCAGTCCAACCCTCCCACTATCAACAACTAGAAAAGCTAGATAAATTACAAAAATCAACTATTTAAAGGCATTGGAGAAGGATGAGGAACCAAGATTTCAGCCACAGTTCTTAAATATGTGTTGAATAAGAGTCCCTAGTCATTCGGGGGTAGCCTAAAGCTGCTTAAAGTTGCAAATTAAGAAATACCTCTTTTTTAAAAAAAAAAAAAGAAAAAGAAAGAGGTAACCAATGTCATCACTTGTATGCACTTGCTCATTAATGGCAATTAATCCCTTTAATGGACTAAAAATGACTGGACGTTGCTATGGTTAGGATATGGTTTGTTTGGCCTTAGCAAGTCTCATGTTGAAATTTGATCCCCAATGTTGGAGGGTAGGGACTGGAGGGAGGTGCTTGGTTTGAGAGTAGATCCCTCAGGAATGGCTTGGTGCCATTCTCTCCTGAGTGAGTGAGTTTTCGCTGAGTTCTCACTCTTAGTTCCCGAGAGAACTGACTGTTGAAAAGAGCCTGGCACCTCTTTCCCTCTCTCTCAGTTCCTCTCTCGTCATGCAGTTTCTGCACATGTGACTACCCTTTGGCTTCCCCAGAAGCACATGCTGGCTCCATGCTTCTTGCACAGCCTGAAGAACCACGAGCCAAATAAATCTCTTTTCTTTACCCAGCAACATAAATGGACTAAGGCAGAAGTACAGTACTGGAGAACCTGAAAATAAAAATCAAACAAGGCTGCCAACCTTTGGGCAGGAATCAGTGCCCATTCTCAAGCAATACAATCAGTCACAGCATAAGTACACCCACTGGCCAAGAGATGTGTGTAAGACAGCATGAATCTCAGAAGTAGATTAAAAAAAAAAAAAAAAGTCTCTTGAGCTACTTGGGCTGGGCCCACTGAAGAAGCATAAAAATAAAGATGAACAGAAAATCTTCCTATTCTAATGGTCTCAGCACAATAACTAATAACTGATCCAAACAATAATCGTGCTGGGTAAAAGTTTGGGCCAGTTTGTCTGAGGCCTGACAGTCACCAGGTTAACTACCTTATCTCAAATTCAAAAAAGGAAGAATAGGTTAACTTGATATCAAATAAACACAGTGCACAAAACTCTGTGGCAGACGCTAACCTCAGAAAACTGCTTAATACCATTGCTTAACAGAACTGGCTCCACTGAAAAACCGTCTCCAATCTTTCCACCTGGGCTGCCAAATGATAAAACAAATATCAGAAAAGAATCATGCTCCTAAATCTTGGAGAATATTTATGAGAGTGAATGGGGTGAACAAATAAAGTCAGTGGTAGAAAAACAATATGCAAACCACTTCCTTGTTGCCCCAGGCAAATCTGTTGCTTAAACAATAACAACAGAATCTAATCAGTAAACCTCCCAGCTGCCAAAATTATACAAGCAACTTGACTATTTAAAATGTCACATTTCCCATCTGATATAAGTATTTGCCTTCTGCTCACATTCCTGAAGTGTAATACAAATTAGGCCCAAAATAAAATTCACCTTGGCACAAACTATTTAATTTCTTTTTCCTTTAAATGACCCAGATTGTACATTATGAAAATTGTAAAGCCCTGGTGGCCTTTTCAGTAATTAGAATAAATTGCTGAAGCCTAGTTTGATTTTCAGCATAGGCTTCGCACGTCATTCTATGTGTGGGAAGGTCTTGACTAGTTCATTCAAGTCTTGGTTCAGCCTCAGTAATCTTTTATACACAAATATAAGAAGGCTTGTTATCTGATTTCTGGAAAAATCCTACTAGTGAGTTGTTTTTATCAATATTTTAAAATAAATCTGTTAATTGAAAAATGTAACTTGAAAAAAATATTTAAAGAAAGCAATGTGAAAATACTGGAGAAGGTAAAAAGGCTAACTTAAAAGATTGACGGGCTGGGCACAGGGGCTCACGCCTGTAATCCTAGCACTCGGGTAGGCTGAGGTAGGTGGATTGCCTGAGACCGGCCTGGGCAACACAGTGAAATCTTGTCCCTACTAAAATACAAAAAAATTAGCCGGGTGTGGCAGCATGCACCTGTAATCCCAGCTACTTGGGAGGCTGAGGCAGGAGAATTGCTTCAACCTGAGAGGCAGAGGCTGCAGTGAGCTGAGATCCTGCCATTGCACTCCAGCCTGGGTGACAGAGTGAGACTCCATCTCAAAAAACAAAGATTGACATAAGAAAAATCAGATCTGTTGGCTATGTTGGTTTATGTCAATATACAGACTTCTCATATTGGCAAGAAGTGAAAAATTTAAACCATTCACAAAAGCACCCAAAACATGTACTTTTGTGCCCTCTTATGAAATTTATTTTATATTGCATATGTATTACATGCAGACTAGAACCATTTGTCTCCACGTGTTATCCTCAAATTAATTATATTAACATATATTTTACATATAATATAGATTACATATGTTTTATATGTTTATATATGTTAACATATAATATATTAACACATTATATAATTATTATATTTTATTATTATGTATTATTATATTATTATATATAATACAGGAATTCAGGAACTGAACTCAACTCTGCACCAAGCAGACCTAATAGACATCTACAGAACTCTCCACCTCAAATCAACAGAATATACATTCTTCTCAGCACCACATTGCACTTATTCCAAAACTGACCACATAGTTGGAAGTAAAGCACTCCTCAGCAAATGTACAAGAACGGAAATTATAACAAACTATCTCTCAGACCACAGTGCAATCAAACTAGAACTCAGGACTAAGAAACTCAATCAAAACCGCTCAACTACATGGAAACTGAACAACCTGCTCCTGAATGACTACTGGGTACATAACGAAATGAAAGCAGAAATAAAGATGTTCTTTGAAACCAATGAGAACAAAGATACAACATACCAGAATCTCTGGGACACATTGAAAGCAGTGTGTAGAGGGAAATTTATAGCACTAAATGCCCACAAGAGAAAGCAGGAAAGATCTAAAATTGACAACCTGACATCACAATTAAAAGAACTAGAGAAGCAAGAGCAAACACATTCAAAAGCTAGCAGAAAGCAAGAAATAACTAAGATCAGAGCAGAACTGAAGGAGAGAGAGACACAAAAAACCCTCCAAAAAACCAATGAATCCAGGAGCTGGTTTTTTGAAAAGATCAACAAAATTGATAGACCGCTAGCAAGACTAATAAAGAAGAAAAGAGAGAAGAATCAAACAGATGCAATAAAAAATGAAAAAGGGGATATCATCACTGACCCCACAGAAATACAAACTACCATCAGAGAATGCTATAAACACCTCTATGCAAATAAATTAGAAAACCTAGAAAATGGATAATTTCCTGGACACTTACACTCTCGCAAGACTAAACCAGGAAGAAGTTGAATCCCTGAATAGACCAATAGCAGGCTCTGAAATTGAGGCAATAATTAATAGCCTACGAACCAAAAAAAGTCCAGGACCAGACAGATTCACAGCCGAATTCTACCAGAGGAACAAGGAGGAGTTGGTACCATTCCTTCTCAAACTATTCCAATCAATAGAAAAAGGGAATCCTCCCTAACTCATTTTACGAGGCCAACATCATCCTCATACCAAAGCCTGGCAGAGATACAACAAAAAAAGAGAGTTTTAGACCAATATCCCTGATGAACATCGATGCAAAAATCCTCAATAAAATACTGGCAAACCGAATCCAGCAGCACATCAAAAAGCTTATCCACCATGATCAAGTGGGCTTCATCCCTGGGATGCAAGGCTGGTTCAACATATGCAAATCAATAAACGTAATCCAGCATATAAACAGAACCAAAGACAAAAACCACATGATTATCTCAATAGATGCAGAAAAGGCCTTTGACAAAATTCAACAGCCCTTCATGCTAAAAACTCTCAATAAATTCGGTATTGATGGGATGTATCTCAAAATAATAAGATCTGTTTATGACAAACCCACAGCCAATATCATACTGAATAGGCAAAAACTGGAAGCACGCCCATTGACAACTGGCACAAGACAGGGATGCCCTCTCTCACCACTCCTATTCAACATAGTGTTGGAAGTTCTGGCCAGGGCAATCAGGCAGGAGAAAGAAATAAAGGGTATTCAATCAGGAAAAGAGGACGTCAAATTGTCCCTGTTTTGCGGATGACATGATTGTATATTCAGAAAATCCCATCGTCTCAGCCCAAAATCTCCTTAAGCTGATAAGCAACTTCAGCAAAGTCTCAGGATACAAAATCAATGTGCAAAAATCACAAGCATTCTTATGCACCAATAACAGACAAACAGAGAGCCAAATCATGAGTGAACTCCCATTCACAATTGTTTCAAAGAGAATAAAATACCTAGGAATCCAGCTAACAAGGGATGTGAAGGACCTCTTCAAGGAGAACTACAAACCACTGCTCAGTGAAATAAAAGAGAACACAAACAAATGGAAGAAGAATCCGTGCTCATGGATGGGAAGAATCAGTATTGTGAAAATGGCCTTACTGCCCAAGGTAATTTATAGATTCAATGCCATCCCCATTAAGCTACCAATGACTTTCTTCACAGAATTGGAAAAAACTACTTTAAAGTTCATATAGAACGAAAAAGAGCCCACATTGCCAGGACAATCCTAAGCCAGAAGAACAAAGCTGGAGGCATCACGTTACCTGACTTCAAACTATACTACAAGGCTATAGTAACCAAAGCAGCATGGTACTGGTACCAAAACAGAGATATAGACCAATAGAACAGAACAGAGCTTTCAGAAATAGTGCCACACATCTACAAACTTCTGATGTTTGACAAACCTGACAAAAACAAGAAATGGGGAAAGGATTCCCTATTTAATAAATGGTGCTGGGAAAACTGGCTAGCCATATGTAGAAAGCTGAAACTGGATCCCTTCCTTACACTTTATACAAAAATTAATTCAAGATGGATTAGACTTAAATGTTAGACCTAAAACCATAAAAACCCTAGAAGAAAACCTACACAATACCATTCAGGACATAGGCATGGGCAAGGACTTCATGACTAAAACACCAAAAGCAATGGCAACAAAAGCCAAAATAGACAAATGAGGTCTAATTAAACTAAAGAGCTTCTGCACAGCAAAAGAAACTACCATCAGAGTGCACAGTCAACCTATAGAGTGGGAGAAAATTTTTACAATTTATCCATCTGACAAAGGGCTAATATCCAGAAACTACAAAGAACTTAAACAAATTTACAAGAAAAAAACAAACAACCCTATCAAAAAGTGGGTGAAGGATATGAACAGACAATTCTCAAAGGAAGACATTTATGCAGCCAACAGACACATGTGGTGATTCCTCAGGGATCTAGAACTACAAATACCGTTTGACCCAGCCATCCCATTACTGAGTATATACCCAAAGGATTATAAATCATGCTGCTATAAAGACACATGCACACGTATGTTTACTGCGGCACTATTCACAATAGCAAAGACTTGGAACCAACCCAAATGTCCATCAATGATAGACTGGATTAAGAAAATGTGGCACATATACACCATGGAATACTATGCAGCCATAAAAAAGGATGAGTTCATGTTCTTTGTAGGGACGTGGATGAAGCCAGAAACCATCATTCTGAGCAAACTATCACAAGGACAGAAAACCAAACACCACATGTTCTCACTCATAGGTGAGAATTGAACAATGAGATCACTTGGACACAGGAAGGGGAACATCACACACAGGGTCCTATTGTGGAGACGGGGGAGGGAGGAGGGATAGCATTAGGAGATATACCTAATGTAAATGACGAGTTAATGGGTGCAGCACACCAACATGGCACATGTATACATATGTAACAAACCTGCACGTTGTGCACATGTACCCTAGGACTTAAAGAATAATAATAAATAATAATATTATTTATTATTATGCATTATTATATATTAGTATATATTATTATATGCAACATATTAATATATCAAAATTAATATTAATATATTGATATTGATGTTGATTAATATTAATAGTGTATTAATATCAATATTAATTATTAATATAATATCAATATTGTGTGTTATATTATATATTATATTATAATATTAATTAATATTATTATATTATAATATTAATATTATTATAATATTAATTACATATACACTAGTATATATAGTATATAGATATACCAGTATATATAATTATATTAATTAATATTATTATATTATAATATAAAATGTTAATTATATTAATAATATAGAATATTAACTGGCAATCTGGGGTGTTGGTTAAAATGCAGATCACCAGATGCCATCAAAGACCTTCTGAATTAGATTCTCTATTGGGAGGGAGATCCAGAAATCTGCATTTTTAACAAGGTTCCCTCTCCCAAATCACCCAAAACCCAAAACAGTGTGCTTCCTCTACAAGTGTAGCTTCCTGACAAGTCCTTAGCTCTCCCTTCTAATCCAACTGGAGTCCCTATGCTGCTCTTATAGAAATTCAGAGCCACTCAGTGTATTAAAGTTAGAGAACCTCTCCCTAGAGGATGTGATCCCTCTAGACCTCTGATTTCACTTAAACCAAGTAAGTAATTAAAGAATCTGCAACATCTACTGGTTAATAGTGTGCTTGAGAAGCAATCCCTTCATGGAGTAGTGTGATGTTTGAAAACAATAAAAATATTCATTGCTTCCGGTTACCAAAGCCTCTCAAATTCAAGCAGCTGAAGAAGCTAGAGTAGAGGTTTATACAACCAACGTATAGATAGTCACCATCCCCAAACCAACTTTACCCAGTCACTTTAACTTCTGTCTGATTATAAATAAGCCATCCTTCCAACACTAATGACCATAAATCATGTTTATGACTACCTAAAGACAGTAAACAATAGTGAAACATCGACAACCAAACCTCCATGGAAACTGCTCCTTCCGTAAAATTAGGCATTGACTTTGATATATTCTTGCATATTAAATCAGGAATGAGTGTTTTCAAAAAAAAAAAAAAAACCTCTTGATTTTGAACATATTTCAAACGTCCTTTGAGAAACAAAGAATATCTATGCCTATCCAGAAATGTTAACTAGAAAGAAAAAAGTTTTCCTCTAAATAAACATCAACAGACTAGCATGAAGTCTTTTTCAATCCAGCCCATGTGGAAAAATGCCTCAGAAGAAACATTTACAATATATCTTTAGTATTAAGAGTTTAATTTACATAATAAATATTTTTAAAAGCAAAAAAATGGATTTTCTTTTATTTTCTTTCTACTAGCTCACTGAAGCATGTGTAGATTTTCTGTCTAGGCTTTGCATGTTATTCTACATGTGGGACGGTCTTGACATTAGTTCACTCAAGTCCACTGAAACTTGGTTCAACCTCAGTAACCTTTAATACCAGGCAGACAGCCTTATTTTTGTGACCAATTCTGATATTTTTATGATTTTTATGATCAATAGGTATTTCATGCGTCCCTCAAAAATAATCTCAGTTTACAAGACTGTACTTCTAAGAAATAAAGAGTTGACTTACAATGGCTCCACTTGAGACAATTACCTAAGAATCAATCCTGTGATGAATTGTTAGTGGGAGGGCACACCTTTATTTCATTTAAGACCAAAGGTTTCACAATCTTCAAAAAGCTTTGACCTTTCAGCTGAAATTTTTGTTATTGAAAAAAATAGCTCACAACTTTAGTTTTTCCTATCTTAGGAGAGGTGGAGGTAAGAATTGCCAAAAACAGGAAAGCTGTCTAAAGCCTTATTTGTAGTTTCTAGAAAGAGGTCAGGTAGTATAGAAAGGAAATAGAAAGCATACCCTCACTCATTTGGGGTTTAATCTCTTCATCCATGTCCAAATCTTCTAAATCTAGGAAATTGTTTACCTAGAAAAAAAAGAATTAACATCATTTTTAAGCAGAATAGACCTAAAGAAAAACTGCAATGAAAAGTCAATGAATTCACTTCCACAACACCTAACTGAGCAGCTGAATCCACTTTTCTCATTAACTCTTGAGTCCCAGCTCAAGGCTTTTGTGTTCACTGTGCTTTCCCAAGAGACATCTGAAAGAAGTAGTAAATTTGAAAGCTGACCTGGATTTTGGCAGGCCAAAATGGCACCATAGTCAGACCTCTGCATTGAAAGGGAAAAAAGTAGTCTGAGACTTTTTAAAAAGGGACTTTGTTCCAGATTCTATCCCAGAATATATACCACCACCATGACAATCAAAAACAGTGTTTCTGGGTTTTGTTTTCATTTTATTGCTTTTGCCTCTCAAGCAAATGGTGGTGGTGGCTCTGGCTACTGTCATAACAGCAGGCTTTCTTACAGCACTCTGAAGAGCCAGAGAGAAGAAACTCAAGAAAACAGGAGAGAAAAGTTCATGCAAAACAAAATCACAAGAGAGGTGAGCAGGGCAAAAACTCAAGTGTTTTCTCTTTCGAGCAAATAAAACTGAAAATTACTTCAAAGGTAAAAAGCAGGGCAAATGACCTTTACAGACACAATAGCAGCATTTCAATGAAAAACTATTCCACATGGAATACTGCTTTCCACTGCAAGCTGACAATGAGACATTTTAGATTAACAAAATGGTAAGATTTAGACAGGAACTAATTCATCTCAAGTGAATATATCAAAGAGTGTAAATAAGAAAATGATCTCACCACTGGCACGAATGAGACCGAGTAAAGGAATAAGGTGGCAATGCCTTTTATGCTCATGACCTAAACATGTGCATAACAAAATACCATAAAATTACAAATTTACATTTCATAATTGTAATTCAAAAGACAGGCTGGGTCCTTCTTCCCTCAGCTCTACCTGTGAGACCATAGCTATTACATAGGAATTTTAAATGGTACTTCTATTGCTTTTAAGTACATACCTGCAGTTATTATCTAGCATCCAAGAGAAGGCAAAAATTTATCTTCCATATAATGGTTTCACTACTAAATTTTGAAATTCTCTCATATTATATTGTTATTTACTTAGTGGTGTGTGCTAAGGGTGCTATACCAAAGCACCCCTTTCATTTATTAAGCTCTAAGGAAAAAAGATCCAGAACCCAGCTGACCAAGAATAGTTTAAGATATTCAAACACCAATGAATAAAAATAAAACAAAAAAAAAACTTGCAAGGACAAAATCTGCTGAATTCTCCAACTTTGTATAAGGGACAGTAAATGAGTCCTGTGTTTTTAGTTTGTTTGTTATGTTTTTGGTTTTTGCCAAGAAAATTGAATCATGCCTTATCTTCACCTTTTCTGCCCAATTCGGATCACCTTGAAAAGAACTGCCAACTTTTTGGCCTTCATCCATCACTATCTGAAAAAATACTTTTTGTCCTTCATCTGTCACATATTGATGGAAAAATGAAACAACCGAAAATAAATAAGCTGATCTTGTAGCCCTTCAGATGACAAAACTCCCCTTCCTATTTTTGTTAATTAGCTAAGCATAACAGACCAAATTCAGTAAGCCATGAATAGGCTCCTGAATAGGTTTCAGGAGCTCTGATTCTACTTCTGTCCTATAGACTCATCCACAGTGTAACCTACAATAGACTACTTAACCTCAGTCTTCTCATGAGTAAAACAGGAATACTTCCCACTCCTATCCCATCCCAATGAACCTCTGATGAACAAATTAGAGAATGCTAACACAACGTTTTCAAGTTATTAGAAAACAATGTCATTCAACCATTTTTTTTCTCACATGCTGGTTAAAGACTCTCTATATAATATAATCCCAATGGTCAGTCATTGCCAGTAAAGAGTGAAAAAAGTTCATATCCCACAATTATCTCTCTGGAAGCAAGTTCTGGAAATAAAGAATTATAGGCATCTGCTGTATAAAAACATATTTCTAGCACAGAGATTTTTGTTCCCTTGTAAAAAAAAAAAAGAACACAATATACAATTCTGTCTACAATATTGCAAGGAAGCCATGACGAAGCAGATATTAGAAACTTAAATGGCTTAAAAAGCAGAACAGTTTCCACTATAATTCCTTGATAATTAAAAACTATAGCTGAGGAGAATGTGAAGAGTCTATAAAGTCTTCAAGATTAGAAAAAGAGTATCTAACATTTATTGACCAAATCTTAGAGAAAAACAAAATAACTGATTCCACCTTGAGTTTGAAAGAGATGAATCTAGGAGAGGTGAAAGAAAGCCCCATTTTATACAGGTAATTATAGAAAGGAACTCCTTTGTCTCAACTAGAAGAAGATAAGCTAAAAGAAATAATTTCAATAATTTATAGATGGCAGATCGTTAAGAACTTTTTCATAAAACTTGGGGATAACCGATTATCATCATAAACAATAGCTGTCAAAATCATGAAATACATGTAATGATGACCTTCAATAAAGTGCCCCAATGGTACTCCTTCTAGAATTAGGAGTTACAGATCTAACAACTATCTAGTGTTTAGTAGGGTCTCTCTCTCTTTTTTTTTTTTTTTTTTTTGATTCATGAAGAATTCTTTTCTTCTCAGATTGTTTCTATAAATGTACTATGTTGGCATTACCTGTTCTTCCAAACACTGTGATGAAGTACGAAGAAAGATGGTTTTATTTCTAAGATGGCAGTTATTTGCTTCATTTTTATGAGTAACTTTTGCTGAGGTAAAAATGTTTTCTGAAGAATCAGTTCCAAACACTCCCCTTTCGGACACAAGATCCTCTGAAATAAGAAGTTATGCACTATTAGAAAACATCCACAACACCCAGTCTGGTTTATTTTGTGTATATTGAGAAAGTTCCTTGCAACAAAAAAGAATACTTTTCAAAGAATTCTACAAACTGAACCCTTAAGGCATTAAGCACTCTGAACTGTTAAAACTGATTTCTAAAATTGGATAGAAAGATAACATTATGTCACTCAACATATATTTACTGAGTGCCTATTACATATCCAGCACTGTTCTTGGGCGATGTTAAAAAGTTAGTAAAATACAGTATTTGCAAGACTCTTAGATATGACCTATCCCATCTATTTCTAAATTTGAGGGATTTTTTCTTTATATGAAAGCAATTTATGGATGATTTTAGAAACCTTGTGAGGGAAAAAAAGTAAAATATGAAAATCACTCATAATCCTACAAGCCAGAAAGGCCATAACAAAGTTTTTTCAGTGGCTATCTAAAATTTTTTATGTATCCATGCACTTCTAAAAATCCAAATTCAATCATACTGTACACAACTCAACTTGCCAGCAGTATCTCTTTTCAGGTTATTGAATATTCCATGTAATTTTAGTAGTTATCAAGAACTCCTTTATATAAAATGTAAGATAGTTTATTTAACCAATTCCTTATTCTTGACTGTTTAAAATTATAAACATGAATATATTTGTACTAAATCCATGTACATTCATGATTATCTACTTAGGCTGAGGAGAGCATCTAAGAGTAATCCTAAATTAAGAGACTAAGACAATTATATCGTGATGCTATTAAAAGAAATGTGGGGGAAAATGAAATAATTTTGGTAAAAGATAATGAATCTAGCTTTGGCCATGTGGCATTTGAAGTGCCAGTTGAAACTGTAGTGGAAATGACCGAACAGCAGCTGCAAATGTAGGTTAAAATCTGGGAGAGATTTCACAGGAGGTAAATATCTGGTCATCAATTACACTGAGGTAATAGTTTAAGCCATAACATTATTTTTAATATTAATAGTAATATTAAAATTAATAATCAAGGTTAACATTCATTGAGTGTCTGGCACTCACCCTATTCTAATAAAAGGTGAAACAGTTTCCGTTTTCCCTGCTCAAAAGCATCTCATGAATCATTTCATTTAATCCTCAGAATACCACTAAAAGTAGACACTGTTACTATCCTCACTTCACAGATTAGAGAACTAAGGCCTGCAGAGAAAGAGTAACTCACTCAAGGCTATACAGATGGTTAAGCAGCAGAGTGGGGATCTGAACACTGCCTTCTGACTCTAGAACCTATCCTTCTAACCACTGTGCCTTGCTACCTGCGTTAGTGCAGCAAATGAAAAGAAAAGGTCTTTAGAGAATAGAAGAAAAAAGAAGCAGAAAGGGCAGGGGGTGGCGGGGAGCCAGAAAGGAGACAAAGAAAAATGGCTTACAATAGTCAAAGAAGAACTAAGGTGCAGGGTACATTCCAAAACTGAAACTTGCTTCTTCTGACAATAGCAAGTACAGGAACCTACGTCAATGATCACTAAAAGAGTGATAAAGGAATTCAGAAGAAGTCAAGTGGCAGAAATCAAGCCATTGTTGGACTGGGCAATCCTACTCCATCCCCTTCCTAGCCTCTACTATAAAAATGTTCCAGAGACCCAGCAATTGTTTTATCTGTGAGTTCCTTAGGAACATCCCTAACTGAAGGGGTTACAGATAGCCTAACCCAGCACAATGCCCATGTTTGTTTCCCTTGACCTGTCAGTGCATGGCATCAAAATCAGTGAGATTCATGTTGTTGTGATGATCACAGCCTGGTACAAATCCAATTAACATAATTTGTTTGCTTCTGAATACCCTATCATTGGTAGAATTAAGACTTGTGAGGATATGTTTAGGACATAACACAGATACACTGATAGGAAGCAGAGATAAGGTGACCTAATCTATAATACATAATTAATAAGCCAGAGAGGGAAAACACAAATATGAAATGCATCACACTCTCTTTAAAAAGGTCATATCCATAAATAACACCAGCTCAGGCCAGCTCTCTACTACTGCCTACTGCACCAGCACCAGTGACTTCGAACTAGTTACTAGCGGGAGAGGTGGCCCCTGCCTTTTGCCTCAACAAATCCTTGGAAATTCTGGTGTGAAGCACCCAACCTTGGCTTCTGTGGGTGGAGGGCTGGGGGGTGCTGAGCAAAGTGTGGGGAGGGTTGCTAAGAATATGCTGGAGTAACCAGCCCTATACAAGATGAGATAAATGAGGAAGAAATGGTCTTAGGCCTTAGTCTCCCTGACTTCTTCCACTTTTACAGCCACAGAGATGTCCTGAATCAGTCCTAGGGCAAAAAGCACTGGTAGCAGAGTAAAGCAAGATAGGCACAGAGACACTTGGAAATAGGAGTTAACTGAGGGATGAAAGGGTTCCTCAAACTTCATCGATGTTGAAAGGAAAGCAGACTTCCTGTGGCTACTGCCATGCCTTAGTGCCCTATTCTAATAAAAGGTGAAACAGTTTTCATTTTCCCTGCTCATCCTTTAAGTCAAGTATAACCTAAATCTAGTAATTACTAAGAAAATACTATGTACCCAGCACAACACTATTGTAATAATCTATTGACTTAAATACTTGAAAAGCACAGCAATGTCTGAAAATCAAAGATGTTCTACAAGGACGAGTTCTATTTGTTCTCACAATCACTCAGTGTACTCTCTACTATTTCCAGTAAAACACCCAGGTTATGTGACAGGTAACCAGATGAAACTCCTCTGAAATAAAGAACAAAATATAATGAAGTCTCGGCTTCTGATCCTGATGTTGGACTATTGTTGGGATCTCAGATCTCACAAAAGTTCTTTCACTCTTTTAAAAATTCTCCTTTTATAAACACAAAGTTTTCATTTTTAAAAGACTGGATGATGTAGAAAAGAACTTGTTCGCTCTCTGACAAAAGCTACAGTTTACGGCTCCTTTCTAAACTTCAAAATTGGTTTCACAAGAACATATGCTATATCCCTCCTAAGACCCAGAAGTGCTCCTTCTAAAGGTTTTTATCGTTGTTTTTAAAATCCAGCAAATAATAAATATCTTGGCACAATAAGAAAGGAAAAAAAAGTTATTTTTCAATATGATAATGTCAAATTGCAGATGCTGGCACAGCCCAGAATCCGAAGTGGCTGAAAGCCTGATTAGAGAGCCAGATGCCGCTTCCTATAGCCATCCTGGTGCAATCCAAAAGTGCCACCCAAGTGTTCGACTCATCTTCTTCTGTTTCTGTTTTTCATCAGGGTCCTCTTCCACCCTTTCATCTTATCCCTAATGTTTCTTGCTTTGAAATAAATGTCAGACATAATACGGTTTAGAAATCTAACAGCAATATTTCAGAGAACAAGTAGGTTATTGAGACCTGAAAAAGCGTTTCTTTGGGCATTTCTGAGTCAAAACTTCAATACAGATGAGACAAAAGTTTTTTTTCTAAAGGTTTTTCGAGGTTTCATTATTCTGAAGCAATGGAATTTCAATTTCCTTTTGATACCAAACAGAGAAGCTTCCAACAGATCTCCCTTACAAGGCCCCCCCTACACCTATAGGGTCTAATTTCAGACCAAAGAAAAAGGTTACACACCTTGAAAAGGTTGAAACTTTTGATGTCTTGATAAATTAAACACTAACCTCATATTGATTATATATCTTCCAGATAAAAGCCATTTTTTTAAACAACTCAATTTCAAAAGAAACTTTTTTAAAAATTCAAATTAATCTGTAAAAAAGCCAGACTAGTGCCCATGCAATGAGGAGCATTATCACACTTGCAGGAGAATTTTCACAGATCAGCACAACCAACATTAGAATTCACAACCAAATCTGCCAGCAAGCTCGGAGTGTCTGTTCTTCCACACTCTGGTCAATAGCAATATAAATCAAGAGCATGTTCTCAGTTGAGAGGAGATATTGAATATATTGCTAGAAGGAAAGAAAAATTCATGAGGGGACAATTCTGTGCAACACTAGGCAATTGCAAAAAGCCTTCTGCAAAGAGAATAGGGGATAAGCAATCATGCTGATAACAAGGTTGGGTACTCTGAAAGTCAGGGCGTGATTTTTGCATTATACTCCTTGCCTAGAGCAATGTTTCTCTGGACAATAATATTTGCTCTTGATTTGTCCAGCCAAGCTACTTCACTCCACTGCTTCTTGATCTCATGCTCCTTGGTATCTGGCCTCCCCTGGAGTGACAGTCGTTAGAACTAAATAAGCAATTTAAAAACCAATCAATCATAAATCAGAATAAATCCAAAGAAGCTAAATTCGCCTGACAAATGCTTTGTCTAAATTCCCTTTGCAGTGCTTTGAATTCCAACTGTTTTATGTTCCTCATTTGAAAGGGCACGGGGAGGAGAGGATTACCTCAGTCTGGCCAGTCAGGAATAACTGTGCTTTCCCCGAGGCTGGATGATAATTGACTCATTATTCACAGTCATAGCCATCAACCTGCCAAGGCACAAATGCACAACCCTGGCCTAGAAAAATGTGTGTGAAAAGCCCCAGATGAGAGACACAATGGCAGTAAGTTGAAATTTTTGAAATGTCCAGTGTTAGGCACTTACAGAGAGAAAAATATGAAGAGAGTGTAATGTTTCTGAAAGCTTATTTTCAGACAGAAAAAAATTCTGTGTGGTGGCTGAGTTACGGAGCTCATTCAATCCAAAAGTTATATTCTGGTCATCAACTATGTGCAAGGTGACAAAGATGGTTAACACTCAGTCCTTGTTGTCCTTACAGAGTTTACAAACTAGGAAGGTAAGCCATATATGCAAACCACCAAAATAGAAGGCACCGATGGCAGATGATATAAGGGAGGTACAAAGACAAAGAATGGTAAAATCATAATTGGTTTGGGAGAATCACAAAAGGCTTCACATAGGACTAAGGCATCTGAGCTGGGCTTTGAAAGACAGCTAAAATTTCAACAGGTGAGCACTGTGAAGAGGTCATTTTACACAGGGAAAATTCCCTGAGCAAGGCCCTCAATGTGGGAACGCACAAGGCCTGAGGAAGAATCGCCAATTATTCCAGGAAGATTTGGGGACACATGGATGGGGTATATTTGGAGGGCCTGACAAAAACTGTGCTTGACCCACATCCTGGGGAGTCACAATTAGAGCTGTACTCTAAGAAGACAAACGGACAGAATGGATCAAAGTGGTTCAGGTACTAGAGACAAGAAAGTGGAGCTACCATAGTAACCCAGGTGAGAAGGGGAGCTTCAGCTATGGTGGCAGTGGTGGGAACAGAAGAGATTTAGAAAAAAAAAAAAAAAGAGTTCGCAAGTGCGTTCTCTTTTGTTTTTAGAACAAAAATGAAGGCACTATCTCCAACTGATTATGTGTCCTCTCTCCAGATATCACAGAATCATCACGTTATCTTTCCACTGCAATCTGTACTATACTTTTACATATAATTTGGCATGCCCTTGATAACTTTTTTTTTAAACAATCTCTGTGATGGTGGGTGCAAATAACAGCATGACGGCAACCTGTCAAGTAGATAACAGTTTGGTGCTAAGAGGCCACACATACCCATCCCATAAAATGAGCTTACCTTCCCAACTGACTTAGTCAAGACCACAAAAGAGGTGGCCCACACTGGGAACAGATGCAGCATATTTGGGCATAGCCTCCCACAGCTCCAGAATTCCTAACAGAGCAACAGCTGCTGGTGACAATGTCAGCACAAGGGAGAATCTGTTACATCCAAGTTTGTTTCTTTTTGCACCACAACCCTTTTCTATGCTAAACTTACAAGTCTATGCATAATTGATTTATATTCTTAATAGGTAATATTTACAAACAAGTAGGATCCTCCTACTTCTTGAGCTAAACCCAGAATCACAAGGACACATGCTTATCTGGTGAAGAACCCAGGAAGGATCTAAGTATCCACGAACAATACCCCCACTTCCCCACAGCTTTACTGGGTATAATTTACACACCACAAAACTCGCTCATTTTAAGTGTACAATTCAATGATTTTTAGGAAGTATACAAAGTTGTACCACCATCACCACGATTCCATTTTTAGGTCATTCCATCACCCCAAAAAGGTGCCTGGAGCCCATTTGCAGTCACTCCCCATTCCTACTCTCAACCACAGGCAACCACTAATCTACTCTGTGTTGCTATGTATTTGTCTCTTCTAGACATTCTGTATCAATGGAATCTTATGATATGCGGTCTTTTGTGCCTGGCTTCTTTCCCTTAGCGTAACATTACTGAAGTTGGTCTGTTGGAGTGTATTAGTACTTCCCTTATTGTCAAATAGTCCATTGTATAAATAGTACCAAGTCTTATTTTTCCACTCACTAGTTGATGAAAATTTGGAGTGTTTCCACATTTTATACCCCCTTAATGATGATACTGAGTTTGACCTAAGGACTGTCATCACTAATCCAATTCCATGCTGTCCCATATGACAAAATAAAACCACAGGGTAACTATGCAGTTTAACTTCCCTCCACACCCAATGGAAGAAATGCTGATGCTCATTGAGGCTATAATTCTTTAATCACCTTATCTCCACCGTACCATCAGAGTCATAGGATCAGACCACTCTCTATCACATGGCCTGTTTTCTTCAAATTTATATGAAATTATCTGAAATTACCTTCCTAAATTGTTCATTGCCTGTTCCCACTAAAATGTATCCCTAAGAGGAGCAGGGATCTCACCATCAGGAACTTACTCACAGTTTCTGTAAAGTAAAATATTCATTCTCCACTCTAAAGGATGGGTAAGAATTAAGACTGAAACATAGATTGATATTCAGCCCTTCAACCAGGAAGTTTTACACTGAGAGTTCACCATGTGCTTAACACTCTGCTAGGCTGGAAGAGGAGTTAAGAAAATGATATGACACGGCCTCTGCCTATAAGAAACATATCATCTAGTCCCTTAAAATTTTTACTCATTCAAAGACACAACATTTTACACATCTTTCAGCTCACATTTCCATGTTTAAGAATGTATCCAAAGGAAATGATTAAGTACGTGGGTGAAGATTTCACTGCAAAGCCAAAAATGTCTGATTTATTCCCTTGAACATTTTTATTTAATTGAGGACATATGTTTTTGCAGATCTTTGAACCAGCATTTCCATGGGTGAAAATGTATCTAAAGGCCATAAATAAGAAGGGTACAAAAATGCTGGTACCAAAATCAATCAATAAATAAAGGCCAGAACCCTTGCAAGGACCTACAAACCTATCCATGCCCCATCTTTCCCTACCTCCATGCCCTCTAACCTCAGCTTCCACTCCTTTCACCTTTGCTCATGCAACTCCAGTCGCACTGGCCTCCTTGCTGGTCCTCAGCTGGGAAGGTGCTGCTATGACCTGGCCTCTGCACTCGCTGTTCCCTGGGCCTCAAATATCTGCAGACTCACCTCATTCCAGCTTTATTCAAATTGTACCTTCCCAGATCATCCTATATAAAACTGCAACCCTACATCCTCCTGCCAGCACTCATGATTCCCTATACCATGCTCTGGTTGTTTTCCCCCTTTCTAGAATACAAATTTCAGTTTCCCCCTTCTAGAATACAATTTCTCTGAAGGCAATGATCTTTGTGTCTTTTGTTCACTTCTGTAAGTAACATTTAGCACATAGTAGATATTCAACAAACATTTACCAAATGAATGAGGGTGTGCAATGCAGCATCATTTGTAATAGACAAAAATTAGAAATAATTCAAATCTCCAACAAAAAGAGAATGGCTAAACAAATATCCATGCAACTGAATACCAGGAAGTCATCAAAACACTGGTAAATAATATTTATTGCTATGAGGTGTTCATAATATAATGTTACATTAAAAAGCAAGTTGCTTCTTATCTGTAGAGTGGTGAGGGGAAAAAAGCAAGATACAAAAACTATGTGTAGTACAAGCCCACTTTTATAAAATAATTATAATAAATTTGCTGAATATATAAATGAATGAAAATATTAGGTTGAGCCCTTACAATAATTCAGGTACTATAAATATAAATAAATAAATATATTTATGTGCATTTTATATATTTTTATTTAATCCTAATAACAATGAGGTAAAAGTTATTATATCTATTTTACATATGATAAAACTGAAGCTCAGAAATGTTAAGTAAGTTTCCCAAGACCATCTAGTTAGAAAGTAAGAGTTTAGATTCAAATCTTGGTTGTCTCCAACTTCCATGTTCTTAACTAATAACTGAATACATATATACATATTAATAAACAGAAAAATTCAAAAAGGATGCATACAACCATGGTTTATCTATAGGACAATAGACTATGGCTTTATTAGTTAACTGCATATAAGTTTGCCTACATAAAAAAGACACCTAAAGTAACAACAGCTTAAACAAAATGGAAGTTTATTTCTCGCTCATGCAACAGTAAGAGATATAGACAATCCAAGGATAATATGATTGTTCTGCACAGTCATCTGACCCAGGCTTCTATCTTTCTACTCTGCCATGACTACAGCACCAACCTTCTCCACATGGTCCAGGATGACACACCCCCACACCCTTGTTCCAAGCAAGAGGATGAAGATAAGGAAGAATAAAGCACATACCTCACTCCTCTGTAATTAGCTAAGGCTGATTTCAGCTACCAGATCAAGGAAGCACAAAAAATAGAGCAGCTCAAACAAGAATTTTATTTCTCTCTCCTGTAACAGTTTAGGACAGGTGGGTATGCTTTGTTCCATGAAATGACCCAGGGATTCAGGCTGCTGGAGTTTTCTATTATCCTAAGCACATGGCCTCCATGTCTGGGTCTAAAGGAGTTGTTCTAATGATTCCCAATTTCCAGCCAGGAGGAAAAGGATAAAAAGAATATAGTGCATGTGTCTTAAGGATCTGACCCAGAAGTTGCACATACCAATTCCCCTCACATCTCATTGGCACAAACTTAGTCAAATGACCATACCCAGCTTCAAGGAAGACTGGGATGTAATCTTTATTCTGGCTGGCCATAGAGTAGCTAAAAATTCTACGGCTATAAAAAGAGCATGTTTATTGTTTTGCTGTGTGTGTGGGTGTGAGTGTGTGCATGGGTGTGTGGGTGTTGGTGCCTCTGAGTATTTTCTAATTTTTCTACTGTGAACAAAAAAACTAAAAACTATACTTATATTTGTAGAGGCAAAAAAGCATTTCTTCTAACGAAGTTTCTAATCCTCAATCTAGGGAGAATACCTACATGCATCTTCTTCCTTCTTAAAAAGTTTTTCCTGGAAATAATGAAGAAGGAGGAAAAATATATATACACACATAGATATACACACATATATATAATTTTACATTTTTTTCTATTGTAGGTCAAGATTCTCTTAATATTTAACTTTGATGTCCCTCTTTTAAATCACAAATAATTACCCTAATCATAAAATTCTACTCTTGTGTAAGTCTTTAAAACTACCAAGTACCTTTGTGCATGAAATATACAACAGAAAAGTTACCAGAAACAGGGAAATGATTGGAGGGGCATTTCCTGAAAGTACAGGCAATGAAATGCCTCCACAGCCTGGGTGGTCTCCCTAGTCTCTTGTCTGTGCACTTGCTAATGGCAAAACACTCACAAAGAACACAGTTCTGGCAGCAACAGACAGAAGTAGCAAGGACATTTCCCTGTGATGGAGTAGCTTTGACTTATAGGCACATGCACTATAATCCTTCAGACTTGGAACAGAACGTGTGCCGAACTAAAGCCCACCCTAAAATTCTGTAAGCTATAATATCCTAGCCTCTGTATCAGCAATCAGCAAGATCACAGTAAAATTATTCCTACAACCCATTATACTTTTTCACTGTCAAAATGCTTTCTAAATAATATACAATGGTGATATTCAACAAAAATGTCACATTTAAAGTAAAATAATTGTTCTTATGCTTTGAGTGGGGTGGGGAGTGTCACAATTTCATGAAAGCTATAGACCTTATTCACAGAAAAAATACCATATATACAAAAATGGGCACAAAATGTTGAAAAATTCATTTATCTCCCTAAACTCCTCCCTGATTTCATTTAGAGTAAGAAACTATTTCTCAAAGCTGGTCTGAAAGTCCAAGTTCCTGATCTGCACACTAGTAGAACTACTGAATCTTGGGGCAAGATCCCTAGAAATCTGCTTTTTAATAAGTACCTTCCCAGTCATTTGTATATAAGGTAAAATTCCCAAGTAAAGATTCCATGAAGTAAAATCTAACAATGATAATTAAAAAGAAGAATCTGATACTTTATCTTTTGTCAACGCATGTATATACATTTGCCTGATGATTATGTGTAGACATAGTATTGCGTCCATCCACCAGAGGCCAGTGTGGGATCATCCCCTGAATTGTACTCTTACACCATACAATATACCACGTACATGTATACAATACAATATGTACTACACATAGTTGGTTTTAACTACTTTAAGAAATGCGGTATAAACAACTAACACTGTAGACAATATTTTACATTTTTTATATTTACATTCAAGATTCCTTTCATATTTAACCTTGATGTTTTTCTCTTTCATATTAGAGAATTAGAACCCCTCATCATAAAACTTCACACATGAGTAAGTCTTTAAAATTTACCAAATACTTTCATGTGTATTTCATCCGATTCTTACCACAACCATTTGAGACATACCAAACAGGCAGAATCAGCCCTGATTTACAGATTGACAGAGTAAGTGACAGGCCTGTGATCTTAAGAAATTAGTATACGCCTGGGCTAGTACCCAGGTCTTCTGACTCCAAGGATAGAAGTGTCCCTTCCCATTACACTGGCCATGCCCATAACAAAATGAGAACTATAAAAGCAATATAGTAAATTATTTATAAAACTAAATATCTGCAATCTAAAAGATTTTCCTTCACCCTAAGATCATGCCCTATCGCCTACCTGCACAAAGTTGCATTTACTCAAGGCAACCTCTTTAACTCACCTACATTGGAGAAAGTTAGGAGTAATTTTTCTTTCTTTTTAAAAAAGTAAATACTTCTTAGAAGTTTTCAAACTCTCTAAAGTAGAATAACATCTGCTGAATACATTTGTAACAATATAGGACTCAGACTTTGGCATGTTGCATTAGAGCAGTTCAAGAGGAGACTTAAATTATACATGTCTTTCACATTCTCTCATTTTTTTTTTTTTCAGGAAACTCCAGGACAGCCTTCCCCCCACGCCCCCCCCCAAAAAAAATAAAGCTTAAAGTAAAATAAGAAGGAAAAAGTCTGAAAATTCACTGTTCTAATCATTTTTATTGTTATTTTATTAACTCATAGAGTATTTATTCAATCTAAAACTGAGACCCCAAAACCAATGGCAATATTCTGGATATGATGTTAATCAACACTAGGCAAACAGTTAATATTGCCTTACCAAATCAACCTCTAACTATACAATCTATAAACATATAGATTGCTATTCTGCCTTCACACATTTAGAGCATTTGGGAATCACACCATCCTTTATAAGCAGATTGCAGCAGGCATCACATATCAGCTGATGAATTTTTCTAGGGTAGGGACCCTGTTTTGTTCATCTGAGTATTCCCAGATTCTAGCTCAATGCTTAAAACACAGAAGGAACCGTCAATACCAAAATGACCTCAACATTAGCAAGAAGACCTGGATTGACACTATAATTAGGGACTAAACTCAACACTCAGAATTAGATGACTCCCTACAACCCCAGTTTTCTAAATAGTAGTTAATATACAATAAAATCGAATGCAAAAGGCAAGTCTGCAAAACACATGAAAATGGTATAATGATTCCTCTCTGTGCTAAGGATGCATGAACTGCAAGAAGAGTGAGCTGATGGGCGTCACTTAAATCTACCTCCTCTGGAACGAATCCAAATTAAGGGGAAAAAAAGACACTAAAAATCACAAACTAGACAGATTGTGGTTTGATTTTCATATAAGGATTTGGTTAAAATAAAGTTTCCTGTTTGTATCCCTTTGGGTTTAGCTGACCATTTCAAAGAAAATATTATTGTTTCATGGCTAAAAGAACATTTTGCTAAAACCATTCAGATCTGAAACATGCCCATTCAATTGAATCAAAGGACACAGTCTTATGATCACCTCAGTTTCAAGTGGAACAATTTACCCTTTTCCTTCAAGTAATGATACACTTAGCAACAAAGAATAAAAAATAATGTCTCAAGTTAAAGAGAAATGCATACAAAACAAATATGCACTCACTTAATACTGTTTAAGTTGGCTATTTAAAGATTGATAATGACCACCTTAAAAGTTTATTTAGCTATTAGTAGTTCTCTTCCATTCTGTAAAAGTTTAAAATCCCATTTGTCTACAAAAGTTCAACTCTCTAATTTATATGTACATATAAAATATATCAAATATATATAAATTGAAAAGATGTGTATCTTTCCAAGTAAATCAAACAATTTTATTCTTTTCAAAGAATCAAAGAAAATGATTATTTTATTTGTAGGAAAAATAAATATTTTTAATTCCCATGTCTTCACTGAGAAAGCATATTAGAAAAGATATTTATTGGAACAAAATACTATGCATTAAAAACACTGCCAAAAATAAATGTAATGATTATAATTCAAAATGCCATGCTCATTTAAATACATTTTCTTTCCTTATCCAATTATATGTAAACTACAGCAGTCACAAAAAACAAATGATTATCTATGGACCAAATATTCACGTTGAAATAAATGAATATGAATTATAACAACTTCAGCTGAAGGTTTATGCTAATATATCTAAAACAAAATGGCTTGATCAGCTCAAAATCTGTCATAATTTGAAAGGGGAAATTTCTTTCTGCAACTGAACCAGCAATTTTTTGTGTGTTTCATAATTTGTCAATTTGTTCCCTAAGTGTAGTGATTTAGTGATGACAAAAGAAATACAGAAACAAATGAAAATTGCTTAATTACAGCTTGCAGATGTTCCCCCAAAGAGAAAAAAACAGGTTAATGCTGCTGATGCTGTTTCTTCCACAAGACTCTGCTATAAATTAGTTCACTTCATTCAATATTTTTTTCCTTCAGTGTTCTATGTGATGTTTGATGTTATGTTGTGATAAAGAGATTACATACACATAGTTACTGAATTTATGATCAATATAAAACTATCAACATTTTTTCTTACCCTTTTATTCTTTTTGGTAATACTAAAAAACACATCAATAAAAAGCTTTAAAATAACACCGCTTCCTTACTCGCTCCCTTGCGATGCAAGATTAATTAATTTTTTTTTATTGCCTACTTTTATTAGCAAGTCCTTATGTCTTCTGCAAATTTCTCTCGAGGTGACATTATCCCCATGGCCTATGTCCCATGGCCTATGTCTTCAGTTAAAGTAAGTTTATTGCTATTTGCTGTGATATTTTCAATTATCTTCTCTTTACTGTTAAATTCACATTTGCAAAAGCGCTTCCCGAGTTGTCTTTTTTTTTTCTTAATGTGGCTAACGTTAAAAAGGAAACAGAAAGGCACTGCAAATGGCCTGTGAACTAAAAACACCACTCAATATTCAGTAGGGAATTAAATGACTGATAACAACAGCACAGAAAATGTGGCTTCAGTGCCACCTGGAAGCATAAAGCTGGTCAGTTCGTTTCCAACTTCCTCTGACAGGCAATCTGCCAGTTGCAAGGGTATCAAAACAATGTTAAGACCTCTGGTCTCTATCTAATACATGACAAAAAATAACTGCAAAAGGCTACACAGCAAGGATTATTTTTCTTGTTGTGTTTTCTTTTATGAGAGAAAGCTGTTTTTATGCTCTACTGAAATTCCTTTCCTGCTCTGAAGTTGGTAAGAGGGCCAGCTGCTTTCTCTATTTTTCTCTGTGGTATTTTTCTACAGCAGATTTTAAATTCATTCTTCAGATTGGGAAAAGCCTCTCTTTGTACCCTCATGGAAGTTTAAAGATGCATTGCTAATGTTCAAATTCAAAATAGCTTTGGGGACCAAGATGATATGTCAACTTCGGAAATGTGTTGTTTTATGTGCTGTCACCAGTTTCATTTTTAATTATATTTTTTAGAAGCTGTCAAGTATAAGTAGTGATATTCTTTTGGCTGAAATGACAACTCAAAATTTATCAGTCCAGAAGTGTAAACCAAATCCCAACCCAAGATTCTAAGCTCTTGACAGAATGAGTACTCAATAAGGAAAAAAAAAAAAAAAAAAAATTAAAAGACTCCTGAAATGAGAACTGTGTAACTTTGAAGAAGTCATTTGGCCTCTGTGGGCCTCAGTATCTCCCAGGCACAATACTTGTGATTCTTCCTTGACTCTTTCTTCTCCCTAATCCTCTGCCAGTCACCTGTTACTAAGCGCTGTCAGTCATTCCTTCACTGGCAGCGTCTCCTAGGCCCTTTTGCTTTCCATTTTCTCCCCCACTACCCTAGTCCAGACCTCCAGCGATGTACTTCTGCTTAGCCCCCGGCTAGTCTCCCTGACTCCAGATGTTTTCTCTACTTCCTCTTTGCTCTACCTTTCAAAATCACAAGCAGCGTGTATTACTGGGTTTTGATTGTTTGTTTGAAAATTCTACTATGGTTCCCAGTTACATAGTATATCAAAATCCAAACTTGAGCATCAATACATAGCCTCCTTTTCAGGCTCTCCTTTCTGTGCCATCCACTACATGTGGGTGTTCCTCAGGGTTGTACTCTAAGGCCCTCCTGTCTGCCTGCCTGTCATTCTGTATTCTCTTTTCTTTTCATTGCATTTTTTCAACCAATATTTAAGCATCTACTCATTCTGCCCCACCAGGCACTGCTTTAGATCCAAGTGTAAGAGTGGTGAAAACCCACGAGACACTAGCTGCATGGAGTTGATACTCTAGAGAAGACAGGGTAAGTGGATTTTGAGGTAGCACATCCATTCCTGTTGGCATATATTATCTACATAGCAGTGACCCCAGGTCTTGAGAAGAACTGCCCGATGCCCTAAGGAAGGCAGAGAACAAAGTGGTTCAGGGTGTGGGCTTTGAAATCACACTGACTAGGCCCATAGTCTAACTCCATCTCTTCTTATGAGGACAGCAGTCATATTGGGTTAGGGTCCACCCTTATGACCTCATTTAACCCTAATTATCTCTTTAAAGGCTTCATCTCCCAATACAGTCCACGTTGGGGGTTAGGGCTCCAACATGTAAATTTGGGAGGCACACAATTCAGTCCATAACAGCAAGTTACTTAACTTTATGCCTTGGTTTCCTCATCTGTAAGTTAAAAATAATAAAATGATAAAAATTAAAATGTAAGAAAAAACTCACTAGGTCATTATAATGATTAATGGAGATGATACATGTGAAGTGCTAAGCATTAATCCCTAGAACTTAATGCTATCAGTAGTAATATTAGACTTGTTTTGTAAGAGTCTCTCACTCACAGATGTTTCTGTGAGAGAGGTATAATTGTACAGAGGAGAGTCAGATGTCTGGAGTGTGAATCCTTGACCTGAACTCAGGCAAATTATTTAATCTACAATGACTTTCAGTTCCCTGAGCTATAAAAAGGAAGAATAATAGCTAATTCTTTGCATAATTGTGGCAATTAAATAAGTTACTCGAGACAAATACTTAGTAAATATATCCATAAGTGAATCTAAAATAAAGAGCACTAGACAGCCTCTGCCAACTCTATAATTTAAAAAGAAACATACTTTAAGCAATTATCTGGTATTTTAAAGCAGTACAGACAGTCCTGCTTTTTAACGGACTGCATTATCAGAATCTGTAGCCTAAATCAGTGTTTCTCAAAACTAGTGGTACATCAGAATCACCTAGAGAGCCTAGAGAATATAAAAATTTTAGACCCCTTGCTATAGTTTCATTTAATAAGCCAAAAGCCTGGAAATCTATACTTTTATAAAAGTCTGTCATCACAAAAGTCTTCCTGATATTCAGCCAAGTTTGAGAACTACTTGTCTATAGTAGAGCTGCTTACATATGTGGTTTTATGTTTTCAAGTAGACATGGTAAAAAATAAATATGCAAATAAAATGTAAAGTTAATTTTAATAATTTATTTTATTTAAATTAATTTTCTAAAATATTATTCAAATATAGTCAATATAAAAATATTAAGATATTTTACATTCTATTTTTATACAAGTCTCCAAAATCCAGTGTACGTTTATGCTTATGGCATGTCTCAATTCAGAGAGTAAATTTTCATCAGAAATATTTGATCTGTATTTAGATTTCATAAAATTTACATTTAAAAAAATGGATTCACCTACCCAAGTTGTTCCAAACACCTTTTAAAGTTTTCTAATAAACGAATACCAGTTTTTTTATTTAAATTTAAATTAATTTAAGGTAATTAAAATTTAAAATTCTGTTTCTGGATAGCACTAGCCATGTCTCCAATACTCAATAGTTGCATGTTGCTAGTAGCTACTGTGGTGGACAGTGCAGGCCTGTATGATCACGAATCATACGGTTACTACACCACTCATGAAATCTGTAATGCTGGAAAAGCACTGGCATCACTCCTTAAATAACTCAATGTGAATTAAGTAAATATAGATTAATTTCTCTATGATTATACAATATTAGTAAAATCTGAGAAAAACTGAACGCTATTCAGTGGTTTTGAAACCCTGAGAGTTTGGAACTATTAAAGGCCAGCCCTCCACCAATTTATAAAGCCACAGGCATACCATTTGTCCTGAACATTCAGACACACAATGTTCTACCTAATAGGAAAATCAATTCAAATATTAACAAATATGAAGAGAAAAAGGGAGGTTGAGTTGACAGGAATTTTTTTCAAAGATATGTTAAAAGAACAATAAAATGCTAAAAGCACAAAGTATTGCAAGTGAAATGAGAATAGCATAAAGAAAAACTAGGAATGAAATTACACATCAAAATGTGAAATAAAATCTTTGATCTACACAGAAGAAAACAGGTTAAAGTAGACAAATATGGCAGTGAATAGAAAGCTGTTATTATGTGGCAATATAAAAACTCTAGAATCACTTGGAAAGCTGGATGCTAGGCACGTGAGAGAGAGAGAAAGAGAGATTTGGAAATAACTACTGTAACTCCTAACAGTTACCATATGTAATAAAATGGAGTTGAAAAGATTTAATGTCAATTTCTAAGTCATTGGCTTCTTAATTATACAATTTCTGTGTGACAGCAACATAAGCAGTAATTACCACTCTAAAAGGTGGGAGCAAATGCTTCCCAAATGGGATCATGTTGTAATCCTGGTGTGGAAGGAAATTAAAAGAAATTGCCTTTTTCTTTCAGCATTTAGAAGCAACTCTAAACTTTACTAAAGCAAGGCTACATATTCGTCTTGAAGATGTATTGTTTAAAGGAGATAGAGATACATCAGTACTAAAATCAATGCAACCATGACCCAAAGAACCATCACTAGCGTAGGCATTTTAACATCTTTCAGTTTCAGCTCTTTTCTGTCAAACTTTCCTGGTTCTACTTAACGTCTTGAAGCCCAAGGCAAGTTTGGGTTCAGTAGTTATCCCAGACTCATCTCAAGCAGCCCCTCTGATGACTAGACTTTATTGCCCTCCCTCCAACCACAGGCTAGGTGGCCCTCCTATAAACTCTCAGTCTCCACTGTGATACTTACCATGCATTAGTCTAATTTCCTGCTTGCTTATTTATCTCTACCACTGGATTACGAGTGCTTGAGAACACAAACTATATTTTATTTCCTTTTTAATCTTCAGCACCTAAAATGATATCTGGACCATAACAAGACACTCACAGATTTAATGAATTAATGAATTAATAAAAAATCAAATGTAAGTATTTACATCAGTGTTTCTATAACCTAGAAAACATGATAGCAATATGACAGGCAAGAAGAAAGAATCCTTTTTTCCTTTTAAACAGATATTCTAGAAATTCCCATAAATTAGTTACATTCACAGAGAAACTGAGATACAAAAGATTGAAACTTAGCTGCTTATCTTTATCCACTATGTCAACAATATAACGATGTCTTTACCAACTATTAAAAAAAAATCTGCATGCTAATTTTCTAATACACATCTTACAATTTGATTTACCCTCCTGAACGGAAGATACTACTGAGAATTCACTCATAATTGGCCTTTTAAAACTAATAATTAATGTCTCTTTAAACATTTTGATAGAACATTGTCTTTACCACGTTAAAAACTTAGTTGCTCTAAAAGAGAAAAAACTACAAAACATGATCAACATAAATGTACTGTAGTGAGAATTATGCTATAATATTAACAGTTTCCAAATGTTTTCCAAGAGTCTGAGGCAGTAATGAGAATTTCTTTCAACAAGGCTATAATTTAATTTTTTCCAGAGAAATATTTTTAACAGGATTACTGACCCTTTTAACACTCTTGGAAAGAAAATGAATCCCCTAAGCATTCTGGTGTATAACTATTATAAAAATAAATAGAACAGTCAATCAGTGGAAATGGTAATGGACTTGAGAAACTAAACTTACTAAAGAAATGTACATAAGTATGCATGGTGATAACCACTTTAACAGAGAAAAGGCTCAGTGTATATCAACAAAACGACTAAACACATTGAGACAAATGAAGGGCCTGGAAAGAAGCAGGGAAAATGGGAATTTTGGAAATACAGCTTTAATGTCTTTCTTAAACAAAACTAACCACATTTACCTTGATCAATTCTGCTGGCTATCACTCAACTCTTAGGCCTGTCCCTAAGTCCTGGTTTCTCAGAAGGTATTTAAATGTTTCAAGGGAAAAAAGGACACTTACTGATTTAAGAGACATTTTTACACTCACAACTCTTTGTGCTTTAAGAGGAATTTTTTCAGGCCATTAGTTTATAATGTGCACTGGTGCCTAGGGATATTTTGAAAGACAAAAAGAAAAACAAAACTAGTATGCTTGAAGATGCAGTTTATGGGACCTGCATCATCATTTATTTCAGCTCAATTTGGGGCCCAAAACTGAACCCAAAATGGAAGTTATCACATCTACAACAGTTTCTTTCTCAGCATGCAATGATCATACTGGAATTTGAAAACAGAGTAAGACCCCTTTTCACAAAAGTAAATGTATTATAACCCCCTAAATATATCAAAGTCCTTGCAAAAAGTTTTTATTCTTCTAGGGTATAAAAATAAAGTCAGTCTTACAAATGATTTCCAAAATAATATGAATTATCAAAATGTCATTAGCATACCAAAATTCATTAATTCTGCCAATTTTACCCTTGTTTCCACCACCCCACCACAGCCATTCATACTGCTATGTTTAGGTCCAGAAAACACAAACTAAATCATCGGTCTCGAACAAAGCAGGTATCTTCCTAAACTCAGGTTCATAGACTAAAAGATAATTTAGTCATTCTCAAGATTCATTTGATCTACATATCACGTCCAAACAGATCATTCACAGTCAGTCCCAACGTTAACTAGCTAGTTCCTAAATTTTTCATCTCCACTAAGTATAAACAAAACCACCACATCTATGTTTTTTGTTTAAGTATAAACAAAACAGATATCAATTATATTATATCTTGCCTGATAAAAGAAACAGGTTAGAATCACGTTTTCTTTTCATTATAACTACTACACTTCTTTTATATTTATACATTATAACTATAATTTCATTATAACTACTACTCTTCTTTTACATTTCTTTGGGACACATGAATCATTACTCAAATCATGAAGTCTGGTATTTTAACAGTGTCATGACCTCAGAGATTATGGAACTCCCTGTTCTCGCCCTTGGGTACACATTAGAAACACCAGAGGAGGATTTATAAAATACGAATCCCTTGATCCTAGCTGAGCTTCAGAGTGGGCTCTGATATCGATACATTCTAAAAGCAAGTCAGGTGAGTCTAATGTGTAGCTAGGTAGAGAACCAATGGTCTCAAAAATGTGGATCAATGACCCAGAAAGGATCAAGGTTGAGAGCAAGCCGATGGCAATCTGAAGCAAAATCCAGAAGGAAGATAACAACTCAAATGCCTAGGGGCCCACTTGAATGAATGAAGCAGCCAATGTAAGCACACATTTTTAGACTGTGTGAGTACCAGAGAGCACGACAAACTAAGGAGCTCACTGGGCAAGAGCTCCTGAGCTCTAGCTGACATTGCCACGAGGAAGTAACAGATATTCTCACTGGATCGCACCCAAAAAAAAAACACAAATCAAGATTTTCATGTAAAATTACCCAACTTTCAAATGTTGGCTCAATTACTAAAACAATAACGCTGGATGAGGGAAACAAATAATGAAAAACACAACATGGGTTTGGCCTCATCTCACCCAGTCTAAAGGGTTGTTTCCGCTCTACAGAAAACAGGAGCAGCAGCAGCAGCATCACAACAGCCATACCAATACCTAACACTCAGTAAGTACTTACTATGTATTAGTCACTACGCTAAGAGTTTCACATGGATTATCTCAATTAACCTTTCTCAACCTTTGAGAGAAGTACTATTATTATTCCCCTTTTACTCAAAAACTACCTCCGCCCATGATCACATGGCCAGTAAGTGTGATCCCAGTTTCCAGAAGTGTGCAATGTAATCCATAGTCTATACTACGCTATTTCTCTTTGAAATTTTTTAAAATAGGCTTTTAACAACCTCCACTCTTTGCATTTGGCTTTCTTAAAAAATAAAAGGATTATACTAAATGATTTCTCAAGTCATTTTTAGTTATCAAATTCTGTGGCTCTGACACCATCACACAACTCTTGGATGTATGAAGACTAGTCTTTATATCATCAATAACATTAGGGCATTGGTCACGAGTGCCCTAGTAAGAATTACCTGATAAACGAATGGAATGAATGTTCACTAAATAGTCTTTCTTAAGAGGCAGCAAAAACATAAACTTATAATAAAATTATTTATCTCTATTGCTGCAGAAAGTTTACTTCTCCATTTTACCTTGTGAACGATGAGCAAAAGTGTTCAGAAATTCTTCATCATTTGTTTGCTCATGACAATTAAGGAATTTATCCAAGACTTCTTTGATTAACTGATCTTCATTCATTATTTCCAATCCTGACACATGGGCAGACATTTCTATTCACGAGGCCACAGTATCTGCAAGACAGAAAAATACCAGCTAGCGAGCAACAGGCAATACCAGCCCCTTTGAAAATATTCTGGATGGGTAGGTTGAAAAATCCCAAGGCTCCAAAAGAAGATCAAGATAGTTACTAGAGCAACGACCTCTAGTTCAAGAGATCAGAATTTTATTCATATCTTTGCTGCTGAATTGTTAATTATCACAATTTTATTTTTTTGCTTCAGTCTTCTCATTACTATCTTCTTAATTCATAAGAATATTGTCACCCAATTACACAATTAGAAATTCAAAGTCTTTCAAGGTAGGAGGAACTTTAAAGAGTACTCAACTAACCACCCATCCAATGACAATAGCTTAGTGACTTATTTAGCAGTTACTGTGTACCAGGTGCTGTTCTGAGTAATTTTTTTGGTTAATTATCATAACAGTCCTAGATAAGGTCACAGAGTCAATACGGAGAAGTGCCAGCTCAAGAAGTCTGATCCTAGAAACCATGCCTTTAAACACTTCACTATCCATCACTCTATTCACTGGGTGACCTGCCCTCCCCCTGCCAGCCCCCGCCTTCCCTACTATCGCTGACAAAAGTTGACTTGCCCGTGCATCAACACATCCAGGGACTGGTAACTCTGAACATTCCAAAAAAGCCTTTGCACAGCTCTGTTAAAAACTTTTTAAATTAAGCCTAAATCTGTCTCCCTGAACCCTACCCCAACTGGTTTCTGAGCCCCCAACGTTGTACTGAAAAATTTCAGTCTTTCTTATACATGACATCTTTTCAAATATTTGAACAAGGTTATACTGTCCTTTGTCAATCTGTCAATCTTCTGATTTCCTTAACCTCAATTCCAAAATACCAAAAAGCTCAGGAAAAAAAAAATTTCATAAGACAATGCCCAA
Source organism: Macaca fascicularis (assembly GCF_037993035.2). NCBI lineage: Eukaryota > Metazoa > Chordata > Mammalia > Primates > Cercopithecidae > Macaca > Macaca fascicularis. The sequence goes on from NC_088388.1 coordinate 28,974,414, forward strand.
ATGCATTTGGGGGCAAGACCTGGTTGAATTAACATGAGAGTACTTACGGCTTTTATTCTACTCAGCATTACTATTCATATATTTCCCTGTAGAAATACCAGTGTGCTTGCATATAAGGTGCTTTCCCAGAACCAGCCTAGAGATTTTGTATAATATATGACACATGCACTGATTACCTTTCTAAACTCCAAAAAGTTCTGAATTCTGAAGCACATCTGACCCTGAGGGTTTAAATAAAGAATCGTGAAGCTACACATGCCTCACAAGATTACTATGAAAATTAAATGAGTACGCATGGCATCTCAAAAAATGTTAGCCAGGATGATGATGATGATGGATCAGTCTTAGGATTCTGTCCTTTGCCTACACAAAGACCTGTTATAACTGTGCCCACTCAACTCTGAAGGCAGTGATGTTATCTAAAGATAAATCAAGATAATTCCACATGTATTACAACCCCAGATAAAGCATGGAGTTGTAGAGGACTGAGTAAAAATTAAAAGTGTAGCTGGGTACCAACTTAAAACAAAAGAAACCATTTCAAGCTATTTGTACCTAAAAAAGTTAGATATATGAAAAAGCATTGGTTATGGCTTATGCACATTTACTTGTAACACTGCCAAGGCTTTAGCCATGCAAAGCTGAATAAATTGTGTTTGCAGTAGCTAGACAGTAAATAATGATAAGTAAACTCAAAAGTGGCTATTATTTTACTACATTAGCATGTATACTTCATTACAAGAATTTCAATGTCAATCTGCTTTTCCAGAATTGGAGCCTAGAAAATTTTCAACAGTTTATCAATCTCTTCTTTAAAATCATCTTTGGTAAGTTACTTCAGCAAACAAATACCAAAGAGATGCACCCAGGTTGTGGTTTCCATTCCTGTAAATGTCTTCTCATAATGCTTTAGGAGTGTTAACAGAAATTCCTTTAAACTTCTTTTCCACGGCATATTTTGAGTATTATTCAACACATCTCAGTAGTACTAAAAGCAAACAATTAACAGATTGTGCCAGCACAAATTCAAAATCCTTCTAGGCCTTTAATTTTATTTGTGTGGTTATCCCAATATAGAGATGACATGCTTTTATTGACTTTTATTTATTTATTTATTTATTTTGAGACAAAGTCTCACTCTTGATGCCCAGGCTGAAGTGCAGTGGCGCGATCTTGGCTCACTGCAACCTCTGCCTCCCAGGTTCAAGCAATTCTCCTGCCTCAGCCTCCCGAGTCACCAGGATTACCAGGTGCCCCCCCACTATGGCTGGCTAATTTTTTTTGTATTTTTAGTAGAGACAGGGTTTCGCCATGTTGGGCAGACTGGTCTCGAACTTCTGACCTCAGGTGATCCGCCTGCCTCGGCCTCCCAAAGTGCTGGGATTACAGGCGTGAGCCACCGTGCCCGGTCTTATTGACTTCTTAAAGGACTTCTGGAATATCCAGTTTCACAAACTGTCATTATTAGAAGAGTTTAACAATACCCATCTTCAAATTTAGAACTTGCCTTTTCTACAAAAATACAAACCTAGTATTAAAAGTCCCCAGGGACTGACAGAACAGATAATCACTTATCAGACAGCCAAGTGGTTTATGCAAATCCTAGTGGTTTTCTAAAAGGAAGCAATGCATTTTCAATTACCATTCACATACTTTTGTGTTTTTATCATGAAGTATTTTTCTAAAAGAAAAAGCCGGGGGGAGAGAGATCGAGAGACACTTGCCTGGATAAGAGAATTCTTTGTTTTGGTTTGGTTTTTATGTTTTAAGGCTTTGAGCTCCACATGACAGACTCAAAACATCTTGAGATACGTAAATGTGTATAAATATCTGCTGGTAAATCTCAAGCAACACTTTCACAGTCACGGCCCCCAGAAGGAAATACAGGGAGCATGCACTGCTCCTTGGACTATTACACTTCACTTGAAAACCACAGGCCTGGTAAGGAATAGGGTTCACTTTTTACCAAGTCACTGAGAGATAGAAAAATCATATAACCTCCCTAAAGTCTTGTTTTCTGCTATCAAATAATGAAGCTAACAACCACCTAAGCTAGTTAATGTTATGTGCTCTCTGAAAGAACATTATTATGAAATATGGTACATGAAATTGTCAGCACTGATTCAGCACATCTTTGATGTTCACCTTCAGATACCTGTTAATGAACTTACTCAAACAAAATGCAACTTTCAGACACAATAGTCGACCTAAAGAAGTAAATCACCACAAGCTTGCTTCTCTGAAAGTGCATACCATACTTTTTAACAGCACTAGGGTTATATGTCTGCAAAAAAAAAGTGTGGGGCAGTGGTTCAAAACTCTGAGAGTCATGCAGGTCTATGAAAGCCCACTTACTCAAAATTGTATTCTTCTGCTCAGTAACAATCTACTGCTATACCGAAAGGTAAGATGGGATATCATAAAAATATTATCACTTTGCCTAAGGAAATAAAATCATCAACATTTGTACTTCAACAATTGCACAAGGGGTGTGTCCTTTTATATTTGTGTAAATGGTCAAATCTCCAAAAGACCAAACTGCACTCTAACTGCAGAGATTTAGTAAGACTGCACAGATGTGATTAGAACAGACCTAATATGAACTGATGTCTTCCTCCTTGACTGAACTACAACAATTTTGCATCCTCTAATTTTTTTGTCTTTCAGATAATATCAAGAAGAAAGAAAAAACATCCAACGAGAAATTCAGATTCTCTGACTTGAGAGAAACCTGAAGGTTATCTAGTCCAATCATAGGAATAAATGAGTATGGGAAAGAAACTTCATGTGGGGTTTCTGTCAACTAATGACTCTATTGATGAGCAGTAATGGATGGTTCTCTCATCATAAATAGTAATGAGATGCTCATGATTATGAACTTTAAGGCATATCTGGAGCCTCAGGAAATTAAGCACAAAGCAGCAATCTTACCCTGGCAGGTATATTCATGCCTCCATTTGTGCTCCATACCCTAATGACATTCAAAAGGCCAGAGGCTGAGCACATATTATACCATTATATATTAGCAACCCACCAATACAAATGAGAAAACAAAAGAAGAAACAAAAGGAATAAAGGGAAAGCAGAATATAAAACAAAACATCTCTTACAAAATAGAAAAGAACCTACACTCCTTTATTGTTTTTCATCAGGATGAAATAAAAAAACATACAATTAGAGCAAAAAGTATACACTGCACTTCAAGTCATGAGTTTTTATCAAAAGACTTTTCTAACACGTAAAAGACATCAAACTCTTCATTATCACCAAAAAAGTTGGTAGTATAAGCATCTAGACTTCTACATATTATTAAATTCCCCTAGGTATATAGCCCTTTTCAGTGAATATTAAAGGAAGTATTTGGAAGGAGGTAGGAAAGGTTTGGGGATTATTGTTGACTACAAAGCTTTGAGAGAGAGATGAATTGCATTCCACGCAGCAGTAATAGAAGTATGTCTTACTAGCTATACGTTTCTCCTTGATAAATTCTCACCAAAAGGAAAAGACAGCACATCCATCCTAAAAACTGCATATAATTTTTAAAATGTGGGTTCAGATTATAAACAAAGATACCACAAAGGATGCCTTAACAAAAATAGATCTAGGTTCTTCCCTAAAGAGATTTATAATTTACATATTTACATATTCTTTTTTGTTTGTTTGTTTTTGAGACTGAGTTTTGCTCTTGTCACCCAGGCTGGAGTGCAGTGGCGCAATCTCGACTCACTGCAGCCTCCACCTCCTGGGTTCAAGCGATTCTCCTGCCTCAGCCTCGTGAGTAGTTGGGATTACAGGCACCCACCACCACACCTGACTAATTTTTGAATTTTTAGTAGAAACAGGGTTTCACCATGTTGGCCAGGCTGGTCTCAAACATCTAACCTCAAGTGATCCGTCTACCTCGGCCTCCCAAAGTGCTGGGATTACAGGTGTTAGCCACTGTGCCTGACTGTAATTTACATATTCTATACAACACTCCATTTTTGTAATAGCAATAACTCAGATTTTTATGTTATACTATACTTATGCAAGATGTTAACATTGCAGAAGGCTGGACCAAGGATGCATGAGACCTCCCTATATACCTCTTTGGAACCTCCTGTGAATTCATTTTGTGAATCTGTAATTATTTTTTTCGCTTAGAAAGGGGGGATGGAAACAGAGACGAATGATAAGTCAATTAAAACAAAAGATATTTAGGAAGTAAATTATCACTAAAAGTTTACCAAGAATGTGAGAACCAGGTGTGTTGTTTTCCCCCTACAGAAAACTCTGGGAGACAGACTAATACTGATCTATACAATTACATGCATAAACAGAAACTTTCATCTTGAAAACTTTGCTTCCCTTTCCTATTCATTCACCCAAGCTACTGTAATGAGGTTTCTTGAGGCTATCATTCATTAAGCCCTGCTGTTCATCATCCGCAGATTGTATAAGACCCACTTTATTTCCCCAAGTATACTCTTCCTCCTAGCTGTTTAAGTCAATCCAGAAATGTCTGCATTGACTCACTGAGGCAGGTCAAGTAAGTATTAGATTGTTTTCAGTTAAACAGCTATTAATTCTATCAAACAAAGAAAAATGCAAACCAGTGAAGCATTTGAACTCTCCCCACTTACTCCCTATCATTTTTTAAAAACAGATTAACTGTGTACACAGAATCTGTAGGATACACTTATAAGACAAATCTCAGGAAATTCATTGTTTTTGAAATCAGAAAGTCTGCCTTTTCACAACCATTTTTGCTTCCTTTTTTTTTTTTTAAGAATTTACAGTTGTGTGGAATTACAAGTAAACACCATACCTTCACCCCCTAACAAAACTCTTATAAGCACACTAACTGACCTGTAGACATTTATCAAGAAAAATCTGCCATACACGTATTTCAACCATGTCCAAAACTGATCTCCTAGCCTCAGAAATGCTATCAACTATACCAATGAGTTATGGGCAGTAACAGCGAGTAATTCAGTGAACATTTTCTTCAAGACTCCTGATACAACTGTGAATCCATAAAGCAGTAGGGTTTCTGAGTCAACTTTATAGCTCTATAATCACACAATATTTCAATCATAAAAGATTAGTTCAAACATAATCCCACCCTCACATAAGATACAGTGTCCCACTAATGGTTACTTTATCTATACTGCATACTATGGCACAAAGGCATTCACTCTTAATTAAAGTTGTCCCCTTCTCTCCAACTTCCTGAGCCTGTTAGCCACCTGCACAGCGCACAGGACTTGAAACAATACCAAGAAGTCTACTCTAAAGCAAAACCCACACAGCTGGTTAGGAGCAGGTGTAGACCAACTGAACTAAATCACCTAGGAGTTCATTTCGAAGTGTTTCAAAATGCCAGATCTCGCAAATAAAATCAAACTTTATTTCACTTGGCATTCTCTTAAAAGAAGTAAGATTTTAGATTTGTTTCCCAGCTATTTTGAATTATAAATTCCTAAGGTTGTGGAATAATAAATGGGCTGTAAGAGGTAATACAGTGCTTCCCCAGCTTCCAATTTCACTCAATACTTTATCTGCAATTTTGCCTCAAGGTACAAAACATAACATACACATGCACATACATATATAAATAATTTCTTTTTGTCAATATGGTTTCTATACTCAAAGGTAGAAATTAAGAATCAGGTCAAGTGCAATAGCTCGTGCCTGTAACCCCAGCACTTGGGAAGGACAACATAGGGGGAACACTCTAGCCCAGTAGTTCAGGACCACCTGGGCAGTATAGTGAGACCTTATCTCTACAAAAAATTAAATAATTAACTGAGCATGGTGGTGTCCATCTGTGGTCCCAGCTACTTGAGAGACTGAGGTGGGAGGATGACTTGAGCCCAGAAGGTGGAGGCTGAGTTGAGACAAGATTATGCCACTGCACTCCAGCCTGGGCAACACAGCGAGATCCTGTCTCCAAAAAAAAAAAGAATCACAAACTCCTTCAAACTCCTTTCCTTCTCTAAAAATAAAATCTTTCAGTAAATTTTTTTCTAGCATGAAAAATTTTCCAGCCAAACTCCTCTGAAATTTTTTTTCCATTTTGTTTTCAAGCAAAGAATCCACCTTAAATTAGAGAGCATGAAACTTTTATAGGAAGATACTACTCATTCTGGTCAGGTGGCCATATCTAATTAATTGCTTTAAATAAAAAATGTCAAGTCACTTGTCATGTTCTTCTCTTGATAATCCATCATACTAACTGTAAATTGCTTCCTTCTATATATTTCCTCTTCCTTCCTCTTTTCTTTGTCAGTTTCAGTTGTGGCTCCTATTATGGAATTCATTCAACAGGCCAAACATCTCCCTTTCCAACACAATTTATCTTATTTCCTCAAAACTCTGCCACTTAGTAAAACAGTAATCATTGTCTATGCTTATCCTAATGCTATGAGAAGTTGCCACTGACATTATTTCAAACACTAGTTAACTCACTGAGTAATAATGAAGTTTAAGCTGTTTCTCCATTTATAAAATGGTGATAGAAATGCTTGAGAGATGCACTACAGTTCTTGCAATGCACTGTCATGAATTCTGCCTCCCTCCAACCCACCATGTCCACAGATCCCTGCAGCTGTGTTACCCTTGTCAAGCTATGTAAACTTTTCCGACCCTGAGTAGTTTGAGTGTAAAAATAAAGGGATTGGGCTTGAGGTTGGCTTCCATCTTTTTTTTCCAATTACATTTCCTTTTTGGTCCAATTATTATGCCAGGATATCCCATTACTAAGTTTTTATCTTTCCCATAAAATAAAGGTTGTTTTACTATGTAATTTCACTGACTTGTATTCTTTGATTGTGTAGTGGTTTTTTGAAATTTACTGAAGGATAAATCAATATGTTCTTGTAGGAGTTTGAATTTGATTTTGCCTCAAGGCTTAAAAATGGGCTGAGAAACTTATAATTGTGATTTCTTAATGAACTTCTAAGAACTTTTAAGAAAAGATGAATGTGGCAAGAATATAAGGCGTGTTCATCTGCAACCAAAAGTTGCTTCATTCTATTATTATATATGTTCTTTAAGGCAGTGGTCCCCAACCTTTTTGGCACCAGAGACTAGTTTCATGGAAGACAATTTTTCCATGGACCACAGTGAGGGGGCTGGTTTCAGAATGAAACTGTTCCACCTAAGATCATCAAGCATTAGATTCTCATAAGGAACACTCAACCTAGCTCCCTTGCATGCGCAGTTTACAATAGGGTTCACACTCCTATGATGATCTAATGCCACACAGCAGATCTGACATGAGGCGGAGCTCAGGCAGTAAGGCTTGCCAACCTGCAGCTCACCTCCTGCTATGAAGCCCTGTTCCTAACAGACTGCTGACCGTACCTGTCCTTGGCCCAGGGATTGGCAACCCCTGCTTTAAGGGCAAGACCTGTGTCTGATTTTTTTTCTAATTCTCCACATGGTTTTATATATAGTAGATGCTCAATAAATATAGTTTACTATTTTATATTTAGTTTCAATGCTGAGGAATTTGGGAGATCAGGGACCTTGTATGAAATCACTGTAAGTCTAATGCTCTCCTAACGGTATAGCAAGGACTTGGAGTCTTAAAACCCATTTTCAAATGTGCTACTAATTTCTAGTCTCCTCAGGAGACAACTACTCGTTCAGCAACTAATTATTATGCTAAAAATGGCCTGTTAGTAAAATCCAAAGGCTAAAACATGTCTAAACCTACCTATGGTTTCTATCTTTGCATTTCTTATTTTATATTTACAGTGGAGACATCCAATATATCAACTTTATGACAGTTGTCCTTATTGTTGCTCTAATTTCAAGAATCTTATACATAAAATACATAAATAGGTTAGAGAAATAACCCAACATCCTTTTGCAGATTAAAAAAATCATCATGGAAGGCACTAGAAGAGATGATGATGCTGTTTAAAGGATGGGTCGACATTTCAAATGATGAGAATCAACCAAGCAATTGAACTACACACATCTGTTTAAAAAAAAATCAACCCTGAAAATATACACACTAAAATTTTGCAAAAAAATTAAAGTAGTCACTATACAAATATATTTACAGCATCTTCATTAGGTAAGATTTACTGTATACATTCTATATACTAGACATTTTAATCCATTAAGCCTTAAAACAAGGTAATTACTACTCCCATCTTAGAGATAAGAAAACTGACACTCAAAAAGGTCACAACATTGAAACTCAAACCCAGATTTGCCTACCTCTGTTCACTACATTATATCACCTCAGCCATATGGAAACTGATCAAATGACCAACAACAGTGGAAGGTCAGGTAAATTATATTACATTTACTTAATGTAATGTTATGCTACTATTAGAAATTATAGGCTGGGCAAGGTGGCTCACACCTGTAATGCCAGCACTTTGGGAGGCCATGGCAGGCAGATCACCCAAGGTTAGGAGTTTGAGACTAGACTGGCCAACACAGTAAAACCCCATCTCTACTAAAAATACAAAAATTAGTTGGGTGTCATGGCATGTGCCTGTTATCCCAGCTATTTGGGAGGCTGAGGTAGGAGAATCGCTTGAACCTGGGAGGCAGAGGTTGCAGTGAGCCGAGATCATGCCACTGCACTCCAGCCTGGGAGACAGACGGGACTCCATCTCAAAAAAAAAAAAAAAAAAAAAAAAGGTAAAGGTAAGAAATTATAAAGGTAATTTTTTGCTATCCAGATCATTATGGAATATTAATCTCTTCCTTGGCTAAACACTTTACATACATTACCTTATTTAATCTCTTCTCAACAGCTTTTTGAAGTAAATATTTCTATTATCATCATTTCAGAGACAGAGAAACAAAGGCTTAAGTATTAAGATGACTTTACCTGAAAAAATAGCAGAGCTAGCAGAGAAAACCAGGTGAGCTTGACCCCAAAGCCCATTTTCTTAATCACTAAACTGTATTATTACACAGTAGCTGCCTGATATAAAGTTGGTAGAGGGCCTGGAATAATTATAACTCTTTCCTTCTGAGTCTTGTATTAAAGAAAATGAGACCACAAAAGAGTACTTCAAAGTTAAAATGAATAGCCCTGGTATTAGTGGTCTCTGCTTTAGGACAAATAATTTCTCATTTGATTCAAAATAGTATTTATTTAAACCACAGAAACTGTATGCATTTCTTCTGTGTTTTTCTAAAATGTTTTTAATTTTTAAAAATCAAGTTTTAACCAGATTTCTTTTTATCTTTACAAATAGTGAATTGTGTTGCCATTTTTGCTAGTAGTGAAATAGTTAAATCCTGAGGGTACACCCTGGTGGGTAACTCCCTCAACCATCTAAAGAGAGAGAGAGAGAAAAAAAAAAAAAAGGTCATAGTCAGTTACTCCCATTAGATCAGTGTTCATGAGAACATCTGCAGGCACACATACACACTCTCTTTACACTCAGCCTTCTGCTTGCCACAGTCATAGTGCGCAGTCAGTGAATCTTCCCCAGGTGCTGACAATTAATACCTGGTTTAGCGGCAAAGATTCAGAGAGGCGTGAGCAGCCCCTCTGGCTTTCAGGTAGGTCTGATACCTTCATTTCTACCAAAGCTAAAAAATGGGAGCCTATGTTCATAAACTTTAAGGGAATGAAGATGCCACACTTTGACAGTGTGTTAGTTACAAATGGATTTGGTATCTAGATAGGGAAGGGATGAGTAGAATTTGGAAAATGTGGGGCTTTCTGTTCTCTGGCAGCTTCAGGGATTTAATTCTTAGGCCTTTAGAGCACTATTATTAATCTTAGTACATAAATCGTTATCTGGCCTAAGTATAGGAAGGAAGATCTAATCCTGCTTTTACTGCCAGCAAAAATAAAATAATGTATGCCTCAAACCTGATTAACAGTGCAAGATAGTGTTATTCACACATTAAATGCCTGAAGTTACTTACATGAGGTTACCTGCTACTCTGGAGCAATCAGGAAAACATGGCCAGCACGGATCAGCAAGATTTAATGTTTCCGAGTACAGTATCTTTCTTTGGAAAAGAAAAAGTCGGTTCAGATGTGGGGAACTATAAACCCCGACCTCATACCATGAGTCCTTTTATTATACTCAACTATGCCCTAGCATCACAGTGAATAAATGAAAATCTCCCTGCTTAAGAATGTTAGCATGGGGTTGGGAAAATTGTATATATTTATTGGTCCTATATTTCTGTCCTTTACAAAGAATCTTTAATGTGTTGACCTTGAAACCTCCCTCAGCTGAAGAACACGGTCTCATTTTTTTAAATCTGTCTGTTTTATATAGCCTATTAAAAGGAAAATACTTCAGTAGGTTATTTTAGATATAGTATAATCATTCAAAAACTCTTTTTAAAAACCAAGATGTGACTAATACAGTCATATTGAAACCATGGAAGAGAAACAATAGTCTACTCCAGTGAAAAATATATTCAAGTCAATAAAGCAAAATTTCAAAAACTAAATGGGCAAAATAATGTGAAAACACTTTCCGTATTCCTGTTTATTCTTTAAATGCATATATCATCTGGTTAAAGTGAGTAATCTAAAAATTACTCACACTTGAACTGTGTTCCAAGAGGAGGTAATTCATCTTAGCAATAAGAAACTTTACCACCGTTTTTAGGGCCTTGAAATTATGAAATGAGCCCAAAGCAGGGTATCAAAGGGAAAACAGGTCAAAAGTCCTATTTCAAAAATCTTTAGGGGCCTAGACTAAGTTACAAACATGGACAATCCTCCTTACGTCTTGCCCAAGAAAATGTTTCTGTGTAATCTACAATAATCATGTTTTCACTTATAAGAAGCCAAAATTCCTAGAGCAACCTTAAAGTGAAACCAAAGGGCGACAATGAAAACATTGTTTTAAAAGCAAGTGTTCTTGAAAAATCACACAAAGGGATTTTTCAAGTGGTAATGGAATCCATTACCACTGAATGGCTTGCCTAGTAGCTCAGAAGCAGTCACCACAGGTGTTTGAAACAAGCTGACTTTGGCTTCAGTGTTCCCCCTACCCAAATTGGAACAACTCTCTGATCATAATCACTCAGGCTGAGTGTAATCACCTACAGTTTTCTGAAGTGAGGGTCAATAAGGTCTCCTTTTACTTTCTATGAATAGCATTTTTCATAGTTGCTCAGATGCCTTCACTCATGTAGGCTTGGGTAGGCCATGATATAAATAAAACACTGCCCAGATTATTTTTAAGCAGGACAGGTTGCTGAATGTACAACTGAGGGAGAGAGGCTTGCTTTCATAACTTTGATAATAATGCTTCTCAGACACCATTTCCTCACCTGCTTTAATAACCCACCGGATAACTGTTAAAAGATCACCCCCTTAGGAGTCTCCCAAGTAGACTAAAAATAATAACTACAAAAGATTAATTAGCAGTAAATTACAGCTGATCTACAGAAATTCTTAAAGCAAAAAAAAAAAAGAAACCCACCAACATCTCATTAGAGTGACCAGAGATTCTAAATAGTTCAAGGAATCTTTGCAGAAGGAATAAAGATAAATTAGATAAATTATAGTATCAACTAACATTTATTGAGTGTTTATGTGCCAGGCACTGTGCTATTTGACTTACACATGCTATCCCATTTATTTCTCAAAACAGCCCAGTGAATAGATACCAAGATTATCCCCATTTTACAGATAAAAATAACAGAGAGAAAAATAACTTGCCCAGGGTGGTTACACAGCAACTAAGTGTTAGAGCCTAATTTGGACTCAGAGAATTCAACTTTAGGGCCTGTCTATTTAATAAAGGTTAGACAAAGGGTGACAAAAGGAATAAAATATTAACTATCTTCTGTTAATAAATTAACTACTACCAGCACCCTCATCACATATGTTTATCCAATTCTTTTTAGTTCAAATGTTTATCTATCTATACCCATTGACCTGATTCCCAGATCCTAAAGCCCCTTCTCATCCTCTCCAACCTTATCAACTGCCATTACTGGCAGGTGCGTATGCACTAGACCTTACTTTTTGGTAAATTTTTTAAAAATCATAATAATAACTATCATCTACTGTGTGCAAATCCCTGTTCTAAGTGCTTTACGTACATTCAACTATTAATCATAACTGACATCAATATACGAGGTTGGTAAAATTATTATCTCAGTTTTCAGATGAGGAAACTGAGGCACACAGAAGTTAAAGAACTTGCCCAAAGTCATGTAGTTAGTGGCAGAGCCAGGATTTGAATCCAGCCAGTAAGCATTCAGAGTCCATACTCTTAGCCATTGTTTATACCGCTTTTGAACCACATTAAGAATTAACTCTTAAAAGTCAAGTATTCTGTACTATTTTGTTTCCTTTAATATTTGGTGCACAGGACTTCACACTGCAAACAGGCAGTGTATTCCACATCTCTCTAAGGTAAACAATAATAAAATAGAAATTTATCAAGCTTCCTTCATCTAGTAAATATTCTTTTTGTTGTAACACAAGTATGAAATCCTGAATAATTCAAACATTTCGCTTCTTAGTCCCTGCTTTCTTACTACAGAATTATTAAAGAATTACCTAAAAGTTTTTGGACTGGAAAGATGTGAAAAAGCCACTAACTCTATTTTCCTAGAATGAAGATGAAAAGGAGATGTGTTTAGGAACCTTCTCTGCTTCCCTAAAAGAACCCTAAAAACAGTAGTAAAAACAGTGAAGAAAACAAAGGGCCTTTTGTATTTCAATTACTAAATGTAGAAGTGGTAAAAATCATTAACAGGCAATGTCTCCCCTGCACTCGAGGGATTCAAAGACCCATCTTTCTGTTCTGTAAGACAGTCACGGCTTTTGTAACCTCGGTGACCCCTTCAACCTCCCGCCCCAAGCACCTCCGAGGTCCTCAGGGGTGTAATTTTGAGTCGCGCTCCTAAGCATCCAGACAGGCAGGACACAGTAACGACATCTCTGCCCGGAGTCCCTTCAGACTGCGGTCTCCAGGCAACCGCACTCCAACAGAAGCAGTTGTGCTTCCTACCGGGTCACCTGTTCAAAAGTCCCCAGGAGAGGCTCCAACAATACCAGGGTAGCGGTTTGCCCGACACCGCTCCGGGCGCTGCAGCCTTCCGGCAACCCGGATGTTGGGTCGGTGTAGCCACTCTCACCTCCCATTCCCTAGTTTTCCTCCTTGGCTCCCATCTAGTCACTTCGCACCTTCCGCTAGTCTTTATTCAGAGACACATTCCAGGAGTCCCCTCTCCCAGAGCAACAAAGACAGATTTCCAAAGCGACACATCCCAGAGAAAACGGATTCTTGGGAAATGTGGTTCTTTCAGCTGACGCGTGGTGACTCTTTAAGGAAAAGGACTACAATTCCCAGAAATCCTAGGGAGAATAGTTCGTGGCTAAAACATGTCCCAGCTCCTTGGATGGCATGGCAGTAAAGGTTCTGTGGCTCTTTACTGACCTAACTCCTTGGATTTTCCTCATTCAGTCCCACTGCAAGCGTGTGGGAGGACTTTTAAAAAATGCTATTTACATGTGAAGGAATCTAAATACGATGATTTATATGAAGCGATCTCTAAGTAATTTTATTTTATAATTCTTTCAGACAAAAATCTACATGCCATCAGAAAATATGTCTCTGCAGATGGTAACAGTAAGTAATAACATAGCCTTAATTCAACCAGGCTTCTCACTGATGAATTTTGATGGACAAGTTTTCTTCTTTGGCCAAAAAGGCTGGCCCAAAAGATCCTGCCCCACTGGAGTTTTCCACTTGGATGTAAAGCATAACCATGTCAAACTGAAGCCTACAATTTTCTCTAAGGATTCCTGCTACCTCCCTCCTCTTCGCTACCCAGCTACTTGCACATTCAAAGGCAACTTGGAGTCTGAAAAGCATCAATACATCATCCATGGAGGGAAAACACCAAACAATGAGCTTTCAGATAAGATTTATGTCATGTCTATTGTTTGCAAGAACAACAAAAGGGTTACTTTTCGCTGCACAGAGAAAGACTTGGTTGGTGATGTTCCTGAAGCCAGATATGGTCATTCCATTAATGTGGTGTATAGCCGAGGGAAAAGTATGGGTGTTCTCTTTGGAGGACGCTCATACATGCCTTCTACCCACAGAACCACAGAAAAATGGAATAGTGTAGCTGACTGCCTGCCCCATGTTTTCCTGGTGGATTTTGAATTTGGGTGTGCTACATCATACATTCTTCCAGAACTTCAGGATGGGCTATCTTTTCATGTCTCTATTGCCAAAAATGATACCATCTATATTTTAGGAGGACATTCACTTGCCAATAATATCCGGCCTGCCAACCTGTACAGAATAAGGGTTGATCTTCCCTTGGGTAGCCCAGCTGTGAATTGCACAGTCTTGCCAGGAGGAATCTCTGTCTCCAGTGCAATCCTGACTCAAACTAACAAGGATGAATTTGTTATTGTTGGTGGATATCAGCTTGAAAACCAAAAAAGAATGATCTGCAACATAATCTCTTTAGAGGACAACAAGATAGAAATTCGTGAGATGGAGACCCCAGATTGGACCCCAGACATTAAGCACAGCAAGATATGGTTTGGAAGCAACATGGGAAATGGAACTGTTTTTCTTGGCATACCAGGAGACAATAAACAAGTTGTTTCAGAAGCATTCTATTTCTATACATTGAAATGTGCTGAAGATGATACGAATGAAGAGCAAACAACATTCACAAACAGTCAGACATCAACAGAAGATCCAGGGGATTCCACTCCCTTTGAAGACTCCGAAGAATTTTGTTTCAGTGCAGAAGCAAATAGTTTTGATGGTGATGATGAATTTGACACCTATAATGAAGATGATGAAGAAGATGAGTCTGAGACAGGCTACTGGATTACATGCTGCCCTACTTGTGACGTGGATATCAACACTTGGGTGCCATTCTATTCAACCGAGCTGAATAAACCCGCCATGATCTACTGTTCTCATGGGGATGGGCACTGGGTCCATGCTCAGTGCATGGATCTGGCAGAACGCACGCTCATCCATCTGTCAGCAGGAAGCAACAAGTATTACTGCAATGAGCATGTGGAGATAGCAAGAGCTCTACACACTCCCCAAAGAGTCCTACCCTTAAAAAAGCCTCCAATGAAATCCCTCCGTAAAAAAGGTTCTGGAAAAATTTTGACTCCTGCCAAGAAATCCTTTCTTAGAAGGTTGTTTGATTAGTTTTGCAAAAGCCTTTCAGATTCAGGTATATGGAACTTCTGAACCTATTTTAAAAGTCATAACATTGATTTTAAAAATATGTTTTTATTTTTGTTTATTTTAAATGCCTATGTTTTCTTTTAGTTACATGAATTAAGGGCCAGAAAAATGTGTTTATAATGCAATGATAAATAAAGTCACTCTAGAACCTATACATTTTGAAAATATTTTACCCGAATACTCAATTTACTAATTTATTCTTAACTGAGAATTTCTGATCTGACTCTTTTTTATTCATCAAAACTTAAACACCCAGAAGCAGTAATAATCATCAAGGTATGTTTATATTTCTTATATGAGTCTTGGTAACAAATAACCTATAGAGTGGTTATGACAAATTTAGCCAATAATGAAATTAACACACAAAAGAATTAATTATTTTGTGCAATGTAACAATTCAGCAGTTGGCCAAAACTTAAAAGCAAGATCAACTACATCCCACATCAGTGTTCTTTATATACATTCAAGCAACCCCTTGGATTATGCTTATGAACAACTTAGTTCCTCATAGATTTACAGATGTAGATATAAATATAAATATACATATACATATGGATAGATAATGTTCTCCACGACATGAACGAAGAAATAAAGAATTTACATCAAGTTTGATATGTTTTCTTGAATTATTTGTGTGCATTTTCTTTAAGGATTTCCCCTCCCCATTATATGATGTATGAATGATGTGCCAAAGTCAGTCATTTTAACTAATTATTTTTGGGCATTTTCATGGAAAATTGAAGCCCATTGCTCTTAGTACTCTGGAAAAAGGAAATGAGTAAGAATACAATAAGAAAGGCCCACCAAATAAATCTCGTGGAGAATAATAATATTGATTATTTCCCAAAATAATATGTTAGAATTTCATCGCATTTACAGGCAGAAGATTTAAATAGAGGAAAAGAAATGTATTTGTGTGCGTGTGTGTGTAGTTAACATGTGGAGATTGCTGCCAGTGAATATTATAAAATCAGTGATCTTGCCAAGGTTTAATTAGACACTCGCTAGGATGAAACTAGTTGAAATGACTGTTAATTTTAAGGTTTCAAGACATCGGTTGATAGCTAGATTACCTTAAAAACAAATTTCTTTCCTCCTGGAATATTTTCCTGAAAAAAAAAAAAAAAAACCATTTTTCTGGAAAAACCTTAACTTAAGAGCTTCAGCCACAGTTACAGTGAAGACTCTTACTCTTCACTGAAAGGCTACAGTGTGTAAGGTACAACTAGCAAATTTAGGGGAAACATGAATTATACAAGAGATGAAACGCTGAAGCACAAGTTCTTCTGCTGACAGTTCCATGTGCCAGATACTGAAGTTAATTTTGATAAACTGAATTATGTTCACTCTGTTTCAATAACGTTGCTCGCTGAATATTCCTGTTGAACAATTGTTGCATGTTGATTTGGTCTTTTGTTGTTTCCATCACCTATGTAAAAATAATAAAATATAAAAATCTTCTGTTTATATTGATTTACTCAAATTATTAAGATATGTTACCTAAATAAAGGCAAAATTAAACTAATTTTTTCAGGGTCAGTCCACTTTGATTTTTTTTCTATTTGTTAGTAGAAAATGGCACAAGTTGGAGCGAAAATATGCTTTACAGAGTCCAAAGGTGAAATTTCCCCAAGGAGTAGGTATATTCTGTCTTCTTGATTTGTCTGCAGTGATTCGGTGGCTAAAGAATTATTACCACATATTTATTTTGTAGCCAACGAATCCAGATATGGTAATCTAAGTGATTCAATTGTGAACTCACTGAGTTTCTTAGTCAAACTCAGATCTCACCAGCATAGCTGCTTTTGGGGGAGGGTGTGTGTATGTGTGTGTGTGTGTGTGTGTGTGTGTGTGTGTCAACAGCATGCAAATTGGTTATACAGATTATATATTTGAGTAAAATTAAGTCTTTTTTATATCTCAGCAATCAGTTTATTCGATGTGACTTTAAGATAATGTCGTTGCTTTTCTAATAAGCTAATGCAAACATTCAAATGAGCCACGTTAGAAAAGCAGACACCTATTTCAGCAATATTGCCTTTGCCAAAAATGTTTCAGGGACTCACATTTCAATCAATCACTTTCAGAATCCATGGTTCATTCCCTTGAAGATGTTCAACAGCTGTATCTCTTTCTTCATTAAAGATGGATTTAATTTCTGGAAACAGATAAGTGTCATTTGAAATCCAGCAGAGTGAGATTTTCACATTACACTACCACTTTAGGTCAAAAACAAAGTGTGAATACAAGCTAACAAAATGGATTTTCTGATATGGCTTATGAATGGGTTTTAAAGGAAAGTCCCAAAATTGTTTGCACAAGACTACAGGAGTAGTATCAAGAAATAAGTATATGGCTTCCCAAGGTAATCATTTCAGGTGACTATACAAGTCTGTAAGTACAGGTGAGTTCAATGTTTTAGGGGAAAGGGAAAGTATAAAGAAAAAGAAATTGTTATTCCAAAGGCTCTGGGGAGAGATGAAGCTTGTCACATTTGAAGAACTGAAAGGTCAGCCTGGTTAAAACACAGTAAACAAGTAGGGGTGGAATGGCATGAGCCCAGAGAGCCTGGCAGGGCCTAGGGATCCAATTTTTCAGCAGTAAAATAAAATCACTAAGGGCCAAGCACATTATTATAAACTGAAAAATAATGTATACTCTTGTTATATGTGTATTCAAAAACATAGTTTCATTATTCTCTATCATTGTGAAATAAATGCAGACACTGAGTAAAAATTATTTAAGAGGGTATTTGCCAGAGATTTTACCATAATAAACATACATAATACACATTCCAACTGACAAATACAAAATCTAGACCACACATCATCAAGGACTACATAAAAATATTTTAGGTAGCCCAAGTTCTATTCACTCTTTATATCCTAGTTTAGATACCTTCTCCCTCTAGAAGACTTCTCTGAACCCCACTATCTTTTACAGCTTAAATACTCAGGGTGCAAGAAATAAACTTGGCTGTATTTTTCTCTAACTCAGCTTACATACTATTATGAATCTCTTTGACTGTATGCTGGAAATATAATTTCAACAATTTTAGAGTTCTACCTATCTTCACCCAACTTTTCATCCACGTTCCAGGGAGAAATATAATGCTGAGTTGTCAGGAGAGGGGTGATGAAAGGTGAAGTATCCGGTGCTTAGGGTCATCTTTCCTCCTCATCAACTTCAGCTACAGCATCCATCGCCATTATCAGACTTGGAGGATGATCCTGAATTGCAGCTCAGTCTTCACTGCAGGTCGTCCTTATGTCTAGCCCTCTCTAAGCTGCTTTCTGGTCTCTAGTGAGCTAACATGATGACAAGGAGATCATTCTGCCTCTTCCTTTCCCAGCATGGCCACAGTTCTCTGTTTGGGACCATCTAGGAACTTGTTTATTTCTGTACCTTTCTTGTGCACATCCTACTACTGTTGCAGCTTTCTGGACCACAGATTCTCGTCCAAACTATCACTGGCTAAACACACATCACCAACATTTCACCTCTGGATGTTACTTGTTTCCTAAGCTCTATCACGGAAGATGCACATCCCCACTGCTCCCAACTCCCAGAAACGAATCTGGGATTCCTAGTGCTCTCTCCAACTCCACAGCTCAGCCCAAGGTATATGGTATGAAGAATTCTTTTCCCTGGGACCCACACTGTCTGCTCACTCCATCTTTGTCTCAAATTCACTTCTCAAAAACCTTTATCTAGGCATGGAAACAGTTTCTTGTCATGTTGCTTACCAAATACATGTTGATTGCGTGAAAGAATGACTATTGAATGACTGAGGGTGTGACAGAATAGCTCTTACTCATCAGATACTCTTCAAAACATAATGCTAATATTTTCCATTTTTTTCCATTTCCCCATGAAGCATAGACTATTTTTCCTTTTTCTTTTTTCTTTTTCTTTCTTTTTTTAGATTTCTTTCTTTTTTTAAGATATGCAGTATCACTCTGTCACACAGGCTAGAGTTCAGTGGCGCCATCATGACTCTCTGCAACCTCTAACTCCTAGGCTCAAGAAATCCTCCTACCTCAGCTCCCAAGTAGCTAGAGCTTCAGGTGCATACCACCATACCCAGCTAATTGTTTTATTTTTTGCAGAGATGGGGTCTCCATATCTTCCCCAGACTAATCTTGAACTCCTGGCCTCAAGCAATCCTCCTGTCTCAGCCTCCTAAAGCACTAGGGTTATAGGAATAAGCCACTGCACCAGCTTCCTAAGCATAGACTTTTCACACTCAAATCTTGGATAAAAGAAAGATCTAGGAGGAAAACTAGTCAAGTACTATCTAGCAGTATTATACAACACAGAGTCCATCACATCCTCCTTGGTGCTGCTTCAACGCCTTGTAATTACTTCTGTTGTTACACCTAAATGAGTTAAAAACTACTACTTGGTAAGTATTCTAAGTGTCTGGCTCTTCCAACCAACTATGAGTTTCATGAATACTAGAACAATGTTTTTATAATTTTTATGTCAAGTACTTAACATAATGCCTGGTATATCTTAGGTAACGTGTTGTTAAGCTGAATTTAATTAAATACGTTACTGAGTTGTATCTGACTTTTATTGTGAGTAACCCAAGTGATGTATACTTTTTCTAGCATAACACTAATTGTACTTTGCTACATTTGTTATAACTACTTATAACTTATCTTTTCCTCCTTTTATCTCTTAGTTCCATCATGACAGAGATCTTAATTATTTATTATTGAATCTCCAACATCCAGCAGAGTGACTACTGCTAAACATACATGTGTTTATACAGATATGGCATATATATATATACACACACATATATATACACACACACACATACACACACACACACACACACACAAAGAGAGAGAGACAGTAAAAACTTAAAGCAACTAAAGAAGCAAGGGATATGAGCTTAAAGGAAACCAACAAACTTCTGGCTGATGGCAAAGGTAAGAATAAGAAAATATGTATTAGGGTAATTAACACTAGCTGCAATAACGAAAACTCTCAAACACTTCAGTAAGTCATTTAAAGTTTATTTCTTGCTCACAGAAAATCCAATGCAGGTGTTCTTATCAGGTTATTCACCTGAGTGACTCTCCTCCAAGATTTGTCTCAGGGATCCAGGCTTTTTCTCTTTGGCAACTCTAACATCTCTATCTCCATCATGTGTCCTCAAGACTTCAGATACAAAAAGAATAAAAGAAAGAAAGAGAAAGAGAAAATGTGGGGAAGGCACATTCACTTGTAAATATTTCAGCCTGCAAATGATACATCATTTTCTCTGACTTTCATTGGCAAAAGCTAGTCACATGGCCCCACCTAGATCCAAGAAGGCTGGGAAATGTAGTTTAACTATGTGTCTATAACAGGGAATTGTAAGTGTCAAGCATTTATCCAGCATCTAACACAGTAGACATTTTAAACATTCCAGCTGCAATAGCCCCATTTGCCCTGAAATAGTAATGAAAGGTACTAGAATGGCTCTTGTAGGCTACAAACAAAAGTACGTGCTGTGTGATACGGTTTGGCTCTGTCCACACCCAAATCTCATCTTGAATCCCCATGTGTTATGGGAGGAACTGGTGGGAGGTAATTGAATCATAGAGCAGGTCTTTCCCTTGCTTTTCTCATGATAGTGAATAAGTCTCACAAGATTTGATGGTTCTATAAGGCGGAGTTTCCCTGCACAAACTCTCTCTTTGCCTGCTGCCATCCATGTATAAGACATGACTTGCTCCTGATTTCCTTCTGCCATGATTGTGAGGCCTCCCCAGCCATGTGGAACTGTAAGTCCATTAAATGCTTTTTCCTGTATAAATTACCCAGTCTCAGGTATGTCTTTATCAGCAGTGTGAAAATGGACTAATATACAACCTGTGCATACTCATTGCCACTGCTTTTATTACCTTTTATTACCTTTTGCAACCTCCTAACTGGTCTCTCTGCCTTTGCCTTGTCTCCTTCCAGTCCTCTAACTGTGCTGAAATGACAGCGAACATTCAAAAATAAAAGTCTGATGTTTCATTGATGAAAACTCTTCAGTGGCTTCCCATCTTCCATGAGAAAAAAAAAAATCCAAATGCCTCGTTATGGCAAGATATGACTCTGTAGGCCATCCTTCCCTTCTACGCACACCCCTGGTACTTACTCTCTATCGATGCTGGAAATCCTCCACCTGAAAAGTCCATCTTCCTGGTTAATAACTATCATCTTTCAAGATTTAGTTGTTCTCTGTAAAGCCTTTGGTTTAAAAAGTGTGGAATACTCAACCCTCTATCCAAACCATCACTTTTCATAGCACCTATCAACTTATAAACATTTATGTATATGCCAGATCTTCAAATAGAGAAGCTATTTGAAAATAGGCTTCTTAAAAGAAAGTTTCTTTCTCAGTTGCATGTTCGTAACAGAAGGCATAGAGTCTCGTACATTATAGTTGCTCAATGAATGTTCATTGAATTAAATTAAGTTCCATCTATAAGGACTGAAACTTATTCACTTCTGCAGCTATTGTCTTACTATCTTTCTGATTTAATACATGAAAGAGGAGCTGTGGAAATAAATTATGTGTTCTAAATATCTTGATCAATTAAAATATCTCACAGAACTTGGAAATCAAAAGTACAGCAAAATTCACAGAAGGTGATGAGCTCTTAGGTTATATTTATTCTCCTTTCTGGTGAAAAGAGTTCACACAGGATTAGAATAGATATCATGGTAAATTTTGATAGAATAGACAGCCGTTGCAATACACAGTGACAAGAATTCCACATTACTTACATGCCACAAAATTCCACTCTAGCATAGAATATTGCTTTTTGGCTTGGACTTCACCATAGATGATAACACATTTTCCAAACCTAATTCTGTCAAGAAACATCTAACATTGCACACTTACTTCTAAGAAAACCAATTCCTCACCCTGTCTCCAGATATCAATCCAAAAAAATGTGTGTAATCACTTAAATCACAATTTGTGAGAATAGAAAAGAAAAGTTATCAATACTACTCCTTTTAAGAGGATGGTTAAGAATAAAAATCTCCTGAATCCATGGCTCAATTCCTCTCCCAGTAGGCTTATTCAGGGTATACATCAGTCAGCATTTATTGAAAATCCAAGATGGACATTAAATATTATGAGACCTGCAAAAGAAATATAAAACATAAGCCTCACCTTTAGTGAATTTATACTCCCACTATAGAATGGGGAAAAGTGGCAGGACAAGAGAGTTGTGGACAATAAAATAACAGACTCAAATTTGAAACTGTGTAGTCCAGGCTGTCCGTGCACTAACAGTTCATTTTTTTCTTTAACGTGGGATATACTGGGAAAATTAAGAAATTGGGCTAAAATATTTCCAAGTTTCCTTTGTTTTCTTTAGACCTGCTGAAGGGATGTCGTGATCAAGATAACTGGAAATGTAGAAAAGACTATTTGAAATGCTATGCAAAATGTATAGTGATAACTTAAAAGAGGCAGGGTTTGTGTGTGTGCAAAAGATGGCTAAATCATCAATTTTCAATTATGAAAAAGTTTCAGTTTCTTGAGGAAAAGATGAAAAAATGTCTATGTGAGATTAGGTATTTATTTAGACCTGGATCAGACCTCAGCATAAAAATAATTTGCAGGTCTTGGCCTCCAAGTAAGTTGGTATGTATTTTGCGATGGTACAAATACGTTGTCATCATCAAAAAGAAGAAAAAGATTATATAAAGGCCAAAAGGGGGAAAAAAGAAAATTTCCAAAGAAAGAAGGAAAAAAGTCAGGGAAAGAAACACTGACTTCATGAAAAAAAAAATGAGGCTACCAAGGACAGAGAACCTTCCTTCATCTCCTCCTGCCTAGAGTTGGGCACAGTCATCTAAAGAAGTGAGACAAGTGAATCAGTAGGCAGGTATCATTGAGGAGAAAAAAAATGCTTGAAATTGCTACCCCATCATTTAGCTTCGTTTGCATAACCCTTCTCAAACTTGGATCAATTCCCTCATACTTTATATCTTCCAAAAGTATTTCACTCGTGCCCCACTGCTGTTGTGGTGTGGATTGCCTCATTGGCCCGCCTCAAACTCTTCAGTGGTTTTTTCCTTTGCACTTCTGATAGCACTCAAGTCCATTGGGTCCTGCATTATGAAACCTCTGCCTAATTCTCCAGAGCAGCTCCTCCTTCAGGTGGCTCCTGAACACTTATCTTCCTTCAGTTCTTAAACACTGACAATTGCTCTCCCATCACAGAGTCTTTCCACAGACTAACTTTACTCCAGGTAACCTACCTGACCTCATCCACTCATTTTCCCAGTCTCTCCACTAAAAAGTTCCTTCTTCCTAGATGCTTTCTCTGATACCGCAGGTTAAATTCTATTGTCCTATTGTACTTCATACTGCACCTATGGTGCTCTGATCACATTTAGTGTTTTTCCTTCTTGACACCTACTAGAGTGTGTGGCAGTGCATTTAGAGTCCTATTGTTGATTTGAAGTCTATCTCTCCCCAGCTGTTTGTGAGCAGAAACCGTCTATGTTCTTCACCACTGTATCTCCTCTGCCAAGCCCACATTGCCCACAAAAGGCATCCTACGAAGATGTATTTAATATATAGGCTGAAGTAACTAGAAAGGGTGAGAAGGATGCAGACTTTACCTGGGTCTTAAAAGGTAAGAAGGTGCTACATTCTGAAAGGTAGAGGTAGCATTCAAATATTCAAATGTTTAAAAACCCAGGTCCGGAGGCCTCCAGCAGTGCTGTGAGTTACTTGCTGGATTGTGGAGTGATCCCCAGTTCCTGAAAGATAGAGTAGGGCTGTGAGAGTAGCAAAAGAGCACTTGGGTCTTGGGCCACAGGCTATTTACCTACAAATACAAACATATTTCAATATTTTTAAAAAATGGTATAGCTGTAGAGAGACAGCCAGACTGAATCTCAGCCCTGACTGGAAGGGAGCTAGGAAACGTCCAGCTAAGGTGGGTCTATGGTACTTAAAAATGTGTGGATGTGGCTCTGCCATTTTCTAGCTGAGGTAAGCTTCAGTTATTTCAAGTGTAACATGGAGAAAATAGGAGTATCCACTTCAAAAAGATCAAATAAGAAAATTTATGCAAAGTGGTTAGCACACAAAAAAGTTTGGTAAATGATAGCTATTATTATTATTATTTATTATTATTATTATTATTAAAAGCACTAACTAAAAGCACTCGGACTGTAGCCAGTTCTGCCGTTTTCTGAGTGACGCTGGAAAAGTCAACAACTCTGACCAAAATTTTGAGCATATAAGTGATGCTGTTCGGATGTTTGTTCCTCCAAATCTCACCTTGAAATGTAATCCCCAGTGTTGGAAGTAGAACCTGGTGAAAGGTGATTGGATCCCGGCAACAGATCCCTCACGAATGGCTTGGTGCTCTCCTCATGATAATGAGCAAGTTCTTGCTCTAAAAGTTCATGCAAGATCTGATTGTTTAAAGTGTGGAGCACCTTACTCCCACCCCTTGCTCCCACTTTCAGTATGTGACACCAGTGTCATGCTTTCTGTACAACCTGTAGAACTGTGAGCCAAATAAACCTCTTTTCTTTATAAATTATCAAGTCTCAGATGTTTCTTTATAGCAATGCAAGAATGGCCCCATACAGAAAATTGGTAACAAGGAGTAGGACATTGCTATAAAGATACCTGAAAATGTGGAAGTGGCTTTGGAACCGGGTAACAGGCGGAGGTTAAAATTGGAAGAGCCTGGAGGGTTCAGAAGAAGATAGGAAAATGAGGGAAAGTTTGTAACTTATTAGAGACTGGTTAAATGGTTACGATCAAAATGCTGATAGAGATATGGATAGTGAAGGGTAGGCTAATGAGGTCTCAGAGGGAAATGAGGAAGCTACTGGGAACTGGAGTAAAGGTCACCTGTGTTATTCCTTAGCAAAGAGCTTGGCTGCATTGTGTTCACATCCTAGAGATCAGTGAAGGTTGAACTTAAGGGTGATGACTTAGGGTATCTAGTAGAAGAAATTTCTATGCACCAAAGTATTTAAGATGTAGCCTGGCTGCTTATAACAGCCTAAGATCAAATACAGGTGCAAAGGAATGACTTAAATTTGGAATTTATATTTAAAATGATAGCAGAATGTAAAAGTTTGGAAAATTTGCAGCTTGACTTTGTGATAAAGGAGGAATTCAAGCAGCTACAGAGCAACCACTGGCTACAGAGATTAGCATGACTAAAAGAAAGCCAAGTGCTACTATCCCAGACAAAGGGAAGGTCTTGAAGGCATTTCAGAGATCTTTGAGGCAACCACTCCCATCACAGGCCCAGGGCCTAGGAGGAAAGAATGGTTTTAGGGGCCAATCCCAGGGCCCTGCTACCTTGCACAGCCTTGGGACACTGCTCTCTGCATTCAGGCCACTCAGCTCCAGCTTTGGCTCAAAGGGCCCCAGATACAGTTCAGGCTGCAGCTCCAGAGGGCACAACCATAAGCCTTGGCAGCTTCCACATGGTTTTAAGCCTGCAGGTGCTCAGAATGCAGGAGAGAAGAAGGCTTGGCAGCTTCGCCCTAGATTTCAGAGGATGTATGAGAAAACCTGGGTTTTCTATGGGTGAGCACTTGCAGAGAGCCTCTACTAGGAAAATGCAGAGGGGAAATGTGGAGCCCCCATACAAAGTCCCTACCAGGTTATTGCCTAGTGGAGCTGTGGGATGGGACCACCACCCTCTAACCCCAAGAGTGGTATGGCTACCTGCAACTTGCAACCTCAGCAGGGAAAAGCTGCAGTCACTCAACTCCAACTCTTGAGAGCAGCGATGGGGGCTGCACCTTGCGCAGCCATAGGGCTGGAGCTGCCCAAGGCATTAGAAGCCCACCGCTTGCAGCAACATGCCTTGGATGTGGGACATGGTGTCAACAGACATTATTTTGGAGCTTTAAGGTTTAATGTCTGCCCTTCTCGGTTTTGTGTGGGGCCTATTACCCCTTTCTTTTGGCCAATTTCTACTTTTTGGAATGAGAATGTCAGTCCAATGCCTCTACCACCATTGTATCTTGGAAGTCAATAACTTGATTTTTATTTTACAGGATCAGGAAGAAATTCGCCTTGAGTCTCCAATGATGAGACTCTAGACTTAGGACTTTTGGACTTTTAAGTTGATACTTGGAATGAGTAAAGACTTTGGGGTAATGTTGGGAGGGGATGATTGTATTTTGCAAAGTGAGGAGAACATGAGATTTGGAAGGCCAGGGGCAGAATGCTATGTTTTGGATATTTGTCCCCTCCAATTCGCATGTTGAAATGTAACCCCAATGTTGGAGGTCAGGACTGATGGGAGGTGATTGGATTATGGAGGCAGATCCCTTACAGATGGTTTGGTGCTATTCTCACGATGATGAGCAAGTTCTTGCTCAGCAAGTTTACATGAGATCTGGTTGTGTAAAAGTGTGTGGCACCTCCCCACCCTTGTTCCCATTCTCGCTGTGTGACGCTCCTGCTCTCCTTTCCCTTTGTGCCATGATTGTAGCTTTCTGTGGCCTCACCAGAAGGAGAATTAGATGCTAGTGCCATACTTACTGCAAAACTGTGAACCAATGAAACCTCTTTTCTTTATAAACTACCCAGTCTCAGGTATTTATTTATAGTAATGCCAAGAGTGACCTAATATAATAAGTATGTGAATTTTCTGGAGAATAAGTCTGTATTTTCACTATTCCCAAAAAAGTTAAAAAACAAATAAAAAGATTTACCATTTATCCTATGTATCTGGGGGGAAAAATTGTCTCATCTCCATTAGGATAAATTTTTCACATAATCATTATTCAATTGTCCTTTAATCCAAAGACCACCAAATTTATTCTGTATTTCTCTCAAAGTAAATGATGTTAATTTTTAAATGCTGCACTCAATATTATTATTAATATTTGAATAGAAATTACAAAACACACTATTTTCAAATCTTAAACTTTTATTTCAAATATTCAAATGTAAAATTGCTGACAATAACCGTAATATTAATGAATGGAAATACTAAAATATAAAAATAAGTATTGAAACTCATATTTCTTTTTATTTGAAAACATTTGACATGGAAATACAGGTCCCCTGCATCAAGTAAATCCACTGCATCCTGGTACCTGAATTTTCTCTGAAATAGAAAAAATAAAAATAACAAAAGGCTCTTGGAAACCATTAAACAAAATGTAAGGTTATTTGTAAGAAAATAAACTGAAGTGCAATTCTACAAAACAAAAAATATTGCCAAAAATGATCTCTGAGGTATATTTATGTAGATTACTAGTTAAAATCAGAAAATGTAAAATGGGTACAAAGTATCTACTCTTACTTAAAATCTTTTAACATGAAAAGAATACACCATCTGTCATACAATCACTGAAGACACACACATATCTGCAATCAAAAACCACCTGCATCCAAATGATGGTTTATTCGTCCCAACTACCACTGGCGCTTACATACCCTGCCTCTTATCTGTGTGGAATTTGAATTGTTTTATGTAATGCAAGACCCACACTCTCAACTGAAGCAATCTTTATCTTCATCTGTATCTTGTGGGAAAAAAAAAATTTGAGGCAAAACTAAATTCCAGTTCACCTGGAAGAAAAAGACATCTTTTTCTCCTCCTCTTGCTTCTCAGTGCATGTTTATTAATCTGAAGGCTCCTTTTGACCTCACCGACCAATCATCAATTTTCATCAGCCATTATCACTGGTCCCTGCAATGCACCTGAGTGACTTGACATGAAAACTTGTAGAATCAGGTTTCACAGGAGAAAAATACATTGCACTTCCGAGGTCCCAGTATATACTTCACACACACACACACAAATGCTCCATTCAGTGTGGTGAATTTCCCTGGAGTATGTAATTGCACTTGCAATAGGCATTGTTAAAAATAAAACTGTAGTATAAAACTAGGGTCTAGCATATTGCAATCTCAACAATAAGGGCAAAAAAACATAGGCAGCGTTTCTACATATTGAAATTCCTGCAGCCAGATGTTCCCAGGGTTTATCAAAATGTGATCTGATTAAGGGATTATTGGAAAGGTTGTGCTATAAATCATGCTCTTAGTCATATGCATTCAAAATAGCTCCTACGGTGTTAGAGAAGGATAATTTAATATGGGAAAGTATTTACAGTGCCACCAATAGAGTAAAAGAGTAGAAAAGGGTAAAAAAAAAATCTATAAACCAGCACTACCATACTTCAGGGAATAGGATAATTATGTGAATTTAGCCGTTTATTAGTGTAGAGACATGGTGGAAGGATTAAGCAGTATGAAGGGAAAGGGTGGCTTAGTAGCCCATTCATTTCCAAAAAAAACAAAACCAAGAGTTTTCAAAAATGTTAAAATATGCATATGTTTTTGACAACTAAAGTAGAAGTGACTTTGATATTCTGCATATAAAAAGCAAGGAAAACTGCTGTATTTGTTAATGAAAGATACTGAGTTGAATTCCTGCAGAAGCACCAAATGCATACCATTTAGGATAATGTCACTGATGCACTTTTGACAACCAAATTATCAAGCTCTTTGATATACTGTGTATGAAGAGTAGCAATTATGGCCAATAAAATCAAAGGAAGAAAAAAACTAATTAACACTAACATATCATTATGACTCACTAGCATATAAAATTCCATGCCTGCTCTACATTGCCAGCAACCGGCAAATCCCAAATTCCTAAGGATGCAGATAATAGTTGCCAAATAACTGGAGCCACAGGAGGATTAGGGTGCTCTTTGGAGCTTTTGCGTTGCTTTCTTCTAGCAAAAGGGCCAGAGCACACAAATGACTTAAAAACTTGCTTACTCCTGCCCCATAAAAATGTAATCCCAAGGTCATGTGCTACAGTGATTAGTTGTGAATCCTAAACAAATTCTGATATTACCTTATAAACATAGTGATTAATTTGTGGTGGAAAGAAGAAGGGCTTTGGAGACAAAAGGGCTGTGTTCAATTTCCAAGCCAAGTATTTATTACCCCTAAATAACTTTCAGCAAATCATTTAAACCTCCATCAAATGGAGATAATAACAACACCTACTCCTCAGAATTGTTGTAAGGAAAAATGAGTGTGAAAACATTCCTCAAAAAAAGCACTGTGTAAATGTTAACTCTTCTGCTGTACTGCATTTGGACTCCATCTAAACTTAGCAGATGGAAAAATACAAGGTTATCCTGCTACACAATTCTGAATCCACTGAAAGTAAACTGATCATTATAGAAAGAATAATACATTGCAGAGGAGAGGACTCTATGAAACCTAGATTTAGAAAAATTGATTCAGGTTTCATTTGGAGAAAGTCTGGCAAAATGTTTCAGTAAGACATGAAATATATTTTTAGACATCAAGCTAACCTATATTCTTATAAGCTTCTGTGGCTTTAAGATTGTATGCAGAAGCTCTAAATTTGGAAACTCTAAATTACCTGAAATTAAAAAGCAAAAATAAAGAATCACACTCTGATAGCTACGTAAATATATATTATCGAAAGATTTAATAACTAACTGTAGCTAGCAGGTGTATTCTAAATTCATTATTAAAAAATCTGTGACAGCAGATGACCTCCTAAACTCTGAAGGTTACAATAGATACATAATTTAAACATAAAAAGGACTGATTTTCTCAAAATTGTCCTGATGTAAAGTAATTCTGCATAAATATAACAAATGGTAAATGCATTGAGAGCACTTTGTAAAGGTCATTGTGCTGTACAAATATAAGATATTATTAGAAAAATTTTAAAAGCTCTTTTGAATCTTATAGAACAAGCCAAGATATATAAAATTTTAAAAATGAAGAATTATTCAAAAATGAAATAGAAGGCACTTATCATATCTCAATACAAAATATAATAAATCAAGGGGGAAAAATGAAAACCACAGGACCAATTTCTTTCCTGGCCTCGCGGGCTGTTCTTTGATAACCTTGGCTTTGATTTCCACGACAGTTCCCCAGCACACACAGATCTTTGTTTACTCTTGTCCCCTGCAGTTACTCCTGTTATGAGTTATTGAGCTTTCAGATAACTAATTTTTCCTGTTGCTTTTCGGAACTCACTAAAAGGCTCAAGCAACCAGCTCATCAGTTTCCATTCCTGACTTGAGAGCGTCTGTAGCATCTCACTCCAACCTACCACCTCTTGGGTGGTGAAGCCCCATACACAGCAGTAAAGGGTGCTAGGAGAAGCCCTCAATGCAACCCAGAGAGAAACTCAATTGCAAAAACCAACTCATAAGTGATTGCCCTACTTAAAATTCCATTGAATCTTGGCTTTCCAAAGAGTCCTCTATGCCTAATGGGTCCCCTAAGCTTGCCTGAGAGTCCATGTTAAACCCAGAGGTTTTTAATGCATTATGAGCATTCATAAACTTCTGGAGGTATTTGGAGGTGTACAGCCAGTGGTGTTTCAGGACGTCTTCCATCTCATAGCATTTGGACTGCCTGGCATTCATTTTCCGGAAGCGTCTAAACAGTTTGTTACCAGACTCATTTCCCTCACTTGCCCATGCCCCAATGGAGCCATCCCTCTCAATAATTTCAGGAACATGTGCCAGGGTTTTGTGAAAATAATTGGTGATTTTTCCCTCATACCTATACTTGAACTTGGTAGAAAGGAGCTCAGCAAAACGCTGTGAATTGAAACTGTACTGGCAGAGGGATTCTGGGCACTCTTTAGCAGGGCATGATGACCGCCACACCGGTTTCATCTTCAGGTAAAGATCCATCAGCTCCCTCAGAGCCTCGTGCCTCTCCTCCGAAGGAATTAACTCACAAACTGCATCCACAGTCTCTTTGGTCATGAGCTTCCTGGCAAAGTTGCCATTCATCCTCATGATTGGTTTGAGGTTCATCTTCTTCCGGAGATGCTTGTCCAGTGTGGCCTGCCACCTTTTCCTTTCCTCTTTGGAAGCATTGGGATTCTTATACACCTCCCCTATCTCTAGCTGGAAGATCTTGTAGAACTCAGCTGCATTGCCAATGTCACAGTGGAGTGCGTCTATGGAAGGGACTGTCTCAATGAAAGGTTTGGCTGAGACCCCTTTCACCCGATCCCGCAGTTCTTCCACAGACTCATGGTAAGGATTGGAACGCCAGACCTCATAACGTTCCAGGTTCTCAGCATGGCTTCTGGTTATAGAGTGGAAGACAAGATTTTGAGAGGCTTCCAGACGGGTGGCATCACAAAGAGTACAAATGTAGACTGAGCCAGAAGCCTCAAGGCCTTCCACTTCCCGCACAAGTTTTTCATCATATCCGGTACCCCTGAAGATAAACTTGAAAGTCCGTAGAATGCCTCCCAGCTCAAGCATTAATTCACTGCTCTTCATGGCCTCCCTCTCAGCAATGAGAGGGCTCAGGATGGCAGTCAGTGTCTCGTGGTCAGACTCATCTGCCAGCATAAGGCACAATGGCTTGCAACACAGTTCAGAGTTAGGTTTGGCTTCCTCAAATACTTTCACATTCTGAGAGCTGTGGGCGATAGTAATTTTCATGATTGTGAATGAAAAACGGACTGCCTTTTCTGGAACTACTGGCCCACTCCCATGCTTCTCACTCACATCTCCCATTCCATCACAAGACTCCTTCACCACCACTGTGAAGGGGCCATTCAGGTAATCATCAAGGTCTTGGGATCTCATGCCTTCCAAGATGTCTTCTTCCATGTCCATCAAAGCAGACACCAAAGCTGAATCATAGCGGAACCTCTTGGCAATGGTGTCCACTGGGTAATCATCCACAGAGGATGATAGTCCAGACAGCCCATCAATAATGCCAACATCAGTGCTGGAAGACACATTCTTCAGAGGTGGCTGCCACTCAAAGTGGTGGTAGCCCGGCAGAAGTACCTTCTCAGCATTCCGAAGGGCATGCAAAGGCTGAAAAATCTGTCTCCCTGTGATAGCTTTCACAGTCCTGTACATCTTGTGGTACTGACTGCAGCTGAGGAAGGTGTTGACACGGATGGCCAAGCAAACAGCTGGCTGCAGGCCAGAGCCCTTTCCCTGCATGATGGCCTCCAGCTCGTCGGCTTGCCTGTGCTCATTCCTCGCCCTCAGAGCCAGCAGGAACAAGGTCATGCACACCGACTTCACATCTCCACCTTCTTCTTTGTCAGCAAAGGCTTTGACTTGCAGCTTGAGCTCCCTCAGCCGGTGCTTCTGAGCTCTCCGAGTCAGCGACAGAAGATGTTGGCGGGGCCGGCCCCCTTTATTAATGTGCACAAAATTCTCTTTTGATTCCTTGTGACTTGAGATGTGGTGATTATATTTTTCCAAACTGACCTCCTGATTGCACTCTTTTGCTGGACATTTCACCATCAGGGAATTCAAGATGCTCAGAAAGGACTTCACTGGACTCTCCAGGTCAGTAGGGAAGCATGGATATCGGCAAGAGGGACAATAGCTGCCCATGACTTTGAGGCATCTGAGAATGCAGACCCGGCAATAGACATGCTTACAGTTGGTCTCCACAGGGTCGGCCAGAATGTGTTCACAGATCTGGCAGGAGATGGATTTCACGAAGTGCTCCGGGAAGTCCACTGCAAGCAGCTTGGTACTAAGATGTATCTTACTGCAGTTGGCGATCTTCTTCATGACATCCTTGCTGCTGGTCCTTGCCTGAGCTCTTCTCTTGCGCTGACGGGCTTGTCTTGCTTGGTCAAGCACAGTTTTGAGTTTTTTGCTGAGCTGCAAGTTTGGCTGAAGACTCTTCCTCTTGAGTCCCCGACGGGCAGTGTTGCAGATGTCACAGGATGGTGTGTGGGGGTGCCACTCCACGGTCACATTCCTCGGGAAGTAAACCTCACAAGGGGCACTGCTAAACTTCCTGTGCATGATGCTCCAGCAGTTATGGCAGAACTCAGTGGGGTGGATCGAGTCAACATCTGCCTTCACATCAATCCGGAAAACCTTGGTAATGAGGTCTGGCCAGGAAGTAGCTCTCTTTTCCTTCTTTCGTAAAAGGCCTAGGGTTTTACCATCCACAGGACCATGAACTGGATATCTCCTGTTGTGCTCATCAGTTTTAAAAGAATTCCCACAGATGCGGCAGAGATGTCGAAGGTTGGCTTGATGGATGGCTTTAACTCTTGCTTTCCCAGTGTCATGAAATTTCTTTGAAAACTTAGGATGGGCTTTTAACCCTGGCTGATTTGGGACTGGCTTCTGACCATCAGCCTTGTCCAGGACTGCTGGAGATTGCTCCAGAGAGGGCTTCCCCTCAAAGGAATCCTTCTTTTCCCTTTGAGCTTCTTCAGGTGTCTTTTCAAAGGATCTCACCCGGAACAGCTTAAATTTCCATTCTGAAAATTTAATATATGGGTGCTGAATTTCATCTGGGGCAGAACTGAGTCCCAAGGTGGGTGGGAAAGAGGACGCCATGCTGGCTGAGGTACCTGAGAACAATGAAAACAAGTCATATTAAGACCAATATCAATATCCCACTGGTGTATCTTATAAGTAATAAAAATAAATACATTCAATTATTTATTCATGTATTCCAAAAGATATGTATTAAATCTTCTATCTTAATATATCATGTTAGGTGCTGATCACAGAGTTATTTCCTGTTCTGACAGTGTTTACGGTTACTTATACCTGTTACACACATATAAATGTTTAGATATATACATGTAAAGTTTTATTCCCTTCCACAAACACCTTAAGGTCTTTGAGGACAGAATCTTTGATTTATCTTTGTCTCCCCAAGGGTCCTAGTATACATTAGGTGCTCAATAGTTATTTGTTCAGTAAATGTAAAGATGAATTGGCTACTAACACTAAAGAAAAGTAGTATTTTCCACATTGTATTAGCCTCATTGCACTAGCTGGACAATATTTTCCAGCTTTTTAAAGCAGTCTTCCGGGAGGTTGGTTGTTTATTTCTTCCAAATGGGTCATAAAAGGATGATAAAGCTGCAAACTCAAAGAAACTAATTATTCACTACTTGAAAGGATGAAGTGAATTTTGAGCTTTATGAGTGCAAACTAATAATAAGTATCATGGATAGTAATTATGCTTACAATTTTAATTAGTGAATGCTGTTGTAAATTATAAGGCTGCGTCTACATTAGAAACAAAAACCACAGAACTCTAAACCTGCAACAAACCAGAGTGTACATAAACTGAGATTCTGAGGGACTTTTAAGATGAAAAATTCACATGGTTTCAGATAAAACTCACACAGGTCATCCTGAAAGTCATTGTCGGTCGATGGTCATTAGCACTATAGTTTGTAACATAATAAGAAGAGGTGGGAGTATTGTTTCTCTTCTGTTAAAAAAACATTTTGGCAATTGCATATGCTAGGAAACCCTACTGATTTCAGTTGTAGTGCACAGATCTCTAGCGATGCAGGAAAAAAGTCTAACAATGCCATGTGAGGTGTACTCTTTAGACCCAATTAGGAAACCCTACTGATTTCAGTTGTAGTGCACAGATCTCTAGCGATGCAGGAAAAAAGTCTAACAATGCCATGTGAGGTGTACTCTTTAGACCCAATTAGACCAATCTTTCCCAAATTACTTAGTACATAATTGCAAAAAGAGCAACTATATTTTCAATCCATCATCCCATCCACCTATCTCAAATTTGCCTGGGTTAACTCTTTCGACCCACCAGTTACGTAAAGTAACATATGTTTTCCCCTCAATTGATCAACTAACAAAATCGATGAGAATTTTTATAGTCACATAGTTATGGAGACAAATTCTCAGATGAACACACTTTCAACAGGGGTGGGATTAGGGGGTACAGAGGGGCAAGGGCTAACTCTGACACCTGCTACCAAAGACTCTTTTCAAGTCCCTGCTTTACTGAAGTTTGTTCCATCTTACAAGCATTACGCATCAGAAATTGGTGTTTTGGGGCACGGGTGCAGTGGCTCATGCCTGGAATCCCAACACTTTGGGAGGCCAAGGCGGTCAGTGTGAGACCAGCCTGGCAAATGTGGTGAAACTTCATCTCTACTAAAAATACAAAAAACAATTAGCCGGGCATGGTGGCAGGCACCTGTAATTCCAGCTACTCAGGAGGCTGAGGCAGGAGAATCGCCTGAACCCGGGAGGCAGAGGTTGCAGTGAGCCAAGATCCCACTACTGCACCCCAGCCTGGACAACAGAGCAAGACTCTGTCTCAAAAAAAAGAAATGGGTGTTTTTCATAAAAATTAAAAGCAAATTTCTGAGACTTGATTAACAGAGAAATCCTATTAGATTGTTACCTATGCAGGACTATGCAAGAGTTAAAACAATACACAGCCATTTCAAATGTCTCATTAACCTCAAAAAATATTTCAACTGCAGCCCAACGAACACCTCAAAATTGCTTATAGTTCCATTCTGCTTCCTAATTATCTTCTGTGGCAGGTGCTAGGTCTTTCCCTGTGGTTTCCCTGCCTCTTAGGTTGAACTCAACCCCAAATACCTTCTCATTCCTTTAGCATTTTACTTCCCAGACTATTCTTAAATCACTTGCTCTCTGGTATTCCAAGATAATATTATGAGTAATTCTTTTTAAAATGCATGACCGTCTCTAGAGCTCATCAAGTTTAATACTGACTTTCAAATTGAGTAAGTCAATCATAAGGCATGGTGGTAGGATCCCTGGAAGTATCTCACTTCCCTACACATTTCTCCCTTGACTCCCACTGACCTGAATTACTATATCAAAATCTACCAAACTACATTTATTTAAATACTCCTGTGGAAGGCAACCAAAGCAAAAATGGACAAATGGGATTGCATCAAGTTAAAAGCTTTTGCACAGCAAAGTAAACAATCCACAAAATGAAGACAAAATCCACATGATGGGAGAAAATATTTGTAAGCTATGCATCTGACAAGAGATTAATAACCAGAATATATAAGGAGCTCAAACAACTCTACAGGAAACAAACTAATAATCCAATTTTTAAACGGGCAAAATATCTGAATAGACATTTCTCAAAGGAAGACATACAAATGGCAAACAGGTATATGAAAAGGTGCTCAACATCACTGATCATCAGAGAAATGCAAATCAAAACTACAATGAGGTGTCATCTCGCCCCAGTTAAAATAGATTTTATCCAAATGACAAGCAATAATAGGAATGTAAATTAGTACAGCCACTATGAAGAATAGTACGGAAGTCCTCAAAAAAACTAAAGATAGAATTATTACATGATCCAGCAGTCCTACCACTGGGTGTTTATCCAAAGGAAATCAAATCAGTATGTTCAGAGACATCTACACTCTTGTGTTTATTACTGCACTATTTTTTATCCTTACTTGTGATTTTTACTCCCTAAAATAGACATGTATTACTTTTGGTAGAAAATAGAACTTTTAAGAACTAGGTTTAGATTAGATATTTTTTATCTATTCAATTAGCAAAGATTAAAACTACTTATACGGTTCAGCATTAATGAAGGCATGGAGAAATTAAGATATCTCCATACATTCTTGGGAGGAGTATAAACTGGTATCAAATGCCTACTAGACAATTTAGCAATGTCTTTAAAATTTTTAAATATATTATCTTTGGTGCAATAAATCTCCTTTTGGGAAGTTATCCAATAGAAACATTTCCACAGGAATACAACAATATTTATATAAAGACAGAGAGATTTGTTTCAAAAACTGTTACTTTGAAAAAGCAGGAAACAATATAAATAATTACCCAAAGGGCATTATTAAATAAACTATGGTCCAGACATACAGTGGAAAACCATGCAGAAAATTTGATTTTCTGTATGCATTGATGCATATGTGCAATTTCTGTATGCATCAGTGACATGGAAAGATGCTCACATGAAAAAGCAGAGAATAGAATGACAATAGCAAGTATAGTAGGATTCTGTTTGTGTATAATGTTTGTATTTGTACATATATGAAATCACAGAAATTCTGAAAGGATATGCACTAAAATCTTAACAGTGTTTAATTTCTGAAAAAAATAGAATTGGCATTGATAAGAGGGCCTCTTGCACTTTTTATTTTATTCATTTTTGTATCATTTGAATTATTCAAAACAAGCAAGTACTATTTTTATTAACTTTGTGATACATTTATTCTGGATAAAACTGTTTTAAAGACTAGATTTATATGTGCTTATAGTCACTTTTCCATATTTTCTTCTAAATTTCCCCCAGAAAAGCTTAAGATCTGGCTAATTTCAAATCTGACCACCACCCTTAGCTTCTCATTCTTTTCAGATAGACATGTAGAAAGCAGGCTAAAATATGGACCTGTAGACAGAATGAAGTTAGGATTGTGAAGGAGTTATCTTGGACTCAGATTTTGACACTCAGAAACCTTGCAAATGCTTGATCTCCTCTCTTCTAACAAAAGATCTCAGCAGTAGACCAGCCTCAGGATCTCAAAGGCTGAGTGGTTGGTGCTGGCTCAGCCCTGTCCCCACCGTGCACTGCCATCTCAGCATTGCCATCTGACATCAGAGCTGCAGGGGTGCCTCCCTCCACAGAGCACAGATTCATTTTGACAAACTAGTTTGGGGTGGCTTGGACAGTGCAGGAACAGTAGTTTCTGGTGAGTGATATCATTAGTTCAGGAGGCCAGGACACAGCAGCAGCAGCAGCCCCCATTTCCATCCCAGCTGCACACCCTACACACACACATACACCCCATTACTTGGCCCACAATCTTCCCTCCTAACGTCTTCAACTTAGTCTGTACACAATTTTCAAGTAATACCTGTGTGCTCAAGTGTGACCTCTCATTATCACACCTGTTCCACTTATTCATTCACTCTGCAAATACCATCGTCTGTCTTTTGTCAAATATCACACAACAAAAATGTGACAAAATACAAAGGGTTTTTATAAGTCTCAAGTATCCACAAAATAGCACTATGATCCTTGCTCTTCCTTCAGACAACCTCTTGCATAAACCACTTCAGAAAGTGAAATTTATCATCACAATCCCTGGCCAGGAATCCTGACTCAAGAACAAAACCTCAAAGCAGGGTCTCTACCATGGCAATTCTCTAAATTAATACAAATCAGAATCATGAGTGAACTTGTTTTTAAAAAGAAATGCAGATCATCAGGTCCTAAAGAGTCTGGCTGTTAGGGAAGGAATCCAGGAATTGCATTTTTAAACATTCAGTGATTCTAAAATGACCGGATATTTCGAGAAACATTGGTCTCCTACTTAGGCCAATCTAGTTCAGGAAATGCCTGGTAATACTTGTTCATACCTGGGAAACCACACATTTCCTCCCATCCTAGAACTTGCATTCCTGACTATTTTTCTTGCCTGAACTAACAGTATTTATTTCCAAGAGTCTCACACATTACCTTCTGCTGATTTGTACACATTCATTCAAGAAGCATTCCTTAAACCCTTCTTCTGACAATAGCATTCATTTATAGTAATTCAGATATTTTGCATCTTTCTATGAACCTTCAGTGGCCCTAAACTGGGCCCTCAGTGGCCCTAAACTTGTCCTCTTATACCTTTTTTATTTTCATATGTTAAAAAAAAACATTGATGTAGCTTTGCTCATTCCATCCCCTCATCACCTGGAAGGAAAGAAAGCTCAAGCAATTCTAGTTAGAAACATAAAAATGTAATAAATATTTTGGCTCAAGGCATGAAAAGTATGAGTGTTACCTTGCTCAGCAGGCTGCCTGGCCAAAGTGTTGAGATGTCTGCAACTTGATTGATATTACTCAATACCAAAGAGAAGGCAAAGTGTGTTCTCTGCTCTCTCCTTGCTCTCGTTTCTCAGAACATGCTGCTGAGCTGTTTATCAGCTTCCACTGTCCTTCCCAGCCTCCCCCACCATGGAGGGCTAACCACAAATGATGACAGCCAATCACAAGCCAGGAGACCCCAGCTCCAGCTGCCACCTGGCTCTTTAGGAAGCTTAGCTCAGAGGAGGCCTGAGTGTAGAATGATGTGCGAGTTTGCTGGCGCACTGGCTGCCAGTTGCCTCCCTGAGAATGTTTGGGTTGGAAATGGTCTTATCAGTCAGTATAAGCCCCAGCTTATGCCAGGGTTCTATATCTCTGTGCCTCAGTTCCACATCTGTAAAAAGGAAATGCTAGTAGTGTGTACCTCAAAGAGTCAATAAGGTTATACGATGAGAGTTGTTACAGGAAAATACTTGAAACGATGTCTGCCTCTTTGTGAATGTTCATCAGATATTAACAACACTATGGGGTTTTTTTATTATTATCTTGAAATGGTATCCAAACAATCTCAGAACCTTTCAACCTGGTCAAATCTTGCTGAGGAAGGTTGATGCTCCTTGCAACTACTCTAAGTTTGAACATTACTCGAGTATGGAAGTCAACAGACCTGGATTTAAATCTTGACTTAGGCCTTTGATTCATTGCTTAGACTTTATGAGCCTCAATCTCATCACCCGCAACCTAAGATTAATAATATTAGTCCCCATTATTGAGAGCAATGGGCCAGGCTTCTAAGTGTTTTATGTGTCATTTAATTTTCACAACAATCTTACGCATTTGATAGTATTATCTCTAAAAAGAAGTGACAAAAGTTCAGAGCAATGGAGTGACTTGCCCATGGTCACACAGCCACTACTTGGTGAAGGTGAGGTGGAATTCCAAAGCTCATGTTCTTAATCACTCCATTATGCCATGAAAGGAGAATAATGAAAGCCACTTTGTAGTAATAGTCTAAGGAAAACTCAAGAATGAATAGGTATATACACACCTCTGTCTGTTTCAAAACCCCTTTATAATTCTCAGACCAGCTTTATCCTCAAAGTCTTTCTGTGTTCAGCTAATAAGTGAGAGATTCCTTGCTTGTCTGATTCTCAGAAAAAAACTGTCAAGGAGGCAGGTGCAAGGATTTCACTGGTCTGTGCTGCCCTCATTAGACGCTCTTCTCACATCTCCCACTCTTTTGCATCTGGACCTGTCTAACCACACAACAGACCTGGGGCCACAGCTTCTGCTCACTAAAGACAAGGCAGAAGCCACTGCAGTAACATTGGGGGAGAGGGGAAACTGGTCTGTGGCTTCTAGGTGCTTCAGTGTGTTTTTCCCTAAGGATATGCAGCCTTACCTGAGGGTCGTATTTAAGGCAACATGGCGAGAAAAGGCAGCTGAGAGCTAAGAATTTCCTGAAGACAGTGTTCATGTTCAACAGAACCATCAAGAAGCAAGCTTTGTGGCCCTGGGCCCTCCTTATACAATGAGGTCAAGTAGAGAGGAGTCATAACATGACTTACATGCAAGAGGGTGTCCTTCCCACCCATCCTCCTGCTCCTTAAAATCTTGCATCTCCAATGGACTTAAAGAAAGAAAAAGAAAAGGTCAGATGTTCATGCTTCCCCTGAAGGAAAGAGCAAAACAATAATATCTCACAGTATTAGAACAAAGCACCAAGTTCAAGGATCAGGCTTCAGTTCTGTAGGTTCACTGGGAAGTTACGTGAAACTAAGGTGACAAAATGCACCGGTTTGTTTTGGACTTTCCTTGGTTTAGAATCAGGAGTCTAAAGTGAACAGAGTTGGTAGGTTGCCCATAACCTCCAAACCAGAGTTAGAAAATTTCTCTGAGCTGAAAAATGTACAGATGGAATCCTTTTCGATTTTTCTTGAAAAAGTAAGCTGGTCAAATGGACTCATCAAAGAACGGTGGGGGTGTGAGGTTCAGACCAGATAATGGAGGAGCTTTCTCTCTCTCTCTTTCTCTCTTTTTAAAAATCATATTTAACATACTGTATTGCTGAATTTTTCATCAGCTATATATACTTTTATAATTAGGAAAAATCACAATATTTACAAATAAAGTACTCAATGAATTTTAAATGAGACATAACAAAATATTGGGTGCATATGAAGATACAGTTTTCTAAATGCTTTGTTTGATAAAAGTCTGGATTTGTATACATCACCAGTAATTCCATGTTTCTCCCAATTTCTCCCATCCATGTTGAAATCAAGGCACTTGTCTCCTGCTGAGAAGTGAGACCTCCCTTGGATCACCTGGAAAAAAACAAGTTAAACGATGCCCCATTGTCCTTCTGCCTGGACACTAACATTTTATTCACTGTCTTTATTTCAAATCTTTTCCACGTGACAAGAAAACCTTGACTTGCATCACAAAATAGCAAAGTCAGAGCTGCCTAGGATGCATGTTGTTCTAAGCAAATCAAAAATAAAACACAGCCGACATGTATTGGCCAATTGTTGCAACAGACAAAGAATGAAAAGGGTGAACTAGAGCCTGGACAATTTGGTGCCAAGTTCCAGCCTTGAGTACAGACCTCCCAGACTAGTGATTAGCTGTTGTTAGTCCTGGAAGTGCCGACAGGCCCTTCACTGGCCCTGCTCCTCCAGGCAATGTGCTCCCTGCATCCCTGCTTTCACCTGCCTCTCCATCCAAGCCCCAATCCCCCTTAGCAGGTTGCCTACACTTACTCCCCTTGGCTCCCA
Organism: Macaca fascicularis; assembly: GCF_037993035.2. NCBI lineage: Eukaryota > Metazoa > Chordata > Mammalia > Primates > Cercopithecidae > Macaca > Macaca fascicularis. Next base: position 29,016,002 of record NC_088388.1, read on the forward strand.
AAGGCCCTTTTAAGTAACCTTTTCAAATTCAATTTCTTCCCAGACAGCAATGAGTTCCAATTGCTGATAACAATCAAAATCTACTCCTGCAGCCATGGTCTGAGTGTGTGAACGCTGCATTTTGAGCTCTTATCATAATTCAGCAGATGCTGTTTACGGACATTGAGATTACATACATAAGCATGTATCTATACATCTCTAACTAGCGAAACTCTTGTCTTCTATCATCACCAATTTGAAAGCCAGAACTAGAAGGGAACTTAGAGGTTACTTGCCCCAATGTATGTGTTTTATTTATTCCTGAAGGGCAAAGTGTTCCTGTTCAATGTCACAGAAGGGAATTAGTAGCAGAAATAGCATTACAAATCTGATCTCCCAGCTCCCAGGACAACGTTCTTTCCACTACACTGAAAAGGGAACATCCCTCCCTAACCTGCCCAAGATGCATCTTAGATGGTAAAGAAACTCAAGCTGGCAATGGAGCAGAACCTTAACAGGTCGTAGCTAGATCAGAGCCCTGGGTGAGCATGCAAACTCACCACCCTGCACTGGTGGTGGAGAGACAGCATCTCTACACACTCATTTCTCCCCCTTTCTCTGTCTTAAAATTGTTTTCTAATTAACTCAATGTGAATTACCCCTGTTAGTAAAATTTCTAAAGCGTTATTAATTGCTCTAAACATCAACTGCAGCTCACTCTCCATGCTTCAGGAGTGCTTCTGCGGGCTTTCTGATTGTAGCTATGCTGTTTTCTAAGCAGCTAGTGCCACCCTGTGGGCAAAGAAAAGACTATATTCTTGACTATCAGAAAAAGCCATGAGAAAAAGTCTCAGAAGTTGTTGAATCCATGAACAGGTTAAGAATGAATTATGTGTTTGTTTCTCTTCTCTTCCCTCTTCCCCTTATCCCAACCTCTATTCTCCCTACCCCCACTTTCACCATCACTTACCTTTGTAGAAATCCCCCACAATTCCTATAGACTGGGAAACAGAGCCAAAAGCTTAAAAGGTCAAAGTTACTTGCACAAGACCCCACACTTCATTAACTCCAGTCTTCCATAAAGGTCAAGAGACAACATAGAACTCCATTCTCATTGTCTTGCTAATCCTGACCAGTCCCAGAAAACATGTTATAAATACCTTCTCCCTATTCCTCAAACAAGAGAAGACGTGAGGACCATGTCTTATTTCAAGAGTTGAACAGTTAGTGCTTCTGGAGACAGATAGAAAAGGAGCATCGTTTTCTGATTATTTTTACACAAAATCTGCTTTTAAATTGACTATGTTTCTCAAAAAAAATAGTTTCTGATTTACCATGTGATTTAAATGTTTGTCTTGTTATACATTTTTCTTGGAACATTCTTTTCACTCAAAGAATGCATTTCCAAAAAATCCCACTTTGCCATTATCATTATAGAAAAAAAGTCTTCCTTTCCACATGTGAGAATGGCTAACAGGAGTCGTTACATAAATTTAAAGACCCATCTGAATTAAATATAAAATAATTAAATAAATTTTTGTAAAGACCCAGCTGAATTCTAGTGATTCTTGTCTATAAATCAGTTTCAAAAAGTAACTTTGCTATGTAGCAAATAAGAGGAGACTAGTTGAGCTGTGCTGTGGTTGAGATTTGCAGTCCTTTATGCTGCTATCAAAAGGGATTTGCCTTTATTATTCTCAGGCCTCCCTCCACCTTTCCAATCTCTCCAGTGACCTCTCCAAAAAGTGATCCAATCACCAACATAAAAACCTATGATTGTCCTTCATTAGCATGTGTCATGTGTATTATCAGGAAAAAAAAATGTTCTCAGCAACATGGCAAGACAATGTGAATAGTCCTCAGGCCTCCGAAGCCTCTTTGTAACTCCTCTGTTGCTCATGGGCCATACTGTCATGTAGAGACTGTGTGTAAGATACCAGGAGTCAATTCTAGGTGCAGTGACCTTTTGGCCACCTAGGTTCATAACCCCCTGTCTCCATAAAAGCTATCTATCTTGATAATAAGAATAATAATATGGTATATAGTTACAATAATTTGTGGTTGCTGTCTGTTGACCTGAAGGCAGGTGTTAGAGGTGGAACTGTTTCATCTCAAAATTTATATATTAAAGCCCTAACCCCTAGTACTTCAGCATGTGACTGTATCTGGAGATAGGGCCTTGTACTAGTTAGGATTCTCCAGAAGAACAGAACTATGAGAAAGAGAGAGAGAGAGATTTTTACAGGAATTGGCTTACACAATTTTGGAGTTTGAGAAGTCCGGCAATCTGCTGTCTTCAAGCTGGAGACCCAGGAAAACCAGTAATGTAATTCAGTCCAAGCCCAAGGTCCTAAGAGCCAGAAGCATGGATGTCTGAGGACAGGAGAAGATGGACGTCCAGCTCAGACAGCGCAAATTAGTCCTTCCTCCACTTTTTTGTTCTATCTGGGCCTTAATCACATTAGGTGATGCCCATCCACATTGGTGAGGGTGGATCTTCTTTACTCAGTCTACTGACTTAAATGCTAATCTCTTCCAGAAATATGAACACAGACATACCCAGAATCATTTTAGTAGCTCTATGGGTATCCCTTCGCCCGGTCAAGTTTACACATAAGATTAACCATCACAAGCTTTAAAAGGGGTGATTAAGATGGGGTCATTAGAGTGGGTTGTAATCCAATCTTACTGGTATCCTTATGAGAAAAGGAAATTTGGACATACACACAGAGACACCAGAAGTGTGTGTGTACAAAGGAATGACCAGGTGAAGACACAGTAAGAAGGCAGCTGTCTGCAAGTCAAGGACAGAAGCCTCCCAAGAAATCACACCTGCTTTATGGAAATTGGATCACACAATTATGGAGATTGAGATGTCCCACAATCTGATACCTTCAAGCTGGAGAACCAGGAAAACCACTGGTATAAATCAATAGATCAAACTTTGATCTTCTACTTCAACCCTCCATACTGTGAAAATATACTTTTGTTGTTGTTTAAGCTACCCAGTCCATGGTATTGTGTTATGGTAGCCCAAGCCAATTAGCAGAGTGGGGATCAAGTCTCTCATCTTGGGCATTTCCTTCATCCACCCACCCAAGGAGGAAGAAGAAGAGGTCAAATTGGAAGATACTCATTGGGCTTCATTCTTAACGAGCAAGTATGATTATCATGACCATTATTATAAATCTAATGTTGAGCTGTGGTGTGGGGTACTGGTTAAAAACCCAGGCATTGGAGTGCCATAACATTGGTTTAAATTCTGGCCCCATCTCTTGCAACTTGTGTGATTTGCGGCACATTTCTTAACCTCTCTGACTCCATTTTCTCATTTGAAGATGAGGATAATAATATGAAGCTGGTAACGTTCTTGGCAGAATTAAGTGAGTTAAAATATTTGAGGTGCTTCGCACACTGTTAAATACAATGTTATCTTGAAAACTCACAATCCTCCTCAAAAACCCACTTCTCTTACAGTCTTTCCCAGCTTGCTTAATGGCAACTCTACATTTCAAGGCAAACTCTTAGAATTATCTTTCATTTATCTCTTCCTCTAAATCCTCATGCCCAATCAGTCAATAAATTCTAATCTTGTTAAAACTATAAGTCAAATCACTTTACTTCTCTAATCAAAACCCTCCTATGGTTCCCCATCATGGTTAGAATAAAAGTGAAAGGCCTCTCAAGGGTCAACAGGGAACATGACTTTCCCTTCCTTTTCCATCTCTTTTCCCACTTACCTGCAGCCACAGTAGCCTCCTTGCTGATCCTCAAAATGTCCAGATATGCTGACATTGGCTATTCTCTCTGCTTAAAATATTACTTTAGACACATTAGGCACTGCTTTATAGTCGGAGTCTTCAGAAAAACAGAGCCAGTAAAATAGAGAGAGATGAGGAATTGGCTCACACAATTATGGAGGCTATCACACTCTGCCATCCACAAGCTAGAGGGGAAAGTCAGTGTTATAGTTTCAGTACCAATCCAAAAGTCTGAGGACCAGGAGCACCAATGGTTCAAGTCTTAGCCCAAGGCCAGGAAAATAATAATGTCCCAGATCCAGCAAGGTAGAAAGAGGAAAAAAATTTCCATCAGGTAGAAAGAGGAAAAGAATTCACTCTTCCTCCTCCTTTTTGTTCTATTTGGTTCTTCCATGAATTGCATGATGCCTACCTTATAGGGGAGAGCAATCTGCTTTACTCAGTCAACCAGTTCAAATGCTAATATCATTCAGAAAAACACTAACAGACACACTCAGGAATAATGTTTAGCCAAATATCTCTGCACTCTGTGATCCAGCCGTATTAACATACACACAAAAAATGAATAAACAAACCTGGAGTAATTGGTAGGGCAGAAAGAGCTAATGAGATTGTGAATCAAGAGTGATGAGATTGGAATCAAAGGCTGAAGAGTAGCTCATCCAAAGACCTCCCAGATCATCCTCAGTTCCCTCTGTGGAATTCTGGGGAAAAGGAAGCTGTAGGAGACCATGCTCACCCGTCTGCCTACAAGGCCTGGAGAACCAGGCACCTTGTACAGTGTGGTAAGGAAGGTGTAAAGAAGCCCCAAGAAAATCCATCTTTTCCTCCCTCAGCCCCACATTGTGCTCCAAGTAGATGAGCCATTTGGACTGCATCACCAGAAGGCCCTCAACCTCCAGCTTCCAGTTTAATCCAGCCATTGGGCAACACCATAAATACGTGAGTACGGCAGGAGGAAGACAGTATAATTGTGCCTCAGGAAGGCACATGGGAGATGTTGTCAACAAGATGGCTGCCTAGAAGTGTCAAAGCTCACCTCCTCCACAAAGAAGGACCAAAACAACAAACAAATAACTACACTTTGAGTGTCTAAGGCAGAACACTGGAATTCAGTAAGGAAGTGATGAAGCCCTCTGAATCATGGAGACTCAAGATGGCAGTATAAAGAAGGAAATGAAGCACCCAGCCAAGATCAGCTCAGTGCCAAGAGGGATTCCCTATAGTGGGGAAAAGGGGGAAAGGTAATCAGGAGATCCCTAGCAGTCCTCATTTCCACTGCAGATGCCTGAAATCCTAGCTACAAAAGACCCTCACAGTCCCTAAGCCCAGTATACAAAAGCTACCTGGAGTTTACACAGCTCCATTGCTCCACAGTAGGAAATCATGCTGGGTTCTCCACTCCTCAGGAACCAAGCTGCTATGGAACTGCATCATGCTGAGAACAGAGCCACCAATAAAGTGAATCCTGTTTTGGAAGCCAGTGTCCTGGCATCTCCACCTACCTGGAGCTCTGCCGTCATTCCACCACGATCAGGCAAAAGACTTCAAAGCCAGGGTTCAAGACTCTATCTTGATTCAGTGGTTCAGCTGTAAACCTTGCACCTAAGCCCACACAGTGACATGCACCCCAAGAAACAGGTGGTCTAGAATAGGAAATAAACTTCCCCCAAGACCAGGGGCACTGCCGTGCATACCCCCATTGCCCAAGGACTGATCACCCAATGCTTGCCACCACTGGCAATACTGTACTGAAGAACTGCAGAGCTGCTATGCCCAACACATGCCCTACCAAGGCCTGAGAACCAGTCCACCTGTCATTCCCCAACCCCAGCAAAGCCACATCACTGTCTCTACAAACACCACTGATATTGATTACAGTCAAAGAAATCACATGGATACTACACTACTGCAGCCACTCAGAACCAAATCCAAACCACTTTACCCAATCAACACTATAGGACAGACTCACAGGAAAAAGTCTTTCTCTACAAAAGCTAGTCCATAAAATTGGAAGAGGCAACTGCTCCAGCAGATTCACAGATGCTAACAAAGGAACAAAAGAAACATGAAAAAGCAGGGAAATATAACACCTCCAAAGGAGTTCTCCTATAACAGACCCTAAAGAAGCAACTCTATGAAATGCCTGAAAAGGAATTCAAAATAATGAGTATAAGAAAACTCAGCAAGATTCAAGCAAATACAGATAGACAATACAGAAAAACAATTTATGATCTTAATGAGAAATTCAGCAAAAAGGCACCGAGAAAAGACTGATGACATCATTTAAACTCTTGGACACAGCTATGCCTGAAATAAACTCCAACTTCACATGCTTCTCATAATAAAAGCCAAGCAATTCCATTTCCTATTTAACCTAAGCTGTATTTGGGTCATCTAACCATCAAAACCTTAAGTCCTAACTAATATATATGAAGATCTTTTCTTCTGCCATTGTGAATGATCCCTTGAAACTATGCCTTTCTAAAAATGTGGGGTCATCTCATAAGGAAAAGTTCAGTTCAATCCATGGTATGTTTGGAATTTTAGAGCCTCTTTGATGTTCTAAATAAGTCTCTTTTTTTCTCTTAGGGTAGGTCAAATTTGGATTTCTGATTAAAGCAAGTATCTGACCATCTTTTGATTTGGTACACAATTCTTAACTGGAAAACCAAAAACTTTTTTTTATTATTATTATACTTTTAAGTTCTAGGATACATGTGCAGGACATGCAAGTTTGTTACATAGGTATACACTTGCCATGGTGGTTTGCTGCACCCATCAAGCCATCATCTACATTAGGTATTTCTCCTAATGCTATCCCTCCCCAGCTCCCCAGCTCCCCAACCCCCAGCAGGCCCCATGCATGATGTTCCCCTCCCTGTGTCCATGTGTTCTCATTGTTCAGCTCCCACTTATGAGTGAGAACATGCAGTGCTCGGTTTGCTGTTCCTCTGTTCATTGCTGAGAATGATGGTTTCCAGCTTTGTCTCTGCAAGTGACATGAACTCATCCTTTTTTATGGCTGCATAGTATTCCATGGTGTATATGTGCCACATTTTCTTTATCCAGTCTATCATTGATGGGCTTTTGGGTTCTTTCCAAGTCTTCGCTATTGTGAACAGTGCTGCAATAAACATATGTGTGCATGTGTCTTTGTAGTAGCATGATTTATAAATCCTTTGGGCATATACTCAGTAATGAGACTGCTGGGTCAAATGGTATTTCTGGTTCTAGATCCTTAAGGAACCGCCACATTGTCTTCCACAATGGTTGAACCAATTTACACTCCCAAAACTGTGTAAAAGCATTCCTATTTCTCAACATCCTCTTCAGCATCTGTTGTTTCCTGACTTTTTAATGATTCCCATTCTAACTGGTGTGAGATGGTATCTAATTGTGGATTTGATTTGCATTTCTCTAATGACCAGTGATGATGCGCTTTTTTTTTATATGTCTGTTGGCTGCATAAATGTATTCTTTTAAGAAGTGTCTGTTCATATCCTTTGCCCACTTTTTGATAGGTTGTTTGTATTTTTCTTGTAGATTTGTTTGAGTTCTTTGTAGATTCTGGATATTAGCCCTGTGTCAGATGGATAGGTTGCAAAAATTTTCTCCCATTCTGTAGGTTGCCTGTTCACTCTGATGATAGTTTCTTTTGCTGTGCAGAAGCTCTCTAGTTTAATTAGATCCTGTTTGTCAATTTTGGCTGTTGTTGCCATTGCTTTTGGTGTGTTAGTCTGAAGCCTTTGCTCATACCTATATCCTGAATGGTATTGCCTAGGTTTTCTTCTAGGGTTTTTATGGTTATAGGTCTTACCTTTAAGTCTTTAATCCATCTCGAGTTAATTTTTGTAAAAGATGTAAGGAAGGGGTCCAGTTTCAGTTTTTTGCATACCGCTAGCCAGTTTTTCCAACACCATTTATTAAATAGGGAATCCTTTCCCCATTTCTTGTTTTTGTCAGATTTATCAAAAACCTGGTTGTAGATGTGTGGTATCATTTCTGAGGGCTCTGTTCTGTTCCATTGGTCTATATCTCTATTTGGGTACCAGTACCATGCTGTTTTGGTTACTGTAGCCTTGTAGTATAGTTTCAAGTCAGGTAGCATGATGCCTCCAGCTTTGTTCTTTTGGCTTAGGATTGTCCTGGCAATGCGGGCTCTTTTTCAGTTCCGTATGAACTTTAAAGTAGTTTTTTCCAATTCTGTGAAGAAAGTCATTGGTAGCTTAATGGGGATGGCTTTGAATCTATAAATTACCTTGGGCAGTATGGCCATTTTCACAATACTGATTCTTCCTATCCATGAGCATGGTATGTTCTTCCATTTGTTTGTGTCCTCTTTTATTTCGTTGAGCAGTGGTTTGCAGTTCTCCTTGAAAAGGTCCTTCACATCCCTTGTAAGTTGGATTCCTAGGTATTTTATTCTCTTTGAAGCAATTGTGAATGGGAGTTCATTCATGATTTGGCTCTCTGTCTGTTATTGGTGTATAAGAGTGCTTGTGATTTTTGCACATTGATTTTGTATCCTGAGACTTTGCTGAAATCGCTTATCAGCTTAAGGAGATTTTGAGCTGAGATGATGAGGTTTTCTAAATATACAATCATGTCATCTGCAAACAGGGAAAATTTGACCTCCTCTTTTCCTAATTGAATATCCTTTATTTCTTTCTCCTGCTTGATTGCCCTGGCCAGAACTTCCAACACTATGTTGAAGAGGAGTGGTGAGAGAGGGCATCCCTGTCTTGTGCCAGTTTTCAGTGGGAATGCTTCCAGTTTTTGCCCATTTATTATGATACTGGTTGTGGGTTTGTCATAAATAGATCTTATTATTTTGAGATACATCCCATCAATACTGAACTTATTGAGAATTTTTAGCATGAAGGGCTGTTGAATTTTGTCAAAGGCCTTTTCTGCATCTGTTGAGATAATCATGTGGTTTTTGTCGTTGGTTCTGTTTATATGGTGGATTACATTTATTGATTTGCCTATGTTGAACCAGCCTCGCATCCCAGGAATGAAGCCCACTTGATCATGGTGGATAAGCTTTTTGATGTGCTGCCGGATTCCGTTTGCCGGTATTTTATTGAGGATTTTTGCATTGATGTTCATCAGGGATATTGGTTGAAAATTCTCTTTTTTTGTTGTGTCTGTGCCAGGATTTGGTATCAGGATGATTCTTGCTTCATAAAATGAATTAGAGAGGATTCCCTCTTTTTCTATTGATTGGAATAGTTTCAGAAGGAATGGTACCAGCTTCTCTATGTACCTCTGGTAGAATTCTGCTGTGAATCCGTCTGGTCCTGGACTTTTTCTGGTTGATAGGATATTAATTATTGCCTCAATTTCAGAACCTGTTGTTGGTCTATAAGAGATTCGACTTCTTCCTGGCTTAGTCTTGGGAGGGTGTATGTGTCCAGGAATTTATCCATTTCTTCTAGATTTTCTAGTTCACTTGCGTAGAGGTGGTTTTAATATTCTCTGATGGTAGTTTGTATTTCTGTGGGATCAGTGGTGGTATCTCCTTTATCATTTTTTATTGTGTCTATTTGATTCTTCTCTCTTTTCTTCTTCATTAGTCTGGCTAGTGGTCTATGTATTTAGTTGATCTTTTCAAAAAAACAGCTCCTGGATTCATTGATTTTTTTGAAAAGTTTTGCATGTTTCTATCTCCTTCAGTTCTGCTCTGATCTTAGTTATTTCTTGTCTTCTAACTTTTGAATTTGTTTGTTCTTGCTTCTCTAGTTCTTTTTATTGTGATGCTAGGATGTTGATTTTAGATCTTTCCCGCTTTCTCCTGTAGGCATTTAGTGTTATAAATTTCCCTCTAAACACTGCTTTAGCTCCAAACTAGCACAACAGGCCAACATTCAAATTCAGGAACTACCGAGATCACCACAAAGATACTCCTCAAGAAGAGCAACCCCAAGACACATAATCATCAGATTCATCAAGGTTGAAATGAAGGAAAAAATGTTAAGGGCAGCCAGAGATAAAGGTCGGATTACCCACAAAGGGAAAGCCATCAGACTAAGAGCAGATCTCTCTGCAGAAACCCTACAAGCCCAAAGAGAGTGGGGGCCAATATTCAACATTCTTAAAGAAAAGAATTTTCAACCCAGAATTTCATATCCAGCCAAACTAAGTTTCATAAGAGAAGGAGAAATAAAATCCTTTACAGACAAGCAAATGCTGAGAGATTTTGTCACCACCAGGCCTGCCTTACAAGAGTTTCTGATTGAAGCACTATATATGGAAAGGAAAAACCAGTACCAGCCACTGCAAAAACATACCAAAGTCCATTGACACTATGAAGAAACTGCATCAACAAACGGGCAAAATAACAAGTTAGCATCATAATGACAGGATCAAATTCACACATAACAATATTAACCTTAAATATAAACAGGCTAAATACCCCAATTCAAAGACACAGACTGGCAAATTGGATAAAGAGTAAAGATCCATCCGTGTGCTGTATTCTGGAGACCCATCTCATGTGCAAAAACACACATAGTCTTAAAATAAAGGAATGGAGGAAGATTTACCAAGCAAATGGAAAGCAAAAAGAAAGCAGGGGTTCCAATCCTAGTCTCTAATGAAACAGACTTTAAACCAACAATGATTAAAAAAAAAAAAATACAAAGCAGAGCATTACACAATGGTAAAGACATCAATGCAACAAGAAGAGCTAACTATCCAAAATATATATGCACCCAATACAGGAGCACCTAGATTCTTAAGCAAGTTCTTGGATACCTACAAAGAGGCTTAGACTCCCAGACAATAATAGTGGGAGACTTTAACACCCCACTGTCAGTATTAGACAGATCAACAAGACAGAAAATTAACAAGGATATTCACGATTTGAACTCAGCTCTGGACCTAATAGACATCTGGACTAAGTGGACCTAATAGACATCTACAGAACTCTCCACCCCAAAATTCACCACATAATTGGTAGTAAAACACTCCTCAGCGAATGCAAAAGAACAGAAATCATAACAAATAGTCTCTCAGACCGCAGTGCAATCAAATTAGAACTCAGGATTAAGAAACTCACTCAAAACTGCACAGCTACATGGAAACGGAACAACCTGCTCCTGAATGACTACTGGACAAATAATGAAATTAAGGCATACGTTCTTTGAAACCAATGAGAACAAAGACATACGTACCAGAGTCTCTAAGACACAAAAAAAAACTTGTTTTTTTAAAGTTTATAATGTTAATTGCAGCATGGTTTGTTACAATCTGTTGAAAATAGCCTAAATATCTGCCAATAGAAGAACAGAAGCTGGAAAAAGTACAAAGTGATCCAACTTGCATGGACAGCAATTTGGCAATAATTGTCAAAATTACATATGCACTATGTTTGTCTTCTAGGGCTTTTGTGACAAAATATCACAGTCTGGGTGGCTTAAATAACAGAAATTTATTTTCTCACAGTTCTGGAGGTGGAGGTGTCAGGAGAATTGGTTTCTGGTGAGACCTCTCTCCTTGGCTTGCTGATGACTATCTTGCTGTGCCCTCATATGGTCTTTTCTCTATGACTCACTTTTTGGTGTCTCTTTCTCTTCTTACAAAGACACCAGTCACATTGAATTCAACCCACCATTATGACCTCCCTTAATCTTACTTCCCTCTTCATAGATCCTATCTTTAAATGCAGACACACTGGAGGTTAGAGTTTTAACATGCGAATTTTGAGGGGACACAATTCGATTCATGCGCTCACTGTTTGATCTACAAATTCGACATCTGTTTAATTTATCCCAAGAATATTCAGATATATTTTAATGCAAAAAAAGATATGTGTAAAAAAATATTTATTGAAGTTTTGTTTGTAATAAAAAATATTGAGAACAGCTAAAGTTGTCACTGGATAAATTCTAATCTATCTTTTCAACGTAATGTAATGCAACCATTGTATTAGTCCACTCTCACACTGCTATAAAGAACTACCTGAGACTGGGTAATTTACAAAGAGAAGATGTTTAATTGACTCACAGTTCCACATGTCTGAAGAGGCCTCAGGAAACTTACAATCATGGCAGAAGGCAAAGGGGAAGCATGGTTGCAGAAAAGAGAGAGCGAGGGGGGATCCACCACACACTTTTAAGCCATCAGATCTCGTGAAAACTCATTCACAATCATGAGAACAGCATGGGGGAACCCCCGCCATGATCCAGTCACCTCCCACAGGGTCCCTCCCTCGACACATGAGGATTACAATGCTAGATAAGATTTGGGTAAGGACACAGAGCCAGACCATTTCAACCATTAAAAAGAAAAAGAAAACTACTTAAATGGAACGGTCTTCAAGAGCTGTTGTTAGTGGGAAAAAGCAGGATACAAAACAATGTACATGACATCATTTGGGTGAAAAGAGAGAGAAAATATAAAAAACATATTTTTGCTTATATATGCATCAGATATCTCTGGAAAGATGCAGAATGACCTATTAACACTGGCTGTCTTCAGAAAGGGTAATAGACTAGAGAGAAATTCTTAGATTCCTCTGGTACCCTTTCAATTTTAAAAGGTTCTATGGTGGAATTTGTTCCCAGCCCCCAGAGCTGCTTTCTTTGTGTTCTATCAGAGTGGCCACATCACTCCAGTCTCTGCCTCAGTGGTCTCCTAGTCGACCCTTCTATGTTAATAATCCCCCTTCTTCTCTGATAAGAACACTTAGGATTGTATTTGGGGTCCATCTGGATGATCCAGGACAACCTCCTTAACTTAAAATCTTTAACTTGATCACATCTGCAGTCTCTGCCACATTTATATGTCCCAGGAATTAGGCACTGATATCTCTGAGGGCCATTATTCAGCCAATTGTACCTACCCTAAAAAAATGGTTAAAGGAAGTTTACTGGTTCATGAATTCTGGAAAATGTTCCATACGAATATAAATGTTAATAGAGGAAACCAGCTAGGGTGTATATGAGAATTCTCTATACTATCTTCTCAATTTCTCTGTACCTTTGACACTTTTTTTTAATGTCTATTGAATTAGAAAACACCAAACATGCAACTAACATAAAACCAAGGAATTGTGCTTCTGGCCATTTATCCCAGAGAAATGAATACTATGTCCACATAAAAACTTGTCCACAAATCTTTATAGCATCTTCTAATTAGTCTGTTGACACTCATTACACAGAAAAGAAGAAGTTCCCCCAAAAAAGGTTGATTTGCCTTAACCTGGGCCTTCTGAATTTAGTGTATTCCATAAATAATAAATTTAGACCAAGAGGTAAGTCATCTTATTCCCGCATGTGATCAATATTTCTTGAGCTAGAGAAGTAGGTTAGAACGAGAGATGGAAGGGAGAGGCCAAGTAAGAGAAAGGCTGGTAAGAGCCTCCAAGAAGGGCCCCTGCGCCCAAGCTGCACTTCTATCTCAGTCAAGAGCAGGGTAAGTGCCACAACAGAACCACCTCCCAATAAGTTTTGGGATCTGAGGGCGGGGAGGATCTGACTTCCTGGGTAGAGCCTGGAAATGTGAGCAAATCCCACAGTTCTGCTATGGCATGCTGGCATGTGGCCTGGCAGCCACAGAGGCAGTAAAGCTGTGTGGGGTACAGGGCATCAGAGGGAAGAGGCAAGCATGCTGTGGGTTTTCTGATGCTGCACTGGTGAAAAAGACACAGAAGTAGTTGAGAGGCAACCTCACATTTCCAAAGAGGAGGAGGCGGCAGAGGTACAGTCAGATGACCAGGGTGATGTCCACAGAGACTGGGGTCTAATCAAGGCTATACCTAAGACCCTGAGAAGGTCAGCCAGGGTCTGAGACCCTGAGAGGATGTCAGCCAGTTCCCCATCTGCCATCCCTGAACCATAATGTCGGAAATGTAGGGGTCACCAAGGAAGAAGGAGATGGGGGAAGAAGAAAGATCCACTAGTGACTAGTTCAATCTGAAGTGACAGAGAAAACGAGGCATTGATTAGATTAATTTTTCCTGCCTTTGAGTTGATGGGGATTCCTAATGGAGATTCAGCTGGCTTAGGAAAATTAAAAAATGGACTTATTTGCACAACTGAAATCTGTAAATACTTTGCATGTGAATTTTACATATACGGGTTTTTTCTATTTTTTTACACTAGAGGTATACAACATATAGAGCAATAATTATGTGATTGATTAAAAGGAAAAAATTCAAAACATCGTTTATGGCCCCAAGCTCAACAATCATTGACACCAAGCTTTATTGCCTTCATGTGGCACTGCTAGTTCATATGACTGAAAGTCCTGTTTTCTGTACCATTCAATGCCACACAAGCTACACTCTCGATTCTCCTCCCACTGTTCTTCTCCCTGTCTTCTGGGAACAAGCAAAGGAGTGGCTGGTCAGAGACCTTTTCTGTGCAGCAGGCATGGTCCAGATCCATAGAGGTGCCAACCTCTGGTTACTTCTGGGGCAGCCCCTCTTCCTCTTGGGCATCTCGGTGATAACAGATGCCATTAGTTCACTGTCTATCCCAACTTTCCCAATTCAGCCTCTCAGCAAAACATTCCAAAAGAGGCCTCAGCTTCTGTGTAGAAGGAAAGGGGAGGGGATAGAGGTTCATAATAAACTATGCCAGCATCTCTGTGTTACCTTGTGTACCACCTTCACGATCATTCCCTTATCCAGATATCACCTGCAGCGTCATGTGTTTAATATTTGTCTTTAAAGAGACTCACTTTGTTCAGCTAAATTAATTTATATAAAGAAGGACTTTTATATGATATGTAATGGTAGTAACAGAAATACAATGTAGGAGAGAAAACACTCTCTTTATTAGAGAGGGAAGATAGTGAATGTGAGAAACAAACTCACCCATCCAAACCCAAACAATGAACTCAGAGGCCTCAAGAACAATGAAAGTGAAACTTTTAATGACAGTCTTGCAAGATCAGGTGTCTGATAGGCAGGCACACCCAGCACAGTTTCAACAAGCAATTTATCCCCTAGTGCACAGGTCCCTCTTGCTGTTCCTTATAGGCTGAGTACTATGGGTCACAATCTTCCCAGATGTTGCCTATTGATTGTTGGGTAGGGGCCATAGGTGGGTTTTTTTAGGGTTGTCTGGCTGCATTTTGTTGCAGCTGACAATGTATTGCAATTCTAGTTAGCTCAGAGGCTCTTCAAGTATTTGACTTATGACCTAAGTAGCTGGGCAGGCTGATAAGAACAGACAAAACAAGCTATTTTGCAGGCTAGTATGCTTTTTTATTAGACTAAACTTTTGGGTCGGGTGAGGGCAACTAAGAGTGGGGGCAAGAGGGAGAAGGGAGAGGCCAACAAGCAGACATCGGCTATCCAAGCAGGGGCCTAGTATATCCTGTGTCTTCTGTAGTTTGCTGACCTAAGCCAATTCAAGGCACTTTGTCTTGGATATGGACCACTGTACACATTATTTCCTTTAGTGAATATAAACAGAAGTGTCAAAAGGCCTACCAGCACTAAACAGATACTTTCTCCATCCCCAAACCAAAAAGATGGAAAGAATATTGGAAATGCAATTCAGTGCTAATGTGCGTTCAACATTAACGTGTGTCCATGTAAAATCATCTTGTGTGCCATCTGAAATCATTCCATGTGCCGCAATAAGACTTTGTGAATCACCAAAGAATATGACGTCTAAGAATCCTCCCAATGTGACCTGCGTGTGTTAGGAGTCATTTCACATCTGTCACTGATCAGCTGACAATGGAAAGTCAATTCCGGAGTACGCCCAGTGGGTGGCAGGACTGAACCTAAGGCTGCAGATGCAGGACTTTCTTAATATAGCTCCATTGTTTACAGCCCGCAGCTGTTGTTTACAGCTCAGCGCCACCCTTCCTCCTCACCTGCTATTTGTCTACATCTGCCTCTAGGTCCCTGAGGAAAACAACAGACCAGCATATTATGTCATGTGGAAACCAGAAATGGGGACTCCTAAATCCTCACGTTTGTTGGGAGAAGGCCCCAGTCCCTCTTCCCTCACACCTGGTGGAGTTTGAATTCACCTCTAAACCTAGGTGGGAAACAGAAAGGATCAAGATCACTGTGCCCCTGAGTCCAATTTGAGGATTTAAACCAATGAACTGTCCAAGTCAAAATAAAAAATGTAGAGACGAATGTCTGAAGTGTAACATTTTATTCGGGAAGAAAGAATTGCAGTTCAGACCATACGCGGAGACCGGGCGGTCTTCGGTATGTCCAAAGAACAAAGAGAAGATTGGAGGTTTCATTTTAAAAAATGAAGAAAAGAGGCAGGGCGCGGTGGCTCACACCTGTAATCCCAGCACTTTGGGAGGCCGAGGCGGACAGATCACGAGGTCAGGAGATCTAGACCATCCTGGCTAACACGGTGAAACCCCGTCTCTACTACAAATACACAAAAATTAGCCAGACGTGGTGGCGGGCGCCTATAGTCCCAGCTACTCGGGAGGCTGAGGCAGGAGAATGGCGTGAATCCGGGAGGCGGAGCTTGCAGTGAGCGGAGATTGCGCCACTGCACTCCAGCCTGGGGGACAGAGCAAGGCTCTGTCTCAAAAATAAAATAAATAAATAAATAAATAAATAAATAAATAAATAAATAAATGTATGTTAAGTATTGCTCTTTGAAAAGTTCACTGGCACTAGTAAGGCTCTAGGGGGCTGGCAAGCTTCAACTGGTGAGTGACATGAGTGAGTAAAATTAATCTTAGAGCTGTAGCAGGTTGTCTCAGAAACCATTAGACAAAACCGGTTGAAGATTACAGCAGGCAATTTCATTAGGCAGGTTTGCAGAGAATTACATTCTTGGAGCAACGTTATATGTTCTGAGTACTTCTCCCCCCAGCTTCTCAACTCTGTATTTTAGTTAGGTATGTAACAAGAATGACTCAACTTGTAGGATCAGTGTTCCCACCAGTCCTCCAGCACTTTTAAGCATAAATATTGTGCTAGACAGGAATTATAGAACATAATTACCTGCTGCTTGCAAGCTACAGGCTAATTGGGCAGATGATATTAAAGCTATTGCTATTAATGGATGGAACAAAATAGAACATAACTGCTAAGTGACATGACAGAAACTAAAAGAAATGTAAAGTTTCAGAGGAGATTCATAGAAGACCAAATGAATTCTTCTTTCCCAAATGTCCCTGTAAAAATACCTGTGATTTACATTTAAAAGAAGAGAAAAATTCAGCAGTACTTGATATTAGTAATAAAAACAAACTGGGTGTGATGGCTTATGTCTATAACCCCAACATTTTGGGAGATTGAGGTGGGAAGATCACCTGAGGTTAGGAGTTCAAGGCCAGCCTGGCCAACATGGTGAAACCCTGTCTCTACTAAAAATATCAAAATTCGCAGGGTGTGGTGGCAGGTGCCTGTAGTCCCAGCTACTCGGGAGGCTGAGGCAGGAGAATCCCTTGCAACCAGGAGGTGGAGCTTTCAGTGAGCTGAGATAGCACCACTGCACTCCAGCCTGGGCAACAGAACAAGACTCTGTCTCGAAAAAAATAAAAACAAACCAAAAAACCTGGACATATGGCAAGATCCCCAGAAGTCTCTTAACAATTAGCAGATGATGGGTAGACAGAGTCTATATTAGTCAGCTAGGGCTGCCATAACAAAACACCACGGACTGGGTGGCTTAAACAACAAGCATTTATTTCTGACACTTCCAGAGGCTGGAAGACAAAGACCAAAGTGTCAGCGGGCCTGGTTTCTCTTGAGGCCTCTCTCCTTGGGTTGCAGATGACTGCCTTCTCGCTGCGTTCTTCCATAGCCCTTTTTTCTGTGCATGCATCCCTGGTGGTGTCTCTCTTTCCTTATAAGGATACCAGTCTTATTGGATTAAGACCCCACCCTTATGACCGCTTTTAATCTTAATTACCTCCTAAAAGCCTTATCTCTAAATACAATAACACTGGGGTTGGGCTTCAACATACAAATGTGAGGGGTACACAATTCAATCCACAAGAGTCTCAATCCATTCATCGATTTTTGCAGAGAAAATTGCATGGAAGAAAAACAGAAGAAAAAGACTGAGAAGGAAGAGGAGGGAGGGAGAAAAGAGAAAGTGCATTAATGATTGAATTGAGGCCTCTTCCCGAGCCACAGGACAGCCCCATGGACAGCTTCCAACTTGGAGGTGGGTGGGAAGGGAGGTGACCCTGATGAACTGGGCAGCCCAGAGCAAAAGGGCTTTCTAGCATTAAGCTGAACTGAAAGTCTGCCTCAGATAAGAAGCTGTCACAAGTATTTGAGAAGCAGACTTCAAAGGCAAGAATAAAAATTTATTTCAGCCACACATCACTGCACTAACCAGGAAATCAGCCAGAGGAAAAAGGTTAAAGACCCCCTCAAAAAAAAACGCTCTAAAACTTCACTGTGCCTTTCTGTAACTTCAGCTTTAGAGCATGTAAGATTTATGTTGAGTTCAATAAACATGTATTTGTTTTACCATCTAAAAGAAAATGCATGAAACTAAAAGGAACCTGCAAAATATACAACAAACCAAGAACCTACCCCATTAGCTCTTATTCTTCCAAATAAGAACCTATTGAATACAGCAAGAACAATTTCAATGCGAGTTTGTTTGCTTTTGCATTGAAGAGCTTTGCATTTGGAAAGAAAGATAGTGTTGCCTTTCCTATATGTGGTAGATTAGGGTTTTACACTCAAGCAGGAGCTGCAGCTAGCATTTGGGACTGCAGCTGGACCCTGGACGGCACCCTGAATGGTGATGGAGAATTAGGCAGCATAACCGTTCTTTAACACTACTAGCTCTACACAGAATTCTCCTCTTTCTAGGATCAATAATAGAACAAAATCTACGTGATATCTATGAAGAAATTCTACAGCACAAGGAAAAACATTTTTAATGACCAAATAATTTAGTAGAAAAGGCTTTTTCTAAAATGGAAGAAAAGTTGCAACATTTTTTCTTTTGTTCCTATAAGGACTTGCCTCAATTGAACAAGTAAGGGTCTTGGTAAGAAGATCAGTCAAGAAGAAAGTACAATGAAACTAACACCCGAGCAGAAGGGGCAAATAAATTTATGCTTTAAAAGACAATTTTACAGCTTGGTAATGCAGAAGATAAACTGGAGAAATAATCTAGGATCGTATAAGAAATGAATAAAGAGATGAAAATAATCAGAGAAAAAGATGGAGATAGATACTACAGGATAAGTGAAATGGTGAAAAGAAATCCAAGAAATGGTGGGTGTTCCCCCCAAAGATAACTGAATCAAATCAAAAGAAATGGAATGCAATCATTATTCAAGATATAATTAAAGTCAGTTTTCCAGAGCTAAAACAAAGCTTTAGCTTTTTAGGGTTTATCACCATACTCTCATAAAGATAATGAACAGAGATCTCCTCAAGGCATAAGCTATTAAAATTTTAAAATTTAAAGAATAACAAAAGATCTTGAAAAAACCTTTTTCAAAGAAAAATAGTTAACTTTAAAGCACAAAGATAAGGAAGTATGATAACATAAAATGATGTTTTCTATGCTATTTAATATTTTATTTGATTTCTTCTGTTTAAGCTTTACTGATGTATAATTGATAGACAAAAAATATAAATTGATATACAAATTGATACTCAAAAATGTATACATTTGATGAGTTTTGACATGTATATACACCCATGATACCATCACCACAATCAAGACCCTAAATATGTTTATCACCTCTGAAAATTTTCTTATGTTCTTTTACATTTTGTTTTGCTTTGCTTTTGTGTGAAGAACACTTAACACGAGACCTAAACATATTTATTTAAACATATTTTAAAGTGCACAATGCCATATTGTTAACTATAGATACTAGGTTGTACAACAGATATCTAGAACTTACCCATCTTACATAGCTGAGGCTCAATAGGTATAAAGATTTTTTATTTCTACTAAATTAGGAAAATTATTTCTGCCTCTGAATTGTTTTATTGTTGTTGTTTTGTATTTAAAATAAATACATTTACTTTTTATATGTAGTATAACCATAATTTTTTATTTACT
This sequence comes from Macaca fascicularis, assembly GCF_037993035.2. Lineage (NCBI taxonomy): Eukaryota > Metazoa > Chordata > Mammalia > Primates > Cercopithecidae > Macaca > Macaca fascicularis. The sequence continues at coordinate 29,035,734 of NC_088388.1, forward strand.
TTATAAAAATATAAATATTTTATTTACTTTATATATCCTCATCCTTTCACCTACCTATGCTATTTTTTCTTCTTATGTCTTTTTAAAAAACTTTGAAATATATTACACATACAGAATGTTTTTATGCACAGTATGATGAATGTTTATAAAGCAAATACCCATAGAACTACCACAAAAATCAAGAAATAGTACCTTAGATGCTCCTTTTTACTCACATCTTGGAGTAAATGTTTATTGGTTTTATTTTAGACTTTTAATATCTAGAAATACCTCCCTAAGAGCAAGATTTTTTTTTTTTTTTTTTTTTTTTTTGAGACAGAGTCTTGCTCTGTCGCCCAGGCTGGAGTGCAGTGGCCGGATCTCAGCTCACTGCAGCTCCGCCTCCCGGGTTTACGCCATTCTCCTGCCTCAGCCTCCTGAGTAGCTGGGACTACAGGCGCCCATCACCTCGCCCGGCTAGTTTTTTGTAGTTTTAGTAGAGACGGGGTTTCACTGTGTTCGCCAGGATGGTCTCGATCTCCTGACCTCGTGATCCACCCGTCTCGGCCTCCCAAAGTGCTGGGATTACAGGCTTGAGCCACCGCGCCCAGCCAAGAGCAAGATTTTTGAAGTTTGTGTAAATAAAAGAGCAATAAATGCTATTTTTTCTGGCTTCTTTCATTCAACATGATGTTTAAGATTCAGCCCATTTATTGTGCGTAGGTCTATTTTAGTAGGTTTCATTGCCATATTCTATTGTATAATATATCAAAATTTACTTAAGCTTTTTACAGTGGGTAGCCATTTGAGTTGTTTCCAATTTTAACTAATAGTACTTCATTTCATTAGGTTTTTCGTAAGTTGTTTACAATTGGATTTGGTGTTTTAATCCTATCCTTCCCTTGTAATAGGTGACTTCCATCCATTTATATTTATTATTACAATTGATTCACTTGTTTCTATTTTTTATTACTTTAGCTTCCCTAATAAGTGAAAGACTCACGTAATTAACTCTGTAGGAGAGAAAGAACTTGATAGATATCCACCTGGTCTAGCAGATCTGAAAGAGATGAATGCATAATAAGGACCAGAAATTAAATTATACATAATCCACAATGATGAGCTAACAATATCTTTCATGGGTTAATGATATAGCATTGAAATATTTAAAACAAAAAGAGGCTGGGTGCGGTGGCTCACACCTGTAATTCCAGCACTTTGGGAGGCCCAGGCGGGCGGATCACGAGGTCAGGAGGTCAAGACCATCCTGGCTAACATGGTGAAACCCCATCTCTACTAAAAATACAAAAAATTAGCCAGACGTGCTGGTGGGCGCCTGTAGTCCCAGCTACTCAGGAGGCTGAGGCAGAAGAATGGTGTGAATCTGGGAGGCGGAGCTTGCAGTGAGCCAAGATCGCACCACTACACTCCAGCCTGGGCGACAGAGCAAGACTCCGTCTCAAAAAAAAAAAAAAAAAAGAGAGAGACTATAAATGGACAGAAATTTACTTGTAATAAGAAAACACACTACTATGTAATAAATGATATGTGTGTATATATTTTATTTATTTATTTGAGAGGGAGTCTTGTTCTGTTGCCCAGGCTGGAGTGCAGTGGCTCTATCTTGGCTCACTGCAACCTCTGCCTCCCAGGTTCAAGTGAATTCTCCTGCCTCAGTCTCTCGAGCAGCTGGGATTACAGGCACGCACCACCATATCTGACTAATTTTTGTATTTTTAGTAAAAACAAGGTTTCACCATGTTGGCCAGGCTGGTCTGGAACTCCTGAGCTCAGAGGGATTTACCCGCCTCGGCCACCCAAGTGCTGGGATTATGAAGCCTGGCCTATATGTGTGTATATATTTAAACATTGCATATATTATAATTAATGTGTTGAACTAGAAATAGACATATCTCAGACTTTACATCCTAATTTTAAAAAATGCTGACAACTTCTTTGAGGAATCCATGGAATTGTTGAACTTGAAATAGATATATCTCAGATTTTACATCCTTTACATTTTTCCCTAAGAAGTGAAAGACTCACCTAATTAACTCTGTAGGAGAGAAAGAACTTGATAGATATCCACCTGGTCTAACAGATCCGAAAGAGATGAATGCCTGATAAGGACCAGAAATTAAATTATTATACATAATCTGCAATGATTATGATTAGAGTGTACTTTTCATGAAAGCCAACAACTTCTCTCAGGAATCCATGGAATATTTACAAAAATTGATCACATGATAGACCTTGATGTGTTCCAAAACAACACAATTATATGGAATAATCCTCCAGTCAAAATGTAATATAACGTAGTCAAAGGTAAAGATAAAATTCTGATGATTTGAATGTTTTAAAACTTAACCCTATATGGCTATTAGATCAAAGAAAGAAGTAAAATTACAATTTTAGTCTATTTGCAGGGCAATAACAAAGAAACTACTACATGTTAGAACTGCTAGGATATACCAAAAGCCTTACTAAAATATAAATTGATAGACCTAAATGTATAAGTTTTGAAAATATAAATGAAATAGACATGCAACTGAAAATTTTTAAAGGCTTAAAAATTAAATAAATTTTAAAAAAGAAAGAACAATGAAAGGAGAAAATAATTGTGGTAGACAGATTGATTGCAAAACAGTCACAATTCTTCACCCTTCCCTACATCTTTTGCAATGTAACTTTGCATGTCCTCTCAACAAGAAGTAGAATCTATTTCCCCATTCCTTGATTCTAGATTGGCCTTCTGACATGCTTTGGTCAAGAAAATGTGGCAGAAGAGAGGATTGCCATGGCAGTGGAAAAGATCTGGTATGGCAAATTATACATCCTAAAGTGACACATGTGACTTCTGCGCACGTTTCACTGGGAAAACAAGTCATGTGACCATACCTAACTCCAAGGGGGCAGGACAGTATAGCCTTCCCATGGCCAGAAGGAAAACTAGAAACATTTGGTGAGCAAAACAGTGTTATTATTGTAAGAAATCATCTTTGTTTCCTGTTGCTTTTTTTTCCTTTTTCTCCACTAGAGTGTACTTTTCACGAAAGCAAGGATCTTGCCTGTTCCTGCTGTATCATACAAAATTAATTGGTAATGAATCTGAAAATTTTACTACTGCAGAAAAATTTCTAAGATTATAATTTGAAACGTAAATTGCTTAAGAAGTAGCCTATCTGAAGAGAGTGATTATAGAATAATTACAAATATGAAATAGATATAAATATTTAAAAATTACCTCCAAAAAGTCTTCAGGGATCAATATTTTTTTTACCAATGAGGTTTCAAAATTCTAAGGAAAAGCTAATTATAATGCTACATTCATTTGATTTAGGCTATTTTAAAAGTTAAAAATACCTTCAGGAATCAAGTGTAAGCCTTTACCAAAACCTGAAAAAAGTAATATTACTTTAAAAAGTAGAAATTTTATCTGGAGGATTGGATGGATATTAGGACATCCGCTAGTAACTAATAAATAATTTAATATAATTAATATCATACATATGATCACCTTAATCAAAAGTGAAGAATGCTTATCTCAATGTCAATAATAAGCATTACTATCGCAAATCAAACCATCAGCCAGAATACTACTTAACAATGAAAGAATAGAGGCATCTCCATTTAAAAATCAGAGGAAGATAAAGGAAACAAAACACATTCACCATTATTCAACATTGTCTAAACATTTTAGCTGAGATCATGATATGAAACAGAACTAAAAAATAATCCATGAAAAGGAAGAAACAAAATTATCATTATTCTTCTTCCATATGGTTGCCTATTTAGACATTTTATGAATAAACTGAAAAGTCTTTGAATTCATAAAAATTTAGTAAAGTGCATATAAAATTAATGCCCCTGAATGTTAAGTAGGTGCACCGTGCACTGCTTACCAATATGCCTCAGTCCAATTCGACAGAACATACGCACACACCCGTTACGTGAATTGGGTTTATTACTTACAGACTGGCAACAATGGCAACATAAGCTGAGGATTCATTGTAAGCTGATCTTGCAAGGCTCAGGAAAGTTGCCCAAGACAGATGGAATCTTATTTACAAGTACTCAACTAACACAGCAGTTGAGGGACCCCAGAAAGTAGCGCCCTCTCCTCTGGCTTTATACTATGGGGTCACATCACATGCTGGGCCTACGTGTTGAAAGAAGTCCTGTTTCTATGGGGAACCAGAACAGAACCGAGGTTTTTCTGGCCAGTTCCTTCTTTTCTCAGGATGTTGCATTCCTAGCACATTCTGCAGCTATTCTTGAGAACTACAAGTGAAAAAAAAGGGAAGAATTAAGCTGTTCCAACCTCCCAGAAGACTGTCCTGCAACTATAATAGCTTTCTTGCATTTACAACAAAATATATACAGCAGTTTTCCCCTATACATTTATACCTATGATAAAGTTTAATTTATAAATTAGGCAAAATAAGAGATTGACAAACTAATAATAAAATAGAACTATAACAATGTACTGTACTAAAAGTTATGTAAATGTGCTGTCTCTTTTTCTCTGTGTGTGTCTCTCTCTCCCTCTCTCTCAAAATATCTTATTGTACTGTACCTACTTTTCTTCTTCTTGAGATCTTTTAAATTCATAACACAGATGGCTGGCTAAGTGACTAAAGGACAGGTAGCATATACAGCAGCAGATAAGCCGGGCAAAGGGACCAGGTGAGATTTCATCACACTTCTCAGAACAGTGTGCATTTTAAAATTTATAAAGTGTTTATTTCTGGAATTTTCTATTTAATATTTTTGGGCCATGGTTAATCATGGATAATTGAAACCACAGAAAGCAAAACCACAGATAAGATGGATTTCTATACTAGAGACAAATTTCTGGAAAGCATCTGTCCTAGATGAAGTTATTAAAATTATGCTATTGAATAAAATAGAAAAGTGTTTATGATATATTGCTAGATGGAAAGAGTGTATCATATACTAATATGGTACCATTTTTGTAAAATATAAATATAGATATTTTAAAATGATCAACATAAAATTAACACATATAATACTTCACACAAAACACATAAAAATATTCCAGACCGACTAGAATGACAGACATAAAATATTAGCACATAGTATCTCTAGTTTAGAATATTAAAAATAGCTTTCAGTTTTTTCTCCGTATCTTTCCATTTTTTCCCAATATTTCTAGTGATTTTCTATTCAAAATTATATATTTAAAGGAAATTCAAAAGGAGATGTATTTGGGGAATATATCTCATTAATAAATGCCATAAAAACATGAAATATCTAGAAATAATCTTAAAAAGAATTGTATATAACTGCCCTAGAAATCACATTATTTTCCTGAGAGATAAATGGAGAATTAAGAAAATGAAAAGGTATTTTGTGGATAAAAATATATAAGCATTCCTCAATCTAAAACTCAACATCACACTAAATGGAAAAAAAACATTACAAGCATTCCATTAAAGTCAGAAAGAAGAAGCAAGACTTTCATATGCATTGCAATAAAGTATATAATATTTTGAAAGTTTCTAGTTCATGTCATTTGATAAGAAAAAGGTTATTGAATGGCTACAGGAAGTTCTTTAAACAGAAAGAAAATGACTAAGTATCTTGGATCATCAGTAAAAAAAACATGGTAACTAAAATATCAGTAAATATAATAGACTTCCCTTCTCCTCTTGCATTTTCTAAATTATGTTTGATAGCGAAAGCATCACCAAAATTATGTTTGATGACGAAAGCATCACCAAAATTATGTTTGATGGTGAAATGTAAAGGAGGTATGTTTTCTACATTACACTCAAATTAGTAAAATCATACCAGTAGACTGTATAGACTGTTAATATAAATCATATGTGTACATATATATAATGTAATGCCTAGAGCAAAAACATTAAAAATCTATACAAAAAGACATACCACCATATTAAAAATCAAAATGGAATTCTAATGAATGTTTAAGCAATTCACAGAAAAAAGAAAACAGAGAAATGAAAAACAGAGATAAAACAACTAATAAAATAGTAGACCTAAGCCATAACATACCAATAATTACATTAAGCAAATGGTCTTAATATACCAATTACAAGACAGAGATTGACAGAGTGGATTAAAAAACATTCAACTATATGTTGTCCATATGAAACCCACTTCAAATATAATAATAAGGACAGGTTGAAAGTAAAATAATGGGAAATGTTTCCTGTAAACATTAACCAAAAGAAAGCAAGAGTAGGTAGCTCTATTAATAGCAGATAAAATAGATGCAAAGTAAAGAAAATTACCAAACCCAAAGAGGATCTTATATAATGCAAAAAAAAATCCTTAATCTATCAAGAAGATGTACAATTCTAAATGTGTATGTACCAACCAACTGTGTATGCACCAAACAATGTGTTGAAAATTACGTGAAACAAAACTGAAAAAAACTGAAAGGAGAAATAGAGAAATCCACAAGTATGGCTGGAGACTTTAACACCTTTCTCTGAGCAGTTGATATAACACCTAGACAGAAAATTGGCAAGGATATAAGAAGAACTCAACAACACCATCAACAAGTAGGAACTAATCAACATTTACAGAGCACTCCATCCAACAACAGCAGAATACACATTCTTTTGAAGGTCCTAAGGAAAATATATTAAGAAAAACCATTAAAAAACTCAACAAATGTCAAAGAATCAAAGCATATCAAGTGTGTTCTCCAACTAAAATGAAGTTGAACTAGAAATTAATAACAAAAAGTTAGAAAAAAAATCCAAACACTTTGAAAGTAAACAACATACTCCTAAATAACCAGTGGGTCAAAGAAGAAACCTCAAAGAAATTTTAAAAATACATTAGACTGAATGAAAATGAGAATACAACTTATAATTCATAGGACACAACTAAAGCAGTGATAAGAGGGAAATCTGTAGCTCTAAATGCATATATTAGAAGAGAGAAAAAGTCTCGAATTAAAAATTTAAGTTCTTCAAGAACCTACAGAAAGAAGAGAAAAAGTCAAAGCAAGCAGAAGGAAAGAAGTAATAAAAAGAGAAGCAGAAATTAATGAAATTGAAAAGGCATACCTACACAGAAAATCAATAAAACAAAGACTTATTATTTGAAAATGTCCATAAAATGGACACAATTTGCACAACATCTTGCAAGATGAACAAAGGAAAAACAGAAGTAATAAGTTACCAACATCAGGAATGAAACAAGGATAGCAGTATAGACTCTGCAGATTTAAAAAGCAAAATAAGGGAATAATAACAAACAACTCTACACATATAAATTTAACAATTAAGATGAAATGGACTAATTCCTCAAAAAACATAAACAGCCACAGTTAACCCAAAATGAAATAAATAATTTAAGTAGTTGTATAGTTATTAAGGAAACTGAATTTGCAATTTTAAAAACCTTTAAGAAACGTAATCTCCAGAACTAATGGTTTCACTGAAGAATTCACCCAAATAGTCAATTAGGAATTGACATCAATTGTACACAATCTTTTCTGGAAAATAAGAGAAAAAAAAAACTTCCCAATTTATTCCGTAAAGCCAATATTAACCTTATACCAAAATGAAATAAAGATATTACATAAAGAAAACTCTAGATCAATATCCTTCCTGAATACAGATAAAAAATTCTTAAATATACAATCATGTCATCTGCAAACAGAGACAATTTGACTTCCTCTTTTCTCAATTGAATGCCTTTTATTTCTTTCTCTTGCCTGATTGCCATGGCCAGAACTTCCAACACTATGTTGAATAGGAGTGGTGAGAGAGGGCATCCCTGTCTTGTGCCAGTTTTCAAAGGGAATGCTTCCAGTTTTTGCCCATTCAGTATGATACTGGCTGTGGGTCTGTCATAAATAGCTCTTATTATTTTGAGATACATTCCACTGATACCTAGTTTATTGAGAGTTTTTAGCATGAAGTCCTGTTGAATTTTGTCGAAGGCCTTTTCTGCATCTATTAAGATAATCATGTGGTTTTTGTCGTTGTTTCTGTTTATGTGACGGATTACGTTTATTGATTTGCATATGTTGAACCAGACTTGCATCCCAGGGATGAAGCCGACTTGATTGTGGTGGATAAGCTTTTTGATGTGCTGCTGGATTTGGTTTGCCAGTATTTTATTGAGGATGTTTGCATTGATGTTCATCAGGGATATTGGCCTAAAATTTTGTTTTTTTATTGTGTCTCTGCCAGGTTTTGGTATTAGGATGATGCTGGCCTCATAAAATGAGTTACGGAGGATTCCCTCTTTTTCTATTGATTGGAATAGTTTCAGAAGGAATAGTACCAGCTCTTCTATGTACCTCTGGTAGAATTCTGCTGTGAATCTGTCCGGTCCTGGACTTTTTTTGGTTGATGGGATATTAATTATTGCCTCAATTTCAGAACCTGTTATTGGTCTATACAGAGATTCGACTTCTTCCTAGTTTAGTCTTGGGAGGGTGTATGTGTCCAGGAATTTATCCATTTCTTCTAGATTTTCTAGTTCACTTGTGTAGAGGTGGTTATAATATTCTCTGATGGTAGTTTGTATTTCTGTGGATCGATGGTGATATCTCCTTTTCATTTTTTATTGTGTCTATTTGATTCTTCTCTCTTTTCTTCATTATTAGTCCTGCTAGTGGGCTATTTTGTTGATCTTTTCAAAAAACAGCTCCTGGATTCATTGATTTTTTTGAATGATTTTTTGTGTCTCTATCTCCTTCAGTTCTGCTCTAATCTTAGTTATTTCTTGTCTTCTGCTAGCTTTTGAATTGGTTTGCTCTTGTTTCTCTAGTTCTTTTAATTGTGATGTTAGGGTGTCAACTTTAGATCATTCCTGCTTTCTCTAGTGGCCACTTAGTGCTATAAATTTCCCTCTACACACTGCTTTAAATGTGTCCTAGAGATTCTGGTATGTTGTGTCTTTTTTCTCATTGGTTTCAAAGAACATCTTTATGTCCGCCTTCATTTCATTATTTACCCGGGAGTCATTCAGGAGCAGGTTGTTCAGTTTCTATGTAGTTGTGGGGTTTTGAGTGAGTTTCTTAATCCTGAGTTCTAATTTGATTGTACTGTGGTCTGAGAGACAGTTTTTTTATGATTTCTTTTACATTTGCTGAGGAGTGTTTCACTTCCAATAATGTGGTCAATTTTAGAATAAGTGTGATGTGGTGCTGAGAAGAATGCATATTCTGTTGATTTGAGGTGGAGAGTTCTGTAGATGTTTATGAGGTCCACTTGGTCCAGAGCTGAGTTCAAGTCCTGAATATTGTTGTTAATTTTCTGTCTCATTCATCTGTCTAATACTGACAGTGGGGTGTTAAAGTCTCCCACTATTATTGTGTGGGAGTCTAAGTCTCTTTGTAGATGACATGACTGTACATTTAGAAAACCCCATTGTCTCAGCCCAAAATCTACTTAAGCTGATAAATAACTTCAGCAAAGTTTCAGGATAGAAAATCAATGTGCAAAAATTACAAGGATGCCTGTACACTAATAACAGACAAACAGAGAGACAAATCATGAGTGAACTCCCATTCACAATTGCTACAAAGATAATAAAATACCTAGGAATACAACTTACAAAGGATGTGAAGGATCTTTTCAAGGAAAACTACAAACCACTGCTCAACGAAATAAGAGAGGACACAAACAAATGGAAAAACATTCCATGCTCATGGACAGGAAGAATCAATATCATGAAAATGGCCATACAGCCCAAAGAAATTTATAGATTCAATGCTAACCCCACCAAGCTACCACTGACTTTCTTCACAGAATTGGAAAAAAACTGCCTTAAATTTCATATGGAACCAAAAAAGAGCCCGCATAGCCAACACAATCCTCAACAAAAAGAACAAAGCTGGAGTCATCATGCTACCTGACTTCAAACTATACTACAAGGCTACAGTAACCAAAACAGCTTGGTACTGTTACTGAAACATATATATATAGACCAATGGAACAGAACAGAGCCCTCAGAAATGATACCACATATCTACAACCAGGTTTTTGACAAACCTGACAAAAACAAGAAATGGGGAAAGGATTCCCTATTTAATAAATGGTGTTGGAAAAACTGGCTAGCGGTATGCAGAAAACTGAAACTGGACCCCTTCCTTACACCTTTTACAAAAATTAATTCAAGATGGATTAGAGACTTAAATATAAGACCTAAAACCATAAAAACCCTAGAAGAAAACCTAGGCAATACCATTCAGGACATAGGCATGGGCAAAGACTTCATGACCAAAACACAAAAAGCAATGGTAACAAAAGCCAAAATTAGCAAATGGGATCTAATTAAACTAAAGAGCTTCTGCACACCAAAAGAAACTATCACCAGAGTGAACAGGCAACCTCCAGAATGGGAGAAAATGTTTGCAATCTATCCATCTGACAAAGGGCTAATATCCAGAATCTACAAAGAACTTACACAAATTTACAAGAAATAAAAGACAACCCCATCAAAAAGTGAGCAAAGTATATGAACAGACACTTCTTAAAAGAATACATTTATGCAGCCAACAGACACATGAAAAAATGCTCATCACCACAGGTCATTAGAGAAGTGCAAATCAAAACCACAATGAGATACCATCTCATGCCAGTTAGAATGGGAATCATTAAAAAGTCAGGAAACAACAGATGCTGGAGAGGATGTGGAGAAATAGGAATGCTTTTACACTATTGGTGGGACTGTAAATTAGTTCAACCATTGTGGAAGACAGTGTGGCAATTCCTCAAGGATCTAGAACTAGAAATACCATTTGACCTAGCAATCCCATTACTGGGTCTATACCCAAAGATTATAAATCATGGTACTATAAAGACACATGCACACGTAGGTTTATTGTGGCACTATTCACAATAGCAAAGACTTGAAACCAACCCAAATGTCTATCAGTGATATACTGGATAAAGAAAATGTGGCACATATACACCATGGAATACTATGCAGCCATAAAAAAGCATGAGTTCACGTCCTCCTGAAGCTGGAAACCATCATTCTCAGCAAACTATCACAAGGACAGAAAACCAAACACCACATGTTCTCACTCATAAGTGGCAGTTGGATAATGAGAGCACATGGACACAGGGAGGGGAACATCCCACACTGGGGCCTGTCGGGGGTTGGGGGGGAGCAGGGAGGGATAGCATTAGGAGAAATACCTAATGTAATTGATGAGTGGATGGGTGCAGCAAACCAACATGGCACATGTATACCTATGTAACAAACCTGCACATTGTGCACATGTACCCCAGAACTTAAAAAAAAAAATTCTTAACAAAATACTTACAAATAGAATTCAATAATATATGAAAAGAATTTTACAACATTTATCTCAAGGATGCAAGACTAGCTCAATATTCAAAACCCAGTCAATATAATCAACCATTCTAACAATTCTGAAAAGAAAATCACAATTACAGGGTTCTTATATAACATGGTTCTAGAAGTTCTAGCCAGTACAATAGGCAAGAAAAGGAAATGAAAAGGATACAAAACACAAAGAAATGAAACCACTTCTATTTGCAGATGACATGATTGTCTATGTAGACCATCTATCTCACAGAATTCACCAAAAAAAAACCCTGCTAGAATTAAAAATGTGAGTTTAGCAACATAAGATAACCGCTAAAAACATAAATTGTATTTCAATATACTAGCAATTAAAATGTGCACACTGGAAAATGATTTATTTATTTTTGCAATATCATTTAAATTGCTCAAACAAAGCTTAGCTATAAATCTAACAAAACATGTACAAAACATGTAAAGGACTTGCATTCTGAAAACAACAAAATGATGATGAAAGAAGTCATAGAAGATCTAAATAGAGACATACCATGTTCATTGACTGAAATAATCAACATAGTAAAAGTATCAATTCTCCCCCAAATTAATACACAAGTCTAACACAATTCTTATCAAAATACCAGTAAGAATTTTTTAAGATTTCCAATATTATTCTAAAATTTATATGGAAGGTAAATGAACTAAAAGAGCTTAGGGAATTTTAAAAATCTAAAGTAGGAAGAATTTATCTACTTGACTTCGAGACTTATTATATAGCTACAGTAATCACAACTTTGTAGCATTGGTGGAGGGATAGACATAAAAATCATTGAAAAAAATTGAGAAACCAGAAATAGACCCACATAAGTACACCCAATTTTTTTTTGACAATAGTGCAAAAACAATTCAATAGAGAAAAAATAGCCTTTTAAACAAATGGTACTAGAGCAATTGAATACCACAAAGAAAAGAAGGAATAAAGAGACAGGAAGAAGAGAAGGGATGTAGGGAGAAAGGAAAGAAAGGGAAAAAAGAACAAGGAAGGAAAGAGAGGGAAGGAAGGAAGAAAAGAAAGAAATAAGGAAGGAAGAATAATACTTGACATAAGTCTCATCTCTTATGTACAAAAACTTAAAATGAATCACAGTAAAAAAGACTAACAATCCAATTAGAAAATGGGCAAATGATACAAAAAGACCTTTTTGCCAAATAGAATATACGGATGGCAAAGAAGTACATGAAAATATGTTACATGTTTTTACCATTAGGAAAATGCAAATTAAAACTACATTGAGGCCAGGTGTGGTGGGTCATGCCTGTAATCCTCAGCACTTTGGAAGGCCGAGGTGGGTGGATCGCTTGAACCCAGGAGTTTGAGGCCAACTCTGGAAGCATAGTGAGACCCCGTCTCTACAAAAATTACAAAAAATAGCCAGGTGTTGTGGTGTGTGTGTGTATTCCCAGCTACTTGGGAGGCTTAGGTGGGAGGATCACCTGAGCCAGGCAAGGTGGAGGCTGCAGTGAGCACTGATTGCATCATTGCATTCCAGCCTGGGCAAGAGAGTGAGATCTTGTAAAAAAACAAAAAAAAAAAACAAAAAACAAACAAACAAAAAAAAACAGCACACACCACATTGCAATATAACTACACATTTATCAGGATGCCCAAAATAAAAGCTAAATCACTCATACATTGCTGGTGGGAATGTCTCATGGTAGAGACACTCTAAATACCTATTTTGCCATTTCTTTTCTTTTCTTTTCTTTTTTTAATTATACTTTAAGTTCTAGGGTACATGTGCACAATGTGCAGATCTGTTACGTATGTATATATGTGCCATGTTGGTGTGCTGCACCCATTAACTCATCATTTACATCAGTTATATGTCCTAATGCTATTCCTCCCCTCTCCCCCAAAGCTAAAATGCAAGTACCATGACTCAGTAATTACACTCCTGGATTTAGCTCAGAAAAATGAAAATTTATGTTCACACAAAAACCTGTCACAGGAATGTTCATAGCCAACCCTAATCCAAAAATCTACACACTATATTATTCCATTCATATAAAATTCTTGAAATGATAAAATTATAGAAATAGAGAACAGATTAGTAGTTTGGGGAGTATAAAGGTGGATAGAGGAGGAGAGAATGTGTGTGGTAGAAAAGGGCAACATGATAGATGGATCCTGGTGATAGCAGAAATATTCTATAACTTGACTATACGAATGTCAAGATATTGTCATATTAGCCTACAGTTTTGCAGGGTGTTACCGTTGGTAGAAACTGAGTAAAGGGTAAATGAAATTTCTCTCTTATACCTTACAATTGCATGTAAATTTACAATGATCTCAAAATTGAAAGTGTATTTAAAAAAAAAATACTATGCAATGGCCAGCAAATGCAATTGTGAACTTGGACTGGATCCTGGATGGAAGCCTAAGCCAAACATCCATCTTTAAAGGATATTTGAAGTACATTTGCACAAATGTAAATATGGGTGTGTATTGGATAATGTTTATTATATAAGTTAAGTTTTCAAGTGTGATAATTATATTATGGTTATATAGAAAACGCTCCTTGTTCTTAGTTGTATTAGTCCATTTCACACTGCTAATAAAGACATACCCGAGATTGGGCAATTTATGAAAGAAAGAGGTTTATTGGACTTACAGTTCCACATGGCTGGGGAGGCCTCACAATCATGCTGGAAAGCAAGGAGGAGCAAGTCACATCTTATGTGGATGGCAGCAGGCAAAGAGAAAGCTTGTGCAGGGAAACTTCTATTTTTAGAACCATCAGATCTTATGAGATCCATTCACTATTATAAGAACAGAACAAGAAAGACCCACCCCCATGATTCAATCATCTCCCACCAGGTCCCTCCCACAACACGTGGGAATTATGAGAGCTACAAGATGAGGTTTGGGTAAGGACACAGAGCCAAATCATATCATTCCACCCCAGCCCCTCCCAAATCTCATATCTTCACATTTCAAAACCAATCATGCCTTCCTAACAGTCCCCCTAAGTCTCAGCTCATTTCAGCATTAACTCAAAAGTTCACAGTCCAAAGTCTCATCTGAGACAAAGCAAGTCCCTTTACCTATGAGCCTATAAAGTCAAAAACAAGTTAGTTACTTCCTAGGTACAAAGAGGGTACAGGCATTGGGTAAATACACTTGTTCTAAATGGGAGAAATTGGCCAAAACCAAAGGGCTAAAGGGCTCATGCAAATCCAAAATCCAGCAGGGCAGTTAAATCTTAAAGCTCCAAAATGATCTCCTTTGTCTCCATGTCTCACATCCAAGTTACACTGATGCAAGAGGTGGGTACTCATGGTCTTAGGCAGCTCCACCCCTGTGGCTTTGCAGGGTACAGCCTCCCTCCCAGTTGCTTTCACAGGCTGGTGTTGAATGTCTGCAGCTTTTCCAGGCAAACAGTGCAAACTGTCAGTAGATCTACCATTCTGCGGTCTGGAGGATGGTGGCCCTCTTCTCACAGCTCCACTAGGCAGAGCCCCAGTAGGAACTCTATGTGGGTTCCTACTGACCCCACATTGCCTTTCCACACTTCCCTAGCAGAAGTTCTCCATGAGGGCCCCACCCCTGCAACAAACTTCTGCCAGGGTATCCAGGAGTTTCCATACTTCTTTCTGAAATCTAGGCAGAGGTTCCCCAACCTCAGTTCATGACTTCTGTGCACTCGCAGGCTCAACACCACATGGAAGCTGCCAAGGCTTGGGGCTTGCACCCTCTGAAGCCATGGCCTGAACCATACCTTGGACCCTTTTAGTCATGGCTGGAGCAGCTGGGACACAGGGCACCAAGTCCCAAGACAGCACATAGCACAGGAACCCTGGGCCAGGCCCACAAAACCACTTTTTCCTCCTAGGCCCCTGGGCCTGTGATGGGAGAGGCTGCCGTGAAGACCTCTGACACGCCCTGGAGACACTTTTTCCATTGTCTTGGGGATTAACATTTGGCTCCTCATTACTTATGCAAATTCTGCAGCTGGCTTAAATTTCTCCTCAGAAAACGGGATTTTCTTTTCTATTTCACTGTCAGACAGCAAATTTCCAAGATTTTACGCTCCACTTCCCTTATTTTTTTCTTTTTTGAAATGGAGTCTCTCTCTGTCACCCAGGCTGGAGTGCGGTGGCGTGATCTCAGCTCACTGCAACCTCCGCCCCTCCAGGTTTAAGCAATTATCTGCCTCAGCCTTCGGAGTAGCTGGGATTACAGGCACGCGCCACCACGCCTGGCTAATTTTTTTGTATTTTTAGTAGAGATGGGGTTTCACCATCTTGGCCAGGCTTGTCTTGAACTCCTGACCTCATGATCCACCTGCCTTGGCCTCCCAAAGTGCTGGGATTACAGGCATGAGCCACTGCACCCGGCCCACTTCCCTTATAAAACTGAATGCCTTTAACAGTACCCAAGTCACCTCTTGAATTCTTTGCTGCTTAGAAATTTCTTCCACCAGATACCCTAAATCATCTCTCTCAAGTTCAAAGTTCTACAAATCTCTAGGGCAGGGACAAAATGCTTCCAGTTTTTTTGCTAAAACATAACAAGAGTCACCTTTGCTCCAGTTCCCAGTGAGTTCCTCATCTCCATCTGATACCATCTCAGACTGGATTACATTGTCCATATCATTATCAGCATTTCAGTCAAAGCCATTGAACAAGTGTCTAGGAAGTTCCAAACTTTCCCACATTTTCCTGTCTTCTTCTGAGCCCTGCTGATAAAGGCATACCTGAGACTGAGCAATTTACAAAAGAAGGAGGTTTATTGGACTTACAGTTCCACATAGCTGGGGAAGCCTCACAATCATGGTGGAAGGTGAAAGACACATGGCAGCAGACAACAAAAGAGAGTTTGGGCAGTGAGACTCCTGTTTTTAAAATCATCAGATCTCATGAGACTCATTCACTATCATGAGAACAGCACAGGAAAGACTTGCCCTCATGACTCAATCATCTTTCACTGGGTCCCTCCCACAACACGGGGAAATTGTGGGATGAGATTTGGGCCGAGCAGTGGCTCAAGCCTGTAATCCCAGCACTTTGGGAGGCCGAGGAGGACGGATCACGTGAGGTCAGGAGTTCGAGACCAGCCTGACCAACATGGAGAAACCCTATCTCTATCAAAAATGCAAAATTAGCCAGGCGTGGTGGCACGCGCCTATAGTCCCAGCTACTCAGGAGACTGAGACAGGGGAATCACTTGAACCTGGGAGGCGGAGGTTGCAGTGAGCCGAGATCATGCCATGGCACTCTAGCCTGGGCAAACAGAGCAAAACTCCAATTCCAAAAAAAAAAAAAAAAAAAAAAAGATGAGATTTGGGTGGGGACACAGAGCCAAACCATACCATTAGTATAATGAAATATTTAAGGATAACATGTAACAATGCCTGCCCCTTACTCTCAAACCATTGAGAAATTATAAACTGGAGAAAGGGAAGTGGGAGGAAAGAATGAAAGGAAAGCAGCCTCCATAACCAATAGTGATAAACTTTGTCCCATATTTTAAGAGTTAAGATCTCAACTAACAAAGTAATCTTTAATGTCTCACTGGCCTGGACAAACACAGCAATTTCTTTTTACAACACTAATGTTTTACTTTCTCAGATAAAGTTTGTAACCCTTTTATACATCTGATATGTTTTACTGGATAGATACTGTAACCTTTTCAAATACATGTTATCACTACATTTGAATAGCCTTTTTCAGCCAGGTGCCATGCCTCATGCCTGTAATCCCAGCACTTTGGGAGGCCGAGACGGGTGGATCACGAGGTGAGGAGATCGAGGCCATCCTGGCTAACACAGTGAAACCCCGTCTCTACTAAAAGAAAACAAAAAACTAGCAGGGCGTGGTGGCGGGCGCCTGTGGTCCCAGCTACTCGGGAGGCTGAGGCAGGAGAATGGCGTAAACCCAGGAGGCGGAGCTTGCAGTGAGCTGAGATCCGGCTACTGCACTCCAGCCTGGGTGATAGAGCCAGACTCCGTCTCAACAACAACAACAACAAAATACAAAAAATTAGCTGGGCCTGGTGGCACGCGCCTGTAGTCCCAGCTACTCGGGAGGCTGAGACAGGAGTATCACTGGAACCCAGGAGAGGGAGGTTGCGATGAGCCAAGATCATGCCACTGCACTCCAGCCTGGGCAACAGAGCAAGACTTCATCTAAAAAAATAATAATAATAACAATAATAAATAGCCTTTTTCCAGTTTGTGAACATATGATTCACATTTCCCTCTTGGCTGAATGTCCTTGGGTCTCATCTTCCCCACTGCAATGTCAGCAAGAAAACAAGGTGATTCTTTGAAGTGGCTTTAGATTGCACTCCTGTCAAAAGAAAGCTTGCGATGTTGATGAATTTAGGAACTGTGGGATAATGGTTTTCAAGTCCTGGCAGGTAAGCTCTTCCTTCCTTTCCCAATGTAGTTCTTATATAAACAGCAAGACTATGTTTTAAATTTTAAAATTGGTAATCAATTTAAATTTAAATTCCAATCACAGTGGCTATTTCAGAAAGTAGAGCCGAGTTTCAAAATAGTAAGGCGGATGTTTTTACTTTTTATTTAATAATCTTCTGTAACATGACTATTTTCTCTTATCTGTGAATTTGAATTTCTTTTTAAAGTTGTGGGTGTGGGTTGGTGGGAGAGCGTGGAGGGGTTATGTTCATTTGGTTTTTAAGACAATACTCAATCTCAGAATCCTGGAGAGAATAAACAGGATGATACCAAGAGCCAGATGGAACACAAATTGATACCTTTCTGAGAAGTCAGTTGTAACAGGAGTCATAAATATTCACAGCCTTTGGCCTACCAATTTCCCTTGAAGGAATCCTTCTTACAGTCATAATTTAAAATGCTGACAAAGATTCATGCAAAAAAAGTTCATTGGCACATTATAAATGCAAAGGCAGAAGAAATAACCTAATGTTCAACCTTAGAGGAATAGTTAACTTATTTTAAGTGCAGTTGTACAGATAGGAAACTGTATATTCTTTAATATTATACTGAAACATTTGATCACAAATAAAAATGCATGATGTATTTGAAATAAATATAAGTGACTTTAAGGGTAATGCAATTAAAGCTGTTGAATTTCAGTTTCCAACTGTGTTCCAATTTCTAATATTTTATTTCCTCTCTGGAATATGATTTTTGGCACTTCGCTACCTTAGTTTTGAGGGATTTCCTATCAGAAAACACACCTGTCTGGTCATGGCTAAAATTCTTTGTTGCCCATTGCTTTCTAATATTGACTCTTTATATCCCTACCTTACTGATGCAGAAAACAACAACAAAAAAATGTAAATGGTCCTTAATAAATGCCTTAAGAAAAAATTACCACCATTATCACCCTCAAATAACCATTTTGGAAATCTTCCAATGGGCATATATCAAATCTTCAAAGGTCATTATTTATTTAACATAGTTGATATCCCCTACAGAATCTCCTTCAGGAAAGTAGTAGCATTAGCTCATTCAGAACATGAACATTACTTTGTTATAAGAAAGCAAACACTCTCATGTTGTTTGTTAAAGCAATGTTCTACTTAGTAAATCCACGAAGAAATCTGTTTTGTTCTGGCAGGAATTGGGATGAAAGTGACTTTTTGGTGGATGCATTCTGCAAGTTCAATTTGAAATTGAAAGTTATTTTATTCTTAATAATCACAAGGTATTAACAAGCACACCATATGAGAGAGGCAAACGTGGGCAAAGACTGCAGGAGTCTGGAATGTGTGTCCTACTATACGTGATAGAAAACTAAAAGGTATGATAGCATTAACAAAACACACTCAAACACACACACACTTACACAAACCTTCCCTTTCCTTCTATACTAAAGCCATTTGTAATTTACCTAATTTTGTCATTTTAATAAACCTCATTGTAAGCTGATTCTACTCTAAAAAATGTGTATATTCCCCCCACCCCAAAACATTTGCGTTTAGTTGTTTGGAACAAAATATACATTCTTTCATAGAAACAATGTTATAAATTGGGATTAGTTTTCCAGTCAGCCTCACAAGAGACAATTTGGTTCATATTCTATCTAAAATATGTTTGCAATGAAAATATGCAATTATTGAAAATAATACTGTTGCATAAAAGACATTATTTCAACTACATTGCGGGCAATTCAAGAAAACTAATCATGATTTAGTGTCCTTTTTGGGAAATCATATCACAAATTCAAATCAGGAACACTGGAAACAAATATCCTGTTTTTCTCACCAAGTTCAAACCTCAGTTTGGGACACTTCCTCCTGTCCTACCTCAGATTCTCTGTTTTGCTGCTGCTGCGAGAGTCTCCACACCTAGCAGCCATCAGCAATATACACAAACCAGGCTTTTAAATTCAGACACTTCCTAAACAATAAACCTCCAACTGTTTCAAAATACAGATTAAACCAAAAGTTTAAATATATGTTTTTGGGACGGGTGCAGTGGTTCACACCTGTAATTCCAGTAGTAAGTAGCAAAGTCAAACAGAGGCACATGCTCCAACATAGATAAATATTTATTAGGTGAACATGTTAAGCAATGATATTGAAAGGACATGTAGGCATCCTTTTGCTTTATTTCAGGTTTTGGGTGATTTTAGTAATTTTTAAAAATGTGTCCAGAAGGGAAGGTACAAAGAGAATTCATAAGGTATTATTTACTTTGGTGAATTAATCTGACCTTTAGCTCAGTTCAAAAACTGATTTTACCAGCTGGGCGCAGTGGCTCACGCCTGTAATCCCAGCACTTTGGGAGGCCAAGGCAGGCGAATCACGAGGTCAGGAGATTAAGACCATCCTGGCTAACATGGTGAAACCCCGTCTCCACTAAAAATACAAAAAATTATCTGAGTGTGGTGGTGGGCACCTGCAGTCCCAGCTACTCCAGAGGCTGAGGCAGGAGAATGCTGTGAACCCGGGAGGCGGAGCTTACAGTGAGCCAAGATCATGCCACTGCACTCCAGCCTGGGCGACAGAGTGAGACTCCATCTCAGAAAAACAAACAAACAAACAAACAAACAAAACACAGATTTTTACCACACCATGTGCCTGGGCACTAACTCGGCTCACAAGAAACATATATGCAAATCAGACAAAAGCAATTCATTTGCATTAAAACTATAATTCACAAGTAGATCATATACTTACATCCTCTAGCTGGTACATTTTTCCCCCCAAGGAAAGCAGTTAATTGGGTCAATTTATCATCTCAACAACTGCTTGATGAACAGTGGCAAAATTCAGAACAAAATTGACTCCAATGCAGTGGATATGTGCCCACGGTCCCCTTTCTTCAAAATTAAGAAATAAATAGACTTATTCCTTTATCCAAGAGCAGGAAAAATGAGTGTGGCTACAAAAAAGCTTACATTTTTTATTGGGATTTGGGAAAGACAATGGAGAAGGAGAGCACATATTTGTACTCCTTGCTAGTAGATGGGCTTTACCAAGGAAAACTCATTGTCTTGGAAAATTTGGAGAACTTTTGTAGGTTTCAATGTGATTTCTAAAACTAAACTTCTGCCTCCTGGTGGCTCAGGCTCTGCTTCTAGCCTGGACAGTCGACAACCAAAGGTGCATCTCCAAAGCCTGCCATTACTGTGTGCAGTCTCCCCGGGGGCCTCCATGCACACATCCACATGTCCACACACCTTCCCTTCCCTCTTTGTCACCCCCTCCCACTGCCCTGCCCGTCCACTTCTTAACACCCCCTCCCTCCTCTGCTTTAAGCATTTTCCCTCATGTTGATGGAGTAGGGTAATGGGGAGGATGGAGAAGAGGGTGGAATGGTGGGGGCTGATCAGAAACTTAGGACACTTGGAGTGTATTTTAAGGCCAGAATCCTGTATTCAGAAATATACCTTCATGTGCTCCTTTGGCTTCATTTAGCTGCTGTTAGCAATTGTAAAATCATTTAACAATTCAAAGATTATGACATCAGGCCATCTCCAAAAAGCCTGCCTTTGAAAATGGGCAACGAGGGGGAGATTTTGATGCAGTGCACCTCCTCTTCCAAACAGCTGTCATGCTGGACCTCTGACCTTGCCTAGGTCCCATCATATCTAATTCCTCTTTCCCCTTTTAATTAACTCATTCTTTCTTGGTCTATACTTTCATAAAAGGTTAGCGTATCTAAGTTCTTATTCTTGCTTCTGGCACAAGAAAGATTCTGATTCTCGGGTGTTTTTGTCCAGATTGCATGTACCAGGTTGCATTTCTTCTCTGAACACACAGTCTCTCTAGGTTGCGTGTCACCTCCTTAAAACTAGCTGGGCACCCTCTGGAAAGTTTTGTATCCCCTCAGGAGTATGCCCACTCTGATCTAAAACCTGCTGCTTTAGTTCCTTCTCCCTGCCTCAACCACACTGACTTTAAGGCCCTATATTATAAATGTAGCTTATTTTAGCTTTAGGGCCTTTGCAACAGGTGTTCCCTCCACATGGACCACTCTCACTCTGCTTAAAGATCTTTGCATGCAGAAACCATCACTCAGGTTTTTAGTTTAAATCTCTCCTTCACAGATGAGTGGTGAGTGAGGGAGTAAAGCTGCATCTGTATTTACAGCCGCTCCCCATCCACACATTACTGCCTGAGCTCCACCTCCTGCCAGATCAGCTGTGGCATTAGATTCTCATAAGAGCACAAACCCTTTTGTGAACTGCACATGTGAGGGATCTAGGTTGCACACTCCTTATGAGAATGTAATGCCTGATGATCTGTCACTGTCTCTCATCACCCCCAGATGGGACTGTCTAGTTGCAGGAAAACAAACTCAGAAATGCCACTGATTCTACACTATGGTGAGTTGTATTATTATTTCATTATATAGTACAATGTAATGATAATAGAAATAAAGTGCACAATAAATGTAATGCACTTGAATCAACCTAAAACCATCTCCCTGCCCCACACTGGTCAGTAGAAAAACTGTTTTCCATAAATCCAGTCCCTGGTTCCAAAATGTTTGGGGACTGCTGCACTGCTGTATCTCCTGGGCTAAGAACAGTGCCTAACACGTTCTATTGATTATCTATTGCTGTGTACCAAATTACCCAAAATTTAGAGCTTAAGACAACATTTACTATATTACAGTTTTTGTAGGTTCCAGCTTAGGGTCTCTCATGAGACTGCAGTCAAGATGTCATCTGATGGCTTGACTGGGGCTGGAAGATCCACTTCCAGGATGACTCACTCATGAGGCTTTGGCAGAAAGACTCCACAATTGTCGGGATATTGGCAAGAGGGCTCAGTTGCTCAGTAGCCTTTCTAAAGGGCTACTAAACCTCAGGACAGGGCAGGGGTTTCCCTCATAGCAAATAAGAGAGAGCAAGACAGAAGTTGCAATGTCTTCTACAGCCCAGTCTAGGGAGGAATATTCTGTCATTTCCACAATATCCTGTTGATATGGTTTGGTTGTGTCCCCACCCAAATCTCATCTTGAATTGTAGCTCCCCTAATTTCCATGTTTGGTGGGAGGGACCAAGTGGGAGATAATTGAATCATGGGGACAATTTCCCCCATACTGCTCTTGTAGTAGTGAATAAGTGTCACGAGATCTGATGGTTTTATAAAGGGAAAACCCTTTCCCTTAGATCTCATTCTCTCTCTTGTCTGCTGCCATGTAAGACGTGCCTTTTGCCTTCCACCATGATTGTGAGGCTTCCCCAGTCACATGGAACTGTGAGTCCATTAAACCTCTTTTACTTTATAAATTACCCAGTCTCAGGTATGTCTTTATCAGTTGTGTGAGAACAGACAAATATACTGTTACATGAGGCAGCCCTATGTATGCAAACTACACATGGGCATAAATATCATCTTCAAGGCAGGCTGCCACACACACTTATAATGGTTGTTCAATAAGTGTATTTTGAGCTAATGAATTGTGTCATAATTTTATAACTCAACTTGTAGGGAGCCATCTTATTTCCAAATGTTTGGGGAAGTTTTACCTTCCCAACTCTACCCTCAGCTGTGTAAAAGTATATCCTATTTCATTTTTCAAACAGGATGTGAGAAACAGCAACCCAGGAATGATATTGTCTTAGTTCAATTTGTGCTGCTATAACAGCATAACACTGACTGGGTAATTTATAATGAACAGAAATTTACTGGCTTAGTTCTGGAGGCTGGGAAGTCCAAACTCAAGTGGCTGGTATCTTGTAAGAGCCTTCTTGTTGTGTCATCCTATGGTGGAAGGGCAAAAAGAAGGCAAGAGTGAAAGAAAGAGATGGAGAGAAAGACGGGGCTGGACCAAACCTGTCCCTCTATAAGGAAACTACTCCCAGAATAATGAATTCACTCGCATGATAATGCCATTGATCCATTCATGAAGAGTGTCCTTCCATGACCCAAATACCTTTCATTAGGTCCCAGTTCCCAAAACCACCACATTGGAGATCGAGTTCCCAACACATGAAATTTAGGGGATGCATTGAAACTATAGAAGATACGGAGACTATATGTTTATTCACATTTGATTTACTTATAAGGACAACTGGACAAAATATTTTAAATTATTAGGTTGATACAAAAGTAATTGGCATTTTTTCCATTCAAAGTAAAAGCAAAGACCACAATTATTTTTGCACCAACCTAACAGCAGCTTTTCAGGAAACCTGATCATTGTGGTTGCTGTATATAGGTAACCTTACTAATAGGAATAGTCAACTCTTTCCATCTCTGTAGGACTTCCTAGTTCGCAAGGTATCTTTCCATGTGACCTCACTTGAACTCGTAACAGCTCTGAAAAGAAGACAGGATAGATTTCATTACACTCTATAGACAAGGACATCTGACCAGGTCCCAATTCCAGTGAGAGGCAGAAGCAGGAGTAGAACTTTGGCTTTCTTATTTCTAGTATCAGGAAAGACTTCAAGAAAGAACTGTGCATAAAGTAGGCTTAGCTATGCAGCAGAAAAGACAATCCCAATAACAGGCGTTGGTTTTCTTGCTCATGTAAGTCCAATGCAGTCCAATGCAGGTGGGTTGACTTTCCAAGGCAACTGCCCTTATACATCAACTATGTGATCCATCTCTTCCCTCTTGTAGCTGCCCCTTGCTTCTTGGTTGCACACGGGGAAAAGAGTCTTGCAATGAAAATAAAACGCTTTGACCTAGGAATGATATGCATCCTTCTCCTCATAGTGCACAGGCCAGAACTAGTCACATGGCCCTGCTTGATTGCAAAGGGAAATGGTATTTGTAAGTTTCCTGTGTGCCCAAGGCATGGATGAGCACTAAAACTCTCTCCTATATTGAATAAATTGGATTTGAAGACGTAGGAAAAGGCCCCTTGAAGGCACTTATGAAAACAACGTAAAGAAACATACACAGAACACCTAATATTTTTGAAAGGCTAGTGCTGGGGTCTCTCACAATAGATTTTTATTATTTTATCCTGACAAAAGCCTGGTAAGGTAGACATTATCCCCTTTTTTATGGTTTTTGGTCATTGCAGTTCATGGAGGTTATGTAACCTGCCCCAGAGCTCACATGAAGAAGTGGAGGGAACTCTGATTCTCTTGCTCTTCCTTTTCTCCAGCTCTCAATTTCATGTAATGATCTTTTCTTCCATCCCATAAGAGATTTACTTTTATAAGAGGAGCTTCTAGGGAGCGATACACAAAGGCTGGCAATGTTTTATTTTTTAAAGCTGGGTGGTGAGCACACAGATGTTTGTGTTCTTTTTATGTCTTAAGTATTTCAAAATACAATCTTTTTAAAAGGGGGTTGACAGAACCTGAGAACCAAGGATAAATTCTTCTTTAAAAAAAGAAGCATTTTTAATGAATATTGGCAGCCAGAAAGTAGGACATATAGTATTGGTAACATTTGTTGAGCCCATACTATGTCATAGTTTTGGGTTTGTTTGTCTGTTTGTTTGTTCCTTGAGACAAGGTCTCACTCTGTCACCCAGGCTGGAATGCAGTGG
Organism: Macaca fascicularis; assembly: GCF_037993035.2. Lineage (NCBI taxonomy): Eukaryota > Metazoa > Chordata > Mammalia > Primates > Cercopithecidae > Macaca > Macaca fascicularis. Next base: position 29,060,960 of record NC_088388.1, read on the forward strand.
TGCCATCATGGCTTACTGTAGCCTTAATTGCCAGGGCTGAAGCCATCCTCCCACCTCAGCCTCCAGAGTAGCTCACACTACAGATGTGCACCACCACACCCAGGTGATTTTTAAATTTTGTGTAAAGATGGGGTCTCACTATATTGCCCAGGCTGGTCTCAAATTCCTGGCCTCAAGTGATCCTCCTGCCTCAACCTCCCAAAGTACTGGGATTATAGGCATGAGCCACTGTGCCTGGCCAGATAGTTTTAAATAACTTCTTTACATATTTTATCTCATCCTTCCAACAACACTATGAGGTAGATACTATTATTATCCCCATGTTAATACGAGATGAGGAAACTGAAACAAGTACGGATTAAGTATTTTACCTGAATCACACATCTATTAAGGGAAAAACTGGATTGGAACCAAGCATTCTGGCTTCAGGATACATACACACGACCACTATCCTGGAAAACCTCTCCTAAGAGGTGGACGATGAACCAAATACGCAGAGGTGGATGAAAATCTTTTGTGCTTCTCCAGCAAATGCGTGGTACATTCCCTAGACGTTTATGACCAGTTAAACAGGGAATTTAAAATAGCTTTCCCATGACAGAGAAAAACAAAGGGCTGGTGTTGTTGGCAGGAAATTCAAAGAAATATTTAATGCAAGGGCTGACTCCCTTGGACCGGATGAAGGGGAAGAGCAGGTAATAATAGAGTTCTATGGATCGCGGAAACTTCCTGGGCAAGGAAGGTGGAGCTGGGGAGGGATTTAAGAATTCCTGAAGGTCAAGCGATCTAGCCCAGCTGGGGTTTTCTCCTGCTATAGGAGTGCTATAAAAGCGCAATTTGGGATTACTACTGTCACTGCTGCTCACCAAATTAAGTTATTCGGTGAGTGATCTTGTCGTCGCCATCCCTATTCCAACACACACCCATTGACATACTCGGATTTGGCTGTGCGGCGCAACGAATTCCCAGGTGGGACGCGCGAGCTGGAAGAAAGCCAGGCGGCGGGGCTGGGAGCCCGGCCCGGCCCGCGCCACAGTTCGCCTGGAGGATCACCGCCAGGGGGCACTCTCGCCGAAGTCGGCCGCTCTGTCTCCTCCCCCGCGCGCTCCCTGCCCCTCGCTCCCCGCAGCCAGCAGAGAAGGCGGAAGCAGTGGCGTCCGCAGCTAGCGTTTGGCCTGCGGACGGTTCCCGGAGATGGCGACGGAGCCCATTGGACCCAGAGTTTGACGTCCAAGCAGCCACGTCTCGGCGCGCAGTGTCTGTATCCGTCCTCTACCAGCACCTTGGCTGAGCGGAGTCGTGCGGCTCGGGGGGAGCCCTGCCCGCCTGGTTCGGCCTCCCTGCGCACTTGAGTGGTGGGTCTCCTTCAGGCGCCTCCTTCTGGCGGCCGCAGCCTCGCTTCCCAGCGGTCAGGGACGCCGCCCCCCGCCCTTTCGCTCTCGGCAGGTCGAGGACGGTGTCCCTGTCCCCTCGCTCCCCACCAGTCGGGGACGCCTGCCCTGTCCCTTCGCTTTTTCACAGGTCAAGGACGCCGCCCCTGCTCCCTTGCTTCCCACAGGTTGCTGGACGCCGCCCCTGTCCTCTCGCTTCCCGCTGGTCGAGGACACCGTTCCCTGTCCCTGGCTTCCCGCCGGTCGGGACGCCGCCTCTGATTCCACGCTTCCCACAGGTCGCGGACACCGTTCCCTGTCCCCTGACCTCTGCTCCCCAGGCCTCCTCTTCCTCGCTCACTCTACCTCCTAAAAAACCGCATGTCGCCTTCCTCAACCTTGCTCCCCTCACTCCGCTTTTTCCCCTTCCCAGATAAGGAAATTGCCTCCTGCAGTTTTCCGCTCCTTGGAACAAACACCTGCTTAAATTTTTAAAAAATCCTTTACGTTCCTGGCGACTCCGTCTGTCACTGTCATGGGAAAGCTATTTTCGGATTCCCTGTTCAACTCGATAGAAGTCTCAGGCAGCGAGTTTAAAAAAAAAAAAAAAAAGGCTCAGATGACACGAATGTTTCCTCCCCCACCCCTACAGTCGGTAGTTCGAGCGACTGTTCCAGACGCCGGGTTGATAAAGCTGTTCCTAGTATTTGGCTTTAGGGGAACTCCAGCTGAGTTAGGACTGTCTTGAATGTGAACAGAAAGCACCTAAAGTATTAGCAGCTTCGCTGTATGGTATTTGATTGTTTGTTTCTCTGGGAGCAGATTACTATTTCTGAATGTCTTGTTACACAGGTTCCGTATAGAAACGAGAAAAACTGGTAAAGAAATTCTGTGTTGGCCTTGTGAACTTGGCCGCTGTCATTTCATTCATTCTCTTTTGGTTGCTAGGGAAGGGAGAGGGGCTTTTCTGATTTTGAGGCTGAGGGTCTAGGTAAGAACAATGTGGCCTCTTTTGTGACTCTGGGAAGGAGTCGGGCATGTGGTGGGTACAGGATTACCTCAGAGATTCAGCCTGCATGCACCACAGTATTTCAGAATTGTAACATGAGGTCTTCTCTGTGATAAATTTGGGCATATGATGCCGATAAACTTTTGGCCACTTAGATTTGGAGAGAAGTTCAAATCCTTGCCTCCTGGAGCAGAATAAATAGTGCCCAGAAAGGGGAATGCCCCTTGAATTTGGATTCAAAGTTAAGGCACAACAGCTGAATATTTTGCAGCATCTCTTGGCCATTGGAGTACATTTGTACTTCTTCACACTTTAGAAATTTAAGAAGCTGGTAAACAGTTTCTGTTTCTAAAGCTAGTAGGAAATTAAAGGTAATTTCTCCTATTTTCTTTACATGGTTTTTACTTTAATAAGTTACATGTTTACTCATGTATGAATTTCAGTTGACTTAAAATTGACTCATTTAAGACATAACCCGTTGACTTCTTTTAACTTGGCTCGTATCTCCTTAGCATCTGCCTTGGAGGACTAACATTTTGTACATCATCCTACTTCCCCCTCCCCCAAGACATTTTACAGTATTCTCCTTTGATGATAATGTACACCCAGACACTAATTTGTGAATTTAAATCATGATTTATGACAAGGCTGTTTTCAGTACTACTCATTTTATAGTTGAAGTAAGTTAGCAGTAGTTACATTCCACAATATTTAAGGTAGTGCTTATTAGATTTCACAACTGCAAAAGGGAATTACAATCAGGACACTCTTAACATACAAGTTAAGGAACAATTTATACTTTGTTCCATCCCTTTATCAATTCCTGTAGAAAGCCACGTAAGTAAGTAGAATAGAGGCTGTAAGAAATTTTTATTTTAGGCCTGGCATAATGGCTCATGCCTGTAATCCCAGCACTTCGGGAAGCTGAGGTGGGAGGATAGATTGAGACCAGCCTGGGCAACAGGCAAAACCTTGTCTCTACAAAAAATACAAAAATTAACCAGGCTTGGTGGCACACACCTGTAGTCCCAGCTACTTGGGAGACTGAGGTGGGAGGATCACTTGAGCCCAGGAGGTGGAGGCTGCAGTGAGCCATGATCGTGCCTCTGCACTCCAGACTGGGCAATAGAGCAGGATCCTGACAAAATTTTATATATATATATATATATATATATTTTTTTTTTTTTTTCAAAAACATATTCTTTCTTATGTAAAATCAAAGTTCTATCTCCAGCCTGCTTTTGTAGCAGCTCCTATGACACAGTAGGAGGTTAAAAAGTAAAAAAAAAATCCTGATAGAGCACAATATTTTCTGCATGCATGCCAGATCATCTTTTATTTACTTCTGTAACTGACACAAAGCACTTTTTGTTCTTCTCTTAGTATTAGTTATCATTATAATTAAGTTAGAAAGGTGATTTTTCCTTAACTCATTGTGATCCTTAAAACTAAAGGGACAAAATGTTTTAACTTACCAAAGAAAGAGGAAACAAAAATGCTAAATGGCAGTCAAGAACTGTTTTTAACTTAATTTTTCCTTCATGTTCAATTACATGGAACTATATACTATGGACTTAAAGGGTGACCATATAAAAAAGTTTATTTGGAAAATAGAAAGCTCTGGATTGCTTCTTAAAGCATGGAAAGTAATGTGAAACTTGAAGGCAAATAGATTTTGAACATGCTCACTTTTATGTCACACTGCATTCCCACAGTGGAGTTCCTTTTAAGGAATTATAATTGATTAGACAGATTTTCTTAGGAACACATTAGCTATAAAAGGTCTCTTCAAACCTAAAGACCTTCAAGCCTTTTGAACTGGATTGGAAGCAGGCAGTGTATAGACTGTCCAATAAACTAAATTTTGAACTGGACGTTTGGGCAGAAAAGAAAAGATACACCTAGCTTCGTAATTTCTGCCTTTGTCTTCTGGCCAGCACTTGGATATATGTCCTATAACCAAATAACAAATACTAATTTCTCAAAAGTGATTTTACTTTTAAAAAAAAATGGTTCAATACCTAATATTGTCAAGGGTAGAGAAAAATGGACTCCTGCATATATACCATGCCTGTGGGAGTGGAAATTAGAATGTCTGACACATATTGGATAACCAGGATTATCTATCAGAAAGCTTAAAAAGTTACATACCCTCTGATCCAACAATTCTACCTCTAGGAAATTTACCTAAGGAAGTAATTGGACACAAAAATAAAATGAGGTCTATCTGTATACCTCATTTTATAGCACTGGTTTTTTGCACTTCACGGATACTGCTTTTTTTTCTTCAGCATGTTGAAGATTTATGTGAACCCTGTATTGTACAAGTCTTTCCATGCCATTTTTCCAACAGCATGTGCTCACTCTGCATTTGTCTGTCACATTTTTGTAATTCTTGCAATATTTAAAACTTCATTATATCTATTATAGTGATCTGTGATCAGCGATTTTTGATGTTACTATTGTAATTGTTGTTTTGGGGTACATGAATCACACCCATATACGATGGTGAACTTAATAAATATGAGAGCTCTGACTGCTCCACTGACCAGCTGGTATCCTTACTGTCCCTCTCCTCAGGCCTCCCTACTCCCCTGAGACACAGCAATATTGAAATTAGACACAACAGTTTTGAAATTAGACCAATTAATAATCCTACAATGGCCTCTAAGTGTGCAGGTGAACCAAAGAACCACAGGTCTGTCACTTTAAATCAAAAGCTAGAAATAATTATGCTTACTGAAGAAGGCACATCAGAAGCCAAAATGGGCCGTTTAGCCAAGTTGTGAATACAAAGGAAAAGTTGTTGAAGGAAATTAAAAGTGGTACTCCAGTGAACTCACTAATGAGAAAGTGAGACAGCCTTATCACCGATACGGAGAAAGCTATAGTGGTCTGGATGGAAGATCAAACCAGCCACAACATTTCCTTAAGCCAAAACCTAATCCAGAGCAAGGTCCTAATTCTCTTCAATTCTGTAAAGTTTGAGGGAGGTGAGGAAGCTGCAGAAGAAAAGTTGGAAGCTAACAGAGATTGGTTTATGAGATTTAAGGAAAGAAGCCCATCTCCATAACATAAAAGTGGAAGGTGAAAGAGCAAGTGTTGATGTGAAACTACAGCACATTATCCAGAAGATCTAGCTGCGATCATTGATGAAGGTGGCTACACCAAACAACAAATTTTCAGTGTATACAAAACAGCCTTTTATTGGAAAAAGATGCCACCTAGGACGTTCATAGCTATAGACAAGTCTGTTCCTGACTTCAGAATTTTAAAGGACAGGCTGATGACTCTTGTTAGGGGCTAATGCAGCTGGTGACTGTGAGTTGACACCAGTGCTCATTTACACTTTTGAAACTCCTAGGGCCTGAATAATGATATTAAATCTACTCTGCCTGTGCCTTATAAAGGTAACAACAAAGCCTGGATGACAGTGTATCTGTTTATAGCGTAGTTTACTGAATATTTTAAGCCCACTGTCAAGAACTGTTCAGGAAAAAGAGATGCCTTTCAAAATGTCACTGCTCATTAACAATGCACTTAATCACCCAAGAGCTCTGATGGAGATGTTCAAGATTAATGTTGTTTTCATGCCTGCTAATATAACATTCATTCTGTAACCCATGGATCAAGGAGTCAGTTAGACTTCCAAGTCTTATTATTTAAAACATACATTTCATAAGGCTATCGCTGCCATAGAGAGTGAGTCCTCTGATGGATCTGGACAAAGTAAATTGAAACTTTCTGGAAAGGATTCACCTTTCTAGATGCCATTAAGAACATTTGTGACTCATGGGAGGAGGTTGACATATCAGCCTTAACAGGAGTTTGAAAGAAGTTGAACTTGAAAGAAGCCCTCATGGATGACTTGGAGGGGTTCAGGACTTCATTAGAAGTCACTGAAGATATGGTAGAAATAGCAAGAGAACTAGAATTAGAAGTGGAGTCTGAAGATATGACTGAATTTCTGCAGTCTCATGGTAAAACTTGAACAGATGAAGAGTTGCTTCTTATGGATGAGCAAAGAAAGTGGTTTTCTGAGATGGAATCAACTCCTGGTGAAGATGCTGTGACCATTGTTGAAATAACAACAGAGGATTTAGAATATTCTACAAACTTAGTTGATAAAGCAGTGGCAGAATTTGAGAGGATTAACGCTATTTTTGAAAGAAGTTCTCCTGAGGGAAAATGCTATCAAACAGCATCACATGCTACAGAGAAATACTTCTTGGTAGCAAACTTCATTGTTGTATTATTTTAAGAAGTTTTCACAGCCACCCCAGCCATCAGCAATCACCAACCTGATCAGTCAACAGCCATCAACATTGAGGCAGGACTCTCTACCAGCAAAAAATATTACAGCTCGCTGAAGGCTCAGATGATCACTAGCAGTTTTTAGCAATAAGGTGTTTTTCAGTTAAGGTATATGCATTGCCTTTTTAGACATAATATTGCACACTTAATAGACTATAGTATAAACATGACTTTTTATATGTATTAGGAAACCAAAAAGTTTGTATTATTTGCTTTATTATGGTATTTGGATTATTGCTATGGTTTGGAACTGAACCCAAACTGTCTGAGTATGCCCATATATGGGAATAAAGATAACAAAGGATATATACCCTAGTGTAGCATAACAGCATCATTTGTCCTCAGATTTGGAAGGTATAAAGGGGGCCCTCTACCCTATTTTATGACTCAGCTGTAGTGACTAGTTCTGCTATTTTCTGCTGTCTTGCCATTGTTTGCTTCCTTTCAATCTGTATGAACCTTCCCTAGGAGTCCACATCAGATATAGCAAGGCTATGGGAGCTATTTTTAACTTAGGGCATACTGTATCAAAACTAAATAAACCACAGCCGGGCACGGGGGTTCATGCCTGTAATCTCAACACTTTAGGAGGCCAGGGCAAGTGGATCGTTTGAGGTGAGGAGTTCCAGACCAGCCTGGCCAACATGGCAAAACCCCATCTCTACTAAATACAAAAATTAGCTGGGCGTGGTGGCGGGCGCCTGTAATCCCAGCTATTGGGGATGCTGAGGCAGGAGACTTGCTTGAACCCTGAAGGCAGAAGTTGCAGTGAGTCGAGATTGCACCATTGCACTCCAGCCTGAGCAGCAGAGTGAGACCCTGTCTCCAAAAAAAAAACCTAGACAAGTAAACTACATGCCAAGTTTCTTTGCAGATTCTTGGGAATTCTGTCAATTTAGTGTAGTAGTGCTGGACAGACCATGTTTAATAGTAGCTGTGGCCAGCACTTTAGTGTAATAAAGTAAAGGCAAATAAATTATAAATGCAGCTTCATGGACAAATTGGTCAAAACATGGATAAAAGTAGTGTAGTGCAAAGTGCAAAGCTCCAAGGTCAGGTAGACTTGGGTTCTGATCCCAACTCTGTTACTTATTAGTTGGGTAGTCTTGGGTAAGTTGCTTAACCTTTTAAGCTCCATAACTACCACTTTGATAAGTGGCGACAACAAAACTTAAGTAAAATACTACATGAAGTTGTTGTAGTAACTCATTCTTACTGACTGGCACTGTTCTAAGTGCTTTGCACATATTAACACATTTAATCCTCTGAGTAACTCAGATGGATTTTATTGTTAGAACCATTTTACAGATGAGAAAATTGAAGCACAGAAAGGTTATATAATTTGCCCAGCTCATAAATGGAAGAAAAGAGTTGAATTCATATCACTCAATTCCAGCACCTGAGCTCATCACCACTTACTAGCACTGCCTTTCCAGCCAGAATAGTGCCTCATTGTAGGTGGTCATCAAGTGCTACTGAGAATCTCTGAAAAGAATAAAAAGGTATTTGTAGTGGTAAAAGGATTGAGTACTACTGTCTTAATCTTTGATTTGGTGCAGTGGCAGCAAGGAATTTTACATAAAAGTGAGACAAGCAGGAGAATATGACTGGAGGCCTACATTCTGTTTCTAGAATGATATCTGGCACATACTAGAAATTTTTTTCAAAAGTAATTATTTAAAATACAGATGTGGTTACATGGGCTGTGAATTGCTCTTACATATTAGCTGCTTGCTTGTAAATACCAATATCTCCTCTGCTCATGAAACCAATAGTTTTCCATAGGCAAACAAAACATCACTTGTTTTTCCAGTCATTAATAATGAAACATAGTCACTTGACCTGACGGAAGGCAGAAGGACATAAAAGTACACTTTTTCAATTCTATTTTTAATACCTAATAGAAATCTCCACACTGAGCATTTAGAAGTCCTTATAGAATTTTAGACCTAGAAAAGAAACCAAGATCTAAATGGTTAAGTAACTTGCTCTAATCATGCGTCTGATAGTGGCACATGATCACCTGATTCCTTGTGTACTGCTTTTCCTGGCACCGAGCTGCTAGCCATACTATTCCCTTCAGCTCAGGATACTTGAAGGAACTTCAACAACATGGATAAGTTCTTTAGCAATGCTTAGTGAACACTTACTGGATGAAAAATCTTGTGCTAAGTACTGAGGAAATGGAAATTAAAATATTTAGCTCAATCACAGGAAACAGACATGTAAACAGATAATTGTGATATAGAAGAATATTACAACTGAGGTGCTTCTCCTTTTTTAACTTTATATGCTATCATTCTACTAGATCATGAACTTCTGAAGGGACCTAGCTTTCTTTGTGTGCTCCAAGTGATTTGCACAAATAATAATGTATATTTTGAAAGAGAGAATCAGGTAACTTACAATAGTCGTGAAAAAGCTCAAAACACTTTTAAAAGTTTTCTGTAAATAACAATACAGCTGAGGTACATGAATTAAAAAGTGACTTGTATAGATAAGCTATGATATATATGTGTAGGGTGTGAGTGTGTGCGTTTCTTATAAAGGCATTTTTTCTTGTTGTTTCTACAGAGCAAGTGATAATCAAGTTACTATGAGTCTGCTAAACTGTGAAAACAGCTGTGGATCCAGCCAGTCTGAAAGTGACTGCTGTGTGGCCATGGCCAGCTCCTGTAGCGCTGCAACAAAAGATGATAGTGTGGGTGGAACTGCCAGCACGGGAAACCTCTCCAGCTCATTTATGGAGGACATCCAGGGATATGATGTAGAGTTTGACCCACCCCTGGAAAGCAAGTACGAATGCCCCATCTGCTTGATGGCACTACGAGAAGCAGTGCAAACACCATGCGGCCATAGGTTCTGCAAAGCCTGCATCATAAAATCAATAAGGTACGTGAGCGTAAGAAAGAATGGTGTCCTATAACAGAACCAGATGCAGAGAACATTATTACATAGAACATGGAACATCCCAAAAGTAGTCTTACACATAAAAAGCTACTTAGGAAAAAAGAACAATGGACAGAAAATTGAGAAAGTTAGATTCTTATCCCAGTTTCCACTGTTGTGTGAAAAGTGACCTGAATCTCCTCCTCTCTTGACCCTTGAATAAATAAGTAAATAATCTGCTACTTTTACTTAAAGCAGTTCTAATGCAGACTGGGGAGTGACTCTATGCTTTAAAGAAAATAGTATTTTTTAAATGTACCTTAAATTATGATGCTACTAGAGAAGGATAATCTCAACCACACAAAGAATACTGACTGTAAGCAATCAGTTATTGTGATTTTAGGCATGTTAAATCTTGCCTGTTACCTAAAGTGTATGGTCAACCAGTATTTTTAAAGAAATTATTAACTGAAGGCTCTACCTTCATAATATATCCAAAATCCAGTCCCTACTCACTTCCTGCCTCTACCACCATCCTGTTGTGAATCACCACCAGCTCTCTAACAGGCCTCCTGTTTTCTATTCTTGCCTTCTTCCAGGCTGTTCTCAATACAACAGCCAGAGTGAACCTAGTAAAATAAGTAAGATGGTGTCATCTCTGCTCAGACCATTGTAGCAGGGTATCTGGGAGTAAAAACTAAACTCCTTACGACCCTGTATAACAGGCCCATGATTCATTTCCTGACCTCTTTTCTGCTGTGCTCTTTGTCCTTCTACCCATTCATTCCCTCTTTGCTATTCCTTGAACGTGTCAGGCACACTCCTACCTTGGTGAGTGGCTTTAGCTCTTCTGTTTGCAACACTCTTGCCACAGCTAACCCCTTAACTCCTCCTCTTTGGCTCAAATGTCACCTTCTCATAGGTCCCCTCACCACCCTGTTTATACCACAGTGTGGTTCCACCCTTCTTGCCAGCCACTCCCAATCTCTCCACCTGGCTCTACTTTTCTTTTTTCCCTTAGCAGTTTCTGCCTTCTAAAGCACCAAATAATTTATGTGGTTATTGTCTGCCCCACTGGATTATAAGCTTCTTGAGAGCAAAATTTTAGATCTGTTTTATTTCTTGATTTTTCCCAAGTTCTGGAAATAGTGCCTGACCCATAGTAGATGATCAGTAAATCGTGGTTGCTTTAACTGAATGAAAGTACTTGCAATTTCCATGGAAATAGATACATTTTACTGTAATTCAAAAGTACATAGGAATTTTTTAGGTGACTAAGGATTCCTATACAGGACAAAAAATTGGATGAAGAGGGGCAGATTTTATGTTCTTCAATAAATAGCCATCTAGTTATATTAGTGAATTCATTGTAAGTCTGTTCTGGCAATTTGTTAGTCTCCAAAAAGTTTTTATCTGCCAACTTTTACATTAACTTTTCTATAAAATTTGAATTTAAGAGTAACTACATCCATACTCGGGACTTGGCTTAATTTAAATCACAAAAGGTAATGTCTGTTGTTTCAATTTTGGGGAAAAATGTATTACATAGTGCTGACTTTACAAGATCTATTTTGGGTGGATTTTCTCAACCTCGACATTATTTTATTTTATTTTTTATTTTTTGAGATGGAGTCTTGCTCTGTCTCCCAGGCTGAAGTGCAGTGGCACGATCTCAGCTCACTGCAACCTCTGCCTTCCGGGTTCCAGCAATTCTCTGCATCAGCCTCCTGAGTAGCTGGGATTACAGGCACCCGCCACCACACCCAGCTAATTTTTTGTATTTTTAGTAGAGATGGGGTTTCACCATCTTGGCCAGACTGGTCTTGAACTCCTAACCTCGTGATCCACCCACCTCAGCTTCTCAAAGTGCTGATTACAGGCACGAGCCATTGCACCTGACCAACATTATTGATATTTTGGGCTGGATAATTATTTGTCATGGGAGAATGTCCTGTGTGTTGTAGGATCTTTAGCAGCATCCCTGGCCTCTGCTCACTGGATGCTATTAGTATCATCCTTTCCTGCACTTAGAAGTCCCAAAATATCCCCTGGGGGTCAAAATTGCCCCTAGTTGCGACCGCTCTATACATGAGAGCAGAATTAAAGGCACAACTTTTTTTTTTTTGATGCAGAGGCTGGAGTGCAATGATGCAATCTTGGCTCACTACAACTTCTGCCTCCCAAGTTCAAGTGATTTTCCTGCCTCAGCCTCCCCAATAGCTGAGATTACAGGCGTGCATGCCACTATGCCTGGTGAATTTTTGTATTTTTAGTACAGATGGGGTTTCATCATGTTGTCCAGTCTAGTCTTGAACTGCTGACGTCAAGTGATCCACCCACCTCGGTCTCCCAAAGTGCTGGGATTACAGGCATGAGCACTGTGCCCAGCCTCAATTTTTTTTTCTGTGTATAATTATTTTTATTTATGTTGTATTTAGGTAAAATGGTAGCATATTATGGATCATTGATTTTCCTGTAGGTAGAAATGTAGTTTTTTACCAGGTGTCAGCCATGCCCAGGAAGGTAGCTAACCTTTAGCAGCTTTTTAATAGCAAGATGTTCGTGAAAGTAGTGGGACAGTGGTCTGAGAAGGAAATACAACCCACAAAAAGAAGTCTGAGGCTTTTTTTTTCTGTCTCCCTGTAAGCTTTTTAAAAACGAACACCTAGCGCCAGTGTTCTTAAAGGAACTGCTCTGAAATTTCTCATTGAGTTCGTCATTCAAGCAATCAAAGTGCATCTCAATACAACCCCATTGTCTTTTCCTGAGGATAGTGTTTTCCAGCATAAGAAAGAATAAACCACTGAGAAGCAGGACATAGAGGTCCTTTAACTTTCTGTCACATTGGACCCTAGACATACAAATAAAGGAGGACTTTTGTTGACTGTTAGCTGGAGTGTTATAGTGACTATTTCAGAGTAAACTTTAAAATGTGACTTCATGGAGGTACTGCTAAGTGCTGAAATTTTTACTTATGACTGAGCAATTGCATTATAGACATGTTATTAGCACTGTGAGCATCTTTCTAGTGTGTTGTATAGGTGTGACAACACAGAGGCCAGACGGCCAAAATTCCCATTCTTAACTTGCACTTCATTTTATACCAATCAAAATACCTTACTCAGCTAATTTGTCTCAAAAAGCTGGACTCTATCCTACTGTATAAAAATCCCTTTGCTTTTGATAGGCTATCAATATGCTGCTAGTTGTACTCATTTCATAAAAGAACAGTTTATTTTGTTGATGTGCAACATAATGTGTTAAATTGTTTTTTCCTTCTGAAACAGTAAATGGAGAATTTATATATAGCGAATTAAAGTTGTTTGGATTTTCTAAAGTGAATATTTAAATCTAGTTGTGTGTATTTTGTTTCTGTTAGGGATGCAGGTCACAAATGTCCAGTTGACAATGAAATACTGCTGGAAAATCAACTATTTCCAGACAATTTTGCAAAACGTGAGATTCTTTCTCTGATGGTGAAGTGTCCAAATGAAGGTTGTTTGCATAAGATGGAACTGAGGCATCTTGAGGTATTAAAGTTCTTTTCTAGCTGTTAGCGCATGTATGAAAGGAAATTCCTACAGAATAGGAACTTTGCTATGTCCATCTGTGTATTGCCAGTACCTAGCATATGATGATTAGTTAATAAATTCTTGCTGAATTAATGCCAGTCCTTTAATTATTGAATATAAATATAAGTAGAAACCAGAAATATACTGTTTTATCTACTCTGGCTTTGCCTAGCAGTAATTTTTTTAAAAAAATCAGTATTGTTTCGGCCGGGCGCGGTGGCTCAAGCCTGTAATCCCAGCACTTTGGGAGGCCGAGACGGGCGGATCACGAGGTCAGGAGATCGAGAGACGATCCCGGCTAACACGGTGAAACCCCGTCTCTACTAAAAAATACAAAAAAATAGCCGGGCGAGGTGGCGGGCGCCTGTAGTCCCAGCTACTCGGGAGGCTGAGGCAGGAGAATGGCGTAAACCCGGGAGGCGGAGCTTGCAGTGAGCTGAGATCCGGCCACTGCACTCCAGCCTGGGTGACAGAGCAAGACTCCGTCTCAAAAAAAAAAAAAAAAATCAGTATTGTTTCATAAGCTTTTTTGGTGAGTTTTATCTGCAGTAAACCTGAGGAGCATTTTAAATACAAGTGTCGGCCAGGCACAGTGGCTCACCCCTGTAATCCCAGCACTTTGGAAGGCTGAGGCGGGTGGATCACGAGGTCAAGAGTTCGAGACCAGCCTGACTAATATAGTGAAACCCCGTCTCTTACTAAAAATACAGAAATTAGCCAGTGCATGGTGGCATGCACCTGTAATCCCAGCTACTCAAGAAGCTGCGGCAGGAGAATCACTTGCAACCAGGAGGCAGAGGTTGCAATGAGCCAAGATCGCGCCATTGCACTCCAGCCTGGGCAACAGAGTGAGGCTCCGTCTCAAAAAAGAAAATACAAGTGTCATATTTTAATCTTAAAACTTCATTTTTGTCATTTTGAAATAAGCACTAAGTCCCAAGTAATCATCTCAGTATCCTCATTATACTTTTTTCTGTTTTTTAAATTGTGCATTTTATTATGAACTAAATGGAATACTCCTATAGTTTGAGATTAACTGAAACAATCAGATTATAAAATAATTTGCTTTTAAACTAAATAGATCAATTATTAACTTGGTGATTTTTACCAGAAATTAAATATTATTAATGTTATATTTGAAATTAAATGTTTAAGACAGCTATGCTACTTGCTCCTTTTACTTACTAGCTCTTAAAAGAGAGTGGCCTTTTCGACACAGTAATAAATTGATAAATGGGAAATCTGACTTCTTTCCAACTCTCTACCCTAATTGGATGCATGAACTTGAGAATTCACATTTCTTGTATAAATTTGCAATCCATGACCATTTGAAAAAATTCACTAAAGACGTTCACATTGTGAATGGTTCTGTGGTGTGCACTAGACAAAGTAGGTTCAGTAGCCTGCTGAAAGAGAACAGTATATTATTAGGAGAGATTATATGTAGAAGACTTCAGAGTTGGCTAATACTAATCTATTATTTTTTTATTATAGGATCATCAAGCACATTGTGAGTTTGCTCTTGTGGATTGTCCCCAATGCCAACGTCCCTTCCAAAAATTCCATATTAATATTCACATTCTGAAGGATTGTCCAAGGAGACAGGTTTCTTGTGACAACTGTGCTGCATTAGTGGCATTTGAAGATAAAGAGGCATGTACTAACTTGGAGTTGTTAAATTCACTACTTCGTAAAACATTGTTCTTCAATGTGTACTTGAGGGGGTTAGCAGTAGATAAGGATGTGACTCCAACTCTGAGTCTATATTATCAATTTTGGGAAAAATGATTTTTAAGAAAAGAAGCTTCAATAAGCCATTTTAGTTTGTAAGTGTAGAGTTTGTATTTGCATGTCTTTCTTAAAAAACATTTATACTAGTTATCACTATTGTAGATAGGCAAGCAACAAAACTTCTAGGAAGGGCATATGCCGATCAGCTTTCCCGTGTGATATTTTGATGACCAATTTTGGATTGGAGACAAACAAGTAGAATAATTACTGCATAAGATCTACACAAAATTATTTTGAAAAAGAGAATGGGTTATAATTATTATGAAGAATAAATCAAACCCACAAAGTCTGTTTCCTCAATGATACTTCATCGTGCTGTATATATAATGTATTTAATGTATTTACATTTACTTCTCATTTTGTATGTTATATTTAAATTTAAAAGTTTATCCTTTTTTTTTTTTTTTTTTTTGAGATGGAGTTTCGCTCTTGTTGCCCAGGCTGGAGTGCAATGGTGTGATCTCAGCTCATCGCAACCTCTGCCTCCTGGGTTCAAACGATTCTCCTGCCTCAGCCTCCTGAGTAGGTGGAATTACAGGCGCGTACCACCATGCCTGGCTAATATTTTTGTATTTTTAGTAGAGATGGGGTTTCTCCATGTTGGTCAGGGTGGTCTCAAACTCCTGACCTCAGGTGATCCGCCCGCCTCAGCCTCCCAAAGTGCTGGGATTACAGGCACGAGCCACCAGACCAGGCAAAAAGTTTATCTTTTAAAAAGAAACTTGATGGTGCCTAACAGCATCATGATTATAGGACAGTTTTTATATTCAGAAACTGAGATAGATTAAGTAGACTTGTATTAATATTGCCAATAAAAAAGCTAACACTGAAATCTAAGCCCTTGATCCCTATCCTATGTATACTTTTATAAAATAACCTACATATAATTTATGTTCTTTTGTTCTATTACTTAGATACATCCTTAAACTACAGTTTTTATAAATTCATATTGGCAGTTTTTCCCTACTTTGAGATCAAGTGTATTATATCCATTACATTGATAAAATATTCAAAAAAAGTCAGCCAACTTGATATAAATATAGAGAAGTCTCAGTCATAATCAGAGTAAAATGACAACTCCTTCCTTTCTTTTTTTTTTTTTTTTTTTTTTTTTTTTTTTGAGATGGAGTTTTGCTCTTGTTGCCCAGGATGGAATGCAATGGCGCAGTCTCGGCTCACCGCAACCTCTGCCTCCTGGGTTCAGGCAATTCTCCTGCCTCAAACTCTCATGTAGCTGGGATTACAGGCCTACACCACCACGCCTGGCTACTTTTGTATTTTTAGTAGAGACGGGGTTTCTCTATGATGGTCAAGCTGGTCTCAAACTCCTGACCTCAGGTGATCTGCCCGCTTTGGCCTCCCAAAATGCTGGGAGTACAGACGTGAGCCACCGCGCCAAGCCCGACAACTTCTTTCTAAACTTTAGTAAATTAGATTGACTTAACCTGGAAGGCTAATTATTTCTTAGCGCGTCAACTAAAGTCATTATATTCTAGAAAATAAGGCTCACCCTTGTGGGGCATCTGAGAACCTGAGCACCAAATCCTCATGCCCTAATAAAAGATTTGTTCTTTAACTCTACTGACAAGAAATTTTAATTAAATTGTCATTCTGCTGCTGAAAATTTTTGGAAAAAGATTGCCTTTGGAGAATTATAGCCTCGGCAGATGATGTCCAAAGTAGTTACAGATGCACCGCCTCAGGATAAAAGGAAGGAATTGGAAAAATTATTTTTTATATACTACCCTGCTCTTTTAAAGAGCTAGAAGGTTGAATGAATCTCATTATGACACTGGGAAAGAGAAAGAAAATATCCTTTATATATTACTCTCACTTTCACTCACTTTTGTTTTATACAAATTGATGTCCTTATTTGTTTATAGTGAAAAATTGCTTTTTATCAAAATTAGTTGTTTTCACTTTTTCAGATATTTTCATGCTTTAATTATATTTCTCGAATAAAATTTAGATCCATGACCAGAACTGTCCTTTGGCAAATGTCATCTGTGAATACTGCAATACTATACTCATCAGAGAACAGGTATTATTCATTTTCATAAATTATTATTTTCATAAACAGCTTAAAGAAGTTAGGATTTTTAATTGAAAATTTAAATCAATAAGGCAAAGAAATACAGATTGAAGAAGTATTAGAGCTGTGTGGAAATTTTTTATATTAATTAATATAAATAATAAATACTTTAATGAAGAACAAAACATCCAGCCCTTTTTAAGTACTTAGAATTCCTAAGTCATTAACATAATACCTGTGCTTTTGTATATTCATAAAACTTCCCAAAAAAACCAATTTTAAGATAAAAATAATCAAAAGTAAGGGTCCCCAGTTATAGAAAGAAAAACTAAGATATATATCTATTTACACACAGGGAAATGAGGCTCTCAAGTGTCCACAGATTGGCCGAAAGAATAAGAAAGAACAATGAAATAAAGGAAAGTAGTTCTGTTCAGTAGGAGAATATTAATTGAAGCTGTAATCCCTGAGGCATACAGGGAAGTTTTCAGATTTTCAGGACCTGTAGCCCTTCTGTTCAGTTGTCCTGTGGGCCACCAATCAGGCATCATTAGAAGTAGTAACTGTAACAGAAAATTATATGGTGGGGTTTTTTTGTTTTTTTGTTTTCTGAGATAGAGTCTCATGCTGTTGCCCAAGCTGGAGTGCAGTGACACAGTCATGGCTCACTGCAGCCTCAAATTCCTGGCTCAGGCTGTCCTCCTCCCTCAGCCTCCCAAGGAGCTGGGACTACAGGTGTGCACCACCATGCCTGGCTAATTTTTTATTTTTTTAGATTTTTTGTAGAAATGGGGTCTTGTTATATTGCCTAGACTGATCTCGAACTCCTGAGCTCAAGCAATCTTCCCACTTTGGCCTCCTGCAGTGCTGGAATTACAGGTGCAAGCCACCAAGCCCAGCCCAAAGACTGTTTTGACTATTAGTAGAGAAAGGAAAATTCCATCTGATTGCTATCTTCTGACATTTGGGGAGTTTTCCCACAAAACATGAATATTAACCATTAAATATTTATATACCCATGAAATCTGTAAACCCAGAGATCATTATTGACATACCTTACTGAGAAGCAGCAAGCAAAACCTGTCACTGGACAAGTTTGTTAACCTTAAAACTTTTTCATTGGTTTGTTGCCAGTCTATTAATTTTTCCAACAAAGGCTTAATTTGAAGGTGTTAAACTTTTTTGCTTAATGAAGTCCTAACTCATTTTCCTTTTTGCTCTCTTTTAATATTTAAAGGAAACCATGCAACAAATTAAAACCCAGCAAAAGAAAATACAGGAAAAAACCCTAGACTAAGAGTCAGAAAACCTGGGTTTTCATCCTAGTTTTAAACTGTATTAACTGGTTTTATTTGTGCCCTCTCATGTTTAACAAGTTGACATTCTAAATAGATCTGGGATCAGCAAACTGGCCTGCCCCCTAGATTTGTCTCACTGCCTGTTTTTGTAAAGTTTTATTGAAAGAGCCATGCCCATGTGTGTATGTCTTGTGTATGGCTACTTTTATATGACAGTGGTAGAGCTTAATACTTGGGACAGAGGCAGTACAGCCCATATTTACTATCTGATCCTTTACAAAAAATTTTATTGACCCCTGTTCTGCACTGTTCCCTCTTGAGAAGTGAAGGATTGAATTATAATAAATGGTCTCTCCGGTACTTTCTGTTTGAAATATCTACAACTATAGCTAAATTAAATTTCTAAAGGGAATTTGGCACCTCTTTTAAAAAATATGATTGAGTATAATGGATCTTACCTTAGAAAATGTGTCTTAGATTCCAACATCGAGAACTGAGACTTTCTCTAGAGCTTTTATTAATGTGTTTAAAGTACCTTCTAACATCTGAGTCTCCCCATTGTAACTAACATATGCCCAGATTAACAAAAGTTAAGATGATTTTTGAAAGGTGGTCATGAGGAAAGTATGGGTGTAGTCAGTGGCTTCAGTGCATGCAGTTGACTGGTTCCTATTAAATGGCCTAGACCGTAGTGGGAGTCGATTGAGTTTGCAGTTGTAGCTGTTGTCAGGTGTTTTTTCTGTAAAGTGCCCCTAGAGGATGCCAGTTCCCAGCAAGAGGAACAAATTCATTTTCTTGAATTTTGAATAATTGGAGGGGTTATGATGAGATGTTGATATTTCCTTTCTCTATAACTTTTGGAAGTAAATGTTATTTTAATCTTTGTGGGTGATGGTTTATGCTGCACCTATTCAACTGCCAATGTGGTACAAAAGCAGCCATTGACAATACAGTTTAAATGTTATTGCATCGAACATGATATGCAAGGAGGATTTTTCAGCCTTTGTTTTGGATTTCAGATGCCTAATCATTATGATCTAGACTGCCCTACAGCTCCAATTCCATGCACATTCAGTACTTTTGGTTGCCATGAAAAGGTAAGATTTTTTTTTTCTTTTAGTTCTTGAATATAAGTAAAAAAATACTCAGTTACATCATGTAGTGGAGAATAACAACAAGAATGTAAATGGTTTATAAAGCAGTGTAATAAGTTATATAATAGAGTTATTCATGGATGCCATGAGCAGAAGCAAAGGCATACTTAGCAATGCCTAAAGCATTCAGACAGACTTGAAAAAACATGATGCCTTGGGCTGAATCTTGACAGGTGAAATAGTTTTCCAAGAAGACAAGGGAGAGAAGACCAGTGAGAGAGAGTGAGCATGGTGATTTGAGGAACTACAATTAGTTTGTGTTGTGCTAGTTCAACCCAGTAGCAATGTAGATGATTTGAGGTAGAGGTGGAGGTGGGGGTACTAGTACCTGAGCTGTTGGAAATACTTAAGTGAAGACAGCTTGAATTATGGTGATGACAGCGAAGATAGATCTAGGAGACAGTACATATTTAGGAGAGAAGATCTATTGCCTATGTGACTAACTAAATGTGATGAGTAAAGGAGAGGGAGGCATCTAGAATGACTCTTGGTTTCTGGCCTTTGTCACTGGGTAGATGGAAGGGCCATTCGGCAAAAAAGAGTGAACACAGGAAGAACTGATTGGAGGTGGAGTTTAAAAAAGAAAAATCTGTTTTAATGAATTGAGTTACAGATATGACTTCACCCAGCTAGGGAACAGGTGGAGAGGACTGACATGCATTCTGTGCTGTCTTAAGCCCCAAAGAGAAATTAGGACTCAAGTATTGCTTTGGGGAAGTGATTTGTGGTGATAATGGAAGGTGTGATTGAGATCAGATAGAGTATGTACAGGAAAGAGAAGTACACCAAGGAAAAGAGCCATGAACAAACAGTGTAAGAAACAGATGAACCAGGCAAAGAGAAAGTATTATTATGGTCTCCAAAATTAGTTTCAAGATTCATGATCAGTAGTGTCAAATGTCTGAGATGGATCATTGTTTATGTTATGTCTTTCTTTTTGGAGAGTGCAGTTACACTTTTGCTTTTCCATTATACTTTTTTTTTCCTGACTTATGTATAACAAACATACATTTAATAATTTAAAAAAATAAAATGAGCAAAATGGTATGGTTATAGTTTGTGGAAAAATTCTGTATTTTTGTGCTTAGAGAAAAAGACTTGAAAGAAATAAAATGTTAATGGAAGTTAGGAGAGATAATAGGTAGCATACTTTCTTTTTGGTCATCTATATTTTCTAGGTTTTTTAAAGACTATGTGACCTTTTATAATAAAAAAGTGTTGCATTATGAATGTTTTTCATATAATAGGATGTTCTTAATGACCTTAGAATAGCGTGGTGCCAGGAAAAAAATCCAATTTGCAATAGATTTGTATACTGGGAATTGCAGACGATACAGATAGACTATATTCTTGACTTTAAAAAAAAAAAGAAAATGGTATTAATATTAACTGGAGAGACAAAAGATCTTCAGAGAAGTTTGTCCTTTTTTAATGGGAAAGATTTTAATAATTGTATTCTAAAGAGGGAGAGATGTTTGAAGATGAAGAAAAATCACTGAGTAAAATCTCTGGGGTGTTGCAACAGGTCAGGTGACATTTAGCGCACAGGTAGAATGTTAATCTTGGAGAGGACAGGCATCTCAGTCAGAAAAGAAGGATGTGTATAAATACATTTTTTGTAGGTGGGAGGGAGATGTATATGAGTGAAAGCTGGGAGAGTAGTCATCAGATAGTCTGTTTTTCAGTGAACTAAGAGGCAGAGTCGCCTCATTGGATCAAAAATCTGTTGAAGGCAAAGGAAAATGGTAGAGAATTGAGGGAAGTGGTGTGACTACTTGAAAACCTCTTATTTGACCTGGCCAGGTCCCTTTCTTGCTCCTCACAGTATCGGTTCCCAATCTAAGGCTTGTGCTCGATTTTTAGATGCAGAGAAATCACTTGGCACGCCACCTACAAGAGAACACCCAGTCACACATGAGAATGTTGGCCCAGGCTGTTCATAGTTTGAGCCTTATACCCGACTCTGGGTATGTCTCAGAGGTCCGGAATTTCCAGGAAACTATCCACCAGTTAGAGGGTCGCCTTGTAAGACAAGACCATCAAATCCGGGAGCTGACTGCTAAAATGGAAACTCAGAGTACGTATGTAAGTGAGCTCAAACGAACCATTCGAACCCTTGAGGACAAAGTTGCTGAAATTGAAGCACAGCAGTGCAATGGAATTTACATTTGGAAGATTGGCAACTTTGGAATGCATTTGAAATGTCAAGAAGAGGAGAAACCTGTTGTGATTCATAGCCCTGGGTTCTACACAGGCAAACCCGGGTACAAACTCTGCATGCGCTTGCACCTTCAGTTACCGACTGCTCAGCGCTGTGCGAACTATATATCCCTTTTTGTCCACACGATGCAAGGAGAGTATGACAGCCACCTCCCTTGGCCCTTCCAGGGTACAATACGCCTTACAATTCTTGATCAGTCCGAAGCACCTGTAAGGCAAAACCATGAAGAGATAATGGATGCCAAACCAGACCTGCTTGCTTTCCAGCGACCCACAATCCCACGGAACCCAAAAGGTTTTGGCTATGTAACTTTCATGCATCTGGAAGCCCTAAGACAAAGAACTTTCATTAAGGATGACACATTATTAGTGCGCTGTGAGGTCTCTACCCGCTTTGACATGGGTAGCCTTCGGAGGGAGGGTTTTCAGCCACGAAGTACTGATTCAGGGGTGTAGCTTGCCCTCACTTGTTCAAAAACAACTACCTGGAGAAAACAGTGCCTTTCCTTGCCCTGTTCTCAATAACATGCACATGAGCCGCAGGAAAGATGTAGTATCTACTAGTGAGTGTTGTTAGAGAGGTCACTTACTATTCCTGTTACAAATGATCTGAGGCAGTTTTTTCCTGGGAATCCACACGTTCCATGCTTTTTCAGAAATGGTTAGGTCTGAAGTGCCTGTGGCATGTTGCAGCAGCTATTTTGTCAATTAGTATACCTCTTTGTTGTGCTTTCTTGGGCTTTTGCTCTGGTGTATTTTATTGTCAGAAAGCCCAGACTCAAGAGTACTAAACTTTTAATAATAATGGACTTTCCTTAAAACTTAGTCTGTTTTATAGTATTATATGTAATATATTAAACGTGAAAATCACTACCGCCTTGTGCTAGTGCCCTCGAGAAGAGTTATTGCTCTAGAAAGTTGAGTTCTCATTTTTTTAACCTGTTATAGATTTCAGAGGATTTGAACCATAATCCTTGGAAAACTTAAGTTCTCATTCACCACAGTTCTTCCTCCAGGTTGTTACTAAGGATATTCAGGGATGAGTTTAAACCCTAAATATAACCTTACTTATTTAGTGTAAACATGTCTGTTGAATACTTGTTTAAGTGTTAGTTATGCCTTGCTTACATATTTCCTTGAGGTTACGAAGCAGCATCTTCCCCAGAGTTTGTAATGCTGAGAACCATGTGGATACCAAGTGCTTATTGTATGCTGTGTAACCCTTTTTGTCTATTCAGTGCAGAGGGAATTTCACAGCTCTGCATATGTCTTCAGTTGTTTAATGCTTACAAGACAGGAGATACACACAGTCAGCAACATAAAAATTAAAAGTGACTCAAGTAGTCAGCCCATGTGGCATCTCAGTGGTGGTGACAGAAGCTATGTGAGCCAGAAGTTTTTAGCTCTTTCGAATACCCTCTGTTTTAGTTCAATTAAATAGAACAAAATTGATTTCCTATAATGAGAATTTTTTAAAACCTGGGAGATGATTGGCGATACCTAAGAGGTCACCAAACTAAGATTAGAAGTCATAGTGGTTGTATCACAACTTAGCTTGAGTACGTTGCTGTAGCCTAACAACTGCAGGTTCTGAGAAGGATCCTGTGGAATCCTGGAAGTAGCCAAATTTTCCTAATAGGGAAAGATGATTTTTTTGTGTGCCATGTATTTGTTAAAGGCCTATATATAGATATAAAATATTGTGGAATTGTTCTCAGGGAGACCCGCAACTAGTATAAGCTTATAAAGGATCTAAAGATCCATCCACCATTTAAAGTTGTCTGGTAACGAGAGATAACATTGTATCCCCAGAGAGGCCAAATCAGGGTCCCCAGCCAGCGTTCTAGATCAGCCTTCATTTCAAGAGAAAGCCAAGGCCCTCATCTACTGGGGAGTGTGGT
Source organism: Macaca fascicularis (assembly GCF_037993035.2). NCBI lineage: Eukaryota > Metazoa > Chordata > Mammalia > Primates > Cercopithecidae > Macaca > Macaca fascicularis. Next base: position 29,084,510 of record NC_088388.1, read on the forward strand.
TTTCAGCCCCAGCGAGTGTCGTTTTGAACTTTCCCTTTGCTTTTTTCTCTCTTCTCCCTCCCCACCCACCCTTGCTCCTGATCTGGCGAGTTTGTTATGGAGTGAAAATAAAAGTCAAGCAGAGACCTTGTTCCCCATGCCACCATTAGTACCACAAGCTCATGGCTAGTTACCACATTATTTCCTGGCAGTTTGTGTCCCTCAGCTGTGCCTTCCAACCAGCTCCTGAGAATCACTGCATACCACCCTCTACCTAGGGAAACCCACACTGCTGCTGTTCCTGTGATTGTTTTACAATGAATAAATAATTGTCAAATTCCATTTAAAAAGTAAACAGTAGTAGTTTTGTATTTGCATAGAAAAAGCCTGAAGGAAATATACTAAACTTTTTGTTGGCTTATTTTCCTTTGTGCTTGCTTATATTTTTTACATTTTCTACAATAAATGTGTACTTTTATCAGAGAATTAAATGTTGCCGCAAAACATTCAATCTCCACGCCCCCAGCTCAAAAAAGGAAATGATATTTAAAAACTTCCTGGTCAGATTTCTATTAAAAGCATTGGCTGTGCATTAGGTACAAAGAGGAGTCATTTCCTGCCTTGGTGATACTATTTTTTTCTACTAAAGTCTTTAAAAAAAAAATTTTTTTTGTTTTGCCTAATTTCAGTTTTTAGTAAGCTTCCCATCTGTAAAATGAGTTGGACTAGATGTTTCTACAGTCCCCTCCAGCCATAACATTCTGTCTCAAATTAAGTTCCAAGCACCAGAACACTGACAATACTTACTAAAGTATTTTGCCAGTAGAAAATGTCTTTAACTTATTCTTTGCTGACACTGATACTTTCCTCTAATTTAGTGTCTGTCAGCTGGGTCACATCTTAAATAAAATGAGCAATTTTAACCCCCAACATTTGGCATTTTGTCATAAACCAGCCATTATATTATGCTGGTCATTCATCGTGACTACAAAGTAAAAGAGTCAAGCTGTCATTCCAAATAAAACTTTTGACTTCAATCAGAATTAAGCCTTAACCTGGAAAGTTGGTTTCTTCCTTATATTTTCCCAGTCTCCTACTCCATTCTTAAACATGCTAGTTTCACTCAGTTGGGTGTACAAGCCTTTGGGCTTTATGTTGTATGTTACTAACCATCTTTTAACATACTTATCTTTTGGCATCATTCTGGGACATTGCTAAATTAAAAAGAAATTGTTTCCTCTTTTTCCAGAGATGTCTAACCAAGTGATTTTTTTGCTTTTTTCATTTGTTTGTTTGTTTGTTTTGAGACAGTCTCACTCTGACACTCATGGCGCGACCATGGCTCACTGCAACCTCTGCCTCCCGGCTTCAAGAGATTCTTCTGCCTCAGCCTCCGAAGTAGCTGGGATTACAGGCACCTGCCATCACGCCCAGCTAATGTTTTTGTATTTTTAGTAGAGACAGAGTTTTACCATATTGGCCAGGCTGGTCTGGAACTCCTGACCTCAGATGATCCACCCGCCTCAGCCTCCTGAAGTGCTGGGATTACAGGCATGAGCCACCGTGCCCAGCATCCAACCCAATGCTGGATGAAACTTGCTGTATGTCATACATTTTGCTATTGGCAAGCAAGTCTGAATGTTGATTGGAAGTTTGGTAGTTTGTTACTATCTTTTGGCAGCAAAGATTGTTTATTAGTATACTACAATGTGATTTAACTTTTATTTTGGGGATAAAGAGTAGAAAAAAGTGAAACAGAATGAAGGCAGGTGTTTTTTATCCTAATGATGAACTAATACAGAGCTATTGGACTATCTCTAGCAATTAATTTTTGTGACCCTTGTAAAATTATACAGGTCACAGTATAATTCTCCATTACTGTTTTTATACCAGTAAGTCTTAGATAAACTAACAGCATGCTTATGAATTATGTGTACAATTAGAATACATTCTTTTTACAGAGGAACAATTGCTTGGATGTACCAACACTGTTCTCTTCTGGGCTTGCTTCAAGGTCTACTCATTATTTTATATAAAATACCATTAGGCTGGGCACAGTGGCTCACACCTGTAATCCTAGCACTTCGGGAGGTGGAGGCTGGCAGATTGCTTGAAGCCAGGAGTGCAAGACCAGCCTGGCCAAAATGGTGAAGTCCCATCTCTGTAAAAATACAGAAAGTAGCCGGGTGTCATGATGCATGCCTGTTATCCCAGCTACTTGGGAGGCTGAAGCACAGGAATCGCTTGAACCTAGGAAGCAGAGGTTGCAGTGAGCCAAGATCATGCCACTGCACTCCAGCCTGGGTGACAGAGTGTGACACTGTCTCACAAGACACAACCAAAACATCAGATTCTGTTTGTGATGCCTGGTTGCTTAGAACCTAAGCAGTGCAATGCCTTAAGGAAATGAAAAAGGAGCAATAAGTAGTCATTTATATTTTTATTTTGAAGTGTGCTTTTTCTAAACTCCCAGATTGACATGACGGACTGTAAGTTAGTTTCTCCATTTCTATCCTTGTGCCTGTCGAGTGTACTTGGCACTCACAAATTCCCAGTATCCAGAAAGATGATCTGATGAAATCAAATTGGATGGATCTTGGCAGACTGTGACAGTCAATTACAGCCTTCACTTTCCGTCAAAAACAGACACTTGCAAGGAGATGCCTGGTGGTTTCACTAAATGTTACTTGTGTCTGTAATATTTTAAAGCTGTTTCCCCACAGGAAATGCGGGTTACAAAATCCTGAAAAATCATTCTAGGTGGGAAAAACATTTTAGGAAATGAGAGATGTGGTGCTGCTTTTCCTCTCTGAGTGCTTTCTCAGCAGGACGCTAGCCTTGCCTTTAAGATGGGGAAGTTGGGGCATGTGCCTCTCTCTGCTCTTGATTTCTGCAGCTCTGAAGGCAGGTGTGGTCCCACTCGGACAATCGCCCAAGCAGCAGTGACCATAGTTCTAAGCAAGAGTTGACCTAGGAGAAGGTAAACTCTGTGGAATGGGGATGTGTGCTGAATCCCCTCTTCTTACCACAGTGCCTGGCACGTCGCACACACTCATATATGTAATAATGAACATTTATTGAAAGCAGCAGTTGAAGCCAACCAATTTCTGGTACCTTAGTTGTCATGTAAATTTTAGATGGTAAGGCGTAGATATTACTCTTTTTGCTTTTTTTCTTCAGCATTTTGTGAAATTTCCCAAACGCAGAAATGTTGAAAGACTTGTATAGTGAACATATACCACCTAGAATCTGCAGGAGTATTATGTTACATTTGCTTTATCACTTGATAGATGTTACTTTTAATGAGACTTCAAGTTTGGTGTCTCTAAAAACATTCTAAAATAATTGAACAACTTTAATCAATTTGTCTTCAGTTCTTTGGGGGGACTTGGGACATTTGCTTTGTAACTAGAATGTAGCCCTCACTTTAAGCTAATTTTAAACTTTGTAAATTTGTTATGCTGAATTTTAGGGGTTTTTTTGGGTTTTTTTGTTTTGTTTTGTTTTGTTTGCCTGAAGGGGTTTTTGTTTTTGTTTTTGTTTTTGTTTTGTAATGGATTTATTTGAAGGTCCTTGATAAATTGTGCAGAATATTCTCGTGTTATTTTTGCACTTGATAAGGTATCTAATTTCTGTGGTGAGAATGTAATGTGGGGCCTATTTTGCTTCTACAAGCTTCCAGAATTATGTTCTCAGAGGGATGAAGAGGTATAATTTAGCATATAGATCACGAAATTAGCAGCTGAGACAAATTTTCTCCCCACTAACAAAACCAGTCAGTTTTGTCTTCGTGTCCTTTTCCCTGTAAAGTGGAAACTAGAATTTGATATTTAGATATTAAATAATGGGTAACATTCATTAATGTGTGGATCTTTTAAGAAAGGCACTGTGAATCCAGGGAGCTTCTCATAATTCTATAAACTTTATGACAAGCTGTGGAATGAAATCCGACTTTTGAAAACTGAAACACATCCAATGGTCTTATCACAAAGCCTGCTGTTCCTCAGAACTTGCTATTGCCATGGAATTTGTAAGCAGTTATCCTAATCCATCTGGACTCTGAAAATACGTCCTTTACCAGAGGGAGTGAATGCAAAGATAAGGGTGGGGAAACACTAATCATGAAAAGAATGAAAATCAGTGTTCAGTTTTAAGAGCAGGTTGTATTGAAGGAAGGGATTAAAGAAATTATCCAGATTCGGGGCAGCACGTCTTCCACCGCTCCCTGCACCATCAGCATGCACAGAACGCATAAAACGAGCCCTGCTTCTAATGGTAGTGAAACCTCAGATGGCCTCCATCAGGTCAGTACAACTGAATTGCCAGGCTGACTTAAGATTGAAGGAGGACTCCATTTTAGTAAGTAGGTAAGTGTGATCTTTCTAAACCCAGGTTATGAATGCGGATTCACATTTATCTCACAAAAGCACCTGGAGTTTTCACTTCATGTCATGTCTCAGTACTGGTTGCAAGGTATGACCAAAACTGTTCCTTGAATGCCACCTTTTTGAATATTAATTTAGAAGACAACATGCCAGACTGACATACTTACCCCTGCCCACTTATTACTTCCTTACCAGCCCGATGTACTGCACCGAGGTATTTACAAGAAAGCACTCTTCATTAAAATGAAATATATATATTAAAATATAAAATATAAGGGATAGTCCAGGTGTGTGTGTGTGTGTGTGTGTGTTTTTGAGATGGAGTCTGTCACCCAGGCTGGAGTGCAGTGGCGTGATCTCGGCTCACTGCAAGCTCCGCCTCCTGCGTTCACGCCATTTTGCCTCAGCCTCCCGAGTAGCTGGGACTACAGGTGCCCATCACCATTCCCCATGCCCAGCTATTTTTTTTTTTTTTTTGAATTTTTAGTAGAGATGGGGTTTCACCGTGTTAGCCAGGATGGTCTCGGTCTCCTGACATCGTGATCCACCCACCTCGGCCTCCCAAAGTGCGTGGATTACAGGTGTGAGCCACCACACCAGGCCCAGGTGGTTTTTAATGAAATAACTATACTTTGATTTTTGCTTCATAGTTGTTCTATTTGGGGCACTATGTAACTATATTGGAAGAGAACAATTTAAGGCACTAGTTTTCACCTGAAATAACTAGTCCTTCCTCCTTCAGGAAATGGTAAGTGAGCATTCATTTTACTCCTTGGTGTGGGCTGTGGTTTCAGCCCTGGGGCCTTTAAGACTTTATTTTACAAAAAATTAGGCCTAAAGAGAGAGGAACTTCCATAACTCCTTTAGGTCCAGTGAGAAAAACAGATAGATTGAAAGTGTGAAGCCAGATAACATGAATTTATTCCCAAAAAATAAATGCAGAAAGGGCTGTGGCTGTCTCTGCCTTCTCCTTAGGTACCAAACTCCCTGAATGGGTTTTTAAGCAAAGCTGCCTCTATTGTGACGCCATTAAAAGCACTTTAGGAAACTTTCTATGGGGTCAACCCCTTTCTCTTCTAAAGTAGACTCAACTTCCCTAAGTGGAGTACAAAAGCTGGTAAGATATGTAATTACTTTATAAATGCCACCTTAATTTGTAAATTAAAATTCCAAAAGTGAAATACTGTTACTAATTCCAGAGTAAGCAACACATTTTTTAAAAATATTCCACTTATTTTTTGTTAACTTCTCAACACTTTTCTATCTTCTAGTCTATTCTGTACATGTCTGTTACCCTGTTGTCACATTTTTAAAATTAACTGTTTTACCAGGGCCAGCAGTGTCAATATTCGAATACTTGGACCATGACACTTGTAACCTTTTCAGGGAATGATGCATAAGCACAATAATTTTTGCTTCACCTGGGTAGGGTTTTGCATATCTCCATAGAAAAGCAAGTCTCGTCACAGAACTTATACTCCTGAAAGCTAAATTATAAAACCACACTGAAAAATAGATTCCCAAATTCTGAAAAATAATTGTTCCTGTCCTTCCCACTTTCCCACTTGTTGCTCTAATCTGATTGGCAGAGACTAATTTTTGTTTTCAATGTATTAGGGGTGGGGGACACTTGTCCAGGGAGGTCTGGCCTGTCTTGATCCTAGCTTCATTTTCCCCCAGGTCACTTAATCTGAAGCTAAATAGGTAAAGTAGACAAAGCCCCAGCAAAAGTTTTTGAAGTAATAGTGGTGGCTCAGCACTTTAGGAGGCCCAGGCATGAGGATCACTTGAGGCCAGGAGTTTGAGACCCCAATATAGCGAGACCCCACCTCTACAGAAAAAAAAAAAAATTAAGTAGCTAGTCATTGCCTTTATAATAGGTAGGAACCTGAAAGTAAAGTTTATTTCAGCCCTAATGTGGTATTCCTTTGGAGCCATTGTTAAAGAAGAAAAGGAAAGCTCAGGTGTCCTGAATACAGCTGAGCTAATAAAGTTAAATCTGACTTTTTAAAATACCTTTAGGGTCAGTGTTTTGCAATTTTTTCCCTTTGGCTCAGAACCCGCAGTAAAATTATATAGATTGAGCATAGAAAGAAAAATAATATGCAATACTGACTCAGCTGAAACAAAATGTTTATGAAACACTTGCTTGTACCACATTCTATGCTTTCTGATATTTTCTGCCCTTTTTTTCACTTTTAAAATGTAGTCCAGGACACAAATGAGTTTATAAGACTGCAACTTGCATCTTGAGTCAAGACTGCCCAGAAGGTTAGAGGCCAAATTTGTTCACACACACACACGAACACTGTCAAGGATCTTTAGTCCACAGGGGTCACCTCCCAGGACTCTATTTTCAGGGCCCTCCCAGCGCAGTCTTGCTCCATGTGGTCTGGGCTCCAGTCCCTCCAGCCCCTGCAGCCTCACCTCTCGGGGCCTGGTCCTGTTGCTCCTGTCTCTCCCTCCTTCCCTCAGTCTGAGGTAATCTCGTTGTTTTGTGGAAGGAAAACACAATCTCCTATCTTTTCCCCCAACATTTGGGTCCTCTCTCAATTCTTGGAAGAACTTGAGCTTTAGGAAAACGAAGTCCAGAAAGATTTACAAACTCCTTTGTTATATTTTGTTAGTTTTGGCCCTGCCTCCCCTGAGGCAATGAGATAGGGTCTTAACTGTTTGAATGGGAGCAAAAGGGAAAAGAGGGTTGGGACATCTCAAAAAATTACTTTCAATATGGAACATCTTAATTAGACTGTGCACTTTCAAGAAAAGGCCAGAAGACCTCTCGTAGATGGGAATCAAAGATACCTAGTTTTGGCCCTTGTTAAAGAATAATTTTCAAAAAAGTATAATGACTCTCAAAACAGATAGCAAATGAGCTCATGTGAAGGATTTTGTTTCACTCTGAGGAAATCAGGCACGTGTTATAACTGATTCAAAGGAGAATCCAAAGAAAAGATACTCTTACGGACCAGGAATATTGAAATAAATATGCAAATGGAGCCAAAACTAGCTGCAGGGAGAAAGTCAAGAGAACCTCCTGGATAAGACATAATTTGCATTTCTAGAACAATTATTTTGCAGTGTCATCAGTTAGGTACAGGACAGAGTTGTAAAATAAGCTCCCTGAGACTCAAAACCAGATAGCCCTGTTACTCTATTCCAACTCTTATTTTAAGCCTTCTTAGAATCAGCTATAAGCTGAAGAGTATGCATAGACTAGACAATGCAGAGTATGCACAAATTTTTTTTACATTTGCGATAATTCAATTCAGTGTTTGAATGACAAATAAACAGGTTTTTGGTGCCCATTTCAGCCTAGAATTGGACTTCTCTTGTCAGTTGGTGTGAGATGATAGCTGCTTATAGCTCCTACAAAACTCCAAACTGGAGGTCATTGACAAGGCAAGAATAGAGCAAACCCAGCTCAAGAACCATGTGGCAGTAGGTGGCAGCAAAACTCTTTCTAAAGAATGCAGCCTTCGGCAATGCAGCCTTCAAAAAAAAAAAAAAAAATTGTAAGAGTCCTTGGACCTTTAAGGAGTCCATAAATCCCCCTGAGATTGTATGCAAAAGGTTACATTTGATGCACTTTTCTAGGAAGAGGATTATTAAATTTTTGCTCTAAGTCTGATGAAAATTATAGAGCGCTTTCCACAAATATTGGAAATCTTCTGTCCCAATTGTCATATTGATGAGTTAGCTGCCAAATCAGCTTCGAGTTAGAAACAGCTGAGGAGTTATTACATCAAGGCATATTAAACTCATATTTTTTAAGGTCAATTAAAAAGTCAAATATCAGCAATATCATGTGATTCAACCTATTTATACAGATTCCTGGTGGTTCCCAGCCCCACCTGCTTTCTGATACAGCCAATAAGTGGGTGAACACCTGAAATCACCTACCACATCCAAATTGAAGTTTATGCAAATGGATTGTTGGATTCCAGCCCATCCCAGGCCTCAAGGTTAAACTTCAGCTAACTCCATCCACTCCGAACAGTGTGAATCAATATGGCCTTAGATCATCACCAGCACCTAGTTTACCAGGCAATATTCTCAAGGTGTCTAGTCTGAGTACCATCAGCTTCAGAATCTCCTGAGGAGCTCATTAAAATGCAACCACCAAGGCCCACATCAACCTCCCTGAATTAGACTCTGATTGTGGGAGCTGGAAGGGGGAAGAATCTGTATTCAAACAGGCCCCCAGGTAGCTCTTCTGCACCTAAAGAGTAAGCACAGTAGCTAGGAGGAGAAAGTATGAGTGGAGGTATATCAGCTGTATCAAAGTATAATTGATAAAATGTTAAAATCATGACTCGTTCAAATATAGACACATGTCAAAGGTTGTATTCAGTTCCTTAGCTTACGATGGAGCCATTAGCTGGGAAAGCTGATTCTTGCAAGAGCACTCAAGGAAAAGGGCTTTATATAATCCACCAGGAAAAAATATTTTCAAAATGAAAACAGTTAAAATTAGATTTCTAGGTTACAGATGAAACTGGTTAATGTCCTGCAGGCTAATAAAATCATAACCTTTGGAGTTATCTCTCTTACCAGAAAGAAAAATACAATTAACATGTAACTTCACAGTATCTAAATAACAAAGTCAAACACAGATCCATTCTTCCAGAAAATTAAATGATCCTTGGGTGGACTTGTTAAATAATTCTCCAGTGTGACATTGAAAGAGTATGCCACTCAACTTTTTGCCCTATGTTCAGGTTTTAAATAACTCTTTTATACAGTGAATGAAGACAGCAGAACATAAATGGGTGGACTCTACAACTCTGGGTAAGACAATTCAGGCAGTTCAGGCTGGAGCAGATACATTCCAAAGCAAGAACCAATTCATTCAGAGGGAGAAGAAAACTGACTAATACAGAGAATTGATAAATAACCTCTTGGATTTGTTTTAGACACTTACTACAGTCATTTCCTCCTCCTTTTTTAACAAGTGGTTTGTCCTCTTTGTAGTGTTAAATGTATAAGCTAGCCATTCCCTAATAATTTCTCTTAGAAGTTTATCCTAAAGGTTTGCAAAATTTTTGAACTTTTTTCTTGTTTTCAATCTAAAAATTTGGATGCTGTGTTTGTTTAAACATCAGAAATGTCCTCTGATTTTTATGAAACAGTTGTCAACCTGGGGATTAAACTGACCATCAAGAAACATGAATCTAAATAGAAAAACCATGTGTTCCAAGCCAACCTCAATGTTTCCTCATAACTTCTTTTGCCTTGAGAGAGATTAGCAATGAGTATCTCTGTTGTGAATAAACATCTAAAGTTCACCAACTTCATTTCATTTTAATTCCTTCTACTAATTTCAAGTAAAATTAAAATATAGTAATTTTTTGTAAAGTAATCGATTCGAAAACTAACCTAATTATTTAGCTAACTTAATTTAATTAGCTTAAGTTAATAAATTAACTTGATTTTTTAAAACCTACTTCATTGATCAAATTTACCATTCTTGAAGTTATTAATAATAATAAAGACATCTACCATTTATTGACAATTTAATTTTTTAAATTGATGTTTTATTTTTAAATAACTATATTGAGGTATACTTTACATATCATAGAATTCACCAATATCAAGATATTTATACACCAATATTCACAGCAGCATTATTCACAATAGCTAAAATGTGGAAACAACTCAAATGTCCATCAGGGAATGAATGGGTAAACAAAGTGTGTTACATATATATGCAATGAAATATTTCAGCCTTACAAAGGAAGGAAATTTTGACAAATGCCACAATATGGAAGAACCTTGAAGATATTAAGCTAAGTGAAATAAGTCAGATACAAAAGGACATATTTCGCATGATTCCATTTATATGAGGCACTAAGAGTAGCAAAATTCATAAGAGACAGAAAATAGAATGGTGGCTGCCAAGGGCTAGGGGAAGAGGAGATTGGGGAGTTAGTGTTTAATAGGTACAAAATTTCTGTTGGGGAAGATGAAAACATTATGGAGATGGGTGGTAGTGATGGTTGTACAACAACATGAATGTACTTAATGCCACAAAACTACATTAAAATATGGTTAAAATGTTAAATTTTAGCTTATGTGAATATTTTACCACAATAAAACACACACGCACAGAATGAAATTCTGATACGTGGTACAACTTGGATGAATCTTGAAGACATTACACTAAGTGAAATAAGCTAGGCACAAAATAACATATATTGCATGATTTCACTTAAATGAAGTACCTAGGGCAGTCAAATTCAGAGAAAGCAGAATGGTGGTTGTCAGGAGCTGGGGGAAGCAGGGGATGTAGAGTTATTGTGTAATGGATAGAGATTCTGTTTGGAAAGATGGAGAAAGTTCTGGAGGTGGATCATGTAGTAACATAAATGTACTTCATGCCACTGAACTGTGTACCCAAAACTGTTAAAATGGCAAAGTTATGCTATGCATATTCTACTGCAATTTTAAAAATCACCAATTTCAAGTGTACAATAATTTTTAGTAACTTTACCAAATGGTGCAACATTTCTAGTTTTAGAACATTTTCATCCCTGCAATAAGATCCCTGATGCCCATTTACATTTAATCCCTATTGCCATCCATAGCCCCAAACAATTAGTAATCTACTTCTGTCTCTATAAATTATGTTCAGCTCCCCTGGACATTTCATATAAATGGAATCATGCAGTAGGTGGTCTCTTGTGTATCACTTCTTTCATTTAGCACATTTTTGAAGTCTGTTCATGATGTAGCATGTGTCAGCAGTTTGTTTCCTTTTGATTGCTGATTAGAATTCCACTGTATAGATATGCTTGGGTTTGTCTATCCATGCATGTCTCAGTTGATGGGCATTTAGGTTGTTTACAGTTTTGGCTATCATCATAATGCTACTAGGAATACTCTCATGCAAGTTTTTGTGTAGACATGTTTTCATTTCTCTTAGATAGATACCTAGGAATGGAATTGCCGAGTCATATGGCAGTTTTAGGTTTAGGTTTTGAGAAACTGCCAAACTGCTTTTCCAAGTGACTCCACTATTTTACATTCCAACCAACAATATACAAGGGTTCTCATTTCTCCATATCCTTGCCAACGTTTGTGATTGTCTATACTATTATGTCCATTCTAGTAAATGCGAAATGGTATCTCACACTTGGATTTGCATTTTGCTGATGACGAATGATGTAGGGCAACATTTCATGTGCTATTTAGCCATTTGCATATTTGATAAAATGTCTGTTCGGTTCTTTTGCCTCTTTTTGATTGGGGTGTTTGTCATCTTTTTAATGATTTGTAAGAATTTTTGTTAATTCTGAGTGCAATCCTTGAACAGATATGTGTTTTACAAATATTTTCTCCCAACCTGTTGCTTAACTTTTCATGTTTTTAATGGTGTTTTTTTAAACTGCAAAAGTTTTGAATTTTGATGAAGTCTAATTAATGGTTTTCTTTTATGAACCATGCTTTTGATAGCGTATCTAAGATATATTTGACTAACTCAGTATCTCAACAATTTTTTTCTCTGTTTTCTTCTAAAGTTTTATTGTTTTAGCTGTTACATTAAGCCTGCAATCCATTGTTGATTTTTCTGTATGGCATGAGGTGAGTATCTAATTGTCTCACCACTAGTTGTTGAACAATGTAGAATGGTTCTCCAATCAATTGCCTTGCATCTTTGTAAAAAAAAAAAAAAAAATTACTATAAAGGTAAGGATTTATTTCTGGACTCTCAGTTCTGTTCCATTGATCTATCTTTGTAGTAATAGCATTTTGTCTTTATTACTGTAGCTATAATAAGTTTTGAAATTTAGAAGTGAAAGTCCACCAACTTTGCTCTTCCCTTTCAAAATCATTTTAGCTATTATAAATATTTTGTATTTCAACCTAAATTTTAGGATCTGCTTCTCAATTTCTACCCAAAAAGCCTACTGAAATTATGATCAGAATTACATTGAATTTGTAGATCAGCCTGGGTAAAATTGCCATCTTTGCAATACTGAGTCTTCCAATTCATGAACATGAAATGTCTCTCCCACTATTTACATCTTCCTTAATGTCCCTCAAACAAAGATTTATACTTCTTTCATCAAATTTCTCCTGGAATATTGTATTCTTTTTGATGCTACCATAAGTGGAAAGTTATTCTTCATTTCATTTTTGGACTATTTATTGCTCACATACAGAAATACATCAGTCTTGTATCCTTTGCCCTCGTTGTATTATAGTTGTCTTTTCCTTCTAAGAGGGGCTTGTGGGTGTGTGTATGCCTCAAGATTTTCCACATAAAGGATCATGTCATCTGAAATAAAGACAGCTTTGCTTTTTCCTTTTCAAACTGGATACCTTTGTTTTTCCTTTTTGCCTGACTGCCCTGGCTAAACTCTCCAGGACTCTGTTGAATGGAAGAGGCAAGAACGGACATCCTTTCCTTGCTCCTGATCTTTGGGAGAAAGCATTCAGTCCCTTACCATCACGTATGATGTTTGCTGTAGGTTTTTACAGATGTCCTTCATTAGGTTGAGGAAATTCCCTCTATTCCAAGTTTGTTAAATTGTTTTGTTTTTATCATGAATGGTGTTGGAATTTTGAAGTTTGTTTTTAAACTCTATTCATAGTAAAGACATCACATGCTTATTACAGAAATTAGGAACATATAGACAACTAAAAGGAGCAATATAACACTTAACACTCATGATTTTACCTACTCAGAGATAGCCTAAACCTTTTCTCTGCCATATGTATGTATATGTGTATGAATACCTGTGTGTGTGTGTGTGTGTGTGTGTGTGTGTGTGTGTGTGTGTGTACCTTCTAATCCTGCAAGGTAGGCAGACATGATTAACTATAGTTTGCAGAAGAGAAAAAGACTTTCCAAAGGCCACACAGCTAGTTTAGCTGGGGATGAGAAAGGATCTGACTGACAGCAGTGGCAGCAGAGTGACAGAGAAAAAAGAAGGTGGGGTTTAAACCCTAAATAGTGACCCCTGATTTCTCTGTGAGTTGTTTCTCTACCTTGTGCCCACTGGCTTTCTGGTGGCAGGTTTTGGGGCTGCTGAGCCTCATGGCTCTCATGCATTGTGTGGGGACAGCCCACAGAAGGGATTTCTCTTGAGTGGAGCAACTTCCCTATGGAAAACCAGGGGCTCTAAGGGGCTTCCCAGCAAGCTCTTGCCTTTCTTAATGACTCTAACTCTGCTTGACAATTGATATTACATTTTCCAAAGAGTGGAGGAGTTTACATCGGAGTTAAAAGCAAATTCTCTGGAGCCAAACTATGTCTTGGTTCACATTCTGGGGCTGCCACTTATTAATTACTCCATGGCCTTGGACAAGTTAACTTACCGTCTCTGTGCCTCAGTTTCTTCATGTGTAAAATATTAATAATAATAGCATCTACCTCGCTGGGTTGATATGAGGGTTAAAGGAAATAAGATAGAGAAAGCAAGGATTATGCTAGGAACTGGCTACAGTAAACCCTAAATAAGTATTAAATGTTGTTATTACAATTATTTGCCACAGAAATATCCTTGGAGGTCTCAGAAGCTTGGAAAACACATAGGTTTTTTGGACTCCCCCTACATAATTCCAGTTGTCCATCACAACAGCAAATGCCACAACCTTAGCCGATTTTCTCTGGAGGCTTTTCCAGTTGCACCTGCCCAGATAGTAAGAGGAGCGGCATGGCAATATTCTGAAAGTGCCCCTCTTGTAGCTCAAAGGCAGATACGAGGCTCCATCCCCAGACTGCCCACTTTAGGAAATGCTTTATTTCATGGTTTCCTCCATGTTCCCCCTCCCACCTGAAGATGGGCCCATTTGTTTCTCACTGTCTCTCAGGACTTCCAAGCCCTTTTTACATAAGCCTGCTGCCTGTCCCCTCTTTTAACCATATTTACATTTAGGGGAAAGACCATGATTAGAGGTTGCTTGGGAAAGATTATCTGAAGTTTTCTGCTCTGGCCACCCACATATGCATGCATGGATTCAGCCTGGGGCAGACGAGTCTCTCTTTTTCCCCAAGAACTGCTGAACCCTTCCCCTTCAACTCCAAGGGAAGGACTTAACAGAGGTGAAGTCTAAAACCATGTGAGATGGTGCTCCTTAGAAGCAGCTGGTTGGATCAGGGATGGATTCATGATTCTTGAATCAGATCAATCAGATTCTTGAGGATTTGGAACAAGAAATTCAAAGATGTTAGGCTGTGGTCCATGAATTGGAAGGTTCCTTAGACTCAGACTGGGATAACCTTTTGGGGATCATGTGTACCCAAAGGCAGAGCGTGTGTGTGTGTATGAGAGAGAGAGAGAGTCAGACAGACTGCTTTTTTGAATGGTTTTCAGTCCAGAGTTCCGAGTCCCTGCAGAATGTCCTGCCCTTGGGTTAAATAATACTCCTGTGTGCACAGGACCTCTCCAACTAGTTCAGGCAAGCATACCACAGGCAGTATGGTGCTTAGAAAGCAGAGCAGCGATTAAAAGCTCTTGGGCAAGAGACTACACAAAACTAGGTTTGAATGCTGTCTCTACCATTTTCTGGTTGTGTGACTAGGCAAGTTGCTCAAGTTGCTCAACCTCTCTGAGCTTTAATTTCCTCATCTAGTAAAATGGGGATGATCATATTTACTTCATAAAATTGCTCAGAGGACTACACAAGACAAAGAATATGAAATATATAGGATGTTGCTTGGCATATAGTCAATGAGCAGTAAATGATAATTTATGTACAGGTTAAGCATCCCAAATCCAAAAATTCAAAATCTGAAACGCCCCCAAATCCAAAACTTTCTGAGCACCCACATAATGCACAAAGGAAGTTCTCATTGGAGCATTTTGGATTTTGGATTTTATGATTTGCGATGCTCAATTGGTAGGTAGGTATAATGCAAATATTCTAAAGTCTGAAAAAACCCTGAAATCTGAAGCACTTCTGGTTCCAAGCATTTTGGATAAGGGAACTCAACCTGTGTTACAATTCATATCTTCTCTTTGAACTGACCTTTTATCATTATGAAATTTCCATGATTCTAAATTGGCAACACTGTTTCTTTTGCTGGTGTCTACATGGTATATCATTTTCCATTCTTTTATTTTCAATCTTTCTGTGTCCTTATATTCAATGTGTGTCTCTTATAAACAACATCTTGTTTTACTAACTTTGTCTTTTCATCAGAGTGTTTACTTCATACATAATTACTGATATAGTTATGTTTAAGTCTACTAGCTTGCTTTAGGGTATGACCCTTACTCCTAGACTGTGGCCCTTTGGGGAGTCTCATCCAAAGCCCAGGATGTTTGCCAAAGCCCTTCCACCAGTGGGATTTGAACCTCTCAGCATCATGTGGCAGCTGAACTTGGTTCCCGTATTTAGCATCCCAGTAGTTTTCCTTTCTGCTGATTTCCTCTACTTCTCACTGTACGTGCGCATCTTAGGAGTCAGCGAACAACTTGAGGGGAACTTGTGTGCATATTTCTCATTCAGCCCTTCCTATCACTTTACCTTCAAACTCCAGCAGCTCTGGCAGCTTTAAACTCTCCTCTTAGCCTAGTCAGACTGCTGCTTTCTGCTGTTTACTCCCTTGTACCCTCACCCACTCCAGGGACTCGGGGAAATCTTCTCAGGGGAAAAGCCAGGAAGAATGTGAAGCTTTCCTCATGTTTCCTTTCTCTTGGGGATCACAGCCTCTCAGGTCCTGCCTGCACTGGATGTTCTCCAGTTCCTTTGAACAGTTCCTTTATATATTTTGCCCAGCTTTCCTAATTATTTTATAAGGAAAATTAATCTGATACAAGCCATTCCCATATGGCCAGAACCAGAAGCCTAATGCGATTTCCACTTACTGAACCCTTCTCAAAACTGCTCTAGACTAGTCAGCAAAAGTTTCTGTTGGCAGGCAAATGATTTAATCCTTACTTCAGCCTACAGAGAATGAAATGACCTCATAAGCTGGACCACAAACAAAGCTATCTGAGATATTTAACTGATATCAGACTGAAATTTAAGCACTTGTTAAGAGTTACGCAGTCCTGAGAATATAAAAGAATTCAGAAGTCTATTTGGTTCAAGGTGTTTACATGGCTTAGGATTTCTCTCAAAAGTCATTAGATGCAGGCTAGAATCACCAAGGAAATGAAAAGCCAATCTAATGAGTGACTTAGTGAGAAACGCATACTGCTGAAGATAACTGAAGAACTAGGCAATTGTACGATACAGGAACAAGGGCCCCGAGGTCACTTCTTTTAAGCTATGAAGTCACTGACTAAGCAACCACAAATGGGATCCAGTGTCTCTTAGGGACTCAGACAAGAATCGAGTATGCTCCACCTATAAACTCAGAATGCTGAGAAGCAACCACCAAAATTACTGGCAGTGATATGGTTTTCTCAGGTGTGGGGAGAAGAATCCACTCAATGTCTGCAGATCTGGGTCTCACACCCAAAGGAAATTTCTGGTAGCGATTTGCCTTGGTTACCTGGAATGGTTATTATCTTCTTTAGTGGGTATTTTTCAACCCTGGTTCATCAGTCAGGGCTAGTCAGAGGACAAAGGCCACATCAATTATTTTAACAGAGATAATTTAATATATGAATTATTAATCAGAAATTGGACAAATAAAATGGCAAAGAGGGGACCCAGAGGAATCACAGAGGTGGTAACTACAAGAAGCAACTACCACCCTTAGAACTGGGGAAACAAAAAGAAGTGTTAGGGGTTATTGAAATTTAAAAAATTAGAGGAGGAGCCCCAGAGGGCTTCAGAATTCTGAGGAGGGGTCCCAGGCTGGACAGTGCTTGCATCTCTTAAGGGGAGATGTTGAGGCTGGTTCTGGGAATGTGGATAAACTGCGAACAGTAACTCAACACTGCTGCTGCACCCAGCTGTCTGTGCTAGGTAATGTGGACAAAAACAGGATGAGTCCAATTCTTCTCCCTCCACCAGTACCCCAGGCTCCCTCTAGTGCCCTCCATTAGCAGAACCTACTGACAAAGCAGCAAGGTGGTTTGCAGAATCCCAGCCACAGCAACACACAAAAAGGAAAAGGCTCGAAACTGAGAGACAATAGGTCACCAACACTTCAGGAAAGTTTAGATTTAAGGGTAGAAATATTTAAAAGAAACAAAACTATAGCATTAATATTTTATGTTAGGAAGGAATATGTGCCTATTTGGTGTTTCAGAATGTGATATTGAAGAGAATAAAACCCATTAGAGTGCAGTTTTACAACTCCACTTTAAAATGTATAATTGAGAATTAATTTAGACTTGTGATTTTTTAAATGGTGACATCTAAGTTTAGGTACAGTATAAAAACATTGAAGAGGACTTAGATTTCTCTTTTAAGCTAAATTTATTAGCTTCTATAAGAGTTTAAAATTTGGGATGATTTTGCTTGTGGTCAGAACAACCAAAGTAGTTACAAAATAAACATATTAAATTTCTAAATTTGTTTAAAAATGTCTGAAATGCTGAGCTATGCTTGTAAATAAGAGCAAGCATTATTCAAACCCTCCTCCAAAGTTACTGCCATGATCTGCTAGACTTATAAAATAGAATAAAATTTGTAAGCTGAATTTAAAAGCATAAAAAATGTTTAAACTTTGCATCTGAAATGGAATATTGATTCTAAAGACGAAATTATGTTATGTATTAAATTAAATATAAACATTAAATTATTACTTTTCAAAGACAAATTTTAACATAAGTTTTTTAAAAAAGCCCCAAAATCTTTTCTACATAGGAAATTTACTGTCCAGGATACCAGAGTCCCCTACCCCCACTCCCTATGCCATGAGGTTTTCTAGAAATGGTTGCAGAAAAGCAAGAGATGCAGCTTTGTTCCTCAGCTTTTCTAGAAACCCCAGAACATCTCTTACCTTGTAGCAAGCTGAGGAGATTACGCCCCTGGCTTAGTTATTCTTCATTTTCTCTCAGGCTAGGGTACCTCCTAGAATAGAAGGGGATGACCACTGGACTTGTGGTAAACCTGGGGTCAAGTCCCAGCTCCACTGCTTAAAAGACCCAACGCTCAGTTTGCTCATCTGCAGAATGGAGGTGATACCTGCCTTGCAAGGTTGTTGTGAGGAACAGCATAGTACTCGGCCCTCATGCTGGATTCCTGAATGCAGAGAGGGTTGGGGCAAGGAGGCTCTTGCCTGAGCTCACTGGCCTGGGACACTCCCTCTTCTTGGCAGGACAGCTTCTTCAAAGAGATGGCCCTATGGCAAACAACAGGTGCTCTCACTGTCCTCAGGATTGCCAGGTCCCAAAGCAATCTCTTACCACAGATAGAAAGAGGGCAGGCCAAGAGAAAGAGCTGACTCTGGAGCAAAACATCAGCCCCGTGAACAGGGTTAGCTCTCTGCAGGGAAGTGGCAGACATTGGCTGGAGCAAAAGGGAGGAGTTGCAAGAAGGGCTCAGACTCCCACCTGTGTTCACTGGGTCACCTGGGCACACAGCCTCAGTTGGAACATGCTTGGAGAGAGCTGCATGGGGAAGATCCCTACCTGGAGAAAAAGGAGAGAGGTGGCGTCCTTTCTGCACATACCTGGGAGGGGCGGGGTGGAGATCAGAATTATACCATCCCATTCATTTATTCAATGCACATGACTTAGAAGCTTCTCTGTATTGTGAGGCCCTAAGCCTGCAAATATAAATCCTACACATTCTTGCCTTCCTGGATTAAGCCCCTGAGAATGTATAGAGGTTGAAGTGACTGCTTCTATCTGGAGAAGCGGTGGGGAGGCCCCCAGGGAGAGGGAACAGTGGGAGCATGGCAGGGGGTATGGAGATGGAAGGCAGCTTCCTGGGACCATGAACAGCCCTGGTGAAGCAGTTGGTCTCCAACTCGAGGGAGTCAAAGAGCAGCCAATGAGGCCGGGAAGGTAGGTGGGACCGGCTTGTGAAGGACCTTGAAGTCAAGTTCAGGTGTATGGATTATATTGAAAGCCAAGGAAAAGTTTTAAGCAGGGGTTGCACCTTAGATCAAATGGAAATGTCCATAAGGGAGAGATGGAGTCTGTACACAAATACAGAAAGCACGTACCAAGTTGTGCAAGTCCAGACTAGGGATGGTGAGGGCCTGACAGAAGGCAATGAGGCAATTAGAGATTGGAGCCTGGGACTACAGAATCGTGGTCTCTGTGGGAGTCTAGGCCATGGTGGGTGGAGGTCAGGCTATAAGGTCCCCAGGCCATGTCACCTAGTCTCCCCTGTACACTGAGACCAGCACTTGTATGCTACAGTTTCATCTTACCAGGCTCCCAGGTACATCCCATGACTGGCCTTTCTCCCGCTGGGAGAGAGATTGCAGCAGAGGCGGCAGCAGAGCAGTACCCACAGAAATCTTCAGTCCAGCTGAGAAGGGATGGAGACAACAGCAAGCATGCCAGGGAGGACACCAGTGCATCTCTGGCCAGCTGAGGGGCTCAAGGCCATTTAAGGACTTTCAGAAGAGCTTCAGCCAACTTACCACTGCTCCTTAGCATGAAGGCAGGCTGAGCCCCTGGGGTGGACACTTTTTGTCCATCTTGCTTTCCTTCTCTTTTCCCATCGGATTCCACTGGGCCAGAAGACAAGGAGTTTCCTGAGTAGCTAAGCTGGTCTTTCAGGAGCTTGCCACCTACAAAGAGTAATCAGTAGAAGCAGCAAAAACTAAGGATTATGTGGTAATCATCATTCTGTGGGGCAGAATAATGACTCCCCCTCCCCCATCAAGGATGTCCACATCCTAATCCACAGTACCTGCGATGTATCCTACAAGGCAAAAGAGACTTTGCAGATGTGATTAAAGACTTTGAGTTGGGAAATAATCCTGGATTATCTGGATGGGCTCAATGTAATCAGCAAGGGTCCTAGGGAGGCTGAATGTAGTTTGGAGTGATGCCATGTGAAAGGGACTCAACCACCATTCACTTTGAAGATGGAGGAAGAAAGCCACAAGCCAAGGAATATGGGCAGCCTCTAAAAGCTGGCAGAGGTAAGGAAACAGATTATCCCTTAAAGCTTCCAGAAAAGAATGCAGCCCTGACACCACCTTGATTTCAGCCCAGTGAGACCCTTGTCAGACTTCCAGTGGATGAACTGGAATAATAAATAAGTTGTTTTGAGCTGCTAAGTCTGTGGTAGTTATGGCAGTGATCGGAAACAAAGTAGATCATAACGCTGGCTCCTTGTCACTCAGCTCTTGGGTCAGTTGACTTGCAGAGAGACCTCCTTTGGCCATTCTACCCACAGTCATCCTTTCTTCACTCTCCAGTCACTGGCACTTTGCCCTTTCACCCAGTGTTGTTTGGTAGTTGTGATGCTTGTGTTGACCTGATTTCCAGCCTTCCCCACTAGAGTAAGCTCCATGAGAGAAGGCATCTTGCTTATTTGTCCATCACCATATCCCTAGTACCAAGAAAAGTGCCTACACACAATGGAAGCTCTACAAATGTTTGATGGGTAGATGGGTGGATAAATGAATATGATGGTGCACTGCTATGTCATGGGCACACTAATGACATGAAACCTACTGAGACAGAATGCTCAGTGGTTGTTTACCATAGTTATGACCTGCAAAGGCTCAACCAAAACATACACACTCTGCTTTTTCATCCTACAGATGACTAATCAGTCACACCTCCTCAAAGGCTCTTATCAAGCCTTTAGAGATCTCAGACTGTTGCCGTTATAGGCCTCCTAGAAGTATTTATGCAGAGTAAAATATTATAAATGTCCTCTGCCAAACAGAATCAGAGGGGAATGTATGAGATCATCCATGAGTACATATGCTAAGTGTTCCCTCTAGGTCAAATACTCTGGGAAGAAAGGCCAAGCTGGTTTTAGAAAAAGTGTTGGCTTCTCAGACTATTTTCAGTATTTTCTAGCTCCACAATCTGTTTCTCCAGGAAATGAGTTGCCAATCCAGTCCAGGATTGCAAACAAAACCCAGGGAAGACTGGCTGAACTAAGGCTGCTGTCCAACTGTGGAGTGGAGGCAACAGGAAAACAGATGAGGAGGCAGAAGTGGGGACAGGGAGTTTGAGGGAAGGATGCATCAAGATCTAATTTGAGGGGAAAAAAAAGATCTACTTTGACTGCTATACTTGCAAATTCAATCAAGACACCCTTGGGGCACCCAGCAAGGACAAAATGTTGTTTATTGAATTCGTTTTGGAAACAGACGACATGAAAGGTTTCTGTGAGCTCACTCGAAGAGTCATGATTGCTTCCTGTCATCAAATGTCAACCATAGGAAAATCCTAGCATAAATAATGAAAACGAATCTAGGAGAGAAAAAGTGGTTAAAAACACCTCAGCTATCACTCTTCCAATAGCCCTCTGATAGCTGACATGATCATAAACATCAATAAAATTTTTATAGGTAAGGTCTATTTACTGCACAAATATCAAGTGTGTACATCGATGGTAAAGTTGTAAACTGGATAACAGTCATCAGCAATTAGGTATACTGGGTCTGACACCCCCATTCTCATTTTAAGAGCTTATATATTTAATTGATGACTGCTCTCCTCATCAGGGACATTTAAGACATGGAAAAGGCATTTATATACACACGGACGCATGCACATGTGATTAACCTTACAAACTGAAAAAGTAAGCCCAAGCATGATTAATTAATTTGCCTGGATCAATAAATACTAGTCTCAAATGTTAAGTGTACTAATAAGGACAGAAGCTATCAGTTACATAAATCATCATGTTGCTACCTACTGATGTTCCATTTGCTAATGCATGTTAGTCAATCTGTAGACTTTATCCAACACACACACAGAGATGATTTTTTTTTTGTTTGAAATTCTCAGCCGATCAGCAGATCTCTTTTGGACATTTCTCTCCCATCATTCTTAGAATGAAAATGAAATAACTCTTAAATTTCTAAATTCCCAGCCATCAAGAGCACAATTCTGATATTTCAAATCTTCAGCCAGAAGGGAAATGCCATCAAGAGTTAAATGAGAAGGTCTCATCCCCACGGCAGCTTAGACTGATCTTCACCTTCTCCCAGCACCCTCTTGCCATATTGGAAGCCAAGGTGGCTCATCTCTTTGAGATTTCATAAACATCAACAGGAAGGGTCAGAGGAGGAGCCTTATCTTTTTTCCTGGAGCTGTTATCAGTGAGACAGACAACTACAAAGAGGAGGATAGGAATTCAAGGTGGATAAAAGCCCCCAGACCTGGAGGGAGCAGTAGAAGGATGCAGCACTGTGCCATGGCCTGCAGCCCCCAAGTGCTTCACGTGTTAGAAATTCCGGGCATTTCTTTAACCACAGGGAATAAACATCCTTCCAAAAGGTCCTGCCTACATCTCCCCTCTCTCCCCGCATTGTAAAGCATAGAAACATTCCATTTTCCATGCTTCCTGGAAGAACCCTCTGCCCATGAGGCAAACTGGGTCTCCCCACCCCAATGCAGCTTTTTCCAGAAACCATGAAATTCGCAAATTTACACAGGCCACTGTGGATTCAAGTCCAGCTGCTTCTAGAGCTCTGTGACATAGAGCTCTGTGCACCATAGATCTCTTTATCCTGAACCACTTCCAGTCTCTTTTCCCAGGAGCTCTGCTTGTGATTTTAGTGTGAAGATTCACCCCAGTGGAAATGAACAGTGCAAGATCCCACGTGCAAAATTTGCAAACTTTTTTTTTGAAACAACACACATTTTAAAAATTCAAGTCAAATCCAGGTACAGGCTAGTTGGTTGGTATCAGCTGGCCCCTCACACCCACCATAGGAAAGCATGATAAGAAAGTCCGTTTCTGAAATGAGAGAGACAAGAGGCATCTGGGGGTGAGTTCCTTGAGCTTGAGAGGAAGCCGAAGAGGGAAATGCTGAGGCTCAATAAAAGACAGGGCAGCTCCAGCCTCACAGCCCCTCTGGGTCAAAAGCCAAAGGCCTCTGTGCAAGCAGCACATAGGATATGGATGTAGGTGAGGACAGATCCTTACCCACCAGAGGGGTAACTTTCCCAGCAATCCTGAAACTAAAATAAGGCAGGCACATTCCCAGAGCCCTGCTGAGTAGGGGCTGCAGGCTATTTTCACTCTACACAAAATGGGGGAGAGGAGTTCCCTCTTCACTAATTTTTCACTCATAACCCACCGCATCACAAGGAACCTAAAGGGGAACTCCAAAGGCCAACACATCCTTGGTGGTTGTACGTGTGGTCCTGACAACCTCCTGCTCCAGAAATGCCAGAAGTACTGGATATGTCATTGGGAACATTAGGCAGTCCAACATGGGAGGAGGAAAGGCCCAGAGATGAGGATCTGAGTCAGGCTGGCAAGGCTGGAGTCAGAAAGTGACCATTAGGCAATTGGTCACTACAATTGGTGGCTACAAAGAACAGGTCACAGTCACCAAAATGAACAGGTTTACAACAACGGTTTCCCCTTAAGGCATTTTGACCAGGACAGTACCCTAAAAGAAATAAGGCAGCATTGCATAAAGCAAGAGGCCCCTCAGTAATCCATGGAGATGGAGGTGTCCTCA
Source organism: Macaca fascicularis (assembly GCF_037993035.2). Classification (NCBI taxonomy): domain Eukaryota; kingdom Metazoa; phylum Chordata; class Mammalia; order Primates; family Cercopithecidae; genus Macaca; species Macaca fascicularis. The sequence goes on from NC_088388.1 coordinate 29,108,348, forward strand.
TCCTGGTTGCATAACAGGAGGTGGAAAGGCCTGGGGGTGGCGACTCAGCTGAGGGAAGCACAGTTCAGCTCTGAGCCCTCCTGGCTGCCCCCGGCCCCCTCCTCCAGTCCGTCAGGGCTATCGGTGATGTTGGGCTCGCTGGAGCACTGCCGGTGGGGTGGGGGGAAGCTGGGTGGCAGGAGAAGGCACTTGTCCTCACTGCTAGCCTCCTCCCCCAGGCCTGAGTGCATCATGGTGGCCATGGCCAGCAGCTGGATGTCCGAGTGGGCATTGGCCACCGTGTGCCGCCGCACACTGCCACACTTCTCCAGGTAGGCTTCCCCCTCCTGCTCCGTCAGTGGGGTCAAGACCATCTCATTCAGTGGCCGGCTGACTGCGGTTATCGGGGAAGCATAGTTCAGGACAGTCACCTTGGGCCGGACCCTGGAGTGCCGCCTGGCTGCAAGAGAAGAATCAGCAAAGACTGTTATTGGGGAGAGGGTACTGGTGCTCAAAAGCTCCTAATCCAAATGGGGGAAAAGACAAGGTGGTGGCTCAACCTTTAGGAGCAGCTCTTAGGTGCAGCCCTGCTACAATGCAAGGGAGGAATTTGGTGATACCTAAATGTTTCTCTTACAACTTTACCTGTTTATGCCAGATCCTGCCCATAACCAACCCTACCCCACATATTAGGTGGTCACCAACAGACTTTCCTTGACAGATAAGGGTCAAGGGAATCTGGTGTGTTTCTCAGCTGCTGCCTGAGCTTCAGCGGATTTGCCCTAAAATTCCCTTTCAAACAATGTCCCCTGAGGACCCGGGCATGGGATGGCCAGCTTCCAAAGGAAGCACCTGGCTTCCAGAGGAAGAGATAACTGGGGAGTTACCTCAGTTGTCAAACCCAAGGTAGCAGGACTGTCTTGCAAATCATAGGGAACCAGGGCTGTCAATGACCCTCATCTCCCGCCAGGTCAAGGGTCTCAGACCTACGTTCTGTTCAAGTCAATTCTCCTGGACTCAGTCTTTAGCATCACCAAAGAACAGGCTAGGTTCCATGGACACCCCAAGGAGGCAGACACGGGAAGACTGGGTACTAATTATAAAACTGCTGCTTTTTGGTTTTGAGACAGTTTGGCTCTTGTTACCCAGACTGGAGTGCAATGGTGTCATCTCAGCTCACTGCAACTTCCGCTTCCCAGGTTCAAGTGATTCTCCCGCCTCAGCCTCCCGAGTTGCTGGGACTACAGGCGCCCACCACCATACCCAGCTAATTTTTGTATTTTTACTAGAGATGGGGTTTCACTATGTTGGCCAGAGTGATCCTGGACTCCTGACCTCAGGTGATCCACCCGCCTCAGCCTCCCAAAGTGCTGGGATTAAAGGTGTGAGCCACCACGCCCAGCCTACACTGCTGCTTTTGAATTCTCATCATGTTCCAGAAACTGCTAAACCTAGACATTTTATCCTTTGAATCCTCCCCAAAACTGAACCTAATTCATGGTCTAGTATCAGCTTCCACTTTCCAGATGAGAAAACTTGAGTCTCAGAGAGGACGTAGCTTCCCCAAGGTCATATAGATAGAAGGTAGTTTAAGCTGGGACTCAAACAAGGTCGGTCTCTCTCCAGACCCTTGCTCTTCTAGCTGCCCATCCAAGGCCCAGAGATAACTAGGGTAGGTGAAATACCTCAAGGGAAGGACAAGCCAAGTGGAGGTGCTTCGAGGGCTGGAAAAAGCATGCCCATCTGGAGATAGGAAACTTGCCAGGAGGATGTACACGGGAGATGGACCTTTAGGATGGCAGAACTCCCAGCAGCGGGGAAGGGGTGACAGAGTTCTGAGCAATGGCAGCAGCCTGAGAGAGCTGCTGAGACAGGTGCACCATCAGGTCACAGTCTGGCTGGAACAGAGTCCAGGAGACAGTAGAGAGGTGCCCGGGCAGGCAGATGGAAGCACCTGTAGTACATCAGCCAGGTCACAGCAGAGCTGCGGGGACACAGTTAACATCGAAGGTCACAGGGCAGGATGGGCTGTGCTCAGGAAGCTTCCTTGGGCAGAAGTGTGGCAGAATGGGCTGGAGCCAGCAAGGCCAGCAGCGAGGAAAGCCAGGGAGAAGGTTCGGGTATTATGTTCTATAATAAATATGGATTGCATGTGAAAAAAGGTAATGCTAACATCAGAGTCAAAGTGAGAGGTGATGAGGAAAGGAAGTAGAGTTGTGGTGATATGGGTAAAGTGAGGATGACCGCTGGAGGCACCACAGAGATACTACAGAACCCCACAACTAGGAGATCCTGGGAGCGGGGCAGGGAGGAGGAGCTGTGGGATGGAAGGAGGGAACAGCAGACTTGGGGGAGGGGCGAGGGATGGGGAAGATGCAGAGGAGGCAGCTCGTGAGACCCAGTGCCGGGGCCTGGCCACATCGCATCTGAGATGCTGAAGGGGCAACCTCCACGGGCAGACAGACATGCAGTTTTGAGCTGGGAAAAGAAATTTCTATCTAAAGACAGAAATTTGGTCATTTTCAAATAATATTTAAGGACAGTGAGAAATGTTGATAATATTTGGTAACAAAAGCAGAATATAAACAACAGTATTATATGCATTTTATCCCTTTTTAAGCCAAACTGGGGTTATACTGGGTGCTATATTCACCCACCACACTTATGTATAAAAACTGGGAAAGGCTACATAAATTATCATCTCTGGGTAAAGGTATTACCCAGTGATTTTTAAAATTTCTTTATCTTTTCATTGATATGTCTTTAAAATTTTCATTCCATATGTGGGCATTTCTTTTACGACAAGAAGAAAACATTTTAGGATATGAAAATCAAAGTCCTCTGGAAATTAGTAATGGCTGGGGCCCTCCGAGTGAACGTGACCTCTCTGAAAATGAAGATGGGGTAAAGGACTAAATTATTCTCATGTGTGCACCTGTGCTGGGTGGATAAAATGAGAGGAGCTAACAGCACTACTTTCAGAGGGGCTAAAGTATTAACAGCTAACACACAGGATAGCACTTCAGAGCGTTGGGTGCTGATCTGAGCATCTTGTATCTATGAACTAATTATCAACCTAATGAAGTGGGTCCTGTTATCACCACTGTCACTTTACAGATGGGGAAATTAAAGCACGGAAGAGGTTACATAACTTGTTCCACATTACAAAGAAGAGGCAGAGCTGGGGCTGGAGCACAGATGGCAGCCTCCAAAAACCAGGTGAGCCTCATTGCCTTTCCAGAAGGAAGGAAACCCTACGGTGCGTCAGAGAGGCAGGAGAAGAACCAAAACACTCAGGTAACCAAAGCCTGGGGAGTAGAGTCCCAAGAGAGGAAGCAAATCTGACAGCAACACCCCAGCTCCCAGGGCCTCTGCTCTCCCACCTTCACACAGGCTGCTCCAGGGCAGAAACCTGCACAGAGTTTGAAATAGAATAAGCACCATGACAAGGCGGGGTCCCATGGTCCCAGAGAAGTCCCCCAACCCATGCTCCTCTCAAGGCAGTGCTGCTTCCTCTGCCACCTAGGCCCGGTATCATGTTAGGAGCTGGATGGCTCTGGACCTGAGAGAGGCGGAGGCATGGGACAGTCCAGCCACTGCAGCTGGTCTGGCCTGGGAGAGAGTGAATTTGAAGGCACGGCCATGGGAGAAACACAGCTTCAGAGGGCTGGGGGATGGGTGGGTTCTGTTCTGGGCCTCTTCTTTTCAGCCTCCCTTTCTGCCAGAGCACACCTCTCCCCAGCTTCCCATTCACACACCCAATTTCACCTGTCCCTGCCTTCCACAGTGCCCATATCTCTGACACCCTGAAGACCCAAGAGAACGGTGTTCCCTCTGCCATCCAGGCAGGACAATGCAGTGGGGAGAAAGGGAGCGGGGCCGATGGTATCGGTATTCCCACCACACTTGGACAGGAGGGGGAACACCCCACTTTCCAAGAGGAAAGCAAACCATGCTGTTCACAGACTGGCCGTGGGGACATGTGGCTCATGCTGCTTTAGTTTACTCTCTGCTCTTGCAGTGGATCTGGAGGGCCCTAGACACGTGTGTCAGCCACTTCCAGACCCATGCTCCCGGAAGGAGATCACAGCAAGACCTGCCCACATCCATGTGCAAAGCTCACAGCAGCTCCTGTCATCAGACTGTTGTGTGTGTGTATAAATAATGAAGATAATAAAATTCTAACCCTTTGGACTAAATCTTGAGTCTACTGGCTCAGAAGCCCAAGGGGCCTATTTGGTGGTAACAACAATTTTTCAAAATTAAAGGATAATACGTAGAATTTAGAGTGTACAGTGTGTTCCCACCCAGGATCTCGCTGTTTAGTCCCAATCTCCCTCCAAAACAGAGTTGTTCTCAGTATGCCCACTGCACAGATGAGGAAGACTGAGGATCAGCCCCAGTTCTCTTAGGTTCCAGATGGCAGCGCCCAAACTTTCCCCACTACATGCTGCTGTGTCTCAGGGGACTGCTGCTGCCCTCAGAAGACATGTCCCTGGAAGCGGGCCCCCCCCCCACTAAAGTCAAGTAACAGCAAACACTGCCCCCCAGCAGGTGCTAGACAAGTAGCTGACACTGGCTCCCCTCTTTGGAGAAAAGAGACAAAACGCCAAGGAGCAACCAAGAAGAAAGCATCTACGCCAGGCACTGGCAGCAGTTCTTTGTGAAGCATGGACGCTCCTACTCTCCAAGTTACACATTTCTAAAATGTTCCCACATTCTTATAACCTGCATTACTTTTATGATCTCCAAAATCAATAACTATAAAACAGAAGCACCAGAAGAGTTCAAAGCAGCAAGGATCCCACTGAAAAACTGTCCTTAAAAAAAAACGCCCTTGAGAACAATTCATTTCTCTCTCACTGCTGATAGAAGTACACACTTTAGATTGCTGTTGGGAAACCCATGTTGGGACCTGAACCCTACAGCCAGCCTAGCAGGAGATGGGAAAAGACCTATCTGGGGAGCATTTGCTGCATGCAGATGTCTGGGCTCCTGAGACGGGGTACCCACCTGCCAGGAGGGGTTTGTGCAAAGGGTAGGGCAAAAGAGGCAGACAGTAGCAACATTATTTCTATTGTTGCTAGAGATTTCGATAATTTTGTTTGTTTGTTTGTTTTGAGACGGAGTCTCACTCTGTCGCCCAGGCTGGAGTGCAGTGGCGCGATCTCAGCTCACTGCAAGCGCCACCTACTGGGTTCACACCATTCTCCTGCCTTAGCCTCTCGAGTAGCTGGGATTACAGGCGCCCACCACCACGCCCGCCTAATTTTTTGTATTTTTCGTAGAGATGGGGTTTCACCGTGTTAGCCAGGATGGTCTCCATCTCCTGACCTCGTGATCTGCCTGCCTCGGCCTCCCAAAGTGCTGGGATTACAGGCATGAGCCACCGCGCCCGGCCTCGATAATGCTTTATAAGAGTATGGGGGACTCCTCTCTTTGGGGAAGGGGTATCTGGAAAGATACAGTATTAATGTTAGATTTTACAACATGGCTGAAACTTGGAAGAAAGGCTGGGACCAGAGAGGACAGAGGGTAAATCAAGGGAACGGGAAATCTACTTGCATGGCAGACACATGCAGCATCTTTGGAAGAAATGAGAATTTATCTGATGATTTCCGCAGGTCCCAACCCACTGGGATGAGCCAGGGAAAGGTGTCTCCAATGGTCCTTGGAGGGCCCAGGCAGCAAACAGACAAGAGAAGCCCCTCTGGCTGCTCACGGGTCAAGAGCTGGAGCCAGAGTGAGGGGGGCTGCCCTGGACGAGGAGACCCCAACACCAGCTGTCCCCACCTTCAACAAACACTACTTCCTGTGCATGCAAAATGCTGCACTAGCTACAGAGAAGAAAAGAACATAAATCTGATGTGGGGCCCCCAACAGGGGCTTGAGCCCAGCACACTTGTGTACCTCCATGCATGTATGTTCACATGTCAGGGGAAAGAGTTCTTAGGAGCAACTATTTACTGAGCATCTACGGTATGTATCAGAAAGGATGTGCTCCACTGATGGCTTCTAACCGCTTTGCAGAAGAACCTGAAGTTGAGATGTGAAATAACTACAGTCACAGTTAGTGATGAAACCAGGACTCAAACCCAGAGCAGACAGCACAGGCCCAGCTCATGACCCCCACACACAAATAACTGTCAGAACAGGTCGGTGTGGCAAATGTCAGGTCGGAGATACAGATGACAGCACCCTGGAAATTCAGAGGAGAAGGAAGAGAAGTCACAAAGTCTATTTCAGATGGGCTGTGCTTCTCTAGGCTTGACTTACAGACTGAACCACTCACTCACAGGAGAGGTCTGTGCCAGGTCCTGGGATACAAAATCCCTGCTCTCAACGAGCAAGCTCAGTGTAAGGGAGAGGCTGAGAAACAGAACATGGCAATACAGCCACGTTCTGGCAAGGCCAAGGATGTGGTCTGGGATCCAGGGGAGGGACTGGGGAGGTACACATAACCTCCCCGGAGAGCGATTTCACAGGGGCCAGGCTGCCTTTAGCTGGGGTCCATAACATAGCAGGCAGCTCTACCTGGCCCCTCCCTGAGACAGGACAGCTTCTTCCTCCTGCTGGCCCTGAATAGGAGGACAGGGCCTCTGTGCTCAGCCTTCTGTGGCTCAGAAGTTGCTCCAGGCCACACAGCTGAGCCCCAGCTCTTGTGGTTTCCAAGGCCCTGCTCTCTCCACAGTTGCCTCAGCCTCTCTCTCCCTGCTGATGACTCACCAGAGAGGCTACAGCTCTTCCTTCTGCTTTCTGGGTGGAATGTTTTCATTCCCAAGATTGGGTGTGGGCAGAGCCAGGACCAAAGGGACCACAAGGCTGTGTTGAGTCCCCCGAGCAGACAGCGTTTCCTTGCTAAGTTCCCGCCAGACTCCAGAGCCAAGCCTCAGACAAGTGCGTCAGCTGTGTCCCCACTGGGAGGTCAGGCCTGCTGGGCCCCTTGGGAGGCCTTAAAACCGAACGCCATGCCCACGACTGGCAGACAGCGACTGACACTCTTGCTTCTTGTTCTCCTCCCCAACCTCTTCCTTCTTTGCCCCCGGGAAGGCAGGACCCTGTCACCCAGGGAAGTGAATATCCCACTAAGGGACTGATTACCCTGTGGGTACCCCCTGGGGCTCCAAGCCAGCCCTTCCCTTGCAGTGGTGCCCTTTTAGCAGGAACAGGGCTGGGTCCTGCCATTTCAGCTGGCATCTCCAGGCCACCTCTGCCGCCTCCTCTTCCCTTTCACACGGGGTGAGGCCAAGGGGAGCCTTTATTCCCTCCTCACTCACCAGGAGCCCTGCTGAGCACTGGCATTCATCCACGGCACCGGAGCCAGCAAGAGCAGCTCCTTTCAAACCCCCAGAGAGAAGCAAAGCCTGGAGAAGGCCGTCGTCGGGCCCTTTGTTGGGGACTTGGTTCCCAGGCTTTTGATCTCCCAGGCTCCCTGGCCAGGCCCCACCGGAGCTACCGCCATAATACGGCCATTGTGACCCCAGCACACCAAGCCCGTGGTCGGCGTCCCTCTCCAGGCTGGCACCTGAAAGCCGTGAATGCCGGCTTGTCACGCAGAGAAGTTACAGTATCCTGAAGGAGAAGGGCCCTCCCGCGGAAGATACAATGGACGGAGGCCTGTGGGAAACCAGTGCCTTTGTGTGGGAGAAGTCGAGCGTGCTGCTGAGTGTACACGCTGGGAGGGCCCTGCAAACAGCAGGCAAACAGCAGGCAAACAGCCTGGAGACTTCGGGGACTTGAAAGGTGGGGCAAGGGCCAGCCTCTGAGGAGTCGGCCTTTTACAAAGTTTCACTACCCTCCTCCTCCTCCCTCACCAACTCCCACTGCTGCAGAAAAGTAGCTGCTTTGGAGAGGGGAGCACATTCTCTCACTCCCATCATGGGCCTCTGACCCAGGGGTGAGGCCGGGCTGGCAGGAAGGGAGACCACCCGAGAATCCTCGTGCAGTCAAACACGCGCGGGCGCGTGGGTGCAGTGCGGAGTCCCGGGAATAAACCGCTTCTCTGGCTCTAGTCACCTGCCCTGCAGGTGACCTTAAGACTGAAAGCCCAACAGTACCTTGGAGGATGGAATGAGTTACATGCCAAAACCCTAGTCAGTAATCCAGCTTGAGTGGCGACTTCTTCGGGGATGGCTGGCCCCTGCTGCCTGCGACCACGCCTACCTGTGACCACGCCCACCTGCGACCACGCCTACCCATCCTCCCGCCCAAGTGAGCCGCGGCAAAGCCCTCCCATAGGTTAAGGGGTTTTTCACTTCCAGCCTGACTCCTTAGTTTTTACTTCAGCCAGCCATCTCAACACTCCCCTCCCACAGGCAAAATAAACCTTTTACTAAGGGGCAGACGGAGGACCCCAGAGTCCTCTCTTTATCTGGAAAGTCATGTCCTCAGTCAGGATGGGCACCGCTGTGACCACTTTAGCTTCTCAGTATCCAGAGACATGGGCTGAAATCCCAAGAGGGAGGATCCCTCTTGGGCTGAGGAACACCTCCTGAGCTGTCCCTTAATAAAGTCACCTCCTCAAAGTTGGCAGCGGGCGGTGGGGGTGGAGGTGATGATAGCGCACGTGGGGCAGCTGATAAAGTATCCGCAACAGCATCCACAACTCCAGGCTTTGTAATCCTGGCTCCACGTGACCTTAATCCTCACTTGCTTCCCCTGTAAACCTGGAAACAGCAGTGTCTGCTCCATGGCCCAGCATCCAGCGCCCCCAGCACCATGCCCAGGACGAGGTCTGTGTCCAGTAGCTCCCTTGCCATCAGCTTCCTTGCAACTCTGAAGCCCTTTCAGTTCCTCTAACACTCCTTCCTCTTGCTCATCACCTGTCCTCCAAACCCCCCCAAGGTCCTCCCCTTATAGTCATCCCTCTCTGTTTACTCAGCTAACTCATATTCATCCTGCAGGTCCCATCACAGACATCATCACTTCCTCCAGGTAGTCTTCCCTGATTCCCTAGTCAAGGTGAAGTCCACGTGCCCTGGGTTCGTGGCCCCTGTACTTGCCCCCTGAGAACAAGTGTACACTGACGAGACACTGCCTTGTTTGTGACTTCTCCCCTAGGCTGTGTGTGCTGGAGGGCAGGAATGGGTTGGCTTCATTCACAGATATGTCTATAGCACCTCCCAGAGTGCCAGGACAGGGTCTTAGTACACATTTGCTGAAATAATTTAAAATTAGCCAAAAGAGGGTCACGTCCTTCCCTCCCTGCCCCTACTGTGACAACTCACCAGAGGCAGGGACTGTCCTAGGTACAAGAATAAAACCTCAAATCTTTAATTTGGCAAAAATGTGCATTATTCTTATTTTAGTTGGAAAGCTAAAGCTATCCCCTCTTAGAGTGAATCCTCACTGAACAAGCTTCCCAATCGACTCTTGTTCCTGGGATAGGACACCAGAATAAGCCACCACAAAATATGCCTCTTGGGCATAAGGATTTATGAACTGAAGACAGTTAAGAAGCAGATACAGGAAGCTCTCTGTCCTTCCTCTATTTGCTTAAAGGCGCTATAGAGATGTATAAAGACAAAAGGTATCCCATCCCACTTCTACCAGGGAGAGCAAAGGTTAACCACTGAAGACAATTTTAGACCCTTATCAGCCAGCAATGGCACCAGAGAAACCTACATGAACAAGCCTCACTAACCAGCCCTTATCTGCCATCTACTTCCCTTGCCACAAGCTGCCTCCCCGGACTCAAAGTTGTTTTTCTTTGCCTTGTCACTTCTCTAGAAATTTATTTTTTGTTGTTGAAGATGCTATATGAGCTGAAATTCAAAGCCACGTATTTAAGAAGTACTATCTCCCTGGGTGTGACCCATGTATATATGAAACATACAATATTAATAAGCTTCTGTTTTTCTCCTATTAATGTGTTACAGGGGTCTGTTCCAACTAAGAGCTTAGGAGGGTTGGAAGAAAAACTGTTTTTCTTCCTCTACACTGGCATTAGGCCCAAACAATGGTGGCATTCCTGCCATGGCCCAGCTAGCTTGCTGACATCCTGACAGCTCCCTGGATGCCCCTGACCCCCAAAGTCGGTAAGCTGAGCCAGCAGGAACGTGGGCTCCAGGGAGACTGCAGCAACATGGCGCCCAGCTCAGAGTGGGGCTGCAGAAGGCTGTTTTCCTTTAGTGTCACTGAAACTGGCTCGTTCCAGCTCCTGGGAGGAATGAGTGAAGGAGGGAGGGAGGAGGGAGAAGAACCAGCAGGCAGCAGGCTGAGGCCAGCACCCTCCGATCTGTGGTGGCTGTGGTTAAGCTGGTGTCTCCAGAAAAACATGATCAGGGTGGTGAAAACGGCCAGCTGGCCCTGGCTCTTGCTGTGGTAAGAGGCCCAGGAAGGGGCAGGAACCTCACTGGAGGACACTCCTTTCTTTGAAGCTCAACTACTACAACTCCATTAAAGCGAGAAGAGGGGGTATCAGGCTCCCAATTTGAGTAATCCATTTCCGCCTCTGCATCTCTCTGTGGGTGCTGGCTCCCTTGGCCCCGAAGTACCGTTGCTGCCATCATCTAGCATTTTTTGAGTGCCTACAATATGCCAGGCACCATTCCTGGGGACAGAATAATGAATAAAACGTTTCTGCATTTCGAGGGTTTATATTTCAGACAATAACTGGGTTTATTATTATTATTATTATTATTAGAAGCCTTATCATACAGCTATTTCTACAAAGACTGGTGTGAGAGCTATTTTGTATTATAGAGATATTTGTACTGAACCCATCTAGACTGCAGTGTCACTGAGAGAAGGAACAGATCTGATTCATCTCCAGATTTTCCAAGGTGCCTGGTACAGAGCCTGACACTCACTGATGCTAGGTTTACAGCCATCAAAAAACGGCCCCAACAGGATTTGTCCCCAAATCCAGGAGCCCCTTTCCTTGCCATGTGGTGGTACCTACAGAAACGGAGTGGGAGACAGCAGCTCGATAACATCTGGCCACGCATACAAGCTGGCCTGGCATTTCCAGTTGGTTTCAAAGGGAAATCCATCACAGTAGGTTTCTTTACTCACCCAGAGGAAGAGTGTAACAAAGCACAGTTTCTGGTATCAGATACAGAAAGATTAATGTCCTAGGCACACCAAAATGATCAAAGCCACTGATCAAAGATGTGGATCAGACAAGCACCACCACAAAGGCATAGTATCGGTCCTTGGGGAGGAATCATCAAGGGGTAGAGGTTACTGCAACCTCCAGAGGCCAGGAACGTGAGTGCTTAAGATGCAGAGATTTGCTCTGACCCACACAGGAAGCAAAAGGCTGGGCACATAATCAGTGCTCAGTTAAACAGTGCTGGTATCATGATCACCAGGCCTCTTGACAACTTGAGAGCTGCACTCCTTACCCAGCGTGTACGTGGGGCCTGAGAAGCTACGGTCCCCGCTGATGCCAAGGAAAGGAGAAACCACTTGCTTCACCAGCTCCTCCAGTTGCAAATAACTCTCACTTGGGCCTGTGGGCTCGTGAACACTCTGGAAAATGAACAACCAAGATACACAAAGGTCAGTGTTCATTGCCATGACCAGCAGGTTCTCATTCAACAAATCCTGATTGTCCTCTTCCAATGTACAAGTCTGTGTTGCTGGCAGGCAGCATCGCTGCAGTTAGAATGAAGGACACTGAGGCCTGAAGCCTTAGTCACTTGCCATGGGTCACTGCAATTAGAACTGTACATGGTTAGTACCACAGCAGCCTCTCCCATTGGGCCACCAATACAGTGTGGGTGTCCCACCTCCAAGGCTGAGATCCGACTGGTTTCAAGGACAATAATCTTACCCACATGCACTGGTTCATACACAGCACAGAGACATTTAACATATATAATGCACAGAGGTCTCCTGACAATGCAAAAAGGAAGGTCCTCTTATTATGCCCCTTCTATGGATGAAGAACTAAAGACCCAGAGAGCTTAAATACCTTGCCCAGAAAAACACAGCCAGTAAATGGCAAAAACCCTGGACGGGAACCCAGGCTATCTGGCTCTGATCCCCTCTTCTGCCACTTGCTAACAGGCTAGAAAAGAAGGGAAGAAAGAATATGGAAAAGTTCAGGGTGATAAGAGAAAAGGAGAATTCTTCTAGAGCCAGGAATAGTTTTAGCCCCAAATGAAGAGCCAGTTAAAAACCCCAGCATGACAGAAGTCCTCAAAGCTAAGCCCTGAGTAAAGAACAGTCAAAACCAGAAAGAAGCCAGTAACCAATGTTTTCTAGAAAACTGGCAGACTCCTAGGGAGTTCAGTTTCTTGCTGGAAAGGACTCAAACATGCTGTCATGTTGAGGGGCTGCAAAGAAGCAAAGCCCACCTGGCAGAAGAAGGGACTGGCCAGGAAAGAAACAAGTCTCCGTGGGGCTGTGCCCAGCCCAAGGGGTTAACATGTCAAATTCTCGAAATGGAGTAGACTGTAAATCACTTTCACTTTCAAAGTAGACTCCACTCCAGTGCGGTGTTTCAGGGATTGAAGGGGAAACTGGTCAGGTAATGAGGCAGGAAGGGCTGACTCCTGCAGGCTGGTGATCCCAGGGGGAGATGTAAGCTGCCAAGGAAACAGGCTCTTCCTGGGCCCCTTTTTGGTACCATCACACTGAGATGGGTGTGGCAGGGGCTGGGGGAGAGAGGACACAGCTTCAGGAAATACAAGGAGGCTGAGGAGGGGGCTATGGTGCAGATTTGGAGGTAGAAACAGAGCCAGAAGAGATGCAGAGAAAATGAGTGGCTTCTCCCCCAAACCTTCCATACATGCAAAACAGGGAGGGACCACAGAAAAAGGAGAAGTGGCAAAAAGTGGGAAGAAAATGGATAATGAACACGTGATTTGGAGCTGGATGGTTTTCTCCCAGAAAAGTCGCTGCTGAGAACTTGGCTTGTGCACAGCCCTCTAGGAAGGTGCTGTCCTCAGCCCCTGGCTTGGCTGCCAAACAGCTATGGAATTTGTGTGGTCCAGCGTAAAATGAAAACGCAGGGCCCCGTGTTCAAAACTCATTAAGAATGTCAAATGGTGATGGGAGAAAATAAAACAAGCTCAGGGTCCTCTGAGCACAGGCTGCACACTCTGCCTGGCTGGGACCCCTGAGAATGCACCATTCTGACGGTAGTGTCAGGACCTGTCTGCGTCAGCTGGGAGGGAACTGATCTTCGCACTGGTCTATATCTCTGACTGTGCCTCTCACTGGGGTGGTTTGAAGGCAGCGCACGTGGCCCACTGTAGGAGTATTTGTACATTTTGGGAAGGGTAGAGTGGGGTCAGGGACACTGTGGAAGAGCAACAGAAAAGACGGAGCTGAAGGCCTAATAAAGAGCTTCTTTCTCTGTAGTAGGCTCAGGTAGTTTTGAAAAAGATCAGCCCCAGGTCTCATGGCACTGTGGAAAGTGCAGGTCTAGGCAGATAATGGACAATTCTAAGTGCTGAGGCCCAAATTTCCTGTAGCAGATATGGCCCCAGGGCAGTGCCACCTGGAAGTTTCATTCAGATCCAGAGGCCACCGCCCCTGCTGCTCAAGATGGACTTGGGCCAGGGAAAGATCCGAGTTCTTCACAGTCATACCCCCAGCCCCAGACTCTAGAGCTCCTGGTGAGGAAAAACATGGGCCAAAGGCACTGTTCCCAGGAAGCCCTCAGGGGAAGTGATGCCAGATGCCCTGCAGGAGAGTGGACGATCTTTAATGGTCTGTAGGGTGCCTGTGGGGCGTTTCTCAGTACCCCGGGAGACTGCAAAAGGAAGGCAGTAGTTGCCAAGAAAGGCTAAGTGGAGGTAGGAAGACAAGGGCTAAGGGATGGGGAGCAATCAAGCTCTGTTATCAATGAGTACAAGACCTTGAGAAAAGCCACCACCTTCTCTGAACCTCCATCTCAGCTGTGAGATGGGGAAAATAATGGTATAGACACAGGAGGAACTGCTTCCTTGCCTGACTTTCCAGAAATTCACCATGACCCCAGAGCTTCTCTGACTGTACTTCCCTCTGCCAAGAGAAGAAGCCCTGCATGATGGTCACCAACATGGGTGTGAGGCCAGGGACCCAGAGTCAGTCCTGCTCAAGCTTCTACTATATTCCATGGCCAGTGTTTAATTAATACCTATTATGTGTCAAAGACTGTGCTGGGTGCTGAGGGCTCAAGGGCAAGGAGAAAACATTGACCTGCCTTGATTAGAGAGGGGATTGAGGGGCCCGGAAAACAAAGTGTTCTGAGCAGGAGGAACATTGAGTACAAAGATCCCATGGCAGCCAGGAGAAGCCAAGAAGACCAGAGCAGTGGGGAAGTCAGGTTCCAGGCAGGGATGGAAGGGTGGGAGATGCTGAAGGTGAGGGTATAGACTTGGGCTGTTTTTCTAAGATCGATTGGAAACCACTGAAGAGTTTGAGGCCGTCCCATGGAGAGCAAATTGGGGTGGGGACCAGAGTGCATGAGGGCAGATTCTCCTGGGCAAGCAGTCTCACCTGTCTTTGGGGACTCAGGGCTATGATGACAGCTTTCTCATACGGTTGCAGGGCTACCTGGCCCAGGGCCCAGAATGTTGGAATGTGATAGGTGTCTTTCATTATAGACACAGGCCCTCCTGTTCCAGCAGTGACAGGTGAGAGCCTTCACCTGCAGGACTGGATCAATTCTCCTTCCCACAAAACCAAACAAACCACCACCACCCAAAACACAAAGGAATCGCTTCTCAGCTCTAAACTATTATAAACTGAAATGGGAAGATGGGAGCCCAACTTTCCGAATTTTCCTATCAGAATCCCAAAGGGCTCATTTTCAAGACTCCTTATTCAGGAAGCACGATCTAATTAAGGCTTCTTCTCAGACCCGAGCCCCCCATGCATTTTTCTATCCCCCTCCTTCTCCATCTCTTCCATAAAAATACTTGACCTGGCATTCCGGCCAATTACACCCACCCTCACCCTATTAGGCAACTCTTCCTCCTCTCTAATTATAGGAAAGGGGGAGAATGCCCAGAAGGATGGCCCAGCTTCAAGGACTGAAACATAACACCAGCTGGGGGATGTGGGGGTAGGATTGGGGCCCCAATGCCTGACATTCCATCACTGCTGTGAGGGCAGCAAGGGGTCACCACTAGCCTGATCAAGGATGAAGCCATCTTCCCTGAGGAAGGGCTCAGAGCTAATGCTGCAGCGTCTGAACTTGTTACAGAGATGAAGAGGCATAGCAGTCACCTCTTGGGGGTGTCCCTAGCCAAAAACCCTACTCTTCGAGAATTGTGTGCCCCCACCCATAGGAATGAGTTTGCCAAGGCCATGTTTATACTGCTTGATCTTATTCAAGGGTCATGGCTGATCGGGCAAAGAGGAATCATCTAGCCCAAGCTGGACCAATTAAATTATTTCCTCTGGGGAGGAAGCATGGTGTGCATAATTCCAAATCTTACTGCCTCTTCCTCGCTGAGGGACCTCAGGCAAGCACACAAACTTACTAGGTTTCATTTTCCTCACCTCTAAAATGGGAATAACAACAATGCCTACTTCATACAGTGATTGTCTGGATTATCTGATTAAGGAAACAACACACTTAAAGTCCTTGGCCCGTGACTGACACATAGCCAAGGACCAATAAGTGTTAGCTCAACTTCCTAGTATTGATTTAGAATTGGGATTGAGTGACACTAGGCAGCCACTAGCTAGTCTCTTACTGGAAGCACATCAACTGTGAGGTGTCACCTTCGATCAGGTAAAAACCAAACACAGAACACAAACCTGCAAGGAGAAAAAGACCAAGTCCAGGAAAGATAGGACAAGACGAAGACAGACAAGGTAGCCCAGATACAAGTAGAGACTAGGAAGCAGAGGAAGGATGGTGGCTTCCTGGCCTGAGACAGCCTCATTCCTGGTTGTAATCCCTCCTGAAGTCCATCTGCCTTGGGAGCTTTCCAGGGAGTTCCTCATCTGCCTAAGCTAGGCCAAAGTGTATTCTTTGCTGTGACTTGCAACTTGTGGCTCCCTGGCATCACTGGAGAGGGGAAAAGGGTATCTACTTCCTGAATGAAAGACTATGCTTCCTTCACTCCCCAGTGCAATCTTGGCACCAAGCACAGCACCAGGACCTAACAGGTGCTCAGTGAATGCACATCAAATGAACAAATGAATGAATGAATGAATGAATGAACGAACGAACGAACACGGGCCAACAAACTAAATAGTAGTTAGCCAAGCTAAGGTGCTCTGGTCACTAGGTTCCTTCCCCCTTATCTCAAAAAGGCAGTCTCTTCCCTCGCTCCCTCCCTTGGCCTTGGGGCAAGTCTCCAGCACAGCCTCACCTGCAGGATGAGCAACATCTGGACAATGGACGAGGGCAGCTTGGACTGGGCCAGCAGCAGCAGGTCACCTAGCTTCACCTTCAGCAGGACCAGGTCTCGGAAGCCCAGCAGGGAGATTTGGCGGATAGTCAGCTCCTGGCCCTAGAGAGGACAGAGAAGGGAAAGCTGTGAGGTGAGATCTCACTGAATCTGCCACCAATCATGTGAAGCTCAAGAAAACACATGTTTACATAGCACCAAAGATGGGATGAGGCATCTGCAAGGGCCAGTGTGTCTTTCAGAGAGCCAAAGACCAGGCTCCTCTAGAATTAAAATGTCGTTAAGATAAGTCATGACTCAACCTGCCTACCTAAATGACCCAAAGACAATACAAGGCACATATAATCGGGGCCACACTATTATAAGTGCTATAAGTGGTCAGGAAAGAGAGAAAGAGAAAGATGGGAGAAACAAAGAAGAAGATCAATACTACCTCCCTACATTCAAGGCTGTTTTCCCAACTTCATCTATAATACATCTGAACACCTATCATACAAATAAAGAAGAAAAACACGGGACCTCTTAGATTGTTGTATAAATACCAATAATTGAGGAAGAAAAATAAATAGGAAAGTAGGAGGAAAGGGATTTGTTCAATTGTTGGGATGCGGTAGGGAGCAGAAGGTGAAAAATAATAACTATCAGTAAGCTAACATGTATTAAATTCTATGTGCCAGGCATGATTCTACATAGTTTAGATGTAAACAACACATGTAATCCCCACAACCACCCTTTGAGATAGGTACCATTATAAAACTCATTTCACAGATGAAACACCCAAACATCCAGAGAGTTACTATAATTCAACCAAAGTAGAGCTGCTTTCAAACCCAAACTTCTTGATTTTAGAGCTCCTCAAGTTTCCCAAGACCAAAAGAGAAAGGAAGGTACATTTTTCAGACTCTCCTTTGCACACATACATACAAATGCACACTAGAAGTCGGTTGTTCGACGAAGGTTTAAGGATGTTTTCTATTTCCTGCAACTCCGTAGAGTTTTATAGAAACATGGTCAAGAGTGGTTTTGCTATCTCCATATCCCCTGATCCCCCACATCCAACAGATACACACAATCACCACCCATACCTTTCAATAACATAAAAAATTATAGAGCTCACATTATGTTGAGTGCTTTAAGTTATCTTATAATGAGGGACTTTGATTGGGTTTTTATTCCTTCAATATCTTTTAAAAGTTGGCCAGTTGGTACTACCTCTGTTGGATGGACTGATGGACAGAGATGCTAAGGCAACAGGAGAGAGCCAGCATTAGGCAGCATTATTCTGGCCAGGTCCTGGCTCTTGGTCCTGTGTGATGCTGGAAGCAGAGGAGACATAACCAACTTTTTGTTCACAACCTTCCAGGGAAGTGAACAACAGAACTGTCTGATTTAAACTATAGAATGTGGGAAGAGAGAAAAAGGAAGACTGGGGCAGGCAACCTTCTAGAAATTAGAACAGCAATTCTGGTGGGAAGGAAAGACTGCAAGGCAAAAGGAAACAATTCTAGGACCTCCTGCTCCAACAACTGCCAAATCACTTTCCAGAACTGATTTTCTAGAAATTCCCTAGAAGGTCATCAAGGCATCCCAAAGGACCCTTCATTCCCCAGAACTGCACTCCAAATAGACAATTATTTTGCCTTACTGTTTTTGGTTTTGTATTTACATCATAAAAAATTTAAAGGCAAAGATTAAAAGAGATCAGAAAAAAAGGGCTTAAGGTAAAGTTACAAGTCCTCTTCGTCTAATCTCTTATTCTCACTCCACACTGGTAACTGCTCCTTGAAGTTTTTACTTATATTCTAGATTTCTCCAGAAAGCTCCTATATCCACAAAACCACACATAAAACCTTTAAACCCACACAGATATTATACCCCTCCTACTGTTCTGAAGCTTGCTTTGGTTCACTTTGTATATTTTGGAAATCTTTTCATACCAGCATATACTGACCCACCTCACTCTTAAGGCTGCGTAATATTCTACCACTGTATGAACACACTCTGTGTAACCAACCAACTCCTGACCAAGATGCTTTCATTTGCACACGTGTGTGTGTGTGTGTTTCAAACATATTTATCCATGCCATGTTGGACATATTTTGTCAGCATATCCAGATTATTGTCCTGCAAAGGAAAATTGCTCAATCCAAATATGCCTTTAAAAAGTCCTTTAAAAAAATACTGCCATGTTGCTCTCCAAAAAGACTGCATCCGTGTGTACCCCCAGCAACAGTGTATAAGAGAGCCTACTGTCTCACACCAACTGGGAGGATGATTTCTTAAGTAGGATGGTTAGGAAAATACATGTCATGACCCCACTTAGACAATTCTCATGAGCTGTGCCCACACTTCCATAACACTGCCAGTATATGGTAGACACTCATCCACAACAGTGCCAGTATATGGTAGACACTCAACAGTCATCCATTGTCAACTCATCTGCTCAGCCGATGACATAGGAAAACCACATCCAAATAACTGGATTATCTGCTGTGATTCCAACACATTTTATTGTACAGAGAATAGTAATGATAATGATATTGATGATGATGATGACAATTGTTAAGCCCTTACTGTATGTCATATGCAAAATTAAGTGCTTTTCATGTATTATCTCACTTACTCTTCTTAACACTCCTGTGAAACAAGTTTTATTATTTTCTAGAAGAAAACCAAGGCTCAGAGAGGCAAACTTATCTTCCCAAGAATATCAAGATGATAAGCGGCAGACTGAGGACGTGAACCCAGGTCAGTGACTTGGTTTGGATATTCGTCTCCTCCAAATCTCATGTTGAAATGTTTTCTCCAGTGTTATAGGTGGGGCCTAGTAGTAGGTGTTTGGGTCATGTGGGTGGATCCCTCATGAATGGCTTAGGTGCCCTCCCCTTGGTGATAAGTGAGTTCTCAATTAATTCACATGAGAGCTAATTGTTTGAAAGAGCCTGGTGCCTCTTCCCCCATCTCTTGCTTCCTTCTCTCATCATGTGATACACTGACTTCCCATCACCTTCCACCATGGTTATAAAAGTTTCCTGAAGCCTCACCAGGAGCAGATGCTGGTACTGTGTTTCTTATAGAGTCTGCAGCACTGTAAGTCAAATAATAAACCTTGTTTTTTTCAAAAAAAAAAAAACTTACCCAGTCTCAGGTATTCCATTATAGCAATGCAAAATGAACTAATACAGAAAATTGGTATAAGGAGTAGAATGTTGCTAGGAAGATACCTGAAGGTATGGAAGCAGCTCTGGAAGTGGGTAATGAGCAGAAGTTGGAAGTTTGGAGGGCTCAGGGCTCAAAATATGACAAAAAGACAAGGGAAGGTTTGGACCTTCTTTGAGACTAGTTAAATGATTATAACTAAAACACTGATAAAAATATGGACAGTAAAGGCCAGGCTGAGGTGGTCTCAAATGGAAATGAGGAAGTTATTGGGAACCAGAATAAAGATCACCCTTTTTATGCCCTAGCAAATAACTTGTCTGCATTGTGTCCATGCCCTGGGGATTTGTGGGAGGTTGAACTTAAGAATGATGACTTAGAGTGTCTGGTAAAATAAATTTCTAAGGTGGGTATGGTAGCTCACAACTGTAATCCCAGCACTCTGGAAGGCTGAGGCGGGCAGATCACAAGATCAGGAGTTCGAGACCAGCCTAGTCAATACGGTGAAACTCTGTCTCTACTAAAAATACAAATATTAGCCAGGCATGGTGGCAGGCGCCTGTAATCCCAGCTACTTGGGAGGCTGAGGCAGGAGAATCACTTGAACCCAGAAGGTGGAGGTTGTAATGAGCTGAGATTGTGCCACTGCACTCCAGCCTGGGCCACAGAGTGAGACTCTGTCTCAAAAAAATTCTAAGCAGCAAAGCATTCAAGATGTGGCATGGCTGCTTCTAACAGTCTAAAATCAGGAATAGGTGTAAAGGAATGACTTAAAGTTGGAGCTTATAACTAAAAGGGAAACAGAGCATGAAAATTTGGAAAATTTGCAGCCTGGCCATGCAGTGAAGAAGGAAAAGGCATTTTCAGGAGAGAAATACAAGAGAGCTGTGGAACAATCACTTCCTAGAGAGATTTGCATGACTAAAAGGGAAACAGGTGCTGATAGCCAAGACCACAGTTTTAAAAAGGCCTTGAAGTCATTTCAGAAACCTCTGGGACAGTCCCTCCCATTACAGGCCCAGAGACCTAAAAGGAAATAATGGTTTTGGAGGCCACGCTCAGGGGATGCCCAGTGCTACCTCAGGATATTGCTCCCCACATCCCAGTTTATCTGGCTCCAGTAGTGGCTCGAAGTGCCCCAGGTACCATTCCAGCTGCTACTCTGGAGGGAGCAAGCTATAAGCCTTGGTGGCATCCACATAGTGCTAAGTCTACAGGTGCACAGAGTGCAAGAGAGAAGGAGGCTTTGCAGCTTCCACCTAGATTTCAGAAGATGTATGGAGAAGCCTGGGTGCCTAAGCAGAAGCCTGCTGCAGGGGTGGAGCTCCCACAAAGAGACTCTACCAGGGCAGTGCCAAGGGGATATGTGGGGTTGGAGCCCCTGACACGGTCCACAAAGGGCCACTTCCTAGTGGAGCTGTGGGAAGGGGTTGCTGCTCTCTACCCCCTCCCACAGACCCAAGGACAGAGCCACCAGCTTGCACCCTGAGCCTGGAAAAACCACAGGCACTCAACTCCAATCTGTGAGAGCAGACCCAGGGGCTGGCACCCTTCAAAGCCACAGGGGCACAGCTGCCCAGGGCCTTGGGAGCCCATCCTTTGCGTCAGTGTGCCCTGGATGTGGAACTTGGGGTCAAAGACTATTTTGGAGCTTTAAGATTTAATGTCTGCCAGGAGGCTGAGGCAGGAGAATGGTGTGAACCCAGGAGGCTGAGCTTGCAGTGAGCCAAGATCGCACCACTGTACTCCAGCCTGAGCGACACAGCAAGACTCTGTCTCAAAAAAAAAAAAAAAAAAAGATTTAATGTCTGCCTGCCCTGTTGTGTTTCAGACTCAAGTGGGGCCTGGTGTCCCTTTCTTTTGGCCAAATTCTCCCTTTCAGAATGGGAATGTTTACCCAATGCCTGTGCCACCACTGCATCTTATAAGTAAATAACTTGTTCTTGATTTTACAAGCTCACAGGTACAAGGAACTTACCTTGAGTCTCAAATGAGACTTTGAACTTTTGATTGAGTTGATGCTGGAACAAGTTAAGACTTTAGGGGACTATTGGGCAGGAATGATTGTATTTTGCAATGTGAGAAGGACATGAGATTTGGAGTACCAGGGCAGAATAATATGGCTTAGATATTTGGTCCCTCCAAACCTCATGTTGAAATGTGATCTCCAGGGTTGGAGGTGGGGTCTAGTAGAAGGTAGAGTCATGGTGACAGGTCCCTCATGAATGACTTGGTGCCCTCCCCTTGGTAATGAGTGAGCTCTCACTCTTTAGTGAGTTTTCACTCTATTAGTATGAGAGAGCTAGTTGTTTTAAAAAGTCTAGCTCCTCCTCCCCATCTCTTGCTTCCTCTCACCATGTGATACACTGGCTCCCCTGTTGCCTTCCGCCATAAGTGAAGGCTTGCTGTGGCCTCACCCGGAGCAGACGCTGGCAACCACACTTCTTGTTCAGCCTACAGAACCATGAGCCAAACAAGCCTCTTTTCTTTATAAATTACCCAGTCTTGGGTATTCATTTATAGCAACACAAACAGACAAACACAGTCAGTCATGAGCTAACTCAGCAGCTCATGCTTTGAACCACTTTGTTCCTCTTTGGTGCTGCTCCCCCTCCCTCATTTCTTACCCAGATTATTCTGTTGTCATCACTTCTTCATATGAAATACCTGTAGTTATTTGGGTCTAGACTGGGCCTGAGTAGTTACAGCACTCACCTGGAGAACATGACGGATTTTTGCCTTTGGGACTTCTAAGCCCATGGTTAAACATTACACTCTCAGAAGAAAAGGCCTCGATTTATAAGTG
The DNA here is from genome assembly GCF_037993035.2 of Macaca fascicularis. Taxonomy (NCBI): domain Eukaryota; kingdom Metazoa; phylum Chordata; class Mammalia; order Primates; family Cercopithecidae; genus Macaca; species Macaca fascicularis. Next base: position 29,130,596 of record NC_088388.1, read on the forward strand.
ACCAGTGGGGCATATTGAATTGGTATCTAGTACTTCCTGTGTTTAAAGGTGAGCTGAACCAGGCCAAGGACAGCAACATGCCATGACCATTTATGTTAGAACTGGCTCCAATATCCCAGTCTCTCAATATCTAAATTCCTCCCCAGCATGGGTGGGGGGCAGGGGGCTTTATCTTGAGAACTCCTTGCTGGTTTCCAACCCATAAATTCTTTTTCTAAATGTAGAATCTGGCCTTTGATGTAGGCAGAAAATACTTTTAAGGGATGGTGTGAGGTACCTGGTTTATACCAACCTGCCACATAAACAAGTTAATCATTGCTTTCTTCAAGGATCATTTGGGGCCATTAACCAGAGGACTGGCTTGTTACCAGGACTTAGCCATCTCTTAGGCCCACAATGAATCAGAGAAGGAATTCATACTAATCCAGAATTGGCTTTTCTTTTCTTGTTTTAGGCTTGGGGGTGGGGGGAAAGCATAAGAAAACCAAGCCTGTCTCCTCACAACCTACATCCTCCAAAAAAAAATAACAGTGCATATCCCTGTTACCCAAATGCCATCCAGTTTCTCTATGCTAAGCACAAAGAAAAAGTAAAGCCTAAGAGCATATAGTCCCATAAAATGATAAATATGTGAACCTGATCAGCTGAGAGCAAAAAGGAGGAGGAAGGCACAGTTTGCCTCCTTCTGGGTATGCTATATACCTTTGATGCCCATTTGCTACAGATCTTCACCACCTCCCCGGAATATTCCCTGTCCACAATCTGAATTTGGACATGCCCATCTCACCCACACCCAATTCAGCTAATTGAATAAAGCAGGGTTAGCACATGTGAATGGTCTCAGGAGTTGACAGGAAAAGAGAAGCCAGCAAGGTTGGGGCCATGGCAAACTCGAGAAGAGAAGCAGAATTCAAGTCAGTCAGTGGGGAGTGAGGAGGTGAACAGGGGCAATATTAATTTTTGCCAGATCTTACCATCTTTCAAGAGAACCAAAACAGAGCTATCCTTAGACCCACATATCTGGGCTCCTGCCTGGCTCTGAGCTTTTAAGACCCTCCCCATCCCCTGCCTCCACCTTTGCCCTCTTGACTATACTGGGGCTATGTCCACCCAGATCCTGCATTCTCCATTCTAGAACCATCTGGACACCTGCACCCTGGAATTCCCTACACAAATGTCCTGAAGAGAGACCCAGGGCCCTTTGAAATGGTGGTACCATGTTGCTGTCCTGGGTCTGGTTCATCTTGCCTTTAAACACAGGAGGCAGCTGATTCCAAGATGGCGAAATAGGAACAGCTCCAGTCTACAGTTCCAGCGTGAGCAACACAGATGGGTGATTTCTGCATTTCCAACTGAGGTACCGGGTTCATCTCACTGGGGCTTGCTGGACAGTGGGTGCAGACCATGGAGTGTGAGCTGAAGCAGGGTGGGGCATTGCCTCACCCAGGAAATGCAAGGGGTCAGGGAATTCCCTTTCCTAGCCAAGAGAAGCCATGACAGATGGTACCTGGAAAATCGGGACACTCTCACCCTAATACTACACTTTTCCAATGGTTTTAGCAAATGGCACACCAGGAGATTATATCCTGTGCCTGGCTTGGAGGGTCCCACGCCCATAGAGCCTTGCTTACTACTAGCACAGCAGTCTGATGTCAAGCTGCCAGGAGGCAGTGAGGCTGGGGGAGGGGCATCTGCCATTGCTGAGGCTTGAGTAGATAAACAAAGCAGCCAGGAAGCTCCAACTGGGTAGAGCCCACTGCAGCTCAAGGAGGCCTGCCTGCCTCTATAGACTCCACCTCTGGGGACAGGGCATAGCTGAACAAAAGGCTGCAGAAACTTCTGCAGACTTAAACGTCCCTGTCTGACAGCTTTGAAGAGAGTAGTGGTTCTCCCAGCACAGAGTTTGAGATCTGAGAACAGATAGACTGCATCCTCAAGTGGATCCCTGACATCTAAGTAGCCTGACTGGGAGACACCTCCCAGTAGGGGCTGACTGACACCTCATACAGCCAGGTGTCCCTCAGAGACAAAGCTTCCAGAGGGAGGATCAGGCAGCAACATTTGCCGTTCTGCAATATTTGCTGTTCTGCAGCCTCCACTGGTGATACCAAATAGGGTCTGGAGTGGACCTCTAGCAAACTCCAACAGACCTGTAGTTGAGGGTCCTGACTGTTAGAAGAAAAACTAACAAACAGAAAGGACATTAACACCAAAACCCCATCTGTACATCACCATCATCAAAGACCAAAGGTAGATAAAACCACAAAGATGGGGAGAAACCAGAGCAGAAAAGCAGAACATTCTAAAAATCAGAGCACCTCTTCTCCACCAAGGGAATGCAGCTCCTCACCAGCAACGGAACAAAGCTGGATGGAGAACAACTTTGACAAGTTGACAGAAGTAGGCCTCAGATGATCAGTAATAAACTTCTCCGAGCTAAAGGAGGATGTTAAACCCATTGCAAAGAAGCTAAAAACCTTGAAAAAAGGTTAGATGAATGGCTAACTAGAATAAACAGCATAGAGACAACCTTAAATGACCTGATGGAGCTGAAAACCATGGCACGAGAACTACGTGACACATGCACAAGCTTCAGTAGCTGATTCTATCAAGTGGAAGAAAGGGTATCAGAGACTGAAGATCAAATGAATGAAATGAAGCAAGAAGTCTGAGTAAAAAGAAACGAACAAAGCCTCCAAGAAATATGGGACTCTGTGAAAAGACCAAATCTACGTCTGACTGGTGTACCTGAAAGTAATGGGGAGAATGGAATCAAGTTGGAAAACACTCTGCAAGGTATTATCCATGAGACCTTCCCCAACCTAGCAAGGCAGGCCAACATTCAAATACAGAGAATGCCACAAAGATACTCCTCGAGAAGAGCAACTCCAAGACACACAATTGTCAGATTCACCAAAGTTGAAATGACGGAAAATATGTTAAGGGAAACCAGAGAGAAAGGTTGGGTTACCCACAAAGGGAAGCCCAACAGACTAACAGCAGATCTCTTGGCAGAAATCCTACAAACCAGAAGAGAGTGGGGGCCAATATTCAACGTTCTTAAAGAAAAGAATTTTCAACCCAGAATTTCATATCCAGCCAAACTAAGCTTCATAAGTGAAGGAGAAATAAAATCCTTTACAGACAAGCAAATGCTGAGAGATTTTGTCACCACAAGGCCTGCCTTACAAGAGCTCCTGAAGGAAGCACTAAACATGGAAAGGAACAACCGGTACCAGCCACTGCAAAAACATGCCAAATTGTAAAGACCATTGCTGCTAGGAAGAAATTGTATCAACTAATGAGCAAAATAACCAGCTAACATCATAATGACAGGATCAAATTCACACATAACAATATTAACCTTAAATGTAAATGAACTAAATGCTCCAATTAAAAGGTACAGACTGGCAAACTTGATAAAGACTAAAGACGCATCAGTGTGCTCTATTCAGGATATCCATCTCATGTGCAGAGACACACATTGGCTCAAAATATAGGGATAGAGGAAGATCTACCAAGCAAATGGAAAACAAAAAAAAAGCAGGAATTGCAATCCTAGTCTCTGATAAAACAGACTTTAAACTAACAAAGATCAAAAGAGACAAAGAAGGCCATTACATAATGGTAAAGGGATCAATTCAACAAGAAGAGCTAACTATCCTAAATATATATGCACCCAATACAGGAGCACCCAGATTCATAAAGCAAGTCCTTAGAGATCAACAAAGAGACTTAGATTCCCACATAATAATAGTGGGAGACTTTAACACCCCACTGTCAACATTAGACAGATCAATGAGACAGAAAGTTAACAAGGATATCCAGGAACTGAACTCAGTTCTGCACCATGCAGACCTAATAGACATCTACAGAACTCTCCACCTCAAATCAACAGAATACACATTATTTTCAGCACCACATTGTACTTATTCCAAAATTGACCACATAGTTGGAAGTAAAGCACTCCTCAGCAAATGTAAAAGAACAGAAATTATAACAAACTGTCTCTCAGACCACAGTGCATCAAATTAGAACTCAGGATTAAGAAACTCACTCAAAACCACTCAAGTACATGGAAACTGAACAACCTGCTCCTGAATGACTACTGGGTACATAACGAAATGAAGGCAGAAATAAAGATGTTCTTTGAAACCAATGAGAACAAAGACACAACATACTAGAATCTCTGGGACACATTAAAGCAGTGTGTAGAGAGAAATTTATAGCACTAAATGCCCACAAGAGAAAGCAGGAAAGACCTAAAATTGATACCCTAACATCACAATTAAAAGAACTAGAAAAGCAAGAGCAAACACATTCAAAAGCTAGCAGAAAACAAGAAATAACTAAGATCAGAGCAGAACTGAAGGAGATAGAGACACAAAAAACCCTTCAAAAAAAAAAAATCAATGAATCCAGGAGCTGTTTTTTTTAAAATATCCACAAAATTGATAGACCACTAGCAAGACTAATAAAGAAGAAAAGAGAGAAGAATCAAATAGATACAATAAAAAATGATAAAGGGGATATAACCACCGGTCCCATAGAAATACAAACTACCATCAGAGAATACTATAAACACCTCTACACAAATAAACTAGAAAATCTAGAAGAAATGGATAAATTCCTGGACACATACACCCTCCCAAGACTAAACCAGGAAGAAGCTGAATCCCTGCATAGACCAATAGCAGGCTCTGATATTGAGGCAATAATTAATAGCCTACCAACCAAAACAAGTCCAGGACCAGGTGGATTCATGACCGAATTCTACCAGAGGTACAAAGTGGAGGTGGTACCATTCCTTCTGAAACTATTCCAATCAATAGAAAAAGAGGGAATCCTCCCTAACTCTTAAGGAAGCAAGAATCATCCTTATACCAAATCCCGGCAGAGATGCAACAAAAAAAGAGAATTTTAGACCAATATCCCTTATGAACATTGATGCAAAAATCCTCAATAAAATACCGACAAACCGAATCCAGCAGCACATCAAAAAGCTTGTCCACCATGATCAAGTGGGCTTCATCCCTGGGATGCAAAGCTGGTTCAACATACGCAAATCAATAAACGTAATCCATCACATAAACAGAACCAAAGACAAAAACCACGTGATTATCTCAATAGATGGAGAAAAGGCCTTTGACAAAATTCAACAGCCCTTCATGCTAAAAACTCTCAATAAGTTAGGTATTGATGGAATGTATCTCAAAATAATAAGAGCTATTTATGACAAACCCACAACCAATATCATACTGAATGGGCAAAAACTGGAAGCACTCCCATTGAACACCAGCACAAGACAGGGATGCCCTCTCTCACCATCCTATTCAACATAGTGTTGGAAGTTCTGGCCAGGGCAATCAGGCAGGAGAAAGAAATAAAGGGTATTCAAATTAGGAAAAGAGGAGGTCAAATTGTCCCTGTTTGCAGATGACATGATTGTATATTCAGAAAACCCCATCGTCTCAGCCCAAAATCTCCTTAAGCTGATAAGCAACTTCAGAAGTCTCAGGATACAAAATCAATGTGCAAAAATCACAAGCATTATTATACACCAATAACAGACAAACAGAGAGCCAAATCATGAGTGAACTCCCATTCACAATTGCTTCAAAGAAGACAAAATATCTAGGAATCCAACTTATAAGGGATGTGAAGGACCTCTTCAAGGAGAGCTACAAACCACTGCTCAACAAAATAAAAGAGAACACAAACAAATGGAAGAAGATTCCATGCTCATGGATAGGAAGAATCAGTATCGTGAAAATGGCCATACTGCCCAAGGTAATTTATAGATTCAATGCCATCCCCATCAAGCTATCAATGACTTTCTTCACAGAATTGGAAAAAACTACTTTAAAGTTGATATGGAACGAAAAAGAGCCCGCATTGCCAGGACAATCCTAAGCCAGAAGAACAAAGCTGGAGGCATCATGCTACCTGACTTCAAATTATACTACAAGGCTACAGTAACCAAAGCAGCATGGTACTGGTACCAAAACAGAGATATAGACCAATAGAACAGAACAGAGCCTTCAGAAATAATGCCACACATCTACAACCATCTGATTTTTGACAAACCTGACAAAAACAAGAAATGGGGAAAGGATTCCCTATTTAATAAATAGTGCTGGGAAAACTGTCTAGCCATATGTAGAAAGCTGAAATTGGATCCCTTCCTTACACTTTATACAAAAATTAATTCAAGATGGATTAGAGACTTAAATGTTAGACCTAAAACCATAAAAACCCTAGAAGAAAACCTAGGCAATACCATTCAGGACATAGGCATGGGCAAGGACTTCATGACTAAAACACCAAAAGCAATGGCAACAAAAGCCAAAATAGACAAATGAGGTCTAATTAAACTAAAGAGCTTCTGCACAGCAAAAGAAACTACCATCAGAGTGCACAGGCAACCTACAGAATGGGAGAAAATTTTTACAATTTATCCATCTGACAAAGGGCTAATATCCAGGAACTACAAAGAACTTAAACAAATTTACAAGGAAAAAACAACCCCATCAAAAAGTGGGTGAAGGATATGAACAGACACTTCTCAAAAGAAGACATTTATGCAGACAACAGATACATGAAAAAATGATTACCATCACTGGCCATCAGAGAAATGCAAATCAAAACCACAATGAGATACCATGTCACACCAGTTAGAATGATGATCATTAAAAAGTCAGGAAACAACAGGTGCTGGAGAGGATGTGGAGAAGCAGGAACACTTTTACACCATTGGTGGGACTGTAAACTAGTTCAACCATTGTGGAAGACATTGTGGCGATTCCTCAAAGATCTAGAACTAGAAATACTATTTGACCCAGCCATCCCATTACTGAGTATATACCCAAAGGATTATACATCATGCTGCTATAAAGACACATTCACATGTATGTTTACTGTGGCACTATTCACAATAGCAAAGAGTTGGAACCAACCCAAATGTCCATCAATGATAGACTGGATTAAGAAAATGTGGCACATATACACCATGGAATACTATGCAGCCATAAAAAAGGATGAGTTCATGTCCTTTGTAGGCACATGGATGAAGCCGGAAACCATCATTCTCAGCAAACTATCGCAAGGACAGAAAACCAAACACCACATGTTCTCACTCACAGGTGGGAATTGAACAATGAGAACACTTGGACACAGGGTGGGGAACATCACACACTGGGACCTGTCGGGGGGTGGGGGGAGGGGGGAGGGATAGCATTAGGAGATATACCTAATGTAAATGACGAGTTAATGGGTGCAGCACACCAACATGGCACATGTATACATATGTAACAAATCTGCATGCTGTGCACATGTACCCTAGAACTTAAAGTATAATAATAAATAAATAAATAAATAAATAAATAAATAAATAAGTAAATAAACAAACACAGGAGACACCAGGTACTGATTCAACATGCCTCTTTGTCGACTTACAAATCCAGGCCTTTTCTGTACACCCCCCTTCCAGTAGGGTTGCCGGATAAAACACAGGATACCCATAGAAATTTGAAGAGTTTTTCAGTATAAACATGTCCCAAATATTGCGTTATTTGCTTATATATGCAATTCAAATATAACTCAACATCCTGTTTGCTTGTTTGTTTATTTAGAGACAGGGTTTTGCTCTGTCTCCCAGGTTGAAGTGCAGTGGTGCAATCTCGGCTCACTGCAGCTTTGATCTTCTGGGTTCAAGTGATCCTCCTACTTCAGCCTCCCTAGTACCTGAGACTACAGACACATGCCACCATGCCTGGCTGATTTTTTTTTTAATAGAGATGGGTTTTCATCTTGTTGCCCAGACTGGTCTCAAACTTCTGGGCTCAAGTGATCTACCTGCCTCAGCCTCCCGAAGTGCTGTGCCCGGCCAACATCCTGTATTTTTATATGCATAATCTGGCAACCTTATCCCCATGTCTGTCTTCCTGAGAGAAGACTCACTGATGGCTGATGGGTGACTACTGCAAGGAAGGGGAAGGTTTCTGCAGGCTACAGGACAGAGGCTTCTATCTGTACTACCTTACTGGAAATATTATGGGGTGGGTCTAACATGGAAAATGGAATCTATAAGCCTAACCTCCCAGGTTTTAGATACTTGACATATGTTTTCAGCAATTCAAAATTCCTTTAAAACACTGTTCAGACCAAACAGTCCACGTAGGTCTTGACCTCTGGCATAAGGTCATTCTACCCATTGCTTAATGGCTGTGTTCCTCTGCATACGACACCCACACTTCAACAATACCTAATTACATACGAAGCCTCAACCACAGTGGGAGGAGAGAAGAGTGAGCACACTGCAGCTTAAGTGAGAGAGACATGTATTTTGGAGAGGAACATCTACAGGTCAACCTTCCTTAGAGGTGGCATCGACCTGGCAGTGATCATCATGGTATTAGCTCTACAGAGACAAGGGGGCAAGGATATCAACATAAATGGTAGAAGGAGTGGAGGCCACAGAGTAAGAATACTAGAGGTGTCATTCATATTTTACTCTCAAGTCCTCGTTTTGCTGGAGATACGATGGAGCTATGCTCACAGAAGATAAATGACTCTGCCCAAACCCACACTCTTGAATCTAAGTCTACGGATTCCTAGTCCGGCGTTCCTCCTACTAAATCACGTAGGATCCCTTACAGAGGAACACGGAATGCTACTCCTTTTTCATGATTTGAAGGCAACAGCAAACTTGCTTTAAAATTGTGCTTTAAAAAAAAAAAAAAAAAAAAAAAAAGGAGAGAAGAAAGAGGCAGGGGAGAAAGAAAGAAAAGAAACAAGAAATCTCCCTTCCCCCCAACTTCTCTACTTTTGAAAACTAAGAAAAACAAACCACTCCAAGAATATAAAGACATACTCAAAACCAAGAGGGTAACAAGAGCCTAAAAATTGCTAGTTATGCAGGCACTCTTCTTCACTTGAACTTAGGTACTAAATATAGAACCAGAGAGCCCTTAAAACATCTCTAAACTCCTTTGCCCAATCTCCAAGTTTTCTCCCATTTACCAGGAGCCCCCAGGCTGCAAAGGCCAGGAGAGAAGACAGACTGCTGAGGATGACAGGAAGTGTTCCCCAGTGAGACTAACCTGAACTGGATAAAATATTGCCTGCAGGGTAGGGAGAGTCTCAGTGAAGAAGTGGTCCCAGACTTCAGCCAGAACCTCAATGCGATTTTCACCTACAAGAGGGCGAGAAGATGGGAAGGGAGGAAGAAAGAAAAGAATTTGTCATTATTTGTAGAAGAGGCCAGAAGACAGTTCCACATAAAATGTCTAAGTTGCACATGCTAACAAACTTGCAGCCAGGAGCTATTAAAGCCCAGAGAGCAGAGGTGTGGTACTGCAGGATCTTCATTCCAGGCTAAGACCAACAGAAATTCTCAGGGCAGAAATATATTCCATCTCACAAGGATGCATGCATTGATCTTAGCTCACTGGTCTTACTAATAAGTAATCTAAACTTACCAGTCTTCACTAGTAAGACTCTGAATGGGAGACGCAGCATTAGGTGTGGGGAGGGAAGAGAGCGCATTACTTACATTTGATCTACAAGGTGTTACTATAGTAAATGTAGGACTGGGTGGGAAAATCCAATGGAAAATATGCAAATATGCCTTTCCATCCTCCAATCCAGAAAAGGGAGCTGACATCTTAGAATCACACAGTAACTGTTATCACATGAATGGTTACAACATTATCCAGCACAATGCTAGTTTACTTACCTATAAGATATCTCATGACTAGACTCTAATACCCCCGCTTTACAGGCTCAGAGAGGCCAACTAACTGCCCCAAAGTCACACAGCTCAAAGGCAGAGCTGTGATTCCAGAAACCATGCTCTTGGCCAGGCTAATCCGGGAAGATCATGTGCACCACTATATACTGTTTTGTTTTCTTACTCATTAAGACACTGGGCTTATTCTGGATTTCAGCTGTCAATGGAGAGAGGCAGAAAGAGGATCTGGAAACTGTTTTCTCCACCCACTTCTTTACAGTAACTGGGAGGGCAGCATTCTCTGAAAAGGCCTTCTGCAAAACACAGCACCTGACTCCTGATGCTGTCCCTACTTACTCCCAGGATGAGGAAGCCTAAGCTACAGCCAAGTGTCCCTGCTACCCCAGGCTGGAGCACACAGGTCACCCAATACCATCGGAAGGTTGTGTGAGGAACTCTGCACCTCCAGGAAAGACGGGCCCTGGCAGAGAAGGGCCTGCATAGCAGTTGCTGTTTAATGACCTAGATATCAGAGCTGATATTGGTCACTGCCTCAGCTCATCCCAGGCAAAGAAACTGGGTCAGCCAAGATTAGACACTGAGAGACACGTTTGGCAAGACACTGCCAGTTCCACTGAATGAATCTTGAAAGATTCATTTGGCACCGTCTATTAATTTAATGGGCAATAAAAGCAGTGGCTGGGGAGACAGAATAGAACAAGGGCATGACTAGTAGCCAGCAGGTCCAAAGATGTGCAGATTTTGAAAGGTCAGGGTGAAATTCACAGGGGGAAAATGCAAATCCAGGACACCCTCAACTTTCCTGTGCAAACCACTGATCACACTTTATTGGAACGGTTTAATTCACTTCTTCTCTGTCTTGTCACTGGAATGGAAGTGGGAATGGGGCCCTATCTGTCTTGCTCATCACTATATTACTAGTGCTAAGGATGGTGCAGCCACTTCATAAATCAATCTTTTAAAAGCTTTGCTTGAATGGATGGAAAGTGCCAAGTGTATAGATTTTTGCAGATACTGGGACTGGTGAGTGGAAGGAGGTTACCATTTAACTCAAATATGGGACAGTGTAGAACAGGACTTAATAGTTAGCATGAACATTTTCCTTTGCTCCTAGGATAAACAAAACCTGAATAATATGATCCACACAGCCCAGGAGAATCCGTCTCCTCCTTCTGGGTCTTGATCCTCTTCTGTATTCCTGTTGGCCTTTGGGCTCTAATGATCTCTCTTGCAGTCACCCTTCTCTCTCATGCCACAGGGCCTTTGCATGTGCTGGCCCTTCTGCCTTGACTGCTCTTTCTCTCCCTTCTTTACCTAACCTACTTCTGTTGATCTTTCTAGTTGCAGCTTGAACATCACTTCTAGGAGAAAGTCTCTCCCCATTGGTCAAACCACTCTGCTACAGATTGTATTCTTAGTACTTGTCCTGGGTACAGTTTTATACTTGGTGATGATTTGATTCATGTGTGAGCTCCATGAGGGCCTGTAATGCTGTGATGGTTTCTCCGACTCCTGACTCCCCAGCACCTAGCAACGTACTGGCTCATAGTAGATAATCAAATAAACATTTGATTGAAGCAGTCGGTATCCTCTTTCAAATGCAGGCTATGCTGTTTCACTGCAGGGAGGAGGAAGGGGAAGTCTAAAAGGACCATCTCACATACTGGGTCATCCTGGTTCCTAGAACCAAGGTGAACTCCAGCACCTGGATAATGTACCCCACATGGTAAAAGGTGACTCCAGCTTCTCTGTTGATGTCCCTTATCTTAAGCCTTCTACAACCAAGACAAGCAGAGGTCCTCTTGATCTGAAGGAAGGGAAGAAGAGAGAACCTTGCAGGTTGGCACTGCTGCCTACTTACTCCCCCTTGCAGTGCCAAGACAGGATGCTCGTTGACACACAACGTAATTCTGCAACCTAGCAGCAGTAAGACGCCTCCCAAGAACCCAGGTCTAATTGCTGGCTGCAAACTTCAGAGAGTAATGGAGGTTTTGGAAAGTGTTCAGAGAAGAACATCAGACAGACACAGACACAGCAACAGGGCAGCCCTGGGGGAGAAAGAGTTAAAGAACACAGGTGCCTTCCCTTCCAGAAACAGCCCATAAGTCAAGGACTTAGCTCCCTGCAAAAAATGAAGGGGGTTGGATGGATGGTTCTAGATGACTGTCCTATACATCTGCCCTCTAATGTAACACAGCAGTTTAGGTCACCAGAAGTATGTGGGTAAGTGTCAGAAACTTCCTAAGACTCAAGGTCACTAAGGCTCTAGAAAAGATGAACTTAACATGGCGTCTTCTGCCCACAAAAGAGCAACAGGTGGGTATGAACAGCCACCTGTCTTTTCTGCAGCAGTAAAGAAGGGGTGTGTATATATAGACATGTAAGTATCTAAGCAGAGATGTCAACAAAGAGGAGTTTGTTCAGTGACTGGACATATCATATTAATTGTTTTCAAACTTTGTTTTATAGCAAGAGAATCCTTTTATTCAAACAGAATTTTTCTTGGAGTTCTAATACATAAAATTAAACAGTAGAGATGCCTGGTTGAAGATGGCAGAGGCCCTTAAAGGCTCCCCACATGCCCATTCACTGTACAGAAAAGGCCCCAACACCAGAACTCCGGGACTAGAAGAGACTCAGAGAGAATACCCCAGGCCTGGTGCTCTCAGGCCACGCCAGGGCAGGGGCATAGAATGTGGGATGAACTTTGTTCATCCTGTCTAGCCCCATTTCTGAGTTTTCACTCTGAGTGTATCTATGATGAGGGTTATTCGGGTGAGAGACATTCAACTTCCCCTTTTAAGGGCACTTGAAGCTCTGGTTTTATTCAGTATCTTTTTCATAGAGCTGTTTTTCCACATTTCCAGGAGCTTGTAATAACTCCCCAGATAACATACATACAATTTATGTGACTAGGGACAATGTTTCTTTCCCCTCCCTTTACCAGGCAGTTGTTTCCCACATTTTTGTACTAGCCTGACTCCAAAATGCAAAAGAGGGCCGGGCACAGTGGCTCATGCCTGTAATCCCAGAACTTTGGGAGGCCAAGGCGGTGGATCTTTTGAGGTCAGGAGTTGAGACCAGCCTGGCCAACAAGGTGAAACCCCTACTAAAAATACAAAAATTAGCCAGGCGTGGTGGCAGGTGCCTGTAATCCCAGCTACTCAAGAGGCTGAGGCATGAGAATCGCTTGAACCTGGGAGGTAGAGGTTGCAGTGAGTCAAGATCGCACCATTGCTCTCCAGCCTGGGCCACAGAAGTGAGACTCTGTCTCAAAAAAAATACATAAATAAAATGCAAAAGACCCACTAAATTCTTAAGCAAGTCACCTAAGAATAAGCCCCTTCCTTTGACACGTGAGAAGATAAAGCAAATGTAGCATGCACATACAATGGAATATTAGCCTTAAAATAAGAAGGGAATCCTCTCACATGCTACAACGTGAATTTGCGGACCTTATGCTGAATGAAACTAAGCCAGTCACAAAAGGACAAATACCATATGATTCCAATTATAAGACGCCTAGAGTAGTCAAAGCACGGAAACAAAAAATAGGATGGTGGCTGTCGGGGGCTGAGGAAAGGGGGCAAAATGTTGGGAGTTGTTCAATGGACATGGAGTTTCCGTTTTGCAAGATAAAGTTCTAGAGATCTGTTACACAACAATGTGAATATAATTAACACTACTGAACTGTAAAGTACTGCAATTATAAAGAGGGTATATTTTATATTGTGTGGGGTTTTGTTTAACCACAATTTACAATTTTTTTCTAAAGGCCTTGGGTTACTGGGTATTTTTAAGTTTGGAAAAAAAAATAATATTATCGATGTATTCAAGGGAAGAATGGCTTCAGCCAATTCTCAAATGTGCAAAGGTTAATTTCTAACCTCTATTCTTCCCAAGGCTTGGTAAGCATTTACTGTATGCCAGACCTCAGAACTTTCTAGCGTCAGTTTCTCCTTTTCCTTCCTACTTTGTCTTTCTAGGAGCCCCTTTCCTGGACACACTAGTGTCTCTCCCAGGGAATGGGGAGAAACAAAAGGACGATGACATGACACCTAATAAGTCTGGGCCTGGAAATAAGTTTGATCTATGGGACATTAGGCTGGAGCAGAAAAAAAAGAAAGGGTCCGGTATGTACACCTGCTGTGTGCCAGGTATGGTGTTACGCCACTCATGTGCCTTATGTTCCCTACAACCCCTCACCCCAATTTATCACTTCAAAAACGATAAAAGCTGAGACTTGGAGAAACTAGTAACTAACCAAAAGTTACCCAAAAAGTAGGTGGCAAGCTAAGATCAAGTCCCACTTTGGTGGGAGCTAAAAGTAGCCCTTGATAGAGTCATGGGGTTGACCAATTCTTACCTTTGAAACCTGTTTCCATCTCCATTCAGTTCCTTTCTCTCCTGTCAGTTGGACTTTAAAATCTAAGATCAGGAAATTTCCCTTCATCTATCAAATCATACCCTATTGAGTGAGTACCTGCTTAGCCTAATGTCCCCCAAATGGACAGGACTCCTCTATGACTCCCCAGAAATATTACAAAGGTCTGTAGGAAATAGCTCGGGGCAGACCAGAGGAAATAGCATGGAGGATTCACAGAGTAACTTATTCCTTCAAAAGAGACCCCTAGCCTGCATCCCACTAAACAAACAAACAAAATCCTGAACAAGGTCTCCAAAGAAACCACCCCATCCCACTACACTTTTCTGAAACACAGTTCTGACTTGCAATGCTGTGAGTAGCTGACTCAAATCAAAGTGCTGCCGCCTAGGTAGGGAGGAAATGGACAGGGTGAATCACTCGCTTGGAGTCTGTCACTTCTGGACAGAAGCATCTCAGCTGTTCAGACATCAAAGGCTGAGTCACAGAGGCCCCAGTCTATCAGGGCTGTCTTATACTTGCCTTCACATAGCTTGATCTTCTCCTCCACAAAGAACAGTCCTTTTGCAAGAAGCTGGTTCTGCCAAAAGAGAACAAAGAACATAAGTATTTGGGCAACTCTAGAGCGTGAGTGATGAACCCTCTTCCACTGCCAGTGGGCAAGGGCACAGAGTTCTAGGCACTTGTGTTCTAGCCACGCCTCCGAGTTTAAGAAGCCTTTTCTCCTCTTGGAAGGCCAAGGCTTCAGGAGAAGACAGTAAGACTTCCCATAGCAAAAGAGCGGGTGAGAAAACAGGCAACCCCAACCGCCACCTTCATCCCTCAGACCAGGAAAGAGGCATGACACAAGCTTGGATGAATTCGCTATTCCTGACACCCAGTGTCCTAGAGGCCCTTAGTGATCTAAACTCACAAAAGGGAGCACTGAGGCAATGGGAAACTATGCAGAAATAACATATTTTTAAAAACATAAATTTAGGGCTTCTCACACTAGCATGAAAGAGACCGCGTGCAAAATCTTAAGCAGCAGTGAATATGCATCTGTCGATGAATGTGCACGTGGGAAATTGTGGAAAGAGAAAAGTAAAGTCTTCTTCCAACTGCAACTAACAATTGTTGAGTGTCCTGTCTACATCGTAAGCTTTATATCCTTCATCTCATTTAATTCACTCCTATCAAGTTGGTGCTACTGTCCTCACTTTACTGATGGTCAGTGAAGAGACTTGCTCAAGGGAGACAGACCTGGTCTTCTTGAGTCTGTAAGCCATGTTCTTTCCACTCCACTTCACTGCCTTCCAGCAAGTCTTCCCACCCAGACCCCTTTCTTCCCTTGAAAGGCTACAGCTGGCCCCCTAAGACATGGAGCAGCCTCTCTGCAAGTCACAGAAGCTCAGAGATCAATGACGGGCTGGGGTCTTTACCCTCATGTTACATTGTTAGATTAACAAGGCCTATGTTATGGGAGAGGCAGCTGCAAAGGTGATAATGTGTCTTACCAAAGGACCTAATGCATTCTTTAGCCTTCTCCTTTATAAAACCCTAGACCCTATTGCAATGATAAAAGAAGCATATGGAGCAGAGTGGAAAGAACTTGGGTATCAGTTCAAGTTCCAGTCAGCTACATTCTAGCTGTGCGATTTTGTATTTAATTTCCCTGAGTCCCAAGCTCTTCCTCTGTAAAATGGCATACTAGCAATACCATAACATTCTTCATTATAATCATTATAAACACATTAATCATTATAAACATGATTAATCACTATAAACACATACACACAGTATTTTATGTCCTTAGTAATCAGCATTGGTGGTAGCAATAGTAATAACTGCTATCTCAGCCCAACTTCACAAAAGGAGTGGGAGGCCGAGAGTCAGTAGTGAATGGGCCTTTATAAAATGTACTAATAGAACATTTTATCAAAGGTACTATCCCATTTCTGTGATGGATACACACTAAGCAAATTCACAGTCCTATTAGGATTTACAAAATACAACCTAATTAGAGAAAGTAACTGGTCACCATGTAGTTCTTTTTTTTTGAGACAGAGTCTTGATCTGTCACCCAGGCTGAAATGCAGTGGTGGGATCTTGGCTCACTACAACCTCTGCCTCCCAGGTTCACGCAGTTCTCCCACCTCAGCCTCCCATGTAGATGAGATTACAGGCACAACCCACCATGCCCAGCTAATTTTTGTACTTTTTTAGTAAAGACGGGGTTTCACCATTTTGGCCGGGCTGGTCTCGAACTTCTGACCTCAAGTGATCTGCCCACTTCTGCCTCCCAAAGTGTTGGGATTACAGGCGTGAGCCACCACACCCAGCCACCATGTAGTTTCAAGATGGCAGCTAGAACACCAAATCAAAATTACAGTGACACCATATAGGAATATACCAACTTTGTTAAAGAAAAAAAAAAAAGCAATTCCTTCACAAAGAACTGTGAAACACACAGGCAATAAAGACAAAGCCCTAACCTGTTCTTTAGCTTCCAGCCGAGTTCATGAATCCCAGCTGGGTCATGGCAAGACTTTCTGGGTCAGAAAGCAAGAAAATACCCCAGCACCAAATTGACATCTTGTGACAGCTGAGCTGGACATGAGTGGTCTGTGGAGGTATGTTCAGATGGCAACCACTCCACTGAATACTTCTGAGCACAAATCTCAATTGTGCCCTGCAGTCTCCGCCTGGCTGGTCCCTTACACCTAGCCCAGGCGAGGTTCTCAGAACGTCCCCTTAGCATTCTGTGCACGGGCTCCTGAATGCCATTCTTCTCAGCACCTTTAGTGTCAACACTGATGTCCCAGGCTTCTATTAAAACAACTTTCTTAACCCTCCCTAATTTCACATTTCTGAAATCCACCTAGAGAGGTACTAGAGATTGCCTCTGTGATGCAATTTTCATCATGTTGTTCTATCACTATAATTATCTACATGGGGGGAGGATAGGGGGAACTGAGGCATGGACAGAAATAAAAACCTAGTCCAGGTGATAGCGTGAGTTAACAGAAATTAATTCAAACCATTCATCTGTTAGAATTTTAGGTCCTTAGGAGTGAGGGCATGTCTTATTTTAGTTAATATCCTTGGCTCCTGGTATAGTACCTAGAACATAGTAGGTACCTAATAAATATTTACTGAATATATATACTGACTATTTTAGTGATAAAAATCATTTTTTATTTTTAAGAAGCCAAGATAAAAGACAGAATATTTTTAAGAAGAATAAGTGCTATAGGGTCCCTAAGTTTGTTGCCATTTTCTTCATTTGAATTAGAAAATCATTTGAAAATTACATTGTCCATATCTTATGGAATAAACCTCAAAACGTGGCCTGGATTTTCCTTTCTTCTCCTTTCAAGGTCTTCTCCCTTCAAGGAGCCATTAGGAAAAAAAATCTTTTTTATATATTTTCAAGGAAAAGTAATTATTCCTATATTATGGAGAAAGGATAAAGAAAATACTCCTTTAAAACTTCTCACAATACACAGCATGGAAATTCTACAGCTTAGACCAAAATAAGAGAAACACAAACCTGAGGTTAGAAGGGGTCTTAAGAATCATATAGACATTCTCTCCTCTCCCCAGTCCTATGGTCAAAACCAATTGGTCACACACATTTTAATGATATTTAGTGGATCCATTTCCATTTTCCAGGAGGCTAACGCACCTTTCAAAGGTATCTTGAAAATCCTTATATAACTTCCTGCTCCCAGGAGTCTGTAGATTTTGCTCTTACCTTATAGTTGTATAAACTGAGGCTAGAAGTAGGGTCTCCCTCTCCACAATTCCAATAAAAGACATGAGAGTGAGGCTCAGTCTCTCTACTGCTCATGTTTTATTCAGCACACACTATCAGAGTAAGGATCTTTTGAGTTAGCCAAGCCCCAGGCCCCTCTTCACTGGGGAACCACTGCCATCCACCCAGTGGAGGTGTGCCCATTCATTTATGCTCCAACATCCGAGCCACAGCTGCATCTTCCAGCTTTGCTAATGGGTCTCAAACTGAACCCCAAATCTCTCTAGAGAATTTGAGCCCCAAAGGGTCTTGCATTCTTAAGGGCCTTGTACTCTGAAGGCCTCCACTTGCGGTTGGGTGCTCTGCAGTTGCCATCTTTGATTCTTAGTATTTTTATCTTTGAATTTGTGTTTTATAAGTGAACATGCACTGGCATCTAAAGCCTCAGCTCACTCATGGTCCTGCCTCCTCACCACCTCCCCAGGAGGGATTTTTAGGCACCTACACCTCACCCCTGGTGCCTGGGCTCCATCACCAGTGTCACCCTACTCCCAAGGTGCTGACAGAGTCATGTTGGTGGAGGCCTCTGCACCTGTACAGGGAGAGTCAGGACTGGGCATGCGCCCTGCAATGTCTTGGGGAGAGGCATAGTGCCAGCCATCCTGCACTCCCTGGACTGGCAGTGCTGCAGTGCAATTGCTGCTGACTCAACGGGGACCTCTCACCCACCCTCCATCTAGGTACCAAGAGTGCCCAGTGCAGATGTGCAATCTCCTGGGGACCTCTGCCCACTATGAGCTGCAGTGGCAGGCCCGTGGGAAGGGGAGATTGGCATCCCTACACCAGTCTGGTTAGTAGAGTTATTTTAGAAGAAGCCAGGGACACCACTGTTGACATTAGAGGTGGTGAGAATGGCATTCAGGAGTCCTTGCACAGAATGCTGAGTACCCACATGTTCCTTCTGGACTGGCCTCTGCAAATTATGAAGCTCACCCTGTCACTTCACCTAAAGATATGCCAACTTAACATCTGTGGGGCTTAAGCCTGCTCAAATGGGTTGAAGGCGGGGCGAAACCCAGCCTTGGCTCAGGCAGCCATCTTGCATTGTGTGTTCTTCCTAAGTGTCCAGTCTTCCTGGACCTTACCTCACAGTAGTCCCATCCCCTGACGAATGCCTGACTCCAGAAGTTTCTGAATGTTTGCTGGCTGCTGAGCTGTAGTAATGGAGCTGTATGGTAACAGAGCTGGAGAAGGCCCAAGTTTCTCTTGTCCCACTCCTTGCCTGATGGCACCAACCCCACCACCTCCCCAGGCAGAAGACTAAGCCAAAAACAGTTACTAAATGGTAACCACCTAGGAAGCAACTTGGGACTTGGAACTGGGCCCACTGTTACTTAATGCATCCTCTCCCCATCCGATACATGAACTTGGACACAGTCAAATCACACTCTAATGAAGTGGCAGAGGACATGGAAGTGAAAAAGAAAAACAGCTGACATATCTATTTTTCCTAAGACATAGAAAAATGGGCTGCAAACAGAAAAATGAGACTTAGCTAGGAAAAATGTAAACAAGATGTTTGGGGAAAGGCATCTAAAACCACCAGTCTTCAATGGACAGGAAAGACCCGGCTCCTCCCGGGTCATCGCAGAGAGCGAGTTGGAGGAGTGGGCAGAACAGAGCAGAGGGTGGCCATGGGTGGTGTGGGGCTACCAACGATGCATGCCTCCTGCCAAGCAGGCACCTTCCCAACCCGGTGGGAGGCACCCAGATGAGAGGGGTCACCAGGGAGAACCCCATCTTCCCAGCAGGAAGAACTTTCCACGGAGACCAGGAAGCAGGAAATCTGTAAATGCTAAGCTGCTAGATACCGTCCCTTTTAATGTTTTAGGGGTGATGACAATGGCAGTAAGAATGCCAGTGGAGTCAGTTATTGGTTTTTACTCAGTATCAGACACTGTCTTACAGTCTTTTGCTGCCTTCTCACATTTTACTTTCACCACAACCTGTCCACTTTTTACAAATAAAGAATTTGAGGCTCGAAGAAGCAACTAGCAAATGTGAGATCACACTTTGCACCAAGGTTGGTCTGCATCCAAAGCCCAAATCTTTCCCCTATTGTATTCTTCTGGTTTACTTAGCAATAGTAATAAAAATACTGATACAAATACTTATCACTTGTTGACTGCTCACGATGTAACCAGACACTTTTTATACGTCACCTCACTTAGCAACCACATCAACCATATGAAGTAGGTCCCCTGATTCCACCTGGATTACTATTAAGAGAACTGATGATCAAAGAGGTTAAGTAACAAGGCTGAGGGCACACAGCTAGTCAGTGTTCTAACAAGGATTAGAACCCAGATCTACTGGTAGAAGAGCTGGTGCTTTTAGACATCATGCTTTCCTGCCTTAGAGAGGTTTCTTACGTCCTTGCCCAGAGAAGAAAGCAGATGGGATCCATTACAGATTCAGATACTGGGGCAGTTGGCTTGGCAATCTCAGGCCATGTAACTGGGTTCTGCCACAGGGCCTCCACCCAACTGGGCCTTCCTCTCGACTATCCACATTCAACATCTAGCAAGGAGAGTGCCTGGCACTCGAGTGGATTCCATTCCCAAATGAGATATTCTTTCCTACCCCAGAGGGAAAGCAGCTGTGTTGCTCTGCCTTCCCAGAACCTGTGTTAACCAGTTTCACTCTAGACATTTGCTTCCGGAGATATCAATGTCTTAGAAGGTTCCTGTTGTTGGCATAAACCCAGGGCTGGAAATCATAGGCCACTTCCAGTTTTTTTTTTCTCTATGACTTTGAAAGGTCAGCCATCACCTCTAATGATGTGTACATCTCCTGTGAACCTGGAAGCTTTCCTAGATAAACAACAAAGCCTTACAAACACAACTTACTCCCAGGCCCAGAGAAGTCCTAATAAGCCAATGTTGGTGTGTGTACGTGTGATGAGACTCACGAGAAGTCCCCAAATGGAGACTGAAGAAGTGGAAACTCGGTGCTAATACTAATTCTTCATTTAGCACCGTTTCAGCCATAATTCAAGGGTGAACTGGGGCTTTCAAAAGGTTATGTTTATAAGGAAGAAGGAAGACAGTCCATGTCTGATTTGCTGAACACTCAAAACAAAAACAACAACAAATAAAGTAAACCTGGAACTCCTCCTGCCTGGGTTTTTGGGATTTTTTTTCCTGGGGATCCCTTGAGGGCATTTAAATATAATCCAAGAGATTTTTCTTCTGTGGCCAGATGACCTGGGCTGGGTCTTCGTGCCACCATTTACTAGCTGTATGTATTTGTATCTTAGACAAATAATCCCCATCTCTGAGCCTCAGTGGCAGCATCTGTAAAAGGGGGATACGTAATAACACAACCATCCTCATCAGTCCTCAGGAGGAATAAATGAGTTAGCCCAGGAGAAATGCTGAAAGCATTGCTAGACTTGAGCATGCCTCACAATCACGCAGGACTCATCAAAACGCAGATTGTGGCTGGGTGCGGTGGCTCACATCTGTAATCCCAGCACTTCGGGAGGCCGAGGCAGGTGGATCACCTGAAGTCAGGAGTTCAAGACCAGCCTGACCAATATGATGAAATCCCGTCTCTACTAAAATTACAAAAATTAGCTGGGCATGGTGGGGTGTCCCTATAATCCCAACTACTCAGGAGGCTAAGGCAGAAGAATTGCTTGAACCTGGGAGGTGGAGATTGCACTGAGCCAAGATCGTGCCATTGCACTCCAGCCTGGGTGACAAGAGTGAGACTTTGTCTAAAAAAAAAACAAAAAAACAAAAAAAAACAGATTGCTTGGGCCCCAACCCCAGAGTTTCTGATTCAGTTAGAATTTGCTTCTCTAACAGATTCCCAGCTGATACTGAAGCCCCTGGTTCGGGGACCATACTTTGAGAACCTTCAGCTTGGAACAATGCCCAGCATGTATGTGCTTGAAAATGTTAGCTGTCATTACCATTATCATTAATTCTGTTCTCCTTATAGCTCTTAAAGAGCCTCAGAGAAAGTCACCTTATTGCTTTCCATATTGAACAAAAATTTCCCGACGCTTCCAACTCAGTTTCTACTTCTCATGCCCACTGAATCACCAAGTGTTTCCACTATTTTAATACCACATTGTTTCCAGCATCTGCTCCTACCTTTTATGCCTCCCCCATCAATGCCCTAAGCCTGGCTCCTGCTATTCCTTTCTCATCTACAATGAATCACCAAATTCCATACATAGTGAGTTCCTGCAAATACATACTCATGTAGAATACCACACTTCCATGATTTAGGAGGAGTTCTGTCCCCCCAGAGCTTGAAAGGATTATGAAATCCCTAATTACACCTCATCTTCAGAGCTCATTTTTGGGTGATATATTTTCAGCCTTTGGTACCCATGTGCTCCTTTCTTCCACAACTGATGTGCAATAACCTGAGTCCAATGAGGATAAAGATTTGCCACTTCTGCAAGCCTATCAATTTTCATCTTTATCTCAATTATATTACGACCTGTGGTCAATTTCAAGATCCATTTTTCCCGCATAAACTCATAAAGTACAATAAAAGTACAATCAAAATACTCAACTAATTGCACAAAATTCAAATAATTGCTAAGGAGATTAAAAACGGCAAAGCTGCTGAAAAGTGACCTCTGGCAGGCAGCGAGCTCCACAGTGAGTAGCCCAAGACACCCAGGGATGCTTCTCAAAGCCCCCAGTCTGGCTCCACCTCATTCTCGCCCCTCACGGTGGCCAATGGGAGCTTCTAGGCCACCCCAAAGCTTACAGATTCCACAATGCTGTTCTTCTCTAAGTACTGGCCAAATAAAAAAAAATGCAACCTCTAATGACCTCTCACCTAAAAACATAACTTCTCCTCTGTCTTCTCACCAGATCCCCGTTCCACTTGTTCAAAGCCCCCCTGTGTGGATAGGCCTCAATTTTACCTTGAAAGAAGGGTGTATGTGGAATTCCTTTTACTACTCTGTTCACCCAATTAGCTCTTTTCCCATTTTGGGAGTCCTGCTTGTTAGAGAAGCCTGTCCAACTGATCAAAGAACAGCTGAAACTTCTGTCTCCTCCTCAATTTGGATTTAGAAATCACAAAAGTTACCTTCACCACTCTTGATCTTCTCTCCATCCAGCTTGCCAAGAATCCTCAGAAGTCCTATCTTTGTTCCCACAAAGTATAATTGCTTTTTCTGGGCCTGATTTAAAGTCTTTGCCATCCATTCAGGTCTTCAGTTAATGCTACACTCCTTCAGCTCTCTGCCATATGCTGTAAACTCTAGGGAAAACTGACCTCCTGGGACTCTTGCAGATATTAGCAGCAAATGGAAAAATAAATATATATGCATACATGCGCACACACAAATGCATCTCAAACATTACCACGTATCCATGACCTACTGACAACCGTGGCAGCTAAGTTTCCTCTCTTCCTAGTATTAACCCATTCAAAGCCACGGACTCTAGCCTGAGTTTCTGTTATCAAGTAAAACACCAGTTCCAACAAAAGGAATTGAACTTTCTGGGCTTGGGGGAGAAGCTTATAATACACACAACAAAGCCAGTAAATACAGAATGGCAGAAAGTGCGATCTGCAAACACGCCCATGCTCTGAACCACCAAGATACCTAATTAGGTAAATAGGAAAATCCAGAACGTTTCATATCATCAGTTTCAAAAATTACAAGAAACCAATCATCCCTCAGAGCTGTCATTAGTATATAGCATTTCTCTCGGAAACCCCAATTTTCCTTCCGGGCACAATTCAAAACAGAGGGAAAGGGAAAAAATCAATACTGGAAATGTCAGAGACTTTTCCGGCCAGTGCCTTATGGATGTCTCTCAGGGCTTCCGCAGATCTCACAGCTTGTCTTCTCTGTGTGCAGGCATGAGATAAGCACAGTTTTCCTACATGATTTCTCTTGGCCTCACCCGGGGTCATTTTCATTATTTCCCACTCAGGAAAGTGGGAAATGTGTTAAGACTCACAGAATGTAAAATAAGAACGTTCGCTTTCAAAAGCAGAGCCACAGAAAGGGCTGTACGAGTGGCAAGCTCGGAGGTGGGGGTCAGGGTGAGGAGACAGACTTGACTGCTGAATGCAGATGCCTGGGCATGGCCATCCGAGCCTCTGCAGTGCAGAGCCCAGCACCCAGGAAGCTCATCTTTCACCTTTCCCAACAGCCAGAGCCATGGTTTTGGTGACTTTCCTGTCCACTCCTGGGTTCCATTCCTCATCTGTCCTCAGGCCTTCCTTCTGCCCCTTTACTGGAGGAACACACTTTCTAGCATTCCTCCTGATTTTCCCTCCTGAAACGACATCTGACAGTCGAATGTGAAGGCTAAGCTCGCCTCTACAAGCCTTCCCTCTGGGACGTGCCTCCTTATATGGAGATTTCTTCTGTAAAATGAATGGTTTGAAACCAGCCCATTTTTAAGCAATAGCTGGTAATGGGCTTTCCAAATCTGAGTCTCTCTTGAACCACCTGCATGACTAGGGCCAGAGCCAGGGCCACCTACGTGATTATTCTTTGCATACTATTTTTCTTGTATCAATCCACTTTTTAAACACATAAATATGTTTAAAACCGAAACCATGGCAACATCATTTACACTAAGTGAAATGGAACTCAACGATCAACTCAATGCCAACAAAATAATGTTAAGAAATCCTAACTAGTCAGTGTCCCTAGCTGAAGACACTAAGTTCGAGGACTTCTCCTCCTTATTCAAACAAGAGAGATTACGAAGTCCTGAAGGAGGGGAGAGGACACCATGGTGCAACTCAAGATCCTCTCTAGCACAATCCCAAGGGTGAAAGGAAAATAAAAGAGGAGAGCAGTTTCTAACCACAAGGCCTAATGTTATTTAATGTCATTGCACGCATCACCTAAAATCATTTCAGTGATCTGTGGCAGAAAATC
Organism: Macaca fascicularis; assembly: GCF_037993035.2. Lineage (NCBI taxonomy): Eukaryota > Metazoa > Chordata > Mammalia > Primates > Cercopithecidae > Macaca > Macaca fascicularis. Next base: position 29,155,407 of record NC_088388.1, read on the forward strand.
CCTCCCTCTCTCCCAAGAAGGTTTACTGAGTATCACTATATTCCAGGAACTTTGCAGGGAGTGGAGAACCGAGAGAGAGAGAGAGAGAGAGAGAGAGAGAGAGAGAGAGAGAGAGAGAGAGAGAGAGAGAGAGAGAGAGAGAGAAAGAGAGAGAGAGAGAGAGAGGGAGGGAGAGGCAAGCAAGGCAAGCAAGGCAAGCAAGGAAAGCAAGGCAAGCAAGCAAGCAAGCAAGCAAGAAAGAAAAAAGCTGTGTGCCCACATGACACTTAAAATCTATTAAAAAACAACAACAACAACAACTGTATCTAGGAGAGCCTTGTTTCCAGATCAGCACCTTAAATAAACTTCGATTTAAAACTGTGAAAACCAGTCCTCGCCCCCACCCCTGGCAAGAGACTCTATTCCCATAGTAGCTTCTCTGATTAGGTTCCCGATAGGAAATGACAAGTGGTTATTAGTTTTTAAGCATCTGGCATGCTTTGTAAGCAGTATTAACCGCCCCCAAAAACCTCAGGGCTTCCCAGATAAACAAGTCCCCACCCAAACACCCTTTCCTATCCGCCCTAGGGGTAACCCCCAGAGCCAAAAGACAAACGACATTTAAAACCTGATTGAAACCACACCAAACCATGGAGCTTTTAAATGTCAAGGAGGATGGCAATTCAACTCAGCAGGTTTCTCCAGGACTGACTGAAAAACCACTTCTCTGTAGTTAGATTTTTAAAAAATCAATCAGTAGAGACGGCAAGAGAAGAGAATGAGGCCAAGACTGACCTTTGAGTCAAGGGCAACTGAAATGATTCACATTTGTGACTAATTATCTCTCTCTTAATCTTTATGTTTGTCCCTCCCTGAACAGGAGCTGTCTTCCAAGCAGCTGAGACATATGACCGGATTGAATTCCAGGCTTCTGTTGGGTCTTGGTTTGTCCAGATTTAGAGGAGTTGTCCGTGTGTGTGTGTGTGTGTTTAAACTGCCATGTCATTCTTTTAAAGTGCATGTAAAAGTTTAAGCTTCCTGAATCTCATAAAGAAAAATTATAAAAGGATGCCCGTACTGTTTCAAAACCTAAAATCTCTTTAAACTGTCTTAAAAGCATGCTCTATTTGGATACAGAATAATATTGCTAACCTGAAACCAAGATGTTATGCATTGTATGCTACTTTTCCATTAAAAGAGATGGATTACACCTTAGAATAACACATAGGCACTTATATAAATTTAGTAAGCACTTATTACTGTCTTACTCTCTCTGCTAGTCACTGAGCACTTTTTATAAATAACTTATTTAGTCTTCATGACAACTCTATAAGGTTTGGTCCTATTACTGTTGTTTCACAGAAAAGGAAATACAGAGAGGTAAAGCAACTTGCTCAAGGTCACACAGCTAGTAAGTGGCTATGCTGGGCACTGAACCCAAGCACTCTGCCTCTAAAGGCTGTGATCTTGACCACTACCCTATACTGCCCCCCTACACACTATGTACAGAGGGCTTTACATGTGTTATTTCACATAAAGCATATAATCTTTTAAGATAAGTTGTATGTTTAGTTGCATTTTACAGATGAGGAAACCGAGGCACAGGGAGGTGAAACAGCTTGCCCACTCAGCAAATGAATGAGAAGTGGGGATTCTGACTTCACTAAAGTGCTGTCCAGTCAGTTACTCCTTGTCACCCAACACTCCCCATTCCCTCTCTACCATATGACTTTGGATAGAGTCATGAAAACAGCTTGTGTCTGTGAATGAGAAACTATCCTCTGATTGGTCCTGGAACCTTAAACTCACTAGCTTTACACTAGCTTTATAGACAGGGGAGAAGTCTGACTGATCCAGACAGTGGATCCAGATGTGGTATGATTCAGGGTCCCCTGGGGGATCCCCACGGTCAAAACTATTTTCTCGGTAATACTAAGCTATCTGTTTTTTTCCCTTGCATTATCCACGTGTTTACAGTGGAGTTTCCCCAAAACTACATGACATGCAATATCATTACAAGTTGAAAGTGAAGCAGGTATAAGAATCCAACTGTCTTCTATGAAGCCAGACAATGCAGACATCTCCTGACTATTTTATTCTGAGAGTTATTTTTCATAAAAATGTAATTAGCACTAATATGTAATAGGCTTATTACTTAAATTAAGACATATTTTAAAGCTCTTCAGGTTTAATTTCTATAATGGTAAAGACAGACATAAGACAAATAATGGAACCATCCTTACTATTCTTTATTTTGATCCAGACAAGGATCAAAATATTTTATGAGTGTAAAGGGGTCCTGAGATCAAAATGCCTGAGAACTGCTGCATGGGACTGGGATCTCCATTAACTGCCGGGACACTCAGGCCTGGTGCTCCTCTGCAACGCACAGCACACAGCAGGGACTAGGGATATGTAATTTTGGCTGTTGAAAGAATGTCCAATTGTACAGTACTGGCCACCCCCTTTAGGTCCATGCCCCCACATGCATGATAATGACGGATGCTCATATCCACACAGCTTACCTGAAAATAGTCTGTAATGAATGATCCAAGTTCACTCTTCAACAGCCGCCTGGGGAGAAGGGAGAAGAGAAACACCGTCAAGCGGCCCTTGATGGTACAGCTCATGGTGACAATGTGCTCACCAGTGGCATGGGGTGGGACCAGGCCTGAGAAGTTGGGGACACTTTCTTAGGTCCTGGTCCCCCTGCCCCCATTGTTATCATGGAATTGCAGCAACGGAAATCCTAGAAGATGTGTTCCTCAGTTCACTCTGAGAAAGTAGCACTGTGAAGAGGGCAGCCAGCCACAGGAAATCCTAATTCTAGCAGAGCTGCTAAGGGCAGGCCAGGGCACCAGGCTTTATATGAAGCAAAAAGAAGAAGAGAAAGACCATCATTTTGCACTCCTCCACATTTGCAGAGCACTTTATAGTTTAAAACACATTTTTCATACATTCTTCAACCAAGGATTATAAAGTATATGTTGGGGGGGTAGGAGTAATTATTATTCTTCCTGTACAGATTTAAAAAATTATGCCTCAGAGAGTTCCCCAAAACAAGTCAGTGGCAGAGCCAAGATTTGAACCCAGACTTTGTGCAAAATCAACATCTTTTCCCATAACTCCACCCTGTCTCTCCTCTAAATCCAGAACCCCTCCCCCAACCCTGACTTAACATTCAACTTGGTACCATGGTTTGGGTGGTCTTACAACCCATGCCCAATGGACTGAAGCAGTCTTTAAGGTGGACCACAGCAGGGAGAACAGAGAGATTTTATTTATCCAGCAATGAATATGTGTTGAGTGGCTCTTTATGTGTTACACGTCGTTCTAGCACCAGGAGTTCAAAGGTGAATAAGACAGACAAGGTCTCTGCTCTCTTCTTGGGGGCTGATGGATAGATAGCATGTTAATAAATACACTCACAAGATGATTTCAATGAATCTTAAGTGCTAATAAAATACAAATGGAAAATAGGGATATTGACGCCAGCTCTCCTCTGTGACAAATAATGGAACCACCCATACTATTCTTTATTTTGATCCAGACAAGGTAAGGGAACAAAAAAACAAGAATAACTTGCTCCCCAGATCCAGTGAGTTCCCTAGGGAGTAAACCCTTCATGATTTCAAATGGTTTTCTTTACTCATCCCATTGGCTATGGCTAATAAGGAGCAAATGCTCAAGTTTCTGACAACCCTTGCTGAGGATTCACTCCCCCAAAACATGTTCACTCATGTCACTGAAGGATAAACAGGAGGTTACAGCAAGATGTTGTTTTGTGCAGAGAAAACAGGCACAATAAAATTAAGACAAAAAAAGAGAGAACCACACGATTTGAATTTCTGTGCCAGAAAAAGCCCTGGAAAACCACAAACACACGTTGAACAAAGAAAATACCTTCCTTTTCCCATGACAGAAAATATGTCTCTCGTGGATGCTGCATTTTGAGGGCCAATTTAATGGCAGTCTCATGGAGGGCCACCCGGTCAACACAACCCAGGGGTTCTCCCAGATGTGGGCAGGTCTGATCCAAGAGAAGGAAGCCTTTGTCAAAAGCCACTGGACTAAGAGCAGGTTGGGCATCACTAGTCTTTGAGGCAGAGGCTAGATGTGTCTCTCAGACAGGAAGCAGCAACCTATGGGGCAGCCTAAAGTGGATGGAGGCTTTGAAACAGGAAGAGGTAAGAAGATTGCTTCTGACCACAGGAGGGAGAAACACCTTCTAACAAAGTCCTCGTGGTCCTTGGGAAGTCTCAATGCCATAGGTGAAGAAGCCAAGCTTTGCGCACAAGTGGAAAAACAAGTCCTAACAATAGGCTACTTAGGGCAGAGCTTCCCAAGGAGGTATCTTGGGTACTCATGATGCTGAGGGACTAACATGGTTCTGAGATCATATAATATGCTGTGGAATTGGTGTCCCAAGGAACCCACAGTGGGAAAACACCGTGCTCATGAAGATGCCATGGGTAAGATTGAAAAAGAAAGAGGTCGGGGTTAAGGGGGCCTTCAAGATAAAAAACTATGGACATCCTCCTGGAGAGCAGCATGGAGGAGGGATCTATGCTGGTGTCGGAATTATGAGTTTGGGCTGGATATGATTGAACAAGTAAAGGTTGCCCCAGGCATCTCACAGTGGGATGCAGACAAGCATCCTGATGCTACCCAGTTGAGGAATCCAAGACATCTCCTCTCCTCCTATCAGGGAAGGCAGGAAGGGGCTTCACTCTACCCGGAGGGCGGAAGCCCAGGAGCCTTACATTGCAGCAAGCCACAGCCAAGGCCAGAATTCTGCAGAGGGTCCCAGGAAGAGAAGTCTAGGTAGAAATCAGCCTAACAGAGCAGAAGCTAAAGAGCAGACAATGCAACTTCCAAGACAAAGACTTAGCAGAAAGGACTCTGAAGCTAGAAGCAGCTATAACAGAGGTGATGAGATGGTAATGGGGAAGAATAAAGAAGTAGAACATGAAGAGGGGCCTTCCACCATGCTGATAGTGATAACTATTTCTTTACTGAGGAGGAACCAGACGTGATGTGGTCATCTGCTTTATATACTTTAAATATAATGGTCCATAGCCAGGTACAGTAGGAGAACCACACACTTGTTCTTTTATCAAATCTAGAATGCAAAGCCTTCTCCACTAGGTACTGTTCATAGACTTATCTGAACAGAAAAGACCTTACTGATCACTTAAGGCAAGATTCTATTGCTCTACGTGGGCAAGTCAGTAAGCTACACTGCCCTTATTCCTTATAAAATCCTGCCTTCTGTCTGGGCATGATAACATGGTTAGACAGCGTCACATGTCACATATGTGCAGAGTTTTTCGTTGCAGCAAAATATAGAAATCAACATAAATATGCACCAATAAAGTGCTAATAAAAAGATTATGTTCATCCAGGCAATGGAATTCTATGCAACTATTTAAAAAAGGGAGTGAAAAAGTGCTCTAAATAATGACATGAAAGATTTAAGTCATAGTAAGCAATGAAACAATGCAAGATACAGAACAGTGTGTACATACAACAGGCTATCTTATAAAATAGGAAGAAAAAAACAAGAATACATATTTTAGTTTATATAACATTAACACATTTGTTGGTTAATTCCACTCTTCCACTCTTATAACTTGCTGTTCAAGTCTGTATTACTATATGAATGGGTTTCCCCATAGGCCCTTAGAATTGAAATATATAGCTCCTTGATTTTTAAACACAGAGAACACAAATACATTTTATTTATTTTTTAATTCATTAGCTGTTTTTTATTGAGACAGAGTCTTACTCTGTTGCCCAGGCTGGAGTGCAGTGGTGCCATCTCAGCTCACTGCAACCTCCGCCTCCTGGGCTCAAGCGATTCTTGTGCCTCAGCCTCCTGAGTAGCTGGGATAGCAGGCACCCAACACCGCTCCCAGCTAATTTTCGTACTTTTGGTAGAGATAGGGTTTCATCATGTTGGCCAGACTGACCTCGAACTCCTGACCTCAGGTGATCTGCCCACCTTGGCCTCCCAAAGTGCTGGGATTACAGGCATGAGCCACTGTGCCCGACCCACATATGCATTTTTTTAATCATATGTAAAAAAGTACTGGGTTGTGTGTCCTCTTCTCCATGTCTACACGTAAAGCCTTGGAGAAGCTTGAAGTTGTTGCTGGAAATTACGTAGGGCAACACAACACTTTAGCCGACCCGATTCCCTGAAGTTTGGGGAAGATGCTGTCCTGCAGACACCACATCACCAGACCCCACTCCAGTCCACAGACCTTGTACAAAGTATCCACTATTATCAACTGTGTTTCCGTATGTATTTCTTATATACGCATAAAGAAACTCTGGAAGAATACCCAATAAGTTACTGTTACTAATACTTATCTACGAGGAAGAGAGAATGGAAAACTGGTTTCTGGGATACAGGGGTGGGAGACTCTACTGTATACCCTTGCTATATGTGTAAAATTTTTGAACCACGTCGATACAATCCTATTCAGAAACAAATTTTTAAGATTCTTAAGTTAATAACCACCACCAAGATTATTGCAGAATGGTCAGAAGCCCGAGAAAGAATCGCAGGAGTAAGTCCCTATCAAGGGCACATCAGGAAGCAGGGTGGCTACCAGCTAACAGAGAATCCCACAAGTCCTGGCAACCCACCAGTCCAGACCTGCCTCAAGCTGGTAACCCAAGAATCCTTTTTCCCAGGACTATAGAGAGTGAAGAGATGAGGAAAGGGGGCCAGGAGTCCCCAGCAGTGCTGGCTAGGCCAGCCTGTGAGCAGACCGTGGCTGAGTCATGTTGCAAATCTACAATCCATGTCTATACTCTGTTTATTCTGCTTGCATTGGTTTATAAGGAAAGAATGTTTCTGAAAAAACCTCTATCTTGTCTCAACTGAATTAAGAGAAGGGGATTTTCCACACCTCTGTTCCAACACACCATCTCCAGTGGAACTTGGCAGACACTTCCCCACTTAAAAGATACCTTCCCCCATCAAAAAAAGAAGGAACTCAGAGTGGAGACCCCATTAATTAATTATTTGACTCTTAACCATTTACTGAAAACAAAATGTTATGTGTTAGACATGGTGCTGGATGCCAGAAGAAAAGGATGAAACAGCTCAATGATTTCTCCTGTGCCCCACGAGAGAGTGATCTGGTCCACTCTTTTATAGGGCACAGGAGGTTCATCTTACCCAAAAGATGAGAATAAAAAATATCAAGGCATTAGATACCTAGGCCAAAATCACAATGGGACAATTCACCCTATAGCCTTACTCACGTTTACCAATTTAATTTGTAAAGGACAAGAAAGAAGAGAAAAGCTGGAGAGAGACAGCCAAATTAAAGAGGCTGTGGTTTGTGGTTCCCTAGATGCAGGAAAGATGAAAATCTTGATTCCTAACACCTAGGCCGTAAGCTCCTTGGAGGCTCAGGCCTAGAATCTGGCAGCCTCCCTTCCACTTTTCCCGCTCTATCCTAGGGTTGCTGCCCTGTCAACAGAAAAGCAATTACTTGTTAGAACAAACATCATCATAAGGAATAATAAACAAATTGCTCTTAGGATGGAACCCGGCATTTTTCTCCAATTAAAGTTCATTGAGCACTTACTGGGTGCTGGAAACCACTGTCAACAATGTAGGCGTTCCCACATTTAAGCCTAAAACAGAACTGTAAGCAGCAATAATAGCCTCACTTTTAATACACAAGGAAACTGTCCCGAGCAAGCACAGGCCAGAGATAGCATGTGTCTTCTTGTGACCAGGGAGCCCAGAGCTGCCTGGCTCTGCATCCTGGCAGCCACTTAGTAGCTGTTGTTAGCAATGACCTGGGAAAATTCACTGGTTCTTCATACTTCAGTTTCCTCACCTAGAATGTGGGGAGGATAAGGATACCTACTTCATAGGATTACTGTACAAGTAAAATGGGTTAATCCTCATCAAATTGCTAGAACGCTGCCTGGCCCACAGCAAGGCTTGGCAAGCATGAGCTGCTATGATTTCACCCAGGACTCTGAATCCCAGGGTCTTGAAAACTCCAGCCCACTGCTTCTCAGCATCTTCCTACAAGTACAGCCACACTAGCATTTCCTATGGCTGGGATTGAGGACCCAGGAGAAATTCATAAAGCGGGTAATATGTTAGGTAGGACCAGACCAGCTGATGAAAGGATAAGAAGGTAGGAAGGTGGAGGCAGTTTTGGAGAAGAGAATTGCCGGGACGTGTAACTGACATGAAAGCAACCCCTCAGCCTCAGCAGCCCCCATATGCCATCTGTTTCACATATTGGACCTCCATGCCTGGTTTCATTTGAAAACAGAATTCTACTGCTACCAACCCCCACCACAAGCCACTAAGCTAGAAAAAGGGAAGCCGGGAACTGAGGGTAATGTGAAGGGGACACTTACATGGGGCCTGACCAAAATGAGAAACTGGGTGTGAAGTTCAGCCAGAAGCCAAAAGGAGGCATAATAGGGGGAAAAAATGGGGAAGCACTGACTGGTCTACATGATCTCACCCTTTCTCCCTCCCAGGCTGACCAGCTGAGGCACCACCCCAGTTGACAGGATTTCCTGTTATTACACAGACCTGCGATCTCACGCCTCACCGTCTTGTCAACTCAACTTCCCACTCCTGTGGGCTTAAAGGTAAAGGAGGCATTACTAAAAGCTGGAGTCAAGCTGGTGGAGAGGCGCAGGGACAGCAGGATGGCAGCAGAGTAGGCAAGCGTGGAAGTGACAGAGGGAAATCACCTCGGACAGAGTCAGTCTGCCTTGCACACAGAGAAAGACCCAAGGTGGCGAAATCCCTCTCCTTGTCCCAACTCTCTTCCCACATGAGATTAAAGACCCAACTCTCTTCCCACATGAGGTTAAAGAGGATGAGGCAGCTTGCAAGAAGTGCTGCAGGTTAGCCAAGATGAGTTGGAATAACCATATCAGTAGTTAACATTTCTGTGCCATTTGGCAAGTAGGGGTTCCCTAGCCCTGCACCCTGGCCCTTTGGCAAGATCCGCCCAGACCACCTCAAGATCCAGGAACAGCAGAGGTCCTCCTCCAGAGTCCTGTGCCCAATGCTGTAGCCGGTCAGTGCCCATCCAGCCTGATTGCTGAATGTCCTGATATCACCCACCTCACTTCTGCGATAGGATATGTTTCAAGGAGACAGCTTCTCTTAAGTTGGAACAGACAGAAAGACTCCCTCCCCTTCTCTGGTCCATTCCATGGGAACCCATGGGAGGTGGTATCCTTGACTCAGGACATGGAGTACTCCCACCTTTTGGGTGTCTGCATCCTAGTGGGTGGCAATGGGAACAGTGAGAAACATGGGAGGAAACCGACAAAGAGCATTTATTGAACTCCTAGTTATGCGGCTCACTATGCTCAGCAGTCTGCACACAGAATCTCAAATTCTCCAACAGCCTCACAGGTAGGAGTGTATCCTCATTTTGCTGATGAGATTGATGCTCAGAGCTTTGCCAGGGGCATACACTGGTAGATCCCAACTCAAATGGAGGCCAACCTAACCAGGCAGTGGTACCCCCCATGCCACAGGGGCAGGCAGGCAAGGAAGGGAGGCAAGTGAGTGTATACTGTAAAGTCCAAGAAAGTCCCTCTAAAGCCAGCAGCCAGGCCTCAGCTCCCCTGACAAGCTCCATGCCAGACCACGAGTCCAGTGCCCAGATCTGACCTTTCCAGAGAGGCTGGAAACCTGGAGTTTTAGGTGAGATGTCCAGATTTCTAAACAACTTTTAGGCCAAACACCACATGCGCCGACCCCATGGGTTTCCAATCTGCCATTTCTAACAACCCTTCTTAACCTGAAAACCAAGTCTGTTTCTCAGCCACAGCAGATACAAGGTAGGAACACATCATCAGGCAGAGTCACCCAGATCAAGAAGAGACCTCATCTTAATCCCTCCAAAACTAGGCTTCTCAGAAGGTCAATGCCCCCCTCATGATCTATTCATGAACCTTTGCCCAGGTACATCAAGCCCAAATCTGGATAATGCCAGCTCTGTGTGGCTCTTGCAGCCCACTTACTAAGGGTTTAAGGACATGGGAGACTTCGGTTCAAATCCCAGCTCAGGCTCTTACTGGCTACATGACTCCGGGCGAGTTATTTCACCTCTCTGTATCTGTACTTCCTCCTTGTAAAACAGGGATACGGTATCTATCTCACAGGGTGTGGGGAGTTTTAAAAGAGTTGACATATATGAAGCACTTGGAGCCTGGCACATACTAAACGCTAAGCAAGTGTCTGCGGTTATCATTACCTCGTGGCATCAGGCCAGGGACTGGTCTATGATATCAGCCTGTGAGCTGGATCCAGGCTCACCTTCCTCCCGTCCCCTCCCAGCTCTCCCCACCACTGTGGGTCCCCCTCTCCTACAGTCAACAGACTCTGTTAAAGAGATGGAAAAATTGGAGGTGGATTTCCCTTTGGGTTTCCGGCAACCAACTGACTCAGAAGGAAGATATTTCAACTCAGACCTGTCAGAGATCAAACACAATTCTTGGAACCTCCTCTTTCCTTGAAAATCTCTGGGGTTTTCTTCATACCACCTCCTCCCTCCCAACAAGAACAGAAGCAGGGTGGTTGGAGAGAGAAGGAAAATGTGCGTTTCCTGTCTCAGGCCGGCTGCAGATAACTCATCTCTGGTTTCCGGAAACCTCACCTCTGAGCATTTATTTCTGCAGAGAAAAAGTCCTCCCAGGGAGTTTGAGGAGGCGGGAGGGCATGGAGTGAGTGGCGGTGGCAAGAATGTTAGATGCTCAACTGCCCTTTCTGCCTGCTCCCGCTTCCGATTTCAACTTGGGTATCACTTTCTCCTAGGTCTAATTATGTGCCCATCCTCCACAGGCTCCCAGCACTCCAGATTCCACCTTCACCCCTCTAAAAGCATTGCCTGAGAACTACCTGCCCAGTTCCTCTCTCATTCTGCTGTAAGAGCTCCAAGACACAAACCACCTACTCAATGGCCACCCCAGAATACAGCCCAGTACTCCACATTTATTCAATAAAAGAATCAATGAATCAATGGCCCCTCCTTCGACACACACACCCCAATACTCAAAGACTGAATAAGAACTTATAAGAACATTGGCAAGCAGGTTCTTCAAAGAACCAGCAAACATCAATCTTGCTTTTTTTTCACACTTTTCTAATTCTTCTCGGTCGCATAAAATCAGTGGGAGAGTTGGCAGAAAAGACTGTTTAGGGGGAGTGCACTCCTCTCTAAAGTCAGCTTAGCTGCCCTCGTTCCTGGAAGGGCTCATGAAACCCAAACCTCTAACCCAGACTTGTCCCTGCTGCCAAAACGCAGCCACATCAGGGGTGAGGGTGGAGAGGGGTGTTAAAAGCCGCACTAATACCCCACAGAGAATTCAAAACAAGAAGATTCCCAGAATCAGCCCGGACTCCAGCAGATGGAAATTTAGGGAAGCCAGAATTGTTGATTGTGATGCCTGGGGATTTAGCCAGAATACATCTATTCTGAAAGGTCATTGTCTTACCTTGAGAGAGATTACAACGTGCAAGCTATGCCTCCTAAGGCAGTTTCAATAGGAAATATTCTGATTTATGGTTTTCATATCAACAGACCATGTGCCCTGACTTTTACACAGGGCAACGCTGGCCACTGTATTGAGGTGAAACATTTCTGTCGGATTTTTTTTTTTTTTTTTTTTTTTGAGACAAAGTCTCACTCTGTCCCCACCACGCTGGAGTGCAGTGTGGTATGATCTTGGCTCACTGCAACCTCTGTCTCCCAGGTTCAAGCAATTCTCCTGCCTCAGCCTCCCAAAAATAGCTGGCTGGGATTACAGGCACACACCACCATACCTGGCTAATTTAGTAGAGACAGGGTTTTGCCATGTTGGCCAGGCTGGTCTCGAACTCCTGAGGTGATCCACCCGCCTCGGCCTCTCAAAGTTCTGGGACTACAGGGTGAACCGCCACACCTGGCCTGACAGATGTATCCTGTTGTTGTTGTTGTTATGGAGTCTCGCTCTGTCGCCCAGGCTGGAGTGCAGTGGCGCAATCTCTACCTCCTGGGTTCACGTCATTCTCCTGCCTCAGCCTCCTGAGTAGCTGGGACTACAGGTGCCTACCACCATGCCCAGCTAATTTTTTAATATATATTTTTAGTAGAGACAGGGTTTCACCGTGTTAGCCAGGATGGTCTCCATCTCCTGACCTTGTGATCTGCCCGCCTTGGCCTCCCAAAGTGCTGTGATTACAGGCGTGAGCTACCACACCCAGCTGGATTTATTCTTACAGTGTGGAGACACCTGCCTTTGGATCCAATACTGTGTTTTAGAACTTGACCTTCCTCAGTCCCAAGTTCTTCCTCATAGTTACTTCAAAGTCTATGTGCTAACATTTAAAATAGAGTCTATTTTCAAAGACATGTCTTAAATGGAAAGACCACTTATAATAATGACTGCATTACAAGACCCAGCTACATAAAACATCTTCCTTCCTAGTCATCCTTTGCATTGGCTGCTATTTAAACAAATTTGTATTTTCCAGGTACATACTAATTCCACAGATAGAAAGTGGCCAGGGTGGCTGGGATGAGTGACCCAAAGAACGTGATTTAGGCTTTGACCCCAGACTTGGATACTCCATCAAAAGTTTATTACCATTTGGCTTGAGTAGAATGGAGAACTGAGAAAGTCATTTCCTCTTGTTCTTTTCTCTGTGGAAAGGAGAAACAGCTGGCTCTCCTTGTAAGAACTTAGCCTCACCCAAACTTCAACTCCAGGCACCACTCTGAGGATTCTGTCCCAGACTCTCTAGTTCAAAGTGAGCTCACCTCATCCAAACTGCTCGAGAAGTTTTTTCTGAGACAGGATCTTGCTCTGTTGCCCAGGTTGGAGTGCAATGTGCATCGTCATGCCCAGTTTTTAATTTTATTTGTATTTTTTTGTAGAAACTGGGGTTTCATTATGCTGCCCAAGCTGGTCTCAAACACTTGGACTCAAGCGATCCTCCTGTCTCAGCCTCCCAAAGTGGTGGGATTACAAGTGAGAGCATGACACCCAGCCAAGAGAGGGTTATACACAGCACTATTCATGGGGAAATTCATCACATCAGCCTGTGCTTTCATGCACTATACTCACCCATTATGTATCACTTTACTATTTCTTAAGTGTTCACAGTAATAAGAATCATATGGCTAACATTTATTAAACTTTATTAAATCACCAGACCCTGTACTAAGGATGCTTTTAGCATTAGCTCAATCCTCCCAGTGACCATGAGGTTAGGGCTATTATTATCCTCATTTCATAAAAGACAAAATAGACTTAGAAAAATGAAGTCACTTGCCCAAGGTCACGCAGCTAGCCCAATCTTGATCCCTGATCTTTCTGAATCCAGAAACTGCTCTCTTCGGTTAAAAATTTCTATTAAACCTAGCACAAATCTTCTTGCATGTAAGAGGACTGTCACAACTGAAAAATGGGCTGAAGAACTGAGGCCTCTCTGTTTGCACATCTCTTTCTGACATCCCTACCATTCTGTGCCCCACCCTCTCCACCAGTCCTGCCTCAATCATGTTGAGTTGATAGATCTATTCTGCAAACAAGTCTTCCGAAAGGAAAATCAAAACCCAAGTGTCTACTTGAATGTAACCAGAGAGCAGCCTATTTCAGTGTTTAAGATGCTGGAATAAAGGCAGCTGTGTTTACCTCCACACAGGCACTTGCTGATGTGGGAGGGCTGGCTTTATTCAACTTGGGACATCCAGGTCACATTCAGTCCCTGGGAGATACTTCACATCCTCAGTTATAATCTGCGTCTCTGATGTGAAAGCCTATCTCCATCCTCAGGCCTTCTCTAATATAGTGTGGCTAGAATACCAGGTACAGAAAAATGGGGAAGAAAGCTCTGATTTTTTTTTTTTTTAAGCTTTGGCTTACTCTGGGCTCAATTTATATCTGGGCAAATAGTTTCAAACCTCAACCATATGTAGTTCCCACTAGTCTGAAAAATCACTCAAGACACAGAGGACATCTAGTAGCCCTAACTCCAACACTGGAAAGGAGGGCTGGGGGAGTGTCATGCTCCTCAGGATGGGGGTTAGTCACAGAATATGATAAGAGATGGGCTCACAGAGACCTCAGGAATGGAACGATGGCAGAAAAAAAGATCAGCTTAATCCCTCTGCCAGCATAAGACCTCTCTTTCTGACACTACAATATTGCCCAAAGAACAAAGGTGTTGCTATGCATCCCCCCAAAATTTATATGTCAAAGCCTTAACCCCCAATTTGATGGGATTTGGAGATGGGCCTTTGAGAGATACTTGGGGTTACATGAGGTCATGAGAGTAGGGCTCACATGACTAGTGTCCTTATAAGGGACATCAGAGAGTGAGCTCTCCCCATCGAATGCAAAAGAGGTCATGTGTACACAAAGTACACATCTGCAAGCCAGGAAGAGGGCCATCACCAGGAATGGAAATGACCATCACCTTGATCTTGGACTTCCCAGCCTCCAGAACATCAAGAAATACATTTTTGTTATTTAAGTCATCCAGTCTATGTATTTGTTATGGCAGCCCCAGCAGACTACTAGAAGTATCTAAGTCAGAAAGGAGTTCAAATCGTTATGCCACTGCTCATTGCTGTGTGACTTTGGACAAGTTATTTTATTTCTCTAATACATGATTTTCTCATTTATCAACTACTCATAACAAAGGGCTGTGGGGAGAGTTGAATGTGTTGATGTAGGAGGAAGGTACCTAGCATTTTTTGGGGACTCAACACCCCGAAGCAGCAATACCTCCCCAATGCATGCAACGACTAGTATCATAAAAGGGCAGCTTCTTGGCCATATTCAGTCCACAGATGTGTTTTGTTTGGCCTGCACCAATGTTTGGGGAAATTTGGATTTACCAACATTTAAAAGTCAGAAAATTTCACATAAACATCTCAATTTCCAGTTCTTCTGGAAAAATAAGAGATGTATCACAGGGCCTGTGTTCTGCCAGGGTAATCCTCTTTCGACAGAGGACAAGATCTCACCGCCCGGCACCCACACCAGCTTCACCCATTCAGAAGACCTGCTTGGTACCTGAAGTCTTTTGAGTTAGCAGCCCTTGGGCTACCTGGGCTAGTGAAATCTGGCTTGGCCTGTACTTATCCCAGCTGTCCACAAACAGAGCTTTTAAGTACAATTTCAGGATCAGCCTCCCAAAGTGAAGAACAATTAGCACATTCCTGAGTCACTGTTTTATTTATTTATACTTGTATTGTGAACTAAAGAACCTCATGGAAAGGCCAGAATTTTAGTCCTTGGAGAAAAATGAAGCTTGGCAATGTGGGGGTTGGCTGACCCAGATTTGCCCCTGTCACTCAACTTCTTGGGGCCTCAGTTTCCTCCTTTGTAAAATGAGGCCTTGGGCTAGATATCTTTTGTCTTTTTCCATATTTATATAAGATGTGAAATTCAAGAACATGGATGGAAATTTAATACAATTCTAAAGACTTTAATGAAAGTAGAGCTCTTAAAACACCCCATTGACCTTAAGGCAGGCCTTAACTAACTGTAAACAGGACCAGAACAATGGACTTGTTTATTGTTCTGCCCACTCCAGGGTTGGGTCTTTAGCCTTGAAGTTCTGCACTTAACATATCCAGAAACAAATGAATGCCAGGGCCTGAAAAGACCTGATGGAGGCCAGGCGCCGTGGCTCATGCCTGTAATCCCAGCACTTTGGAAGGCCAAGGTGGGTGGATCACGAGGTCAGCAGTTCAAGACCAGCCTGGCCAAGATGGTGAAACCTCATCTCTACTAAAAATACCAAAATGAGCCGGGCATGGTTGCAGGCGCCTGTGATCCCAGCTCCGGAGGCTGAGGCAGAGAACTGCTTGATCCCAGGAGGCGGGGGCTGCAGTGAGCCAAGATGGCGCCACTGCACTCCAGCCTGGGCAACAGAGCAAGACCCCATTTCAAAAGAAAAAAAAAAAAAAAAGACCTGATGGATCAATCTTCTATCCCTAGAAGATCCTGGTGCTCTGAGCCCTGCCTGACTTGCTGCTCTCATTTCACCAAAACACAGACCTAACTGCACAACTACCCAACTTTAGGTGCTCTACACATGTGGATGGGCCGCCTTTTGGTTCCTTGCTCACTGCAACCACAGGAACTTTGCATGCGCAGTTTCTACCAACTGGAGGCCTCTTCACCTAGGTAATATCCGTGGATGTTTCAGATCACAGCAGCAGCATCACATCCACCCTTCCTGGCCTCCTTGACAAAAATCAATCATTCTAACATATGCTTTCATCACATCAGCTGTGTTGGAGTAGCTGTCTTAGTTGCGTTGTTACATTTCACATGTGTGGCTAGTTGACTCATGATTCCCTTCCCAATGAATATAAATTCCAGGAGGGCAGGGTCCATGTCTGTCTTTGGTCCTTGTTGTCTCTCCAGTGCCTGGCCAACAGAGACGCACTGAAATGTTTGCTGGTAAGACACTTAGTAAAAGGAAGAACAGCGATAAAGCCCCAAGCAGTCTGGTTCCAACAACCAAGCTGAATTGCCTATTATGGTGCCTAATGGTTAGGAGGGGCACAATAAATGCTTGCAGAATAAATGACACCTGCCATCTATCAACCCTCTACCCCTTCCCCCACAAAACACACTACATACTGAACAAATGATTCTCTCTGGATCAGAAGTCTAGACAGATACAGGTCTCAGAACGCAACAGCCACGAAAGCAGCGTAGCTGACAGAAGAAGCAATAAGAGCCAAGCAGGGAAAAAACAAACAAACAAAAAACCCTTAAGGCTCCTAAGGGGGTAGCCCCTCTGCCCCTGCTCAGGCTTATACAGGAAAATGGCACCAAGTCTGGCCTGCCACATACCTGATGTTTTCGTTCAGAGCATAGAGTTCGTTGCTTTGCAAGCCGCCCCCTTTGAAAACGTTGATCACAGCAGTCTGAACGCTACAGGAAAAGAGAATAACCCCCGGTTAGAGAATCTCTCTTCTTGGGCCATTTCAATAGCAGCTCAGGGCTGAAGGTGGGTGGAGTGACCAGGAAGCTCATAGCACAAACCTGGTCACACTCTCCATCCATCCTCCATTTCCTCCTCAGTGTCCTTGGAGAGAAAGGAAGACGGAAGCCGAAAGGACTCAAAAGCAGCCCCCGCTTTCTTGCAAGCCGGCAGGTCTTCCTCCCTCACCTCGCTGGCGGCCCTGCTGGTGCAGCCACAGTCAAGCGCAGGCAGTGGGATCTGACTGCAGGAAACTGCATGGGCCTGTGAGATTCCAAATGGCATTTCCTGCAAGCAGAAGCTGACCCATGCCTGGGGTTCTTTCATAGCCACTGTCTTCACAGGGAAGCTTGGTGGCCTTGAACTAACATGAACCAGTAATTCCTTTCCTTTTTAACAGCACTTTCCTTGGAAGAATTTCCCGCAGGCCAGCCTTACAGGCCCCTCATATTTCCACTCCTGTAAGGTGTACCCGCAGCAGAGTCAGTCCCTTGAGAGGCCATATCAGGGCTTACTCCACAGCCTCTAGGACGACAGCCCAGTGTTTCAGCAAAGGAGCTGCTTACAATCTTGTCTGTATTAAGGGCCCTGGCCTTTTCTTTAAAGAACAGGGATCCATTTAACACCAAAACATTTTGGAACCCCCTCTCTCCATCCCTATCATCAGAGTCGTGCTTTCTGTGTCCATTCATTGAAAATATCCATAATGGGTTGGGCACGGTGGCTTAGGCCTGTAATCCCAGCACTTTGGGAGGCAGAGGCAGGCGGATCACTTGAGGTCAGGAGTTCGAGACCAGCCTAGCCAACATGGTGAAACCCCGTCTCTACTAAAAATACAAAATGAGTCAGGTGTGGTGGCGTGCACCTGTAAAGCCAGCTACTCAGGAGGCTGAGGCAGGAGAATCGCTTGAACCTGGGAGGCAGAGGTTGCAGTGAGCCAAGATCACACCACTGCACTCCAGCCTGGGTGACAGAGCAAGACTGTCTCAAGAAAAGAAAAAACAAAAAAAAAGAAAAGAGAAAAGATCCATAATGAGCCAAACTATAAAGAATTCAGTCATGCTTCAAAATAATGATGCATTTAATTTCTCCAAACAGTATCTATAAAGATTTGAAAAACAGTAGCCCACAAGCATATAAGACATAGTGCTGATTCAGTCTGCTCAATTCTTGGTGCACAAAAGGTTGGCTAGACACCTGACAAAACTCTGTGCCTCCTCTTCTAAGCACCTGTAGCTCACAGGTCTTCATAATCTTTGGTTTATGCCACTCATTTAATTTTTCACAGACATGTTTTATCTTCCCAAGTAGGAAGTGGGAAGTAGGTTACTTAAGGTTACTTATAGAAGCCCACTCTCGGATATGCTGACAGTTTCAGGTGTGACTAATGAGCATGACTAGTGACTGTAATTCCAGTACAACTGTCCCAGTCTGGTAAACTGACTCTGACAGGCCAGAGGCTCTCAGCGGTCTATTTTCTGGCCACTGAAACAAAGAAAGCTAACAGACACAATGGATGTAAAAAAACCTTCCTCTCTTGGCCAGGTGTGGTAGCTCACACCTATAATCCCAGCGCTTTGGAAGGCTGAGGTGGGAGTGATCCTTGAGGCCAGGAGTTCAAGGGCAGCCTGGGCAGTATAGTGAGACCCCAGCCCTTAAAAAAAAATTTTTTTTTAATTAGCTCGGTGTGATGGCATGTGCCTGTTGTCCCAGTTACTCGGGAAGCTGAGGCAGGAGGATCGCTCGAGCCCAGAAGTTTGAGGCTGCAGTGAACTATAATTGCACCACTGCACTCCAGCCTGGGTGTCAGAGTGAGACCCTGTCTCTAAAAAAAGGAAAAAAAAAAAAAAAATTTGCTCTCGTCATCATTTACCCCCATCATCACGACCTTCCCAGAATCAGCAGAAGCTCAGTCAGCCCCTGGATGCCTCCCTCCCTGCCATGGCCCTTGGCAGCCCTCCACCCCACATCCTGCGGCCTCCTTCACCTGTTCCAGGCTGAGCTGGAGCTCAGCTGCAGAGCCTGCCGAGTCGCTTGGAATCGGGGAAGGTCGCTGAGCACAGGGGAGCTCATGAAGCGCGGTCTAGGCCTGCGGAAGGAGCCCATCTTGTGGAACTCGCCGGGCAGAATGGGAGCGAAGCCACGGGTCATAAGTCCTGGTGACAGTTCAGCTTCACCTCTAGGAGCAGGAGGTTCTGAATGCCCTCGGAAAGGGCTTTTCCAAGGGCTGCCTTCAGGTGCTCAGGCTTTCTTAAAACCACAAACGTAGCCAACACCTGAAAAGAGAGGGCAGCTTTTATTGAGAACTCCTGGCCTGAGAACACCTCTTAGAGGAAGTTGGCTGGGACTTTCCAGCCTAACTACCCCCAAAACAACTGTGGTACCCAGAAATAGCATCTATTCCCTTGCAGGTTCCCATTCACAAGTTGGTACAGATCTCTTTTTCGTTGTAACAGTGTGGTCACCCTCAAGTGGGAAGACAGTGACAATGGGGCCAGGCTAAGGCCAGTCCTGCAGAAAAATGATTTCTAAGCTGTGCTAGACTCTGGTTCTAATATGCACCCATCAGTTTGGGCACTGCCTGGGTTTCTGTGGCCCATGATGTTGTGCAGTAAGAGATAGATTTTTTTTAAATGTCTCAAGGAGGACACAAGAGCTCCTCATCCTGGCATTGATGACCTTCCATGATACACCCTTACCATGCCAGTCTGAATGTATTGCTCAGTTTTTCTCAAAGTATCAGTGTCTCTTCACTCAGGCGCATCTCACCTTCCCTTACCTGCTATTCCTTCACTCATTTCAACAGGACACACTCACTGAATGTTTGCTATTTATTAACCACTGTGAGTTGCAGAACATCCAAAGATTTCTAAGACCAAATCCCTGCCCTCAGGGTACTCAGTCTATGGAGAAGATAACTATCTTTTCAAGTATTCACTCATGCAATTAATATTTATTGAGCAGCTACTATGCACAGGCACTCAGGCACTGGGAGCTATAAGCTGGCTCCAGAGGCCATGGTGCCCTGCCCCATGGAGCTCACAACCGGCAGGCACTCGTCTATGTCATGCCTGATCCTTCCACCACACTTTTGCTCATACCAACTGCTCCTCTTACCCAGAATTCTCTTCCTTTTTCCCTCTGCTTATTTAAACCCAACTCACCCTGCAGGGTTGGGTTCAACGACACTGTCCCCTTGTAGCAGTCGCTGGGAGACTTCGCGGCTTCACAGTTAAAGGCAGTGGCTTCAGGTTTGAGTCTTAACTTGGCCACTCCCAAGTTGTGTGACTTTGGACACACTGAGTCTAAAGTCCTCAGCTGTTACTAATGCCCACTTTCCAGGACTGGAGAGACGAAATGAGATCACGTGACATGGCCGGCAGACTGGCACAGCCATGGGCCTCAAGGACTGGCTATTTCCATTCGGATGAATTTCTTTCTTTCCTCGACACCTTTGGACCTGTAATTTCAGTCTCTTATTCTATAGTGACTCTAAAGTCTAAATGAATGACTTAAAAGGTGAGTATTAGAGTTCAGCAGAGTGAAGGACAAAAGGAAACACCACGAATCTCATAGTCACTTTTTACTTAGGGGTTTAGTAGGTTTAGCCCAGAAGTATGTTCACTGACATCTCTCTCACCAGCTAAGTCTGCTATGTCCCAAAAACTAATGATGCAAGAAAAAGATATTCTAGCCTTAAGTCAACCTTCAGGTTGCCAGGGGAGAAGGTTTTTGCAACCCCAGCTGGTTAGCATTCGAAGAAGGGGGAACCGAAGTCTCAACTCCAAATCAAACATGCTGTTGTGGTCAGAAGAGTGAGTTAGGCCACTCAGATGGGCACGGAGGCAAGCCATCGAGAGGGCACGGGAGGTGTTAGCAGCTGTCTGCAGGCAACAGGCATCGCAACAAGGAACTTGTGATACGAAGAGGCAGAAAAGAAATGACTTGTCCTGTCTCTTTTTTCTTTTAAGGAAAAAGCAGACTTATGTCCTGTTTTTCTGTACAGTCTTTGCCCCTTCACCCCCTGCTCAGAATGAGTTCAACAGTTTCGTTAAACTTTATTAACAAAAGAAGCATAACAGGCCTGTCAAGTTTCAGAAGGCCTCAGCAGCTTCATAAATGCCACTGCCACTTGGAAAGATCTATATAAACCAACAAATGAGATGATGAAGAAAGCAAGCCACAGAAGGTCCTTCCGTATCCTTAAACTGGCTAGCTTTGGGATTTAACTCGCCCAGTAAAGGTCACACTACAAAGACAGGATCCATTTCGCTGCCCTTCTTCAAATGGGCCTGCTAACTGCAATTCACCTGTGTAATTACAGGATATTAACTCCCTTTATGAGGATCTTAAACGAGTTAATGGAGCTGCCTCTCATTCCATGGCACTGGTACAGGGAAGTAGAAAAGTGAGCAGAATGGATCGTTCCAGGTGTTTACCCACCACCTTCCTGCCGAAACACCCACTTCTCCAGGAAACTGTAAGACACTGAGGATTGCAGGCTGGCTCCTGTACCCATCCACTTCTCAGTTAGTGTCCCCAGGCCGCCTAGTCCAGCAAAGCGCCAGGGCAGCTCCATCCACACACTCAGCCCCTCTTAAATAAGGGTCACTTTCAGCCTACGACTGTGGCTCCCGCGGACTCATAAACTGCAGAGTCACACACAACGAGTTGCCACTGACTCATTTTTCTCCTCCCGAATCCACCACTCTCAATGCTGACAGTTGAAGAGAATGTGAAGCTGTCTTTGTCTCCACCATTCCTACTTCTGGGCAGAGCCAAGAGACCTCCCCAGAGCAGCACAGGGAGGAAGGAGGAGGGAGCATTGACAAGAGTGCCCTAAAGGGAAATGATACACCCTGGGTTCACCTGCTACAGCGCTGGCCCCACCGGCGCAGGCCTGTCCTGACCTAAATCTGACAAGTCAGAAAATGACAGAACAGACGGGCCCTCGGAGTGGGGCCAGTCCAGGTCCCATCCACAGATGACAAAGGTATAGCAAAGAAACAAAGAAACTCATCCAAGGTACTCGAGGCAGGAGGAGAGCTAGGACTGTGAGAGCTGTTCCCCGACACCTGTTTGAGCATGTTCCCCAGCTCCCACCTAGGCCAATCTGCAAACTCCTTGAAGACAGACATAGGGCTTCATTCACCTCTGCATCCTCAAGACTAAGCTCACTGCTTAGCCTGTAATCCCAGCACTTTGGGAGGCTGAGGTGGGTGGATCACCTGAGGTCGGGAGTTCGAGACCAGCCTGACCAACATGGAGAAACCCTATCTCTACTAAAAATACAAAATGAGCGGGACATGGGGGAGCACGCCTATAATCCCAGCGACTCAAGGAGCTGAGGCAGGAGAATCGCTTGAACCTGGGAGGCGGAGATTGCAGTGATCCGAGATCGTGCCATTGCACTCCAGCCTGGACAACAAGAGCAAAACTCATCAAAAAAGAAAAGAAAGGGGAGGAGAGGGGAGGGGAAGGGAAGGGATGGGAGAGGAGAGGAGAGGAGAGGAGAGGAGAGGAGAGGAGAGGAGAGGAGAGGAGAGGAGAGGAAGGGACGAGAGAGGAGAGGAGAGGAGAGGACAGGAGAGGAGAGGAGAGGAAGGGAGAGGAGAGGGGAGGGGAGGGGAGGAGAGGGGAGGGGAGGGGAGGGGAGGGGAGAGAAGAAAAGAGATGAAGGAAGATATAAGAATTAAGAAGACATTGGCTAGGCCGGGCACAGTCGCTCTCATCTGTAATCCCAGCACTTTAAGAGGCCAAGGCAGGCGGATCACCTGAGGTCAGGAGTTCGAGACCAGCCTGGCCAATATGGCAAAACCCTGTCTCTACTAAAGGTACAAAAATTAGCTGGGCATGGTGGTCTGTGCCTGTAGTCCCAGCTGCTCAGGAGGCTGAGGCAGGAGAATAGCTTGAACCTGAGAGGCGGAGGTTGCAGTCAGCCAAGATCGCACCACTGCACTCCAACCGGGGCGACAGAGCAAGGCTTCAATCTCTCTCGGAAAAGAAAAAAAAAAAAACAAAAAAGGCATCGGCTGCCTGGCTGCCATGAAGCCAAGCATTGTCTCAATACATAAACTTCCTCAACCCTCACAAAATACCACTTGAGCTGGGCACAGTGGCTCATGCCTGTAATCCCAGCACTTTGGGAGGCCAAAGTGGGCAGATCACAAGGTCAGGAGTTTGGAAATCAGCCTGACCAACATGATGAAACCCCGTCTCGATTAAAAATACAAACATTAGCCGGTGTGGTGGTGCACCTATAATCCTAGCTACTCAGGAGGCTGAGGCAGGAGAATAGCTTGAACCCAGGAGGCAGAGGTTGCAGTGAGCTGAGATCGTGCCACTGCACTCCAGCCTGGGCGACAGAGCAAGACTCCATCTCAGAAAAGAACAAAACAAAACAAAACAAAACACTTGAACATCAGAGAAGTTAAGTAACCTACCCAAAGTCACACAGCTAGTGAGTGACAGACCATTGACTGGTGCCTCATTCCCTAGCCCACTCCCACTTTTCCATGCTACCAAACTCAGTCAGAAAACCAGAATTGAAGCCACTAAGTTAGGAACCAAATTTCATATCAAAAGTTCAATCTCATGCCCCTGAGATAAATAAACTGGCATAAGGAACTCTATGACCATACTTGATGGGGCAAGAGGAGTGGTGAGAAAGGATGAAGGAGAAAGCACAGCTGCCTTAGACACCCACTCCCTACTAGCTGTGTAACCTTGATCAAGTTACTCGACCTCTCTGAGTCTCAAATTCCTCCCACATGAAATGACCCTGAGTGACTGCCTGAGGGTTAGAGGAGGATTAAGTGAGTAAATATTTGTCAAGCGCTTAGAACTGTACCTGGCAAATAAGTGCTACCTAAGAGCTCGTTCAATAAATAAAATCATGTTGTTGCAGTTATTCCTAAACTGCCAAGCTGTGACAGAAGTAGGGATACAACAGCAGCTCCCTCTGCTTCTGGTAACCCAGTGGCATCTGGAAATACTCCACTGAGGAGCAGACAAGTCCTCTGAGCCCCCATCCCCATCACAGTACACCCAGGCTTGCCTCCTTAGCCCTTTGATAACTCATGACGTTATTTACTGATCCTACACCTCTCTGTAGCAAGTTCCTCAGTTTGAAAGTGTTTTTCCACCCACAGTTGTGCTTCTAAGTCTTACCTCAATCCTGTAAGGCAGATGGAGCAGACAGTCTGTCACAAATTAGAAAACTGAGGCCTGAGCAGGTGCCTGACTCGGCCAAGGCTGGATAGCTGTCAGGTCAGGGACTCAGCCCCGGCCGGGAGCCTCCCAGCCTCACACCTGGCTCACTGTTGAGCCTGCCAGGAGATTCCTTTTATCTTTTTTCCTATATATTTCAAAATATTTTCATTATGAAACATGCTTTAAGAGTTTATACACACACAAACATATATTTTAAATAATAATAGTAGACCAGGCATAGTGGCCCACGCCTATAATCCCAGCACTTCGGGAGGCTGAGGCAGGAGGATTGCTTGAGCCCAGGAGGGTGAGACCAGCCTGGGCAATGTAGTGAGATCCTGTCTGTACAAAAAATAAAAATAAAAATGAATTGTTCAGCGATGGTAGTGTTTGCCCGTATTCTTAGCTACTCAGCAGGCTAATCGCTTGAGCCCAGGAGTTCGAGGTTACAGTGAGCTGTGATCTTGTCACTGCACTCCACCCTAGGCAACAGAGCAAAACCCTGCTTCTATTTAAAAAAAAAATGAATAAATAAATAATGATAATAAACTAGTACCTACTTAAGAAATAGAATGTTACCTTGGAAACTCTATGTGCCCCTATTTTTCTGATAATAGCATACTTGGTCATATATTACAAAAAACATAAGAATTCACATAACTCTATAACATACATAGTGAAAGGCCTCTTTCTAGCCACTTAGTATAAAGCAGCGCTATCCTGTAGAACTTCGAGATGACACAAATGTTCTGTATTTGTGCTGCCCAATATGGTAGCCACTAGCCATATATGGCCATTGAGAACTTGAAATGTGGCTAGTGCAAGTGAGGAACTGAATTTTAATTGCATTGAATTTTTAATAGCTGTACACATGTGTACACACACATTCTTGTTAATATGCTAATAAGAATGAGTAATGTTTTTCTTTCCTTTTAATAACACGTCATGGCCATCTTCCCATATCACTACATATTGATCTACTTTATTATGTTTAATGGTAGCTTGACTATTCCATTTAGGAGGTATTACGTTTTATTTAACTAGTCCCCTATGGGTAGATATTTAGGGAGTTTCTCCTTTTTTTGTTACTGTAAAGAATGAGCGTATCTGTGGGTCTTAGGGATGACATGACCACGTTTGTAAGGTGCCTTCTCAGCAGTGGAACTTCTGAATCAAAGGGCCCAGAAAGTCTTGCTATGACTCTAATACCCACCCCTACCAGAGCCTAGAAATAGCATTGCAGAAAAGATGTTGAGAAGTATAATGCTTATAGCTCTGAAGGATGTACAGCCACAAGTGTGTATCACTCAAGAGCTTTGGGGGCAGATAAACCCTAGAATCAGTGGTCACTTTGCCATTCGCTCACTGTGGTAGGCAGAAAAACATCTCCCGACCCCCTACAAAGATACAGTCACTTGTCACCAAAACTTGTGGATATTATCTTATATGGCAAAAGATGCGATTCAGATAAGAATTTTGAGAAGAGAAGCTGGTCCTGGATTATCCAGGTGGACCATAAACACAATCACATGTGTCCTTATAAAGGGGATGCAGAAGGTACTAGGGACAGAAGAGGAGAAGACACAGACACACATAAAGAAGAAGGTGATGTGGAGACAGAGGCAGAGACTGGAGTAATGCAGTCACCAGGAGCTGAAAGAGAAAAGAAGCAGATTCCCCCCTACAGGGAGTACAGCCCTGACCCACTTTAATTCTGCACTTATGGCCTCAAGAACCATGAAAGAATATATTTCTGTTGTTTGAAGCCATGAAAGCTGTGGTCATTTATTATAGCAGCCACAAAAAACCAATACACTCACAGTATGACCTTGGATACCTCTGAGCTGCAGTTTCTACATCTCAAAAGTGGGAAAAGGAAGAGTTACCTTGGAGAGTTGTGGTGACCAGAAAGATTGTCTATGAAATACTTTGCATGGTTCCTGGAACTGTACAGGTGCTACACACAGGTGCAGTGGAGGCTGGGAGAAAAGTCACCCGAGACAGGCTGGTGTCACCACTTCCTGTGGAGCACTGAGCAGGTGATTTAGGATTTGCAAGATATTGGATGAGATGACTCAAGTAGGACTTAGAATGCTCCTTGAACATAGCAAGTGCTTGATAAATGCTACCTATGGTTTATTGTATTGCCTCCATTACTGTGACCCCTGTATTAGCCTGTTCAAACTGCTATTACAAAATACAGCAGCCTGCATGGCTTACACAACAGAAATTTGTTTTCTTGCAGTTCTAGAGGCTAGAAGTCCATGATCAAGGTGTCAGCAGGGTTGATTTCCTTTGAGGTCTCTCTCCTTGGTTTACAGATGGCTGCCTTGTAGCCATGCCCTCACATGGTCTTTCCTCTGTGCACTCATGCCCTTGATGTTTCTCTTTATGTCCAAATTGCCTCTTCTAGGACACACACACAAAAATGGAAAGACATTCCATGTTCACTGATTGAAAGAATCAATAGTATTAAAATGTCCATACTATCTAAAGCAGTCTACAGATTGAATGCAATCCCAATCAAAATACTAATGACATTCTTCACAGAAATAGAAAAAAAAAATCCTAAAATTTATATTAAACCAAGAAAGACCCAGAATTGCCAAAATCTTCCAGAGCAAAAAGAACAAAACTGGAGGAATCACACTACCTGACTTCAAATTATACTACAGAGCTGTAGTAACCAAAACAGCATGGTACTGGCATAAAAAACAGACACACGGATTAATGGAGCAGAATAGAGAACCCAGAAACAAATCCACACATTTATAGTAAACTCATTTTTGACAAAGGTGCCAAGAACATACACTGAGGAAACAACCGTCTCTTTAATAAATGGTGCTGGGAAAACTGGATATTCATATGCAGAAGAATGAAACTAGACCCCTATCTTATATATAAAAATCAAATCAAAATGGGTTAAAGACTTAAACCTAAGACTTTATACTATGAAACTGCTAAAAGAAAGCATTAGGGAAACTCTCCAGGACATTGGACTGGGCAAAGATTTCTTGAGTAATACCCCACAAGCACAGGAAACCAAAGCAAAAATGAACAAATGAGATCACATTGATTTAAAAAGCTTCTGCCCAGCAAAAGATACAAATCCACAAAGTGAAGAGACAACCCACAGAATGGGAGAAAATATTTGCAAACTATCCTTCTGACAAGGGATTAATAACCAGAACATATAAGAAGCTCAAACAACTCTATAGGAAACAAATCTAATAATCTGATTTTAAAATGGGCAAAATACCTGAATAGACATTTCTCAAAAGAAGACCTACAAATGGCAAACAGGTGTATGAAAAGATGTGCAACATCATTTGATGTGGTTTGGCTCTGTGTCCCCACCCAAATGTCATGTTGAATTATAATCTCCACATATCAGAGAGGGACGAGGGACCTGGTGGGAGGTGATTGGATCATGGGGGCAGTTTCCTCCATGCTATTCTCATGAAAGTGAATGAGTACTCATGAGATCTGATGGTTTTAAAGTGTGTGGCAGTTCCCCTCTTGCTCTCTCTCTCTCCTGCCACTATGCTTCCCCTTTGCCTTCCCCCATGATTGTAAGTTTCCTGAGGCCTCCCTAGCCATGCAGAACTGTGAGCCAATTAAAACTCTTTTTGTTATAAATTACCCAGCCTCAGATAGTTCTTTACAGCAGTGTGAAAATGGACTAATATATCATTGATCATCAGATAAATGCAAATCAAAACTACAATGAGATATCATCTCACCCCAATTAAAATGGCTTTTATGCAGAAGACAGGCAATAGCAAATGCTGGTGAGGATGTGAAGAAAATGGAACCTTCATATACTGTTGGTGGGAATGTAAATTAGTGCAACCACTATAGAGAACAGTTTGGAGGTTCCTCAAAAACCAAAAAATAGAGCTACCATATGATTCAGCAATCTCACTGCTGAGTATATACCCAAAAGAAAGGAAATCAGAATATAAAGGAGGTATCTGTACTCCCATGTTTATTGCAGCACTATTCAAAATAGCCAAGACCTGTATGCAATCTAAGTGTCCATCAACAGACTAAAGAAAATGTGGTACATATACATAATGCAGTACTCTTCATCCATAAAAAAGAATGAGATCCTGTCATTTGCAACAACATGGGTAGAACTAGATATCATTATGTTCAGTGAAATAAGCCAGGCACAGAATGACAAACTTCACATGTTCTCATTTATTTGTGGTAGCTAAAATCTAAAATGATTGAACTCACGGAGACACGAAAATGATGGTTACTAGAGACTGAGAAGGGGTATTTGTGGTGGGAGGAAGGGGGGATGTTAAACGGGTACAAAAATATAGTTAGGTAAAATGAACAAGATCTTGTATGTGATAGCACAATAGGGTGACTACAGTCAACTGTATTTTAAAATAACTAAGAGTATAATTGGAATGTTTGTAAACAAAGAAAGGAACAATGCTTGAAGTGATGGATACCCGATTTACCCTCATGTGCTTATTGTGCATTTCATGCCTGTACCAAAATATCTCATGTACCCCCTAAATACACACACTAAGTACCCACGAAAATTAAAAATTAGAAGAAATGTTCTATGCCCAATGTCTCTGAGTTAGAGAAACTAGAATTTTGGTCCATATTCCTTTCTGAAAGACCAATGCTAGTTACATTAAGAAAAATTCCCTTCAAAAGCAACTTAAAAGTTTTGGTGCTGGCACCTCAGTTATCTGGAAAGCCCAGGCCCTGGGTCCAGGAAATTCCGTGGCAGTTACAGAGTTACTGGGAGGTATCACAGGCCTTGCTAACACTCAGCTCACATGAGTTTCTTCAAAAACTTCCACGATGTGTTTCTTGGAGAAAACAGAATGTGTCATCTCACTTTCTCCTCACAGCTGCCACGGCCAGGGCATAGAGATGGGGCAAAGCCCTGCCTACTGGGGCAATGGGTAGAGGAAGATGCTGCACTTAGTGGAAAATGCAAATGAATTCCACTAGGGCTCCAACCTTTGACTCTGAAAAGGGAAGTAGAATCGTGGCTCAACAACTTAAAATAAAGAAGTAGGTGGCTTATAATAACTCTGAGGCTTCCAGGAAAAAGCCATTCTGAGTGTAAATAACAAAGAAGTCAAAGAAAACAGCCATGCCATCTGATGTGACTGCCTGGAAAACAAGGAGACACTAGTTCCCAGGGAAACAAGAGAGATGGCCTCTTTTACACATAACCCTCAGAAGCTTCTGCAGTCAGAAAGCCTAGCATGCAAATCCTTCCCTGGCCCATGAACACAGGAATGACCCAATGTCCTTCCACACCACCAGGATTTAGATAATGATCGGTCAAACTCAACTGATCCATTCTCTAATTGCAGTCAGAATGGTCTTTCTAATGACAACCTTGATGATCATGATAGCACCATTTACTGACTGCCAACTGTGAGGCGGGCACTTGCCATGTATTATCTCAGCATTTTAAAAATGAACTTACAGGGTCTTGACTTTTAGTGAAATAGAATAGAAAGTATTAGAGTGCATCACATCTGGAGAAAACAAATATCTTCATGTTTACTGGGTTAAAATGTCTCATCTATTTCACACCTCATATGGCACTCAAAACTACATGAAAGCACCTGTTTGGGAGTACCTGTGTCTGATCTTACAACCACCAGAAGGTAGGTGCTATTACCAGCCCCAGCTTACAGAGAAGCAAATGGAGGTGTCTAATGTTTAACTGGTCTCAGGTCACACAGCTCATGAGAAAGGATGCTGGGACTAGAACCCAACAGTCCAGAGCCCACCATGCTTACGTCACTCTTTGCTGCAATGCCTTCAAATGTTCCCCACAAGTCTTAGAATAAATTCACAAACTCCATCCTCACAGCCTCACTTCTCACCACTCTGCAGTTCCTCTCATTGGCCTTCCTTCATGTCTTCCACCAGCACCTGCTCTGCCCCGCCCCAGGATCCTTCCATGTGCTGTGGCCTCTATGTGAAATATTTCCCGCCCTACTCCCCAGGTTCAAACCTGCACCCCCTTTATAGCCCACCATCACTCGCTCAGAGAGGCCCTCCTTTCTCCTCACCCCTGATTAGGTTCCATTACCCCCAGAGAGCACCCTCCCTACCTCCTTCGTCATCTTGTCATAATCCGCCTTAATAAATGACTACAGAATTATTTGTTACAGTTTTGTGAGGCCCATAAGGGCGGGCACTATCTGTCATGTTCTCAGGTACATCCCCAGGGCTTAGCACAGGGCTTAGTGAAGCAGGAATTCCATAGATGTTCTCTGAATGAGTAAATGAGCCAGGTGTATGTGAAGCATCACTGCTAAGAGACAGCAACTATAAGTAGGTGTCGGCTCAGAACACCAACATTTAAAATTACATGGGCATTTTGGGAGGCCGAGGCGGGTGGATCACCTGAGCTCAGGAGTTCAAGACCAGCCTGGCCAACATGGTGAAACTCTGTCTCTACTAAAAATACAAAAGTTAGCCAGGCGTGGTGGCGGGTGCCTGTAGTCCCAGCTACTCGGGAGGCTGAGGCAGGAAAATTGCTTGAACCCAGGAGGCGGAAGTTGCAGTGAGCCAAGATCGCGCCATCGCACTCCAGCCTGGGTGACAAGAGCAAAACTCTACCAGAAAAAAAAAAAAAAAAAATTACATGGGGCTTCACCATGGGTAAACACCAGGGTATTGAAATCTGACTCACTTGGCTTCAAATCCAGCCTCTATAGCTTATTAGCTGGATGACCTGCATACGTTCCTCATAGGCTCTGAATTTTCAGTGTCCTTGTCTGTCAAATGGTTGTAATGCTTAAGTGCATGTTGTTAAGATGAAACTGAGATAACCTAGATCATGGCCTGGCCGTGAGTAGAGGCCCAAAAAGCTATAGTTATTATTAATATTTTTAAACAACATTGTGTTCTTTGCAAAACTCTCTTAGGCTTCACAAGGTGATGGGTGGTGGGGTTGGGGGAGACAGGCACTCGCACGCGTCGTTGGAGGGAGAGCACTCTGACTTGCCTGCTGCGGAAGGAAATGTGACAAGATCTATCTAAGTGACAAAGGCCATACCCTCTGACCCAACAAATCTATTTCCAAGAATTTTATTCAAGGCACATCAAGTGGCTTATGTAACATGGGTTTTACTGCAGCCTTGTTTATAACAACAATGAGCTGGAAATAACCTAAGTGCTCCCCCACAGGGAACTGGCCATATGTAAACTATGGTGTCCCATATACCGGAAGGCAAAGCAGCTCTAAGAAAGAGCTGACCTTGGGCCGGTCGCGGTGGCTCACACCTATAATCCCAGCACTTTGGGAGGCCAAGGCGGGCGGATCACGAGGTCAGGAGATCGAGACCATCCTGGCTAACATGGTGAAACCCCGTCTCTACTAAAACTACAAAAAATTAGCCAGGCGTGGTTGCGGGCACCTGTAGTCCCAGCTACTCAGGAGGCTGAGGCAGGAGAATGGCATGAACCCGGGAGGCGGAGCTTGCAGTGAGCTGAGGTCTTGCCACTGCACTCCAGCCTGGGCGACAGAGCGAGACTCCATCTCAAATAAAAGAAAAAAAAAGAAAGAGCCAAACTTGAATGAAAGAAAGGCTAAACACAGAGCCATGCGTACATTATGCTACCATCTATGTAAAAAAGATAAAAAAGAGCATTTACCCTTTTCATTGCATGTGCGTAAAATGTCTCTGGAAGGGCAAACCGGCAACAGGTAACACTGGTTTCCCCCAGGGCAAGGAGCTGGGTAGCAAGGACACAGTAGGGAAGTCTTTTCTCTACAAGCCCTTTTGGACTTTTTGAATTCAGAAACATGAAAATGCCTTACTTCTTCAAATAAATAAGTGTAAAGGCAATAGTGGCTCCCCTAACCTCCCTTCCACAAAAGGAAGACAACAAATAAAGGTCATATGATTTCTTCAAAGTCACCCAGCTGTTAGGAGGAAGTCAAGATTCAGCTTCTGATCCCAAGCAGGACTCTAGCAATGACAGTTCATTCATTTGACACCAATTTTATTTATTCAGCATTTATTCCACAACAGGAGTGACCCTGTGCAGGAACATATGCGCTAGCAAATAAACACTGGCAGGAAAAGTCGATGAAAGGAAGAACCAATTTCTTTTCTTTTTTCTGCACTATGCATCATGAACAGGCCAAAAGGGCCAGGCTGGGACCAGCTTAGGGAGTGAGGCAGGTGTGGACAGTAAGCTTGGTTTACTACCAGCACCTGCCCTGGCTAAAGGAGGCAGCCGCTACTCAATCTGATCTGGTGTTTGCCATCTTCGGATATAAGCCCGGTTTTGCCAGATCTGATATTTCCCAGGAAAAGCCAAAAATCCAAATTTTTAGAAACGTGCAATCACTGGATTTGTAAGTGTTGGCAACTAATTCACCAGGCCAACCAGCACTTTGAAGGCCAAACATGTAGGTTTATGACCTTTACCCCCATCACAGCTGCAGCCTCCAGTCTTCTCAGAGCTTTTATGCGGGGCCTAAGCCAGGTATAAGGTAAGCCCGCACTAATCAGTCCCTGTGGCCTTGGGCAAGTCACTTCACTTCTCTGGGTCTGCTGACTCACCAGTTAATTAACGGTTTGGCCCAGCTGATGGCCACGATGTTCTTTCACCATCTCTGGCTGTGCATTCAGCCCCTACCCTGGGAGCCATACACACCGAGAACCTTTGAGAGAGGAGGCAGGGACTGACACCCTAACACAACACAAACTCAGAACCCTCCCTCAGCCATGCTTGAACTCCCACCTACCACATTATCGAATTCACCAGCCTCTTAACTTAGCGGCTCTCTGTCTTAACTCACTCTCAACCCATTATCGATGTCTCTATGAAGCCTCACGTATGACATACTCCCTCCCCTATGTATTATATACACACCCAGATACAGGGTAAGTCAGCAGCACCCAAGATATTGCTAAAGGAAACACACAGAAAGCACAACCCTCCAAGCCAGCAGAGGAGACTAGATCTGGACCCCACGCCTGCCCCAGGGCCAGACCACTAGATGGAAACTAGATCACAAGTAAATTTTCAAAAGTGGTGGGTTCATTTGGTCAAATCAATTGTTTACCATGGCTATTTTATTATCATTATGACTGCTAATTAGAATAATATTAACTATCATCAGAAGCTGGCCAGGATGGTCAGGACTGTGTCAAGCCTCTATTTGCATCTATTACCTCAGTTAATTTCTACTCTGAACCAATGAGGTAGGTTTCATTAGGCTCGTTTTGCAGATGAAGAAACCGAAGCATAGGGATTCACTTGCCCAAAGGCAGAAGACTAGGAAGGGGGACCAAGAGGCAAATCCTGTATGATTTCAGAGCCTGAACTCCTGACTCCTCTGTTTTAAACAATGCTCATGTGTGCCACACACAGAGCTGAGAGATTAAACGCCACCCGTTGCTTCCCTTCATAAACATCACCCATAGCTTCTTACCTTAGAGCAAGAGGACTCTGCCCCTCAAGCAAGGAGTCTTTGTTTCCTTGTGGCACCCACAGACCAGGCTGCAGTTGTTGTGTTTATTTACTTGTTCAGTGTCTGATGAGCCCTGACAGGATGGAAACTCCTTAAAGGCAAACATCTTGCCCGTCTTGTTCACTCTCATATCCCGGTGTCTAGCATGGCACTGAGCACATAAAAGGTACCCAATAAATATTTTTATTTTATTTATTTTTAACATATTTTTAATTATTTGTACTTTTTTTTTTTTTTGAGACAAGGTCTCACTCTGTCACCCAGGCTAGAGTATGGTGGCACAATCACAGCCCACTGCAGCCTTGACCTCCCGGCTCAAGCAATCCTCCCACCTCAGCCTCCTGAGTAGCTAGGACTATAGGTGTGTACCACCACACTCAGCTAATTTTTTGTAGAGACAGGTCTTGCTGTGTTGCCCAGACTAGTCTTGAACTCCTGGCCTCAAGTGGTCCTTCCATCATGGCCTCTCAAAATATTGGGATTACAGGTGTCAGCCACCATGCCTGCCCAAATACTTTTAAATGATGGAATAAAAGGTGCACTTCCAAGTCACCAGGAAGAGTGGCCTTCCTTTTCCTGAGAGATCAGAATAATTTTCTTTGCTGCTGACTAAACTTGGGTCCACCTAAGCATTATTGTCCACAGGGACGTAGACCTGGGCCACATGGGTGAGCAATCCTGAGCCTGTTTGCTGGTCAGTGGAGCCTACAGACATAGCAGAGCAGAAGTGCCTGCTACATAGCATAGCACATTTGTTTCTATTAAGGACCAATCTTTGCAACTCTTAGGAGACAACAGCCGGACAGCTGGCCAAGGAATGAACGCTGACTCTTACAAACAGGCAAATGTTAAGGGTCAACTGTGAACTATGGAAAGGGCTCAACAGGAAGCAAGAGACAACTTTCTCAGGCGCTACTGGAAACTGAGTGCAGACAGAAGTGTCTGAGAGTCCAAACTGGCACAACAATAAATATTAGGGCAAACAGGATACACACTCAAGTGTTTATCTCTGCTTAACAGTGTTCACTAAGTGTCCACAGGATTCAGAAAGCTGACAATTTGGACGCACCTAGAAGTCATTATATCATCACGTCATCATTGCATTGGCCTGCAAGCCACTGTATAATCACCAGAGAAATCCCCTTCTGTGGTACAAGTTAAGCAAAGCTGTGGGAAATAACCACACATCTTATTTACTCATCTATAAGCCCACTTTAAGTATCAAGTTTCTTGGAGTGCATATTGTCTGGGTGTGGCCCACAAATGTCATCCAGAGTGATTCTACAGCGCCTACCAGATGGTAAGCCAAAAAGTCTAGACACAAGCAGTAGCTAAGACTGACCATTACGTGAGTGAGTAATTACATTTCTGACATGTAACGTATATAAAACCCTGGTGAAGGAAAGAGTAGTCAAAAGCTACAGTCTGGCAGCCAACAAGAGTTTTAAGTGTGGGAAAATGTGCTCTAGATTAAAATGTGCAACTTTAAAAAATTAGCTCCACTCTCTCGCTGCAGAAATAAGATAAAATGTTTTTTTCATAAGAAAAGGAGATGAGGCTGGGTGCAGTGCCTCACACCTATAATCCCAGCACTTTGGGAGGCCAAAGTGGGAGAATCCCTTGAGGCCAGGAGTTTGAGACCAGCCTGGGCAATATAGCCAGATCCCATCTCTACAAAAAAATATATATAGCCAGGCACGGTGGTACATGCCTGTAGTCATACCTACTCAGGAGGCTGAGGCAAGAGGATCCCTTGAGCCCAGGAGTTCAAGGCTGCAGTGAGCTATAATCACGCCACAGCACTCCAGCCTGTGTGACAAAGTAAGACACTATCTCCAAAAAAATATAAAAGAGAAAAGAAAAGAAAAGGAAGGAAGGAAGGAAGGAAGGAAGGAAGGAAGGAAGGAAGGAAGGAAGGAAGGAAGGAAGGGAAAAGAGAAAAGAAGAGAGGAGAGGAGGGGAGGGGAGGGGAGGGGAGGGGAGGGGAGGGGAGGGAAGGGAAGGGAAGGGAAGGGAAGGGAAGGGAAGGGAAGGGAAGGGAAGGGAAGGGAAGGGAAGGGAAGGGAAGGGAAGGGAAGGGAAGGGAAGGGAAATTTCTTCTCAGGTAGTATAGCCAGGTATAACAGGCATTGAATACAGACTCAGAAAACTGATGAAATATCCACATATGATCATTTCATGGACGTAATGAGTCCAATTCAAGCCCATTTAACTCAACCAAACATTAGAGTGCCCACTGGATGCCAGGATCTGAGTAAAGGAAGTTACAGGGGGCAAAGAAGAATAAATGATCTTCCCCCAAGGAGCTCAGAGTTTCAAAGGAAATATCCAAAAGTAATACTATAAATGCAAGCAGACACCAAGGGCTGTAACTGAAGATGGACAACTGAGACAAGATTGAGGCAGAAAGGTTAACTGACATTCTACAGTTACGAAACAAAGCTAATGAAAGGTCAACTGAAAACTACAGGTTCTCCACTTCCTTGCCCATAAGTCTAACGAATATGGGGCCTGGAGAATGGAAAGGAAATTTTGAGAAGGAAAAACAAGCTTTCATATGTAAGAAGTTTTAAAAGTTCAAGGTGTATTCAAGTCTTAACTATGAGATACCAGGTGTAGGATGAAAACATCACATTTCAACAAATATCTAGGGAGTACCTACTACCCCTGCCACAAAGATGAGCCAGATAGGCTCCTACAATAATATAGTAATAAAAGGGAATAGTAATTGGTCATGATTAAAGAAAAAGACAGGGGTGGCCGAGGCGGGTGGATCACCTGAGGTCAGGAGTTTGAGACCAGCCTGGCCAACCTGGTGAAACCACATCTCTACTAAAAATACAAAAATTAGCTGGGCATGGTGGCAGGCACCTGTAATTCCAGCTACTCGGGAGGCTGAGGCAGGAAAATCACTTGAACCTGGGAGGCGGTGGTTGCAGTGATCCAAGATCGCGCCATTGCACTCCAGCCTGGGCGACAGAGCAAGACTCCATCTCAAAAAAAAAAAGAAAGAAAAGAAGAGAAGAGAAAAAGAAAAGAAAAGAAAACAAAGAAAAAGACAGGAAAGCCTAAAGCTGGGCTGGGAAACAATGCTTACAGCAGACCAAAGCAGAGAATGTGAATAAGATTAGCAGGCCAGGTGGGGAATGTGGCAAACTAAAGAGTGTCCTCAGACTCCTTTTGGTTTATTACAGAAAAGCTGAAAACCTGTGTTCAGATGTCAACTCGCCCAACTTTTAAATACTGGAAAAATCATCTTGTTTTCTTCTTTTCCCCAAAATACAATGCAAGCCAAACAGTACATGTCTGATGCCAAAGTTTGGCCCATGGGCTGCCAGTTTTAGACCCTTGCATGAGACTGAGTGGGGACAAATGTACACAGCTGTTGACTGTGAGGGCCAAAGGAATGATGAAAAGACATATTGTGAAGGTTACAGAGCTAAGTCTCAAGAAAAAGAAATACAGCCCTGGGGAAAAAAAGTAATTGAACCAAAAAAATTAAACTCCAGAGGCCTGTGGTATAACACTTGCCACTAACATCTGCACAGCACTTTATAGTTACTAAAGCTCTTCCTCATGTTATCCCATTTGACCCCCAACAATCCTAGGAGGTGGACACTATTATTATCCCTATTTTAGAATTGGAGAGTTTCTGGTTCAGAGCATTTAAGGAGCTTGCCTGTGTGGTCCCATAGCCATGGAGGGATAACACCAGAACTCAGGTGTAGATCTTGTACTTTTTCAGACTCTCAAAGAGAAGAATTCCAGGCCATCTCTATCACCTGATTTTTAAAGAATATAGATTCCTGGGCCCTCCCCTAGTGATTTTCATTCACTGGGTCCAAGATACCTAAATTTGTACTTTCCAGATATCTTCCAAGTGATTCTGATGTACCACTAGGTTTGGTAACACTGGTCTAGACCAATGTCCTCAACTAGGGGTGATTTTGTCCCACTGCCTGGAGACACTTTTTGATAGTCATAACTATAGGAGTGGGGGGTGCTGTGGGCATCTAATGGGTAGAGGCCAAGGATGCTGCCAAAAATCCTACTATGCACAGGACAGCCCCCACAACAAAGAATTATCCGCTAAAAACATCAATAGGGCCAAGGTTGGGAAGCCCTGACCAAGGATCTAGCGCCCTGCTACCCACATTGTGATCTGGGAACCAACAGAATCAACATTGCCTGGGAGCTTCTTAGACATTCCGGCCCCAGCCCAGACCTACTGAATCAGATTCTGTGGTTTAACAGGATCTCCAGGTGATGCACGTGCACTTTCAGAAGCACAGTCTAGACCACGCTTCCATGGCCATCAAGGAATTTTAGAACAGAATGGAACCTTAGTGGTAGGCCAAAGTCATTACTTTGTAAATAGGGAAACTGAGGCCCAGAATAACTGAGCAACTCACCATGGTCATACAGCTTGCTCATGGCAGAGCTGAGATCAGATTGCAGATCTCAATTCCTCAACCTGTGTTATCTCCATGATGCCCATTAGGACCAAAATGAGGGCTCATTCAACAATCCTGCCTCTCTGAAAAGTTGATACCAACCTTGGTGGGAAGCTTTTCTTTTGTTTGAGATGGAGTCTCACTCTGTCACCCAGGCTGGAGTGCAGTGATGCGATCTTGGCTCACTGTAGCCTCTGCCTCCTGGGTTCAAGCGATTCTCCTGCCTCAGCCTCACCAGCAGCTGGGACTACCGACACGCACCACCATGCCCGGCTAATTTTTTGTATTTTTAGTACAGACACGGTTTCACCATGCTGGTCAGGATGATCTCGATCTCCTGACCTCATGATCCACCCACCCTGGCCTCCCAAAGTGCTGGGATTACAGATGTGAGCCACCACGACCAGCCGGTGGAGAGCTTTTTTGAGGCCTGAAAGGAATCTATTGTCCTGTTGGTGAATAATTAAAAAAAAAAATTATCCCAAACACCACAAAAGAGTACCATGTTTACCCACTAACTCAGCCTGCGCGATGTTTTACAAGGAAAGCGGCCATACTGCTCCCATAGTGGTGATGTCCAGGAGCTAGCATGATGAAACCGTTCTCCAAAATGACGGCAGCAGTCAATACGGTCTCCCCAAAGGCATCTGGGGAAAGATGTTGAACCAGTTCCAAATAAGTATTTAGAATTAAATGGCAAGCGTAAAAGGGTTTACACCAAGGATTTATGCGGCTGAGGTCATAAGCAGGTTGTGACAGGGTTTTAGACAGCCTAGTTCAGTCTGATACAGATACACATCAGAGCCAGTGGTAGATTTTCTCCCCCTCCCCACCCACCCCCACCCTGCCCTCTGTCCTTGGGAAGAAGACAAAAACAAATCCTTTCAGCTATTCTTCCAGGCTCA
Organism: Macaca fascicularis; assembly: GCF_037993035.2. Classification (NCBI taxonomy): domain Eukaryota; kingdom Metazoa; phylum Chordata; class Mammalia; order Primates; family Cercopithecidae; genus Macaca; species Macaca fascicularis. Next base: position 29,194,449 of record NC_088388.1, read on the forward strand.
ACTTAAGCTAACATATACTCCAATTCCTAAACAGCTGAGTGCAATGCAGGCCCTTAATCCTAGTATTTGCTGGAAACCCAACTGCTGTCAAAGATGCCATCAACAAAATACGGGACGCATCCTGTGTCGAAAAGAACCAGCAAAGTTGGAGAAAGTTCTGTAATAGGTAAAGTAAGGAGAGAACGGAAAAGTGGAAGTATTGCTGGCATTTGGCAACCAACTAAAGTGAAACCAGAATATTGATGTGTGGGTGAGGGAAATATATTCGCACCTCAAAATTGAGGAGAGAAAAAGAAGAATGAAAGCTTTGCGAGTTTAATACATGAGTAAATACATAATTTTATGTAACATATAATTATATGCTAAATAAATGGAACAAATAATAACGGCAGGTTGTTTGGAGGGGGTAGATGTTTATCAGGTCTTCCCTCAGGCCACAGTCAGACGGGTTTCTACCGCTCTCCACAAACCCTTCTAGAGAGCCTAGCTGTGAGCTTCTGCTTTTTAATGAAGTTAGTATATAGTGATGTCATTACCCTGCTCCAGAAATGCAATATTTTTTAAAAGGGGGGGAAAGCAGAGAATGTCCTCTACACATTTGAAGAATATATAAAAGCCTCTAAAATCTCAGAATATGTTACAGCTGGAAATTTCAGGGAGTTTAAAAAAAAAAGTCAGCTTAAATTGAATAGACCGTTTAAATTCTTAGTTGATGGTAATTAGGGAGCAAGTGGCATTTCTTTAAACGCTGCTAGACAGAACTTAATCCAATTTAGGTAATCACTAACCTTTGCTTTTTTTCTCTTTCTCTCTCCCGTACATGAAATCCAAGGATTGATCTACAAAGGCCATAAACTGGCAAAGCATAAAAAAAGAATATTTAAAGAGGGAGACTGGGTGACTGGAACCTCAAAGGGCCAAGTCTAATTAAAATGGAAACATGTCCCACAGGCTTCCTGATTTATATTGACTATAAAGCCAACACCGAGCAGCAGAAGACATCGGGAGGGAGGTGGAGACACTTCCCCACTCTTCTCTTCTGGGAACCTCGTCTGGTGTGTTCTGCAGTGTGACAGCCATCCTCGCCCAGGCCAATGCTAGTAATTCTCTATATTCACAATAACGACAGGGCGTGACTTTCCTTATTCTGTGGCATCGCTACTGTAAGAATTATCCAGACTGTCCCTTCAGGCTTCATTGTTTACCCACCTCCTGTCCCCTCATTTTACAGTCCCTGAATAGCTCCAGCCTTGACTCCTGATCCAGAAACTTCCGATCCAGAAACTTCCATGTGAACCACTAGGATTTTCTTGAGAACATGGGACCCTGGGTTCTCCATGGAAGGCCTTCAAGGGTAGATATCAAAATGTACTGAAAAGAGCAAGACGCTTGAATTCGTGGCTGTGTGACACTGGGAGAGTAATAACCCTCTCTGAGCTTCCGTTTTCTCATCTGAAAATAGAGAAAATAACACCTTCCTGCCTGGCTTGTTGGGAGGCACAAATACCATTACCATAGCTAGACCTGGCTCACAGAAGTTGCCCAATAAATAAGTCAGCTCATTTGCTTTAACTGTACAAGTTACAAAGTAAATCTTGGATCCCCAGGTACCGACAAAAATGTGAATTAACTCAAGTTCACCTCTGATGCCCCATCACTGCCATCCGTCCCCCTCCTTGGCTCCATGTGAAATCTCTTGTAAAACAGTGCTTTCTGCTTATCGGGGTACCGCTCTCTTTGTTCCCCAATTCCAAAACCCGTATTATATACAAAATCCACAAAATATTTTATTCCTAGATTTCAGCAACTAACATATGAATTCACACTGACTTGCTAACAAACGGTCATTTCTACAAGCATTGCCTTTAACCTGTATTTACATTTGACATACAGAGAGGCAACTCTTGAGAACAAACCTTTAATGACGAACATTAGACATTGTAGGGATCTTTCAGAGGAACTCACACACTATTTTTCACATCAATTCTGTATTGGGTCTAGCTCTGCAGAAAGAATGAAAAGGAAAAAGGCTGCAATTTAAGAGAGATGTCAGCATATTTTACCTTGTACGAAAGGAACAGCCACAGGAAAACAGACACATGCACACCTACAAATCATTAGCATGGAGAAATCTGAAAAAAATGAAGTAATCCACAAAGTCCTTACTGAATTCAATTCTCTAAAGAGAAATGGCTTTAATGTTGAAGATACACTAAGTCAAGGAGCAAAGTGAGGATTATAATTTAGGTCTGGACTATTAGCAAGAGATTTTCAGATAATCAGTGTAACAGTTTTCTAAAGACAAGATTAGGGCTTTTTTCCCCAATAACTGAGCCAATTTGTAACACTCTGTTAAATTTTAAAAATAAATTAAAAACCATCAATCTAATCAACTATAATGTGAGCTAATCAACAATGGAGAATTGAAGGGAAAGACATCTCCCGACTACGAGTCTGGAGTAACAAATCTGTAATCCATTCTCAGCTCCATCCCTGTGTTTATGGCCTTAGACAAATTATTTAAATTCTCCAAGCCTCAGTGGGCTCATCTATATGGTAGGGATATAATAGTACCTATATCATTGTTTGCATGAGGAGTATATAATATTATCAAAGTCTCTCAACGCAAAGTTTAAAACATCTTAAGACCTCAAGAGGTATTTGCACCTTTCCCCTTTTTAAAACAAGTGGCACATATTGTAATGTTCAAACACAGAACATTATTGAAATCTCACTCACAGAAATAAATATGTATCCATGGCCGGCTGGACCTGAAAGAAATGAGGTCCCGCCCTTGAGAAACAAACTAGTCTAAATCAAGCCTTTTTTGACTTTCTTATTTCTAGTGCCTTTCTTCTTTTACATATTAATGGTTCCAGTTGTTAGAAGCATCAGTAACATACTCAAAGAGCGATGACTGCAGTTGGAAAAACTGAAGACAACTTTGGGGACTGATGAAGCATCACTTCCCTTATCTGCAAGGCTACATTCTACAGAAACCGCTCTAAACAGCACCCTTGATCCTGATTCTAGGGCTGCAACCAGAGAAGACTAACCAGCCAGCTTCCACAGACAGGAGCCCTGCACCTTCCTCAGTCGAACTGGGAACCTTACCAGGGGCTAAATTTTAAATGTGGCTAAATTAGTTTCTGCAAGCTCCATTTCCCCTCCTGACCCGCTAGCTGCTTCGTGTTGTAACAGCGCCTTCCACCCCAGAGCAATTTACCACAGCTCAGCACTTTGACATTTTGCAGTATGTAGGGCAATGAAATGTCATGACTGCAAATTTCTCCGGTGGTCAGGATCATCAAAGAGAGGTCAAAAAGGATAGTCTCGCGGGCTTGATCAGCAAGGGTCCCTTGAGGATGGTGGGGGATTGAAGGCGTCCATTGGGCCGGTGGCATCCCTTTGATCCTTAGTGTGGGTCACCTGAATGTGCACGTGTCGTCTGGGCAACAGGTCCAGAACTCCGCCCAAGCAGGGAAGCCCGGAGATTCCAGCCCAAAGTTTTTTCCACGCGGGTCTCCGGGGCAGACGTGCAGCTCAGACGCAGCGCGTGAACCTTTCGACTTGTGGAGCGCATCGCAGTAATTGAAACCTTGCACACCGCAGGACTGCCGTGGCGTCTATAAATACTCACCGCCTAACTGCTGACAAACAAAACGCGGGCTCCCGGCACCGCGGAGGAAGAGGCGGCGACGGCATGTGACCGAGGACAGGGGCTGGGTAGAACTGGGGGAAACCCCTATTGCCAGACAGGAAGGCATCCCAGAGCCGATTCCTGAAGCACAGTTAGCAAGCATACAGCCTGGTCCCACCCCGGGCGGCGGCCTCTAGGAAAATGGGCCGGAGGGTTGGGCAGGCAGGGTCCTAGCTGCCGGGGCGGGGCCCCCAGAGCGCCCCCTGCGTGCAGCGAGCCCGGCGTGCGCGCACAGTAGGCGCGCAGAGGAAAGTCTCGCCATAAGGCAGGCAGGCGGGAGAAATAAAACCGAGGGGGGATACTGCGGCCTCCCAGCGCGGGGTCCGCAGCTGGGCCGTCCCAGGGCTTGCTCGCAGCCCGTCCCGGCGGGGTCCCAGCGGGATGGGCCCTGGCCCGCCCTAGTCCGCAGAGCGCGCGTGTGCAGCAGCGCACGGGACAAAGTGGCTCCCTTCCCTGCCCTTCTCTCCCACGCCTCCTTCCAGAAAAACGGGGAAGGCCGGGGAAAGGCTGTTGCAGGCGCGAAATCACCCGCGCTTAAGCGGGGACAGCTCTTTAGATTTGCCCCCCAGACCGAGAAAAAGAGAGTCAAACAAGCCGACTTTCTTTTTCGACCTCCCGGCTCAGCCTAGGTCCCATGATCACCAGCATCCCCATCCCACCCCACGGCGGTACCTCAGCCACCCTAAACAGCAGACCCGCAGCGTGGCCTGCCCACCGCCCCACCATGGTGGTCGCGAGTAGGATCCCCTACGCCTGCCTGCAGCGTCCGATCGAAGGATCCTTAACCGTGCAGGAGTTCCCACCTGGTTGGCCCCCACATGTGACACTTTTCCCCAGCTCCTCCCCGCGACCCCCGCCACGCCGCGCCCAGTCAGATTAGTGCGCGGTAATTTGCTGCTCAATCCTGCGCGGTTGCTGAGCCTATGACTCCGGCCCCTCCCAGAGACGCCCCCCACCCACCACTCACCTCCTTGGGATCTCCGGCGTGAATCACACCGAGTCGCGCACACCCGCCGCTCGCCTCCGCCCCAGACTCCGCGCGCCTAGGAAAAAGTTTCCGGTCTTCCCGAGGAAGTTTTCTCACCGGGGAGAAATGAGCGACCTGGATGGTTCTCCCTGTCGCGCTCTGCCCAGCTCTCCCTCCCTCCCTCCCTCCCTCCTTCCTCCCTCAGCTCTGCCCTCCGATGGGGTCTCGTCCAGCCTCGGTTCCTCTCCAGAGCGAGTCAACAAACGCATCGGCCGCGGAGCTCCCACAGCCGGGCTGGTGACACGTTTCCCTCCTCTCTCATCTTACGGCCTCCTCCTCCTCTTCCTCCTCCTCCTCCTCCCTCTCCTCCCTTCCTCCTCCTCCCACTTTTCCTGTCCCGGGCACCTCGCTTTAGTTTCTCTCCAACAAACAGCCCCCACCTCACTTCACACCATCCCACTCCTCCTCCCCTTCAGCAACTCTCACTCGGCTGGGGAGAGCGGAGAGGGGGGCCCTGCACTTAAATCCAGTTCAACAATTTCAGGAAATCCAAACTTTTTGACTTAACCAAAAAAAAAAAAAAACAAGGACGATGCAGGTCAAGGGAGCTCCGTGCTTGTGTTTCTCTCACACAAGGGGAGATGTGCAGCCCCTCGGCCCCGCTGCCCCGCAATGGGAAACCGTCAAGCCAAGAGGTGATTCTGGGGCTCACTTGAAAGGAGCAGGGCAGAGCTGAATAGAGGACTGTAGCCTGGAAGTTTTTTTTTTTATATTATTTGAATTTAATTTTATTTTTTTTAAGGAATAGTCCCTAGGGCGATTCCAGAAGTTGTTTCAAGTGCATTAATGAAAACATAATGCAAGTGAAATCTTTCCCCTGTTTGCAAATTCTTTTAAAGCTCCCAAACTCATTTTCTAACTGCAGGTTTAATGAATTGGAGGGTCCTTCAGAGTTTGAATACCACAGAAAACCAACAAGCCAAAAATTAAAAACAATGCATAATTATTTTGAAAACTGTTCGTGTGTGTGTGTGTGTGTGTTTTGTTTTGTTTTGTTTTTTTGCAGGTGTTAAGAATTTAGTGCAGCTGTTTGCAGGACTCACTACTTGCATCATTTCACCCTATGGTTGAGCAGGAAATACTTTAAAAATGCTGCCCGATCGCACATCACACGTAGGCTTTGAAACCACAGTGACATTTGCTGAAGAAAAAGATATGCGTGTCCTTTTATCTCAAAACTGAGCAAGACTCATTTTCATTTTTTGATTTGGTCATTGCGACCCTACAAAACCTACGTGTTAGGGTTGTTGTGGGCATGGGAGCGGGTTGAGGAAGTTCTGGGTGTCTCATTTGTCCTGTGATATTAGGTAAAGCTAAAAGATCCTCAACAGAAGCCCTAGAATGATGAAGGGCTTTAAATTTCATCCCAGGAATCACACACAATGAAAGAGACTGGGCATGGGACACATACCTGGGAAACAATTTTTTTTTTTTTTTTTTTGAGACATTTCCCCTCTGTCATCCAGGCTGGAGTGCAGTGGCATGATCTTGGCTCCCTGCAACCTCCAATTCCCTGCGTTCAAGCAATTCTCATGCTTCAGCCTCCAGAGTAGCTGGGATTACAGGCATGCACCACCATACCCGGCTAATTTTTGTATTTTTAGTAGAGACAGGGTTTCACCATATTGGCCAGGCTGGTGTAGAACTCCTGACCTCAAGTGATCCACATGTCTCTGCCTCCCAAAACGCTGGGATTACAGGCATAAGCCACTGTGCCTGGCCAGAAACTGAGAGGACAAAGAGCAGGGAGGAGACATAAAAGAGGTTGGTCTGAAGGATTAAGAGCCGAAGCCTGGAGCCAAAATGGCAAGGTCTCTACAGCAGCTCCTCTTCTTCCCATCCTCTGGTTATTAGCCAAGTTACTTAACTTTGCTGTGCCTCAGTTTACTCATATGAAAATGGGGATAAAAGTAGTAGCTATGTCTTAGGGTGGCTATGAGGATTTAGTGAATTCAAACAGAAAAAATGCTTAGAAGCCCTGCTGGGGTTCAAAGGATATTAAGCTATTATTATTCCTATCATTATCCCCAGGGCCAGGGAAGAGGAAAGGGAGCTAGTTCTACGCGGCTGCAAGGAGATCAGTTTGGGAACATCCATTCTACATTGCTAACTCTCTCATCTCCTTCAAGTCTTATTTCAATGAGACCTACCCTATTCCACCTATTTAAAGTTGTAATTCGCCCCTCCCTCCCAGTCTCCCTCATTCAACTCTGCTTTTTTTTTTTTTTTTTTTTTTTTAATAGCATCTATCACCTTGTAACATATTGTATGGTTTACTTTAAGAAAAAAATTATGGCCGGGTGTGGTGGCTCACGCCTGTAATCCCAGCACTTTGGGAGGCCGAGGCAGGTGGATCACGAGGTCAGGAGTTCAAGACCAGCCTGGCCATCATAGCGAAACCCCATCTCTACTAAAAATACAAAAATTAGCCCGGCATGGTGGTGGGTGCCTGTAATCCCAGCTACTCAGGAGACTGAGGCAGAGAATTGATTGAACCTGGGAGGTGGAGGGTGCTGTGAGGTGACATCACACCACTGCACTCCAGCCTCTGAGACAAAGAAAGAAAGAGAGAGAGAGAGAGAGAGAGAGAGAGAGAGAGAAGGAAGGAAGGAAGGAAGGAAGGAAGGAAGGAAGGAAGGAAGGAAGGAAGGAAGGAGAGAAAGAGGTGGGAGGGAAGGAGGGAGGGAGGAAAGAAGGAAGGAGAGAGAAAGAGGGGGGAGGGAAGGAGGGAGGGGGAAGGGAAGGAGGGAGGGAGGAGGGAAGGAGGGAGAGAGGGAGGAAGGAAGGAAGGAGAGAGAAAGGGGGGAGGGAAGGAGGGAGGAAGGAAGGGAGGGAGGGAGGAAGGAAGGAAGGGAGGGAGGAAGGAAGGAAGGAGAGAGAAAGGGGGGAGGGAAGGAGGGAGGAAGGAAGGGAGGGAGGGAGGAAGGAAGGAAGGGAGGGAGGGAGGGAGGAAGGAAGGAAGGAAGGAAGGAAGGAAGGAAGGAAGGAAGGAAGCAAGCAAAGGAAAGAAGGAATTATCTCTCTTTTACCACCTCCTACTTTCAGGGTAGAACATCGGCTCTATAAGGGACCGCTTTAGTTAAACAAATCCAATTTTTAAAAATTCACTGATATTGCCCAAGTTTCTAGAACAGTGTCTGGCACATGGTATGTACTCAGCAAATGCCATAGAAATGAACTCATTTAGCATATGCTGTACTGATTGCCTATGGTGGGCAGGGCATTGTGCAATAAGAAAAAAAAGTTAATCATGAGGCTTATCCAAAGATGAAAGAGGCTCCTGTGGAAGAAGCATACTTCCTGGTAAACAGAAGTATTCACAATATAGGAGCATGCCATAAAAAAGTACTGAAGGACTGAAAGGGAAGTTTAAAGAGGTTAAATTCTTTTCTAACCCTAAGAGTTTCTCATTTTGTAAGCAGATATTTTTTCTTCTCCTTTTTTTTCTTTTTCTTTTTTTTTCTGAAACAGGGTCTTGCTCTCTCGCCGAGGCTGGACTGCAGTGTCTTAATCATAGCTCACCATAGCCTGAAATTTCTGGGCTCAACTGATCCTTTGCCTCGGCCTCCCAAAGCACTGGGATCACAGCCACCACGCCAAGCCAGAATTTTCTTAAGACGAGAAGTAGTCAGTATTTCCATGGAAATCAGAGCTTCTCCTTAAGGACCATTAATGCCAATATGTGATGCTTGTCACCACCCAAATTCTCACCAAAATTCTACCTAAATGTCAATGGGACATTGCTTTTTCTTATTAAGAAACAGAATCTTCATAGGAGAAACCAGTACATTAATTTATGAGGAGAAAATTCTAGGTCTTTATTAGATATATACACAGCTTGCCATGTCCACAGCCTCTGAAATGGAAGTCAGTCCAATAGAGGCTCCTGTTGAAAGAGTAGCTATCCCTTAGGCAGCCCCCTTTAAGACTAAGGGTGGGCACCTAAGCCAGGTGCATCCAATCCATAGATTTGTCCTGTGAAAATTCTGGCCCCCAGAAGTACACTTTGCCAGTAAGATTACATTTCAGGAATGTGAACACACACACACACACACACACACAACTATTATGCAGAGCAAAAGCTGAAGTTTGTGACTTTATCTGAACTCTAGATTCTAAAAGCTGCAGACTGGCTGTGAGCCCGTTAAATGTTATATATTAGATTGTATTGTTTGAACCTCATGAGGTCAACATTGTTTGAATTACTTGCCGATATTTTAAAATCAGAAAACATTATGCGAAAATGCAGATTTTTCAGCTTGCCTTGAAAAACCTGGGGAACCCGGCATGATTCTTGCTGCAGACCTGCACTCCATAATTGGCTAGTTCTGCAGTGCTTTTTCTCCCTTTTAGGGAGAACATGCAGTTTCCAGTTTGCCACAGTCCCAGCCACTCCCTGCTTCTCTTGTTACCAGCCTGATCACCCATTTTCCTGCCACTCTGAATGCAGCTTGCAAGGGATGCAGACACATAGAAGGGGCCAGCGCTATGAGCAAGCAGAAATTATGCAATAGAATGGCATGGGTTCAAACCATTTTACAAACAAAACCTTGCTTGGAACCACATAATTTGAACACTACTGAGATAAAGGAAACAGTAGAAGACAATTGGACATCAAGACCAGGAGAAGCAGAGGCCCTCCCTGAGAGGCTGCCTTGTGATCAAAACCACCTTTCAGATTCTGTTCTTTCAAAAGTCCATTGTTCTAGTTTTGCTTTGTTCCCATGACAATGCCTTCCCACCCCATTCCCATTACTCATTTCTACCCCACAAAGAGCCTAATCAGACCAAGTTCAGGCAGGGTTAGGTGACTTGTTTAAAGTTATACACAGGCAAAAAAGGACAGGACAGAAATCTCTGATACCAAGTCACTCTCTCTTCCTCTGATTAACTGCTTCCATCTCTGAATGATAATGAAAATTACTCAATTTACACATTATCGGCCGGGCGAGGTGGCTCAAGCCTGTAATCCCAGCACTTTGGGAGGCCGAGACGGGCGGATCACGAGGTCAGGAGATCGAGACCATCCTGGCTAACACAGTGAAACCCCGTCTCTACTAAAAATACAAAAACTTAGCCGGGCGAGGTGGCAGGCGCCTGTAGTCCCAGCTACTCGGGAGGCTGAGGCAGGAGAATGGCGTGAACCCGGGAGGCGGAGCTTGCAGTGAGCTGAGATCCGGCCACTGCACTCCAGCCTGGGTGACAGAGCGAGACTCCATCTCAAAAAAAAAAAAAAAAAAAAAAAAAAAAAATTTACACATTGTCACATTTATTTATTCATTTTATTATTTATTTATTTATTTATTTTTGAGATGGAGTCTCTCTCTGTCACCCAGGCTGGAGTGCAGTGGCACGATCTTGGCTCCCTGCAAATTCTGCCTCCTGGATTCAAGTGACTAGGTTCAAGCGACTCTCCTGCCTCAGCCTCCCAAGTAGCTGGGATTACAGGCATGCACCACCACACCTGGCTAATTTTGTATTTTTAGTAGAGATGGGGTTTCACCATGTTGGCCAGGCTGGTCTCCAACTCCTGACCTCAGGTGATCTGCCCACCTCTGCCTCCCAAAGCACTGGGACTGCAGACCTGAGCCACCATGCCCAGTGCATATTATCGCATTTAATGCCTTAGGGGTCTGATATACAATAGTTGTGAAACAAATGTCTGCCAAGTTTAGGTGTTTAAAGTTTGATCTCCCTCCACGATAACCCCAATGTCTCATATTATGATACAAAAGTATTCCAGTGAAGAAAAACATATATCCTTCCATAAGCTTTCTCCTTTTGTAGATGGAAAAAAGGAGGCCCTGAGAATCCAAGATCCTTTGTTAATGCCTAGCACAACTTGTGAGGAGCACAGGCAGGTCTCCCAGTCACGTGCAACATAAGAACACACAGTTTTTCAGGTCCTCAGAGCTCAGGTAATAAAATGAGTTAACGTAGTTACTCATGATAAATACAAATCTAGATATAAAACTTGCGTAAGCACTCAATATACCACCACAGTACAGCCTTATCCATAAAAATGGGACCATTTGAGAAATATACTCAGCATCTGATCTAACACCAGGCTGTAAAATCAGTGACCTGTGGTACAGCATGGAGATTTAGCACACAAATGATAAAAGTCTGCCCTCCTTCTGCCTTCCTTGTAACTTCCATAGTAGAAAAATTGAGAACCCTGAAGTTCGCTTTTTGGGAGAATTTTGGATGACATAAACAAAATAATTATTTTAGTCCCTTTCATCCTTCTCTTGTTAGCAATGGGGTATTTCTGGTATATTGGGTTTTACCATCGTTTCTGTCTTTTGGTGTCGGGGAGAGTCTGCCCTCCATTCTAAAGTGGCTGGTAGTGAATTAAATCTGACTGCCTTTTGAGAATAATTTGAACAAGCAAATCTTAACAGGGAAAAAAGAAATTTGGTGATCCTCCTTGACTTTTTCTTGGATAACTTTCTTTCTACTTTTTTTTTTTTTTTTTTTTTTTGAGATGGAGTCTCACACTGTCACCCAGGCTGCAGCGCAGTGGCGCCATCTTGCCTCACTGCAACCTCTGCCTCCCGGGTTCAAGCGATTCTCCTGCCTCAGCCTCCCATGTAGCTGGGATTACAGGTGCCCACCACCACACCCAGCTCATTTTCTGTATTTTTAGTAGAGATGGGGTTTCACCATGTTGGCCAGGCTGGTCTCAAACTCCTGACCTTGTGATTTGCCCGCCTCGGCCGCCCAAAGTGCTGGGATTACAGGCGTGAGCCACCTCGCCCGGCCTCTTAGATAACTTTCAAGGGTTTCAATTATTCCTTCCCACAATCCTAAGTCCGTCAGTTGGTCAACAAATACTGGCTGGTCACTTATTGGTGTCAAGCACCAATGATGCAATGGTGAACAAGAAGGACAAGGTTTCTAACACCAAAGAGCAGAAGACAAACATTACACATGGAAACAAATGCATAAAGGAGATCATCTGAAGTACTGATATGTGCTGTGAAGAGGATAAACTGGAGTGACTGGAGAAAAAGAAGAGAAATGCTTTACGTAGGGTCATCAAGGATGATCTTCTATAGAAGAAAACTTTGAAATCGAGACTTAAATGATGAAAAGAGGCATCTGTGGAAACAGAAGAATGTTGCAAACAGCAGAAATGGTCAGTACAGAGGCCCTGAGTGAGGAAGAAGCATGGGAATTTAGAGGGAGAAAGCAAACCCCTATGGTTGAAGCCTAGGGAACAGGTGGGGAGGGGACAAGATGAGGTCCAAGCAACAGAGCAAGGTCATGGTAAGGTCATGGTAAGGAGTTGGTCACAGTGGGAAGTCACCACTGCCAATGATCAAACATGCTGCCATTATATTGCCCAGTTCATTTCCTAGAAGGTCTTTTGCTTCAGTGGAAGACACTCCGTTGCAAATAATCCCTCTCTGCATCTTAAGACAGGATTGAATGGGAAACTTTCCAAATAAATACCGAGTTGCAGGCCGGGTATGGTGGCTCACACCTATAATCCCAGCATTTTGGGAGGCCGAGGCTGGTGGATCGCCTGAGGTCAGGAGTTCAAGATCAGCTTGGCCAACATGGTGAAACCCCATCTCTACCAAAAATACAAAACAATTAGCCGGGTGCGATGGCAGCAGCCTGTAGTCCCAGCTACTCGGGAGGCTGAGGCAGAAGAATTGCTTGAACCTGGGAGGGAGAGGTGCAGTGAGCTAAGATTGTGCCACTGCTGTCCAGCCTGGGTGACAGAGTAAGGCTTCATCTCAAAAAAAAAATAAATAAATTCCCAGAGTTACCAAAAAAAAGAGTTCTTCATCTTTCTTGGTGATTGTAGATGCCTTTGGGGAACATCTGACCAGACCATACTGCCTTTTCCAAGAACCATCACATACCTCAGACTCTGCAGAACGGTGCAGCAGATTGTCCTAGACCTGTATCAGGTGACTGGTCCTGGGACTGGGCACCTGACACATGAGCAGATGAGATGTGCCAATCAAAGTGTCCTTTGGAGTTCAAACTAAGGGACCCACATGGCATATAAGATAACTGGTTTCCCAGCTTCATCCTCCCCCAACAGAAGCTGGCTTCATGTGATCCTGGTTTCCTCACAACACTCAGCCTCAGCCTCAGCATCACTCTCTGCACTGCAGTCATCAGGCCACCTTATGCCCTGCATCCTTGTCTCTGCCCATCAGTTCAAAGATCAGGGCCCAGAATTCTTTTAGTCACCCCAGATTATCATCACCACGTGCTTTTTTCCATCCCCATTTCTGACCTGTCTCCCAGCCCAAACCTCCTTTTGTGCACCCTGAAACCCATAGTCCATCACCAGCAAAATCCTCTACACTTCGACTTCTTTTCTGAACATTTCCTTTGCCTTTATGCCCTAACTCAGTGGTTCTCAAACATTTTTATCTCATGACTCTCTTTAAAGTGACTGGGGACCCTAAGAGCTTTGATTGGTGTGGGTAATATCTATCAATACTTACTGTATTTGAAATTAAAAATTAAACTTAACATATTCAGTTTAAAATAATAATAAAACCATCACATATTTTATGGAAAATAACTATATTTTCCAAAACAAAACACAAAAAAAGTACTGGGAAGGATGGTGTTGTTTTACATTTCTGGAAATCTCTTTAATGCCTGGCTTAATAGAAGACAGTTGGATTCTTCTACTGACTTCTGCATTCAATCTACTGTTGCATTATCACACATTACATAGACTCTGGAAAATTCCACCATAGACTCGTGAGAGAATGAGGGTGATAAGGTGACTAATACCTTAGTTTTCTATGAAAATAGTTTTGAGCTGGGGATCTCTGCCAGGTCTTAGAGACTCCCTAAGGGTCCCTGAAGCACATTTTGAGAATCACTGTTCAAAGTGAACTCTGCTTTTCCACTGAGGCCCTAAAAATCGTCTCAAATGATGGTAGTTTTTCTCCCACACTCATGGCATGGCTGGACTTTGAGGTAGAGTTATTGTTTTCCTTGTTTTTTGTGCCACTTCCAGACCACAATCCCTCCCTAAAATCCCCATCAAGCCATTAGACTATTCTACTCGCTCTCCCCTGCCCCTGTAGTGTTCATTACAGATTCCTGGGTTATCTCCCTCTTGCCTTGAAACTTTCAGACCTGGTTTATGATCACTCTCTTAGATGTTGCTCTTTTCATAATTCTCCATGATTTCAATATCCATAGAAATAATTTTTCCAGTATCCCAGAAGCTCAGATCCTTGACCTCTGCCCTGATGACCTTGTTCTCCACTCTACAGCAGCCACTTACTCTCACAGTCAGCCTTGATGTTGTCATTTCCTATTTACACCGACTCCCACTCTCTAATCACCACCTCCCATCTTTCACGGTCATTTCTCTAGTGCCTTGGCTCTCACAAATCTTCAACTCCCCTGAGATACACTATCTTAACCCACGGCTGGTCATTCTCAAGTCTTCACTTCCGTCCTCACCCAGATTAGATTCCCTTGTTATATTAACTCCCTCACATACACCTTGGACTCTCTTACCCTTTTGTTTACCTCATACACTTCATTGTATTTGCTTTGAGAGAGAGACAGCAACAGAGAGAGAGAGAGAGCAAGAGAAGAGAGAGAGAAGTTCTCTGGTCCCAGATCCCATGAAGCCTGGCTTGGGCTTGTTTCTATGAGACGCCCCTTTTATTTGAGATAGTGGGGTCCAGGGTCCAGGTCAAGTTGTCCTTTGAAACCCAAATATGTTGACCAGAACAGTCATCCCTTCTAGTATAAGCCAAACCTTAGGTCAATCAATGTTTCCTTGTGGGGAAAAAGGCTAAGGTTTGGACTGAGACCTGGTAATACTATTTAAGGACAGTTCCATTTGAAGGCAGTGAGAGTCTCAGTTGCAGACACGACCTGTTTCTCAGGGATTTCGTGAGGCCTAAATGAGGTTTAGGAGAGCTGTGTGAAATACTTGGCACAATGTTTGGCACATTGTAACACACTTTTTAGTAACAAAAGAAAAATAATTAGATACCATATTTAAAATAAGAGACCCTTGTATGTTATTGACCAACTATTATGTTTGTTTCCCCACATAAATAATCTCAATTCTTTTATGGCAAAGCCTAGTATTTTATTCCAGTCCCAATTTGGTGAACGTATGTTTTAGCCTTTATTTATATTTTGATGCGTATTACTGCATGCTGTTGAATATAAATGAGACCTCAATAAGTGGTCCGAGAATATGGAAATACAGTTGTAATGTTAAAAATAAACCATGACGGCCGGGCGTGGTGGCTCAAGCCTGTAATCCCAGCACTTTGGGAGGCCGAGACGGGTGGATCACGAGGTCAGGAGATCGAGACTATCCTGGCTAACACGGTGAAACCCCGTCTCTACTAAAAAAATACAAAAAACTAGCCGGGCGAGGTGGCGGACGCCTGTAGTCCCAGCTACTGGGGAGGCTGAGGCAGGAGAATGGCGGGAACCCAGGAGGCGGAGCTTGCAGTGAGCTGAGATCCGGCCACTGCACTCTAGCCTGGGCGACAGAGCGAGACTCCATCTCAAAAAAAATAAAAATAAAAATAAAAAAATAAACCATGACATTTACACCCTTCCTACTTCAGAAATAGATAAAATCAAGATAAGGAACATAATCACATGAATATAACATAAATAATGACACAAGGCAGCAGTCTGCATTGGATATATAGAAAGGCAAATGGAATAAGCAAAAATTTATATATGCTTATTCCTGTCTGTGGGAGAAGGGAGAAGAAGGGAAGGAAGGGAGGGGAAAGAAGGGGAGAAAGAAGGAGAGAGGAGTTTTAAACTCTACTGTGAAAGAATTCTGGCCAGGATAGTTTATCTAGGCTATTCAAGAGACCCGATCAAAAATTCCTCAAGGCAATCTCAGCCCCTTTCCTCAGAGTCAAAGACTACTGTATAACCCTCTAACCACTAATTTAGCGTCCTAGGCACCATAATACACCCACAAGGTACATCCCATACAAAGCAAGCTTTGAGGGATTAACTCATGCTAACTACCTTCCCCAGAGAGTGATGAATAAACTAAAATACTAATTAATCAGTAATATGGTTTCTAGAATTTTCTACCTAAAATCACATTTATAAATTATCTCTTTAGGCAAAAGAGATGTCAATAATAGGAAATGTATTTGTTTTTCATTTAATCTAAATCTTCCTTTGCAAAATAGAATTTACATTATACTCTAAGCATGGCATATGCCTCCCTCTTCCTCCCTTTTTGTCCTCTCTCTCTCTCACACACACGCAAATATGGAATTGATAAAAACAAATTACAACTGACATTAACATTAATTGCAAAAAAAAATTAATTGCAGATGTACAATGTGCTGACACCGTGTGAGGTACTTTGCAAGCAGTGGCTCACTTACTCCCCAGACAACACCAGGAAAGAGGTGCTATTATTATCCCCATTTTATAGATGAAGAAGTTAAGATGAAAAGAAATAGCTTAGTCATTTCCCAAGGTCCCACAGCTTGTCAGAGGCAGAAATAACTACAAATTATACAGTTTTATTTCCCAATGTAAGTTCTTCAGTCATCTTGACCTCCCAATTAAGGAAGAGGAAGTTGCAAAACTGTTTGGGGAAGATAAATATTCTCATCCAAACCACTCATTGCAGGGAGGTTTTCTGCTGGATGTGAGAAATTAGAATTCTGCAGGAGCAGAAAGTGAACGAGGAAATATGCCCTGTCCCCTAGCAGCACATGTAGTGTGCTTGAATGTCTCACTCAGTCAAGGTGAGCCACGCCAGCCAAGTGGATGGCTGCCCTTCACAAAGAACTCTGTTCTTTCTCCAGCATTAACTGGGGGGAAGTTCTAATCTGACAATAACACAGACTGGCCCATCACTCAACATCTGCTTCACTTCTTTTCCTAAATATAATACTTGTGTTACCAGAGTTTTGGTATTTCAGCCTGATTTTTATTGATGAAGTCTGGCTTAGCTATCCTTGATGGGCATTTCTCAAACTGTTCCCCAAGGAAAGGAAGGGATAATACCATGAAATGTTGCTGGTGTTGCTGGAGAAACATTCCTTAATCTAATAACTTTTGGAAAAATACTGCATGCAATACTGTAAAATGCATTCATATATTAAGAACTTGGAGATGGTCTTCAGAAAAAAAACATTCAATAGTTTAATTTCATTTCATGGAATACTATTAACAGCTTGAGGAAATAATATTCTGCAGGACATAATTGGGAAATGTGGTCCTCGACCAAAGAATTCCCTGTCAGTCAAACTTGCTTTGAAAGGGCCAGAGACTGTATAAGATGAGGGGAGATCTTAATTGAGTCTACTCAGTAGACTCTGCTTTCGGCTTTTTAATTTCTTGGATGACTGGTCTGCTGATAGTCTCCCAAATTTACAGAGAAAAAAAAAATCCTGCTTCAGTTTCCACTGCAGAAACAAAGCAAGTAACCTTGAACAATCATTCCCCCTAAGTGCTTTATCATAAGAACCAGCTACCTCCTTCACAGAAGGGATGATGAGACCCAACAGATAGGATCTAAGGACATTTGATAGGAAATCAGCATGAGCAGCCATTACTTACTGAGTTTACATTAAGTACCAGGCCCAGACTAAGCCCCCAGCAGACAGTAACTCGTTTAATCCTTATAGCCTGCCTGTGATGCATGGATCACTGAACTGTCCATTGGAGAATATCTAGAACCTCACACAGTGCCTCCTCCACTGAGCAGCCACTCAACAAATGTTCACTAGAGGAAGGAAGAGAGAAAGGAATGGAGGGAGAGAGAAAGGAAACAAATTGAGGTTTAGAGAAGTCAAACTGCCCAACATCACACCTTCAACAAGCAGGAGAGTCAGGACTCAAACATGGGAGAGCTGAGCTCTTCCACACCTGGACAAACTGCCAAGCTTCCTGCTCACTAACACACAGCCAGCCTCTAGGAGCTGGCTTGAGGCTCTGGCTACACTTGCTCAGAATGTTAGCTTTGGGCAGCTTGTAGCTTGTATAATCAAAACCGCTGAGTTTATATGGCACTTTTTTTGAGTTTGTAATAATGCAATAGGTAAAATTTACTGAGCACTTACTAAGTGCCAGACACTACTCTAAGAACTTTACAAAGCTCATTCTCCACGAGCATCCTAAGAAATAGGTGCAATTATAACCTACCTTACAGATGAAGAAACTGAAGAGTAGAGAGGTGAAGTGACTTAACCTCTAATTAAGTGATGGAGTCAGGACTTGAACTGAGGCAATTTGATCTCCAAATCTCTGCATTTAACCTCTTTACTA
This sequence comes from Macaca fascicularis, assembly GCF_037993035.2. NCBI lineage: Eukaryota > Metazoa > Chordata > Mammalia > Primates > Cercopithecidae > Macaca > Macaca fascicularis. The sequence continues at coordinate 29,212,454 of NC_088388.1, forward strand.
AGTTCATTCCCTCTGTCTAATGACAGACCTCATGAGAAAAGGAAAGGACAAAGGCAAGTCCCATCCGCAGTTGGATAATTAAATATATGTATTAATTTAACCCCCAAAAATGTTTACTATGCATAGCTCTCAGCACATCACAAGTGTCAACTCATTAATTCTCCTACAACACAAAACAACACTATGAGCCCAGTGCAATTGTTATTATTTCCGTTTCACAGATGAGGAAACTGAAGCACAGAGAGGTAAGTAACTTGCCCAAAGTCACACAACAAATGGCAGAGCTGAAATTCACACCGGGACATTCTGCTCCGACTAGTCTGTGGGTTTAACCACCACAGAGTGCAGCCTGACAAGAACACGCATGTGCCTTATTTAAAAGTGAAATACCCTCCCGAGACCAGTGGCTAAAAATGGTCTCTAAGAGGAAGGCAGAGCCATCTGTAGACCTGGAAGTTAAACAGGGCCACGGAGCTTGGATGACTTAATCACGGTTCAATTTAGATTTCCTGGCTGAAAGGGTTCCTGTTCATCCTACTGGAAATTAATAGCCAATTGTTTCTTGGCATTCTTGTGGGAGGGTTGGGCCATTTTCCTCTGGCCCAGCTGTTTCTGGAAGAGTAAGTGCCCGGCCAGTGTCAGGCAGGTACAGAAGGACGGGTAGGTGGAGGGGAGCAGATCCCTTTGTCAAGCGAGCTTGTCAGAAATCGGTCAACTCCTGCTTTTTCTACCGATCTAGGAGCTGCAGCCCTTCCTCCACTCCTTGCAGGAAACCTGCCTTGGGGTTGATTCATCTCTCAAAGGCGGGTCAGGAGGAAGGGGAAAAGAAAAGACAAGAGTCAGGTCATTTATTATCAGAAGGGGTAAAAGAACTTCTAAGGAAGCGGTGAGGAGCTGTAACCACAGCATCTGCAGAAAAGGCATTGAGCTATTAACACTGAATTCTGCTTAGTGCAGTCATTCTGTCTCCAGCTAATCTGGAAAGAAAGACATGAGCTCCCAGAGGTCAGGGAGTGACGTCTGCCCTCACACTTCGAAAGCACTCCGGGAATATATTTTAAATAACTTGTGGCACGAATGTAAGTTAACAGCAAAGAATTGGGCTTGACTTTTCTCCTGGTCCATAAATATTTGCCTCTCTTTTCTGTCTTCTGGTATGACACAAAGAGTAGTGTGTGGAGTCTTGGCCACAACCTCATTCCCGGCCACTCTTTCCGTCTCACCTCACCCTATGCCCAGGCACACTGAGATCCCTGTGGTCTGGAAAAGGCAGTAGTTACTGCATACGGGTCGAGGATGCAGGGTGCAGAGACAAACCAGGCTCAGGCCCGGTCCAGTGGCATGGCCATGTGAACCTGGGTGCATGGCTTAGCCTCTCTGGGCCTGGAGCACCTTGTTCTCTTTCTCCCCCTTAGAAACACCCACTTCCTCCTGCAGGAGCCAGGTCAAAGCGCTGCCCTGCTCCTCCATCCCAAGCAGGCTGCCCTAGCACTCAGCACACACACCACTCCCCAAACCCCACCCATGCAGCATTTGCCTCCTCTTGTTACAGTGATCAGTTTACCTGCCCTAGCACTCAGCACACACACCACTCCCCAAACCCCACCCATGCAGCATTTGCCTCCTCTTGTTACAGTGATCAGTTTACCTGTCTGTCGCCACTCACAAATTATAAAATCAATGACAGCACATTATTCATCTTTGAATCTCCAATATCTAAGCAATGCCTGGGTTATAACAGAGAATCCGTAAGACCTTTTATGGAAGGAAGGAGGAAAAGTGGAAGTGAGGAAGGAAAGACGGGTAGAGAGAAGAAGGGAGGACAGACATAACTGATGATGCTTTCAATCAGAAACAGCAGGCATGGTGTGAGAAGTGCTAGAAAAACATTCTTTCCCCAATATGTCAATTCTGCTTGCCCCGTGTCTAAAATGTCCTTTTTTGGAGATTTGTTCCTGGGGTAAAGATACTGTGTCTGGTTCTCCTTGTCATGGTTTCCCACCAACTACCGCCCCCGCCCCCTCACCCCCACCCCACTAAGGGTGATGTGTGAAACTGTCAATAGCCAAGCACCTTAGCATTCACTTGCAAGATGGATTTTCTAAAGACAAGTGGGGAAAAGGCACGTCAGCACTTTGCTGCTAAAAGTGGAGGAATAGGGGGCCCCAAAAAGGGAAGGGAGGGATCCGTTTCAGTGAGTCAGAGTCATAAGAATGAGAGCATGCGATTCCCATACCCACCCTGCCCTGCCCTCCCATCGGAAGCATTCTCCCTTGCCTACATCACTCGGAGCAAGTTCTGTTTTCAGGACGGAGCCGGTGGCCAGTTCTGCTGCCTATGGAAGGCAGGAGTCCCTGGTGACTGCCTGCTGCTTCCATGCTGACAGAATGTCTTTTTTTTTTTTTTTTTTTTTTTTTTTTTGCCTTTTATGTACTCATTTGTTATTACTTCAGCCCCCCTGACTTTGAACTTGGTAAGGGAAAAGACTCTCTCTACTTTCATCCTCCAAACTGAAAGGGCCTTCGGAGGTCACTTTATCCAACTCTGCCTCATGCTGGAATCGTCTGTAGCGCCTCTCCCAAGCCCCTCGAGGGAAGAGAGGCTCGTGATCTCTCTCTAACAGCCATTCCATTTTGGAAAACTCCAAGAGCTAGATATAAGCTAGAACCTGCTGATCTAAAACTTAAACAAAGGAGAGAAACAAGTCAAAACAAGTGACTTGTGTTAGGTCACAGTTGGGAAAATTCTGTAGAAGTCCAAGGGTAATGAAAAAGATTGTCTCTTTGCCTCATTTTTTTCAGTAGACATTGATTTGCCCACATAAATGAACAAGTATAAGCAAACACACTATCGTTTGATCACATTCCTACAGTGATTTCTTTCCTCTAGCAGAAACAGTAAATACCTAGAGATCAGTGACTCAAACTTTTTGAACTCAGTACCACTTTAAAGTCTTAGAAACTGTTATGAGCCTTAAAGTCTTTTGTTTTTACCAGTTATATCTGTTGATATTTAACATATTAGAAACTAAAACTGAGAAAATCCTTGGTTATTTATTAATCAATTTAAAAATATTTTTAAAAGCCATTACAAATTAACATAAGTAACATGTTTTTATGAAAAATAGCTATATTTTCCAAAAGCAAAAAGTATATATAGCAAGAAAAGTGGCTTTTTTTTTTTTTTATTTCTGCAACTCTCTTGAATGTCTGGCCTAACAGATCTGGATTCTCATGTCTGCTCTGCACTCAATCTGTTTTAATACTAATGCCATGTCACCTCCGGAAAACTCCACTGTATACTTGTGTGAAAATCAGAGTAGAGAAGGCAAAGAATATATTAATATTGTTATTACTGTTAAAATAGTTTTGAGCGCCGGGCGCGGTGGCTCACGCCTGTAATCCCAGCACTTTGGGAGGCCGAGGCGGGCGGATCACAAGGTCAGGAGATCGAGACCACGGTGAAACCCCGTCTCTACTAAAAATACAAAAAATTAGCCGGGCGCGGTTGTGGGCGCCTGTAGTCCCAGCTACTCGGGAGGCTGAGGCAGGAGAATGGCGTGAACCCGGGAGGCGGAGCTTGCAGTGAGCCGATATCGCGCCACTGCACTCCAGCCTGGGAGACAGAGCGAGACTCCGTCTCAAAAAAAAAAAAAAAAAAAAAAATTAGTTTTGAGCTCATGGACCTCCTAAAAGGATCTCAAGCAACTAAGATCACTTACATAGGTGGGGACCAGTGCAAAGTGAAAATGCTGTTTCCTGTCCAAAAGTTATAAAGAATTTCAAGACAGCCACAGCAGAACATTGAACTGAGCTCTGAGCATGGGGCCCTGTGTGACTTCACGGCTCCTGCAGGCAACTTCAGGGGTCTCTGACCACATGTCGAGAACTGCTGCTGTAGAGTTATACTTGCTTCTTGAATCAAATGAGTGGCTTCAGACAATTAGCGTACACCAGGGTGATATCAAGTTAGGAGTGTGTGCATGTATGTGTGTTTGAGCTGCTGGATCACCAGGTGTAAGTGTTCTTGAGTAATAGCATATACCTAACAAGATAAAAGCATAACTTACACAGATTTTCCCTCTGGGTGTATATCATAAAACCTTATTCTCTTATTCAGCCTATTATTCCACACTGACCCTAAACACACACACACATACACACACGCATTTATGCATGCACACACATACTCCTTGAGCTGATGAGTTGCATGCATGTGGGTGTGTGCGTTACATGTGTGATGGGTTGCACATACCCTTTGTGTTCCAAATGGCTGCACACCAGATAGTCAGATATTTGTCATGGTTTCCTGTTTTGGGTTTTTATTGGGTTATAGGCTTTGATCAGCAAAACTGATACCTCTAGTCCCCATTTTCCTGTTTGGTACCTTATACATAGTAGACACTCTAAGCATTTGCTGAGTTAAATTTTATAACTCTGGTGGTTAAAGAAAATTATGCCTGTTAAATACTGTTAGCAACTGATGGTTGGCACATAGATATCCCGTTTGATTCTCCTTCCTGAGAACTCAACACTTAGAGAGGTCACCATCCCACTAATAATAGGTAGACTTGTCCAAAGAAGAACAGTATGTCACTGTCATTCTACTAGAAACAAGGTAACAATATTTCATGATTCTCCTGAGATTCAGGGATGAGTTTAGCTAATAAAGAACATAAAAAGGTTTCTGTAGTATTTGTGAGTGTGTGTGTGTGTTTGTGTGTGTGTGAGACAGAGTCTCACTCTGTCACCGAGGCTAGAGTGCAGTGGCATGATCTCGGCTCACTGCAACCTCTGCCTCCCAGGCTCAAGCAATTCTTATGTCTCAGACTTCCTAGTAGCTGGGACTACAGGTGCGCACCACCGTGTCCAGCTAATTTTTGTATTTTTAGTAGAGACGTGATTTTGCCCTGTTGGCACTCAAACTCCTGACCTCACGTGATCCACCCACCTCAGCCTCCCAAAGTGCTGGGATTACAGGCATGAGCCACTGCACTCGGCCAGACTTCTGTAACATTTAAAACAATACCCTATAGTTTCTGTTATATAACAGTCTGGATGTATCCCGTCTCTGTTTCTGTTGATCCCACTCCTTTGGGACATACTGTTAGTGTCTTCATGGCATCTGCTCTGGAATCGTTATGTCTGTATCTTATCTGTTATTTTCTACATTTTAATGAAAGTGTCATTGCTGATATCTTTGCATCATTATTGATTGTCAACATTTGATCACAAACATTTATGTCTTCCTAAAGAACAAAACACCAGAATAAAATGATAATTGCAGCACTATTCACAATACCAAAGACTTGGAATCAACCCAAATGTCCATCAGTGACAGATTGGATTAAGAAAATGTGGCACATATACACCATGGAATACTATGCAGCCATAAAAAAGGATGAGTTTGAGTCCTTTGTAGGGACTTGGATGCAGCTGGAATCCATCATTCTTAGCAAACTATCACAAGAACAGAAAACCAAACACCGCATGTTCTCACTCATAGGTGGGAACTGAACAATGAGATCACTCGGACTCAGGAAGGGGAACATCACACACCGGGGCCTATCATGGGGAGGGGGGAGGGGGGAGGGATTGCATTGGGAGTTATACCTGATGTAAATGACGAGTTGATGGGTGCAGCACAGCAACATGGCACAAGTATACATATGTAACAAACCTGCACGTTATGCACATGTACCCTACAACTTAAAGTATAATAATAATAAATAAATTTAAAAAAAAAAAGAATAAAGCTAAAAAAAATAAAAATAAAAAAATAAATAAAATAAAATAAAAATTAAATATAATGCCCTAGACTCCAAGTAACAAATTAATCCATTTCAAAGAATAGTATACACATGTATAAATATAATGCGGCCTCTGTTACAATTCTGGTCAAATCACCTCTTTCTCCAACACCGAAGAAAGTGACTGTGGCCTCTCTCCCACGCTAAGACAAACTCTTACAATAAGAGGATTAATCTTTCACCTAAAATGACAGAACATCCTTCTGTTCTCATTAGAAGTTAATACTGCTCCAAGTACAAAGGACCCCTGGATCTTTAGTTCAAATCTGCCACTTACAGATAAGGAAACTGAGGTTCAGCCACATGAAGTGACTTATTTGTCCAAAATCACACACAGCTATTTAATGGCAGCACTGGGACTCAAACGCAGTTCTCCTAACATTAGATAAAGGACCATCCAACCACAAGAATGTGAGCCTGCAAGTCAGCGTGGGTCCAGGTGACTGAAAATCCAACCACTGATTACTAAAAATTCAAGCACTGATGTATTAGGGATCGTCAATAAGTAAAATGCAAAACATCTCCAAATCTAGCCAGGTGCCAAAGCCCTTAACCAGTGCCCTGAGCACTATCCCCTCCCAGATGTATGAAGTATCTTTCCTTCTTCTTTAGCATCTTCATTCTCTCCCCCTTTACCAGCCCTTTTTCTTACGTCCAATGTATATTTATCACTTTGGGAAGAAGAAAAAACAAACCTCTACATGGCTGGCCACTCCTTGTAGTTGTAATTCTATTTCTTTCCTGACAGTTACTGCCAAATTCTTGGAAGTTATATACAGGCATACCTTGGAGATATTGCAGGTTTGGTTCCAGACCATAGCAATAAAGTGAATAATAATATCACAATAAAGTGAGTCACACAAAGTTTTGAGTTTCCTGGTGCATACAAAAGTTACGTTTATACTATACTGTAGTCTATTAAAAGTGTGTGCAATAGCATTGTGCCTAAACAATGTACATACTTTAATTTAAAAATACAGCTAAAAAATGTTGATCATCTGAGCCTTCAGTGAACAGTAATCTTTTTTGCTGGTGGAGGGTGTTGCCTCAATGTTGATGGCTTCTGACTGACTGGTAAGGGTACTGGGTGCTGAAGGTTAGCATGGCTGTTGCAATTTCTTAAAATAAGACAACAACGAAGTTAGCCTCATTGATTGACTCTTCCATTCACAAAAAACTCTTCCTTTCACAAGAGATAGAGGACAGCATTTTACCCTCAGTGGAATTTCTTTCAAAACTGGGGTCAGTCCTCTTAAACGCTGCCACTGCTTTATCAACTAAATTTATGTAATATTCTAAATCTTTGTTGTTGTTTTAACAATGTTTATAGCATCTTCATCAGGAGGAGGTTCTATTTCAAGAAACCACTGTTTTGCTCATCCATAAAAAGCAACTCCTCATCTCTTCAAGTTTTATTATGAGCTTGCAGGAATTCAGTCACATCTTCAGGCTCTACTTCTAATTCTAGTTCTCTTGCTATTTCTACCACATCTGCAATTACTTCCTTCACTGAAGTCTTGAACCTCTCAGAGTCACTCCTTAGGGTTGAAATCAACTTCTTCTAAACACCTGTTAATGCTGAGGTTTCAACTTCCTCCCATGAATCACAAATGTTCTTAATGGCATTTGAAATGGTTAATCCTTTCCAGAAGGTTTTCAACTGACTTTGCTCAGATCCATCAGAGGAATCACTATCTGTGGCAACTTTAGCCTTTCAAAACGTATTTCTTAAATCATAAGACTTGAAAATCAAAATTACTACTTCATCCCTGGGCTGCAAAATGGATGCTGTGTTAGCAGTCATGAAAACATTAATCTCCTTATACATCTTCATCACAACTCCTGGGTGACTAGGTGCATTGCCAGAGAGCAGTAATGTTTTTAAAGACATCTTTTTATTTTTTCTGAATAGTAGTCTCAACAGTGGGTTTAAAGTGTTCAGTAAAACATGCTGTAAGCAGATGTGCTGTCATCTGGACTCCTTGTTCCCCTGACAGAGCACAGGCAGAGTATATTTAGCATAATTCTTAAGGGCCCTAGGATTGTAAAAAGGGTAAATGAGGACTGACTTCAACTTTAAGCCACTAGCTGCATTGGCTCCTAAGAAGAGAGTCAGCCTGTCCTTTGAAGCTTTGGAAACAACCATTGACTTCTCACTAAACTGAAAGTCCTAGAGAGCATCTTTTTCCAATGACGGCTGTTTTGTCTACATTGAAAATCTGTTTAGCGTAGCCACCTTCATCAATGATCTTAGCTAGATCTTCCACATAACTTACTGCAGCTTCTCCATCAGTCCTTGCTGCTTCACCTTGCACTTTTATGTAATGGAGATAGGTTTCTTTCCTTAAACCTCATGAACCAGCCTCTTGTAGATTCCAGCTTTTCTTCTGCAGCTTCCTCATCTTGCTCAGCCTTCATAAAATTAAAGAGAGCTACGACTTTGCTCTGAATTATGCCTTGGCGTAAGGGAATGTTGTGGCTGGTTTGATCATCCATCCAAACCACTAACATTTTCTCCATATCAATAACAAGGCTGTTTTGCTTTCTTATTATTATTGAGTTCACTGGAGTAGCACTTTTAATTTCAAGAACTTTTCCTTTGCATTCAGAACTTGGCTGTTTGGCCCAGCTGAGATGGAATTTTGGCTCATCTCGGCTTCCAACATGCCTTCCTCACTAAGCTTAATCATTTCTAGATTTCGATTTAAAGTGAGAGACGTGGTCATTCCTCCACTTGGACACTTAGAGGTCACTGTGGCATTATTAATTGACTGATTTCAATATTATTGTGTTTCAGGAAATATCAAGACCCCAGGAGAGGGAGAGTCAAGGGAACAACCAGTTAATGGAGCAATCAGAACACATATAACATTTATTGATTAAGTATGCCATCTTATGCGGGTACAGCGTGTGGTGCCCCAAAACAATTACAATGGTAACAGCAAAGATCACTCATGATAGATCACCATAACTGATAAAATAATAATGAAAAATTTGGAAATATTGTGAGAATTACCAAAATGTGACACAGAGACATAAAGTGAGCACACGCTGTTGGAAAAATGAGGCCAACTGACTTGGCCAGAGGGTTGCCAAAAACATTCAATCTGCCAAAAGCACAGTATCTGTGAAGTGCAATAAGGCAAAGTAGAATAAAACAAGGTATGCCTGTAAACCCTGGAGGCCTCCCTTTTCTCACTTCCTTAAACTCCCTTAAGGCCTCACAGTCTGACTGCCACCCCAGTACCTTACAGAAACCACCCACTCAGAGGTCAATGATCTGCTTGTTGCTAAATCAAATGACTTTTACTTAGTCACAATTGTCCTTGATATCAGTGATCATGCTTCCCCACTAGTGACAGCTGTCGTAATAATACAGAAGCTTTGATACTTAAAAATAGATCAGACGTTGGCTGGGCATGGTGGCTCATGCCTGTAATTCCAGCACTTTAGGAGGCCGAGGCAGGCAGATCAATTGAGCTCAGGAGGTTGAGACCAGCCCAGGCAACATGGTGAAACCTCGACTCTACAAAAAATAGCTGAGCATGGTGGCATGTGCCTGTAGTCCCAGCTACTTAAAGGGCTGAAGCTGGAGGATCATTTGTGCCTGGGAGGTCAAGGCTGCAGTGAGCTGTTCGCGCCACTGCACTCCATCTTGGGCAACAAAGGGAGACCCTATCTCAAAAAGAAAAAAAAACAAAGATCAGTTGTTAATAGGCTGTTTGTAAGTTCAGTGTAATCCCAGCACTCTGGGAGGTCAAGGCGGGCAGATCACCTGAGATCAGGAGTTTGAGACCAGACTGGCCAATATGGGGAAACCCTATCTCTTCTAAAAAATACAAAAAAAAAAAAAAAAAAAAGTAGCTGGGCATGGTGACATGTACCTATAACCCCAGCTACTCGGAGGCTGAGGCTGGAGAATCACTTGGACCCAGGAGGCAGAGGTTGCAGTGAGCCGAGATCGCGCCACTGTACTCCAGACTGGGTGACAGAGAAAGACTCTGTCAAAAAAAAAAAAAAAAAAAAAAAAAAAAGCGAAGCAGAGCAAAGCAGGGACTCTGGGGTCAGACTACCTGGTTCAAATCTTACTTGTACAATTCACTAACTGGGTCCCTTAAGCAAGTTGTGCCTCCACTTCTAAATCTATAAAATAGGCATGTAACACTAACTAATTCACAGAGTCTTGGTGAAAGTCCATGCAGTATGCTTGGAACTGTCTGCCACATATTGCATTCTCAGTAGGTGCGAGTTGTTGTTGATGCTATATTCGTAAATCCAAGGTGAACAAGACGAGACTAAGTTTGCAATCTTCACTCACATATCCACCAAATAGAAATGTTAGTTTAGACTCTGAAGTTTATATTTCTCTTTGCCACCATAAAACATTCCACTCTTGGACATCCTTCCTTAAAATGGATCAATTTGTAAATCTGTTGAGGCAGATGAGACCTCCCTCAGCTGATGGTCTCTAGAAATATCTGAGAGGTATGGGATCCATGACCCAATCACCTGAGATTCATTTAAATGAAGAACATATTCAAATGAATGAACTTAACCTCATGGAATGCCCATGGCTTACAACAATCATCTCCAAGCAGCATTTTCTCCAAGCTACCCCTTTATGTTCTCCAACCTCTAGCCATCTGCTGAATTTGCATAAGCCATCTGAAATTGAGGCTGAGCTCTAGCCACATATTCCAGATTTTTTCCAGTTTAGTCTTCACTTTTCCTTGCCCCTGGCTAATAACTGTCTTGTGTGTAAGCTCAACATTTTTCACATACCATATGATTCCCTCTTTGTTCTGCACCACCATAATAATCATAATCACAAAGGAAGATGTTGCTTGAGTGCTCACCATGTGCCAAACTCATTTCTAAGTATTTAATATGTATCGTCATCCCCATCATCCGATGCTTCACTTCAAAGGCACATGTAACATTCTGCGTTTTCTCACTTTCTTTTCTTTTTTAGACAAATATAGAATGGTCCTATTGCAATACATTTTCTCACTTTCAATTTTAAAAAATGACCTCTACTTTCATTATGACTGCAGCACATTCCTCTCACTGCTTCTGTGCATATAGGAAATAACAGGCTTAGTAAACTTTATCATACCTCAAAACTCACCACAGATGCAACCAACAAATTATTGATAAGGGACAGCCAGATGGCCAAAGCTAAAATAACTGTCCCGACAACTTATTCCAATCTTTGGTGGCAGTTGATGTGCCTTTGCCTGGAGCGCAACTTTGTTCATAGCAATAAAATAGTATAAACTGAAAGATGACTAGAGACACTTATGTAGGTTTGCTGCATGTTTACCAGGTCCCAGGCACTGTTCTAAGAGCTTCACATGTATTATTTTTATTTCATCTTCAAAACAGTCAGGAGGTGACTACTGTTATCATTTCCATTCTACAGACAAGGAAACTGAGGTTAAAGAAGTGATTTGCCCAAGTCATAGTAAGCCAGAATTGAGACAAAGGTGCTCCTGACAATGAAGTCTATGTCTCAGCCACCCAATGCCTAGGTTGACTTCTGTAGCAGTGTACTCTCCTGTCTTTCTAGCCACTTCTGACTATTGATTCTTTGTCTCCTCTGGCTTCTCTCCCTTTTCCCTTTCTCCACATGACTCTTAAAGTCCTAGGAATGGTCACTCATTTTTACAGTCACTGAGCTTGATTATAAACCCTCTGGAGCAAGGGTCCCCAACCCCCGGGCAACAGATAAGTACCAGTCTGTGGCCTGTCAGGAATGGGGCCACACAGCAGGAGGTGAGTGATGGGCAAGCAAGCATTACTAGCTGAGCTCCACCTCCTGTCAGATCAGCTGCAGCATTAAATTGCAGCATTAAATTCTTATAGGAGCGCTAACCCTATTGTGAACTGCACATGTGAGGGCTATAGGTTGTGTGCTCCTTATGAGAATCTAATGCCTGATGATCTGAGGTGGAACAGTTTAATCCCAAAACCATCTCTCCCTAGACCTCCATGGAAAAACTGTCTTCCACAAAACTGGTCCCTGGTGCCAAAAAGGTTGGGGGCTGCTGCTCTAGAGTCCAGCCTGTTCATTCCTGTCTCCCTAAAGACTGTCAGCACCTGGCAACAGCACATAAACAGTATATTTTTATTGAACGAATGAATGAACAATTCACTTTTCTCAAGATTATTTGGAAAATAGTAATCATTTCATTTTAAATGAATGATAGGAGCTTCGCCCTTTACAATTTTATGGTTTTCTTTGACTCATGTGATGCTGGAGCTCATCAATATAAGACATTGGTTCTCAACCAGGGGCAATTTTGTCCCTCCATACCTACTCCTCTGGAGACACTTGGCAATGTGTGGAGATGTTTTTAAATGTCACCACTGTAGATGTGCAGAGAAGGAGAAGATGCCAACGGCATCTAGTGGCAAGGATGCTGCTGAACATATGATGTGCAAGACAGGGATGCTGCTAAACATCCTACAATGTGGGTGACAGTCACCCACAACAAACAGCTATATGAGTTTGAGGTTGCAGTGGGCTATGATTGTGCCACTGCACTCCAGCCTGGGAGACAGAGCAAGACTCTGTCTGTAAGAAGAAACAAACAAAACCAAATAACCAAATATTTTTACACCATCCTTCTCAGTCAGGTGGGCCAAGTTCTTCCTGTCACTTCTGGGATAAGGCAGAAATCTATGTGACCCACAGGACTGTACCCGATACGGCTGTCCACCTCTCCAGTTCATCTCACGCCATATTCCTTCTCTCTGTCCTCTCTGTCCAAAAGTCAATAGTGCTGAGGTTGAGAACACTGGTATCAGGGTTTGTTCTTCATAAAACTGGTATCCTGGTATCTGAGGAGGGCCAGGGATGTCTAAGCCCCACCGTTTAGCTGAGTGCCAAGTCTGTAACCTGGGATTAGCACTGCCCTCTGAGCTGAAGAGAAGGGGAAAATTGGGGATCCAGCCTGAGGATCCAGAGATCTAAATACTGGCCCTGAAGCCAGGTACCGACATGAGTTACTGCTGTAGGCAAGTTGTTTAACCTCCCTGGGCTCAACTTTTCATCTGTAAAGGGGAAAGGGGGAAGGAGTAAGGTGAGCCCTGTCTAGATCTAAAACTCCCTAGTTTCAAAGATAAATAGATGGGACTCAATTAAACTAAAAAGCTTCTGCACAGCAAAAGAAACTATCAGCAGAGTGAACAGACAACCCACAGAGTGGGAGAAAATCACAATCTATACATCTGACAAAGGACTAATGTCCAGAATCTACAAGGAACTCAAACGAATTAGTAAGAAAAAACAACAACAAATAATCCCATCAAAAATGGGCTAAGAATATGGATACACAATTCTCAAAAGAAGATATACAAATGGCCAACAAACATATGAAAAAATGCTCAACATCACTAGTGATCAGGGAAATGCAAACTGAAACCACAATACCATACCACCTTACTCCTGCAAGAATGGCCATAATCAAAAAATCAAAAAATAATAGATGTTGGCGGGGATGCAGTGAAAAGGAAACACTTTTACACTGCTGGCGGGAATGTAAACTAGTACAACCAGTATGGAAAAAGGTGTGGAGATTCCTTAAAGAAGGAAAAGTAGAACTACCATTTGATCTAGTAATCCTGCTAGTGGGTGTCTACCCAGAGGAAAATAAGTCATTATACAAAAAAGATATTTGCACACGCATATTTATAGCAGCACAATTCGCAATTGCAAAAATGTGGAACTAGTCCAAATGCCCATAAATCAACGAGTAGACAAAGAAATTGTGGTATGTGTATATATATATTTATGTGTATATATATATTTATGTGTATTATATATATACACACATAAAATGAATACTACTCAGCCATTAAAAAGGGATGAAATAATGCCATTCACAGAAACCTGAATGGAACTGGAGACTATTATTCTAAATGAAGTAACTCAAGAATGGAAAACCAAACATCACATGTTCTCACTTATAAGTGGGAGCTAAGCTGTAAGGATGCAAAGGCATAAGAATGATACAATGGACTCTGGGGACTCGGGGGAAAGGGTGGGAGGGTGGTGAGGGATAAAAGACTAGACACATTGGGTACAGTGTACATGGCTCGGGTGATGGGTGCACCGAAATATCAGAAATCACCACTAAAGAACTCATTCATGTAACCAAACACCACCTGTTCCCCAAAAACCTATTGAAATTTTTAAAAAGAAGAAAATAAATAAATAAAACCCTAGTTTTAACAAATTCTGAAACATGAACTTTTTTTAACTGGTCCTCTGTTTCATAACCAATCCCAAGTCAAGTTTTATCTTTACCTTTAAGAACCTCTTGCCACTGTCCCTTTTATTCTTCACTCCCTCTTATTCTTCACTTCTCCACCACTTCCTCCTCCCCGGCACACACATGCACACATATACACACTCACACACATTCACACATTCACACACACACACCCACACACACACTCTCACATTCACAGACTCACATATCCACACACTCACCCATCCCACACACACACTCACTTATCCCCCACACACACTCACACTCACCCACCCCCCCACACACACCCTCCCACACACACACCCACCCACACACACACTCACCCACACACACACTCACTATCCGGGCCCTCATTGTCACCACCTGGATTACAGCAAGAAACTCCTAATTGACTTCTTTTTCTCCAGGGTTAAACATTTTAACCTGGATTCTCAGCAGCCCTTCCTACAAAGCGTAAGGTATGTTTCCCTCCTCCTTGTGCTCTTCTCATCCTCCCCAGAGAGGTGCTCCTGTTTCAGATTCCTTCTGCAAGGAGGCTTCTCTGAAGTCAGCAGAATTGCCCCTTCTTTGCTCACATTCTAGTGCCAGGTTCCATTTTCCTCTTGCGATTTTTCACCACACCTTCCCTGCAGCTAGGAGAGCAGTCCTGGCCCTGGGTTACAGTGCTCAGCACTCGGCTAACTGGTAGGGCTTATAAATCCCAGGCCCATCTCAGCCAGCAGAGCATAGGTTTTAGGAAATAAGAAGAAATCCATACATCTGTGTGCTTACAATGTGTCCAAGCATCACCGAGGCCACAGCATGGCGAAGATGTGCCTCAAACACACTGTGGGAGGCTGGGGTAGGCTCATTGTTTCTGCCTGCCAAAGACGGGCACCACGGGATTCCAGAGAAAGAACAGAAGGCCCCTCGCCTTCCTTCCCATGAACAATCGACCAGAAGGAAGCGGGATACTTGGCCAGGACTTCCCTGCAGGAAACCTGGGTCCTACTTGGGCCTCCTGTTTCCCCTCCCTCACTGGCCCTGGTTCAGTTCCCGGTGAATGATCAGCCTGTTTGGTAAACAGATACCAGAAAGAGGCAAGTGCAAGCTCCTATGGATTTTTTTTTTTTTTTAACTTTAACTTAGTTGTTTTTAGAAACAACAGTTTTTGAAATCTTCAAATTTTCTTTCTTTCTTTCTTTCTTTTTTGCTTTGGCAGAGTCTTGCTCTGTCACCCAGGCTGGAGTGTAGTGGTGCAATGTCAGCTCACTGCAACCTCCGCCTCCTGGGTTCAAGCTATTCTCCTGCCTCAGCCTCCCAAGTAGCTGAGATTATAGGCGCCTGTCACCACGCCCTGCTAATTTTTGCATTTCTAGTAGAGATGGGGTTTCACCATTTGGTCACACTGGTCTTGAACTCCTGGCCTCTCGCCCACCTTCATCTCCCAAAGTGCTGGGATTACAGGTGTGAGCTACCACACCCAGCCAAAATCTTCAATTTTTTAGCGAGGGACGCTAAGTACATTTTACATCATATGTACCCTGAACCTACTGTGTGCCTGATACCCTGCTTGGCCCTGAGAGAATAGGAAAGAACCAGTCTTTTACTATACGTGAGTGGTCATGAGCTAACTAATTTTCCGAACTCCACTGCTCATCAGTAAAGTAGAGACATTGGTACCTGAGTTATAGGGGTGTTGCAATGTCATTCAATATTGATTATCTGCGAAGATATCTGGCACCATTTCTGACACACAGCAATCTTCTTGAACTTGGCATCAATTATTCATTTTAAAGTAATCTTTTTTTAATAGCTATTAATATGAAAATATGTAAGACAAAGACCCAACTCTCTAAAATCTTACTTACAGTTATGGTTATGACACAGCCATGTGAGATTATTCATTTATGATGCAAACCAATACAGCATAGAATTACCAGCCCAAATGGGCAAGGCAGACAGAGGTGCCTGGAAGTTCCAGGAAGGAGATAAACACATGGTCGGAAGATGCGGGGACTTTGGTTAGCTAAAGGAGGAGTGGGATTCGGATGCACAGAAAGGTGAGGCAGGGAACTGGGGCTTTGGGCACTGTGTCACCTTCAATTTGCATCCTTTATTTCTCTCTCTAAGGATATATCAATGGAGTCTTTTATACATCATCTGCCTTACTAAATAGGAACAATAGATACCATGAAGCCTGTTTCACAGATGAAAACAACCAAGGCCCAGAGAAAGCCATGCAGCCAAGCTATCACCTTGGTTTTGTCTAAGAAGAGTATAGGGTAAAATGTTGTGAAGTTAAGGGGACCAGCATATCAAACACAGCTACCAGAGTAAAATAAGGCTACTCCGGCAGCTGTTATAGTAACAACCATAATAATAACAACCAAACCAACAACAAACTGTTAACATGTACTGAGCACTTACTGATTGTGCCAGACATAATGGAAAATGCTAAATGTGCATTGATTCATTTGATTCTCATAATAGCCCCATGAAATAAGTATCATTATCATAATCTTACTGTGGCTCTTTTTTTTTTTTTTTCTTTTTTTTTTTTTTTTTTTTTTTTTTTTTTGGGACGGAGTCTCACGCTGTTGCCCAGGCTGGAGTGCAGTGGCGCGATCTCGGCTCACTGCAAGCTCCGCCTCCTGGGTTCACGCCATTCTCCTGCCTCAGCCTCCTGAGTAGCTAGGACTACAGGCGCCCGCCACCGCGCCCGGCTAATTTTTTGTATTTTTAGTAGAGACGGGGTTTCACTGTGGTCTCGATCTCCTGACCTTGTGATCCGCCCGCCTCGGCCTCCCAAAGTGCTGGGATTACAGGCTTGAGCCACCGCGCCCGGCCACTGTGGCTCTTTTACAGAGGAAAAATGGATGCTTGGAGAGATTCAGAAACTTTTTCCAAGGTTGCAAACCCAGGTCTGTCTACCCCAAAGCTCAGGCCCTGAACCACCATAGGAACTTTTTTCCCCCCAGGCTCCTGAATCTTGCAGAGACCAGGCCCTCCTGAAATATTTTAGAAGGAGGCTATGTAAGGATCTCGTCCTTACATGGTGGCTGAACCATCATCTGCTCGACAAGAAGTGGATGTCAGTGGTTCAGGGCACAGCCTGGGGCATGGGTAACAGTTCCTTTCTCCTCTCTAGGATGTGAGGGCAGCTTTTATTTCTTCCATGCTTGTCCTCTCTTCTTCAGGCTCAGCAAACTCCACTCCTCTTGACAGCACTTCCACACTCTTCACCTTCCCAATCTCTGTCTTCGGCAAACATCTAGTTTGTCCATGTCTGCCTTATAACTCAGCACCCCGAAATTAAAAGAAAGTCCTAGATGTGGTTTGACTGTTGCAAAAAACACTGGGACTGTCCCCTCTATTAATCAGAAAATTATACTTTCATTACCACCATCTCAAACTAGGTTGGGCTTTTAGCAACTGCTGGTTTCTTGAAGCTTGTGGTCAACCAAAATCCCCTTAAATCAAGTCAAAACTGTCCCATTCCATAGGCAAAGTCATTTCTATACATCTGGGAATTCCCACTGCATACGCATTTCATTGTAGGAATGTGAACAAGAAATTACGAAACAATACATGTGTTTCATTTCAAATCAAAGAAAACAGAAATGAATAAAGAAAAAACGAATAATCACCCTACTGCCAATCCCACCCTTTTTCTCCCCAAGGTAATCAGTATTAACAGTTTGGAGCCTATTCTTTTTTTTTTTTTTTTTTTTTTGAGACGGAGTCTCTCTCGCTCTGCTGCCCAGGCTGGAGGTGCAATGGCGCAATCTCGGCTCACTGCAAGTTCTGCCTCCCCGGTTCACGCCATTCTCCTGCTTCAGCCTCCTGAGTAGCTGGGACTACAGGCGCCTGCCACCACGCCCGGCTAATTTTTTTTAGTAGAGACTCGGTTTCACCTTGTTAGACAGGATGGTTTCTATCTCCTGATCTTGCGATCAGCCCATCTCGGCCTCTCAAAGTGCTGGGATTACAGGCATGAGCCACCGCGCCCGGCCTGGAGCCTATTCTTATAAAACATATACAGAATATCCAAAGTTTCTTTTCAAAGATATCATACACTATGCAAAGTATCTGCAAACCATGACCCGTACACGAAATCTGATGCACTGCTTGCTTTTGTAAATAAAGTTTTATCGGAACACAGCTGTGCCTATTCTTTTGTGTATTGTCTATAGTTGCTTTTGCACTAGCTGAGTAGTTGTAACAAAAACCATATGGCCCACAAAACCTACAACATTTACTATTTGGCTCTTTACAGAAAATATTTGCCCATTCCTATCCTATGCACTATACTAGCTTGGTTTTTCGCTTAAGAAAACATTGTGGACGCTCTTTAGGTCACTGCCTATGGAGCTAATATTCTTGTAAAAGCTATCTAGTATTTTGTAATATGAATGATCCACAGTTTCTTCTATTATTTCACTACTGCTAGACACTGAAATTGTTTTCAGGTTTCTGTCACTATGGAAAATGCTGTAATAAACACCTATTTCTTTTTTTTTTTCCTTTGAGATGGAGTCTCGCTCTGTTGCCCAGGCTGGAGTGCAGGGGTGCAATTTCGGCTCACTGCAAGCTCCGCCTACCAGGTTCACGCCATTATCCTGCCTCAGCCTCCCGAGTAGCTGGGACTACAGACTCCCGCCACCACACCTGGCTAATATTTTGTATTTTTAGTGAGACAGGGTTTCACCATATTGGCCAGGCTGGTCTCGATCTCCTGACCTCATGATCTGCCTGCCTTGGCTTCCCAAAGTGCTGGGATTACAGGCGTGAGCCACCGTGCCCAGCCTACACACCTATTTCTTAAATCCTTCAGAAGGCTGGGCCAGTTGCTCATGCCTGTAATGCCAGTACTTTAGGAGACTGAGGCTGGAGGATCGCTTGAACACAGGAGTTTGAGACCAGCCTGGGCAAGATGATAAGGCACCATCTCTACGAAAAAAAAAAAAAAAAAAACTAAACTAAAAAATAAAGCCTTCAAAAGAAACTGGGTATAATGAAGAGAGCCAAGGGGCTCTCAAGAGAAATACAGCCCTCATCTCAAACGCAATGCTCTCACTGTGTCAATAAGCCTCTTCAAGCAGCAGTTATAGCCAGCCCTGGGTGTTGCCATGCTCCTGTGAAAGGAATTATACTTTTAGGAAACAGAATATGTCTCCAAGTGAAAATCTTGTCCTGATAGATTCACCTACACTCTTTCCAGCTTTCTGCCAAAGCACAGAGCTTTTCCCTGAGCATCTGCTGTTACCTGACCTACCCACATCTCCCACTAAACCCTCCTTTACAACCCAGGCATTAGGCTGGGGCACCCACCACTGCATCCAGGCAGGGTTTTTGCCACTGCCAGGGCAAGAGGCACCTTGGAACAGGGGAGGAGTTAGGCTCAGGAGAGAAGATACCTTTGATCCTAGAGATGGAGGGAATATACATACAGGTCACTTGTTTCTAATCTTTTGGGGATCACAGACTCCTAAAAGCTATAGACCTTGTCTCCCCAAAAACTATGTCTGTTTTTTTTTCTTCATGAATTCTTCATAAATTCAGGGCATGCACAGAATTCCTGAAGATGCTATCCATGGGGCACAATCCCTAGGTTAACAACCCCAGCTCCAGGTACACTGCAATCACGTTCCCTACAGCGGGTTACCCGCCCCTTGTCAGGAGTTTAAGACGCAGCATATTTCTCTGTGATTCATTAACACTTCCCTTCCTCCCATCATCGACCTTGTGCCTGCTGTTCCAAAGGACTTCCTCGGGCTGGCAGTCACGTGCCCCCTTCTTCCTCTACCTATCCTGTTTGGGAAGATAAACGGACTTCCTAGCCCTCAAACCACCTCTCACTGGGCACAAAACACAACCGTCAGTCCCACGCGCTGACACGGTCCTTCCTGCCACTGCTGTCACCCTGACCTCCCTTCCTAGCCTCCAGTCAAGCCCAAGCTGGAAAGACCCTTTTCTCTCTAGCCCTTTGCCATCTGGAAAAGTCTTCTGGAACATTCCTAAAAGCTGTAAATCTTTGTGAACTAGTTTTTCCTTTCCGGCCTCTGCCTGAAAATTTGATGACTTTGTTGTTGCTGAATTATAACAAATCAAGCTTGGTAAAAACGCTTCAAAAATGCCAAATTCAATAGTCAAGGAGGAGCTCCATGGGTATTTGTGCTGTCCCTTCCTTACTGGTCAGAAAAGTAGCACTAAATAAACCTGACGTCTGGTCAGTTCATTCTGTCAGAATGCTCGTGGTTTTCATTTATCTTGATTTTTTAATCTCAGTCTTGAAAAGTAATGCTCATTTTTTGTTATTTACAAAAACTGAGGGCACTTTAGTGTATTCTAATGCCTCATAATGTCCATTAAACTGTCCTTGCCCTTTGACCCAGTAATACCCTTCCCAGAAATCTGCCCTGATAAAATACTAAGAAATTAAAACAAAAATTACCTTCAGAGATGGCTATTTTGTTGTGATTGACAATACAAAAAGTGCAAATGAAGTTAAATGTCCAAAACAGGTGATACAATATAGCCATAGAATGGAACATTATGTTTGCCTTAAAAATTATGTCAATAACTTTTAATAATATCAAGAAATATTTATAACATGTTAAGGAAGCAAAACATAAAACTGTAAATACAGTGCAATCTCAACTAAATGTTCATGGAAATAAGTCTGGAAGTAATACACCAAGACTTAACACGATTTTCTCTGAGTAATGAAATTAGACTATTTTATACATTTATATATTTTTCCAATTTTTCTATGAGCATGTGATTTTTTTTTTTTGAGATGGAGTTTTGCTCTTGTTGCCCAGGCTGGAGTGTGCAGTGGCACAATCTTGACACGCTGCAACCTCCACCTCCCAGGTTCAAGTGATTCTCCTACCTCAGCCTCCTGAGTAGCTGGGATTACAGACACATGCCACCACGCCTGGATAATTTTTGTATTTTTAGTAGAGACAGGGTTTCTCCATGTTGGCCAGGCTGGTCCTGAACTCCTAACTTCAGACAATCCACCTACCTTGGCCTCCCAAAGTGCTGGAATTATAGGCGTGAGCCACTGCACCACGCCAAGCATGTGATATTTCTAAAATAAAAACAACATAAAACTTATTTCTACATAGTAGAAAGAGCATGGGCTTTAGAATCAAATGACTTAGATCTATATTCTGACTGTGTCCTTGGATAGGTGACTAAAGCTTTCTAGACCTGTTTCCTCAACAGTAAGTGGAGGTAATAATAGTGTTTACATCATGGAGTCATTGTGAGAATCACGTACCTTATGTACGTACTCTTAGTTTCTTTTTGGTAAGTGATGGAAACCACTATAAAGGCTGATGGTTGAAGGTTAGCTGCTCTTCTACCACCCAAGAGCAAATCTCAGATCAAATCTTCCACAATACCAACGTTTGCTAAACTTTTAGAGTAAGCAGGAATAATGTGGTTCCTACAGCCTTTACTGCATGCTCAGTGAAGTCCTTGTTCGCTGTCTTTTTAGCTGTTCAGACCAACCTCCACCTTGCATGAAAGGGTCCTCAAGGTAGGTGAAACCATATTTCAGAGGTAAGGTTGTGAGACCCTTATAGACAGACTCAAGCAACAAAGAAATCCTCTAAGTAACTAGATAGAGGACCTTATAAGGATCAAGTCATCTTATATACTTTTCACACAGGGTGGACAATAATAATACTTTTTAGCTAATCTGCAAATCTTGCCTATCACTCACTGAAAATACATGTACTCCCTTACAGATATCGAACTAGAATTTGTCTCTCTCTTCTGTTTTTTTAACATTTGAAGCAATTCCGAATGCATTTCTGATTAACATGGAATTCTGACACAAATCACACAAGCCAGTCACATCCTGGTCCTGAAGGAATCATTTTGGGGTCTTTGCCCAGCTGCCTTTGAGATCGTCAGCCCTTCATGCTAAATTGTGAATCTGTGTAAGCTGCCAATCACTTTAAGAATCGCTTTTGCAAAACCATGATCTCCCTTGAAACATCAAATTGTTCTTGCCTTTCAATTTAACAATTCACTTATTGAAGTCTGTTCTAAAGCAGTTCTATCCAGTGCCCAGCACGCAGTCCCTGGTGCATCCCCGGTATTTTTTTTTTTTTAATGCCTACAGGTTTTTAAAGGAGATTATGAGAAAAAAACAACATGCCAAAGTGACACATGAATTAATTTTTTCCCATTTCTTTCTAAAGTGTGGCTACGTTTAAAGGGGGACGAAGACTGGATGGTAAAGCGTCTCTGGTCAGAACACTGAGAGGAAAGAGTCAGCCCTGACCCTGAAGTTCCTAGGGCCAGAAAGGGTGCCCCATCCTCCACCTGATTCCAAGTCTCACTGTACCTCAAGGGATCCCAGAAGGAGGCCTGCTTTGGTATTCTGAGAGTTCTCCATTCAGAGTGGTTTTATCAGAGAAACTGAACCAGAAACTATTTGACTCAGATAACAGGATTAATTAACATTCTTCTCATTCTTCAAACAACTGATCAGGGTGGAGTACCGCCCATGTCTTACTGGAGGTAGACCTGGCACACCAGCTGCCTGAGACTCTCCTGGGATTTCCCGAAGTCATTTCTTTCTGCTGAACTCTAGGCTTCTCTAGGGATAATGTGTAATAATAACACTCCCCTTTGTTCTTTTTTTTTTTTTTTTTTTTTTGAGACGGAGTCTCACTCTGTCACCTAGGCTGGAGTGCAGTGGCTCGATCTCGGCTCACTGCAAGTTCCGCCTCCCGGGTTCGTGCCATTCTCCTGCCTCAACCTTCCGAGTAGCTGGGACTACAGGCGCTGGCCACCACGCCTGGCTGATTTTTTGTATTTTTAGTGGAGACAGGGTTTCACCATGTTAGCCAGGATGGTCTCGATCTCCTGACCTCGTGATCTGCCCGCTTGGGCCTCCCAAAGTGCTGGGATTACAGGAGTGAGCCACCGCACCCGGCCCCCTTTATTCTTACAGGGCACATTTTTCCTCCCGTCTGCCCTATTGATTTCCAGCTTTATATGTCCAGGTTAGTGTTGACAGACCAAAGCCAGCCTATACAATAAAGATAATGGTAATAATAATACGGTTTATAGAAACTTCTCTGTGGACTGGTACTAGGCTAAGCACTTGGTGTTCACCAATTCACCCTTAGTTGAGCCTTCATGGAGTGCGGAGTGGGACGCGGGGAGTGTCTCAGCTCCCACTGCCGACCCACCTTGAGTCTGCTGTATCCTCCCAAAAAGATCTAGCTCCATCAAGACATTCAGGAACAATGGCTACTTTACTGAAGACTTGATGCAGAGATGGGCTTGTAGATGGAATCACAGTGTAGACCGAACAGTAGGAACTTTGAAAATTTCCGTTAGCTGTCCAATGTCTACCCAACATTTCTTTCCTCTTCTAGTTGTCTCTTCATTTCTCCTGTTCTCGTCCCTACCTTTGCCTCTGTAATTCCCTTGGATATTCCAGAGCCATTAAGCACTGGCTCTACCTTGCAAAGCCCACCTGGCATCTCAGCTTCTGGAAAGCCAGGTAAACACCACAGAGCCCAATGACTTGACCTCAAGTTCTTGTCTTATGGGGAGGGGGTTCTTAGCAAATTCTAGCCACTATTATTATCTGATATAACGCTTACAACATTTATGGGAGGCAAGAGCTCTGTACTATTATTGTTCCCATTTTGTGCAGCAAGAAACAAGCTCAGAGGTTAACTTGCCCATGGTCACTTAGCCAGATTCAGAATTGGGAGCTCCAGAGCTGTGGGTGGTCTTAATGGCTCTGCTTACTGTGACAGCATGTCCCAGTGAGCTCCAAATACTTCCAGTTGAAGCCTGTGTTCTTCACTGTCAATGCACTCTGGTCTGGAATCCTATGATCGTCTTAACTATGCTAGAGGCTTATCCATTGTTGCATCCATAGTGCCTGGCATATCGAAGTGCCCAGTGAATATCTTCAGCTCCCAGGTTGGTCTTGGGACAGACTTCACCCCCCCCGAACCAGCCATATTCCCTTTACCTCTGAATTATAGAAGCTTTCAAATGAAATTATCACTTGAGCCAAGCATATAGGGGGTTCACTTTCCCATGGCTGTGAGGCAAGTAATCCTGAACCCAAATTAATCTGTCTCTGTGTGACAGGCTCCATTTATCATGTTGTGGACTCTGCAGCACAGGGAGGCTCAGGAAGGCTGGGCGACCACTGTGGACATTGGCATGAAGGCCAGGATGCTTACTGAGTCCAGCACCATGTTTCATATCTGCCTCTCCATCTGCCTGCCTTTCCCGGAGAGAATCTGGGATGGAGATGGATTACACTTGTTTATGGGCTTATGTTTCAAGTGAGAGTTGGACGGAGGCTTAATAGAATTAATTAATTCCCTCTGTTCCGTGAGAGATAGAAGAAAGCTGTCTCTACCATAGCTGTCTCTGAGATGGCCCCAGAGACACTGCTAGGTGTTCACCTGGGATCCTTTCATTGCCCCCATCTCTAGTGCAAGTTCAACTTTGTTTAGAGCAATAAAGAAGAACAGTCTTTCCCCCCTTGCATGTTATTTGTATAGGAAATCAGCTCTGGGGTTTTTGTAGTTTTGATGTGTCAGCTTCAGGCAGCACAGGGGGCAGGTTCTTCCCTGCTTCTGTCTCCTTTTAGAGCAGAGACACAAATTCCACTGTCTGCATTGAGAGGTAACAGTGCAGAGTTTCAAAGCCAAGACTCTGAAGCCAGAATGCCAGGGTGTGAGTCCCAGCCATTTCACTACTAGTGTGGCCCCAATTCCCTCATCTGCAAAGTGGTGCCAGTGTAATAGTACCTCTTCCCAAAGTGACTGCAGTGATAAAAAGTAAAACACTTTGAACAGTGTCTGACACATAGTGTTATATGCATGCGCACTCTGTATCATTATTATCAGTTATTATTTATGACAAGCTAGAAAGGAAAACAAATATGGCTCTAAGGACCCAAGTCATAGGGAGGAGGGACTGTGCCATCTTAGACAGCACATGCCTCATCTGCACTTGGCAGCCTAAGTCCATGGGCATACAGAGCCAATGTTTCCAAAACCTGCCAATTTTTCAAGAGAAACTAAAAATCCAGATTTTCTGTGACATCTAATTTGCAATTGCTGACAACAAATTTAGAAACATTATTAAATACTGGGCTGGACAGAACAAAACCACACAGATTGGTGAGCCCGGTCCAGCAGGGGGGCTCCAGACTGCAGTCTTTGCTCAGTTACTCCTTCCTGTCACTGCAGAATGGATGAGATCAAAGCTGTACCCAGAAACACAGCTGTGCACTGGATGGCAGCAACTGTCCAGTAAGGACGCAAGGAGGGAGAGCCCAGAGGTTGAGAGCTCAGAGAAGAAGTTGGGTGCAGTCATTCAGGCAAAACACAGAAAGAGGTGAATTGTTTTTATCACGTCCAAAGTAGGATTTGATAACTATAAGGGAAGAGAGGGAGAGAGGGCTGGCAGCTGAGACTTGGATGGCAAGTGGTAGGTTGGCAGTGCCCAGGCTGGGGCAAGGCCATCCCAGCCCAAGAAAGCTTCCTAATGGGCTGGGGTAGCTGGCATCATCCACGTTGTGCATGGATATTTTAAACAAAGGCAGTAAATCTTTAAATGATGAGACCACCAATGTTTTCCAGTCACCTTTTGACCATAGTGACTAAGAGCCTAGGCTCAGGAATCAAGCTACCTGGATTAAATCTTAGCTCCACCCCTTACCAGCTGTGTGACTTTGGGCAAGTAACTTAACCTCTCTGTGCCTCGTTTTAATCTGTAAAAATTAATGGTGCCTACCTCCTAGATGTCAAAAGAAAGAAATGAAATGATACACATGAAAGACTAGCACAGTGCCTAGAACATCGAAGTTAATAAATATTATTGTGAATATAAGTTATAATCA
Source organism: Macaca fascicularis (assembly GCF_037993035.2). Classification (NCBI taxonomy): domain Eukaryota; kingdom Metazoa; phylum Chordata; class Mammalia; order Primates; family Cercopithecidae; genus Macaca; species Macaca fascicularis. The sequence goes on from NC_088388.1 coordinate 29,238,429, forward strand.
ATTAAATAAGTGTCAGCTTTTATTCCTCAATAAACCAACAGGGATTCACGAAGTACTTAATATACGCAAGTTTTAAAACCAGATTCCAAGACCAGGCACGGTGGCTCACACCTGTAATCCCAGCACTTTGGGAGGCCGCGGCGGTTGGATCACCTGAGGTCAGAAGTTTCAGACCAGCCTGGCCAACATGGCAAAACAGTGTCTCTACTAAAAATACAAAAATTAGCTGCATGTGGTGGCGGGCGCCTGTAATCCCAGCTACTCAGGAGGCTGAGGTGGGAGAATTGCCTGAACCCGGGAGGTGGAGTGTATTAGTCCATTTTTACACTGCTGATAAAGTCATACCTGAGACTGGGCAACTTACAAAAGAAAGAGGTTTACTTGGACTTACAGTTCCACATGGCTGAGGAAAGTCTCACAATCATGATAGAGGGCAAAAGGCACTTCTTACATGGTGGTGGCAAGAGAGAATGAGGAGGAAGCAAAAGAGGAAACCCCTGATAAACCCATAAGATCTCATGAGACTTATTCACTATCACGAGAATAGCAGGGGAAAGACGGGCCCCTGTGATTCAATTACCTCCCATCGGGTCCCTCCCACAGCACGTGGGAATTCTGGGAGGTACAATTCAAGTAGAGATCTGGGTGGGGCACAGCCAAACCATATCACAGAGGTCACCGTGAGTCAAGATCATGCCACTGCACTCCAGCCTGGACAACAGAGTGAGACGCTATCTCAAAAAAAAAAAAAATTCATAGGCAATATGAGGATTTTGAGGAGTGGTCCGACATCTTATTCCATACAAAATTCCCAGCACAGAGTACGATGTCACATGTGAAGTACATGGCCAATAAATATTCCTTGCATAAGGGGATCCTGCCCTCAGGGAATCTAGAATGAAGGATTGAAGTGAGGGGTAAGACCTAAGTGTGTAAAACATTAACAATGAAAGATTTTAGCTTTTCAACTCATCAAAAGAAGAGAAATCCAAGGCAGAAGAGAGTGATTATCTGAACAAATCTCATGGTCATTGCTAGAAGAGTTCAGTTTCAGAAGTCATTTCAGGTTCCAGCAGTTAGGGGAAAGAATCATGGAAACAAAATTACAGCTTGGATGAGAAGCAAAAAAGCATTCCAAGAGGGGTGAATGAATGGAGAGAAAGTTACAAAATACAAAGTGTGTTTCAGAGACTGTGAACAAAGGAGCGCAATGGAGATAGAGTATTAAGAACTCCACTAAAACTACAAAAAATTAGCCGGGCGAGGTGGCAGGCGCCTGTGGTTCCAGCTGCATGGGAGGCTGAGGCAGGAGAATGGCGTGAACCCGGGAGGCGGAGCTTGCAGTGAGCTGAGATCCGGCCACTGCACTCCAGCCTGGGCGACGGAGCGAGACTCTGTCTCAAAAAAAAAAAAAAAAAAAAAAAAAAAAAGAACTCCAAGTAAGTAAAGGAAATCTGAAAAGCTGGGTTGATACTTGACTGAGAAAGGCCTTCAATGCCAGGCTATGGTAGAGACTACTAGATGTCTCCCCTTCTTCCATTTTAACAAGATATCGAATTTACTTTCCTAGCATAGACTATATTTCTCAACCTTACTGGTAGCTGGGTGTGGCCACGTGACAAAGTTCTAAAGAATAAGACTTAAGAGAAAGTCTTATGCACAAATTCTGGAACGTGAACATAATGGCTGGAACTTTGGCACCATCTTAGATCATGAGGCAGAATGTTAAAGATGATGAAAGGAAAAGAAAGGGACCAACCTCCCTGATGAATATATCAGCCCTGGACATCTGACCTCTGAACTGTTTCACATTAAAGAAACTTCTTTGTGATATAAGCCACTATTATTTTGGATCTTAACCTGTGCCTGAAATTAGTCATAACTGATTAGCAAGCCAAAGACTTCACACTTTCGCCCTGGAGCAGCAGGCAACCATTGGAAGTTTAGGAGCAGGCAGGTTGTAAGATGAATATGTGGTGTGGAGGATACCACGGGAAACAATACGGCAGCAACTGTGCAGCAAGGAAGAAGAGCCCAGAGGCTAAGAGCTCAGAGAGGAAGTCGAGTGCAGCCATTTAGGCAAGAAGAATAAATGAACATGTGCTGAAACCTGTCTGGGGGTAAAACCATTCTAAGAATTGGGATTTTAAAAAGTCATAAATACACAAGAGAATTTTCTTAGTTCATTTGGGAGGCTGTAACAGAATGCCCTAGACTGGGTAATTTACAAAGAGCATACATTTATTGCTCACAGTTCTGGAGGCTGGGAAGTCCCAGATCAAGATGCCAGAGGGCTCGGTGTCTGGTGAAGTCTTGCTCTCTGCTTCATACCTGGCACCTTTTGCTGAGTCCTCAGGTGGCAGAAGAGGGGAGAAGTGGGAAGGGGCAAATAGACTCCTTTAAGCCCTTTTTATAGGAGCACTAATCCCATTCAGTAGGACGGAGTCCTGATAGTCTAATCACCTCTGAAAAGTCCTCCTTCTTAATACTATTGCATTAGGGGTTAGGTTTCAACATATTAATTTTGGGGGGATGATCCATGGGGGAATGACCCATGACCCAGTGACCATGGCAAATGCTTTTTAGCAACAACCTTTGTGGCCTAACTCCTCTATGCCTTGGTTTCTTCTTCATCTATATGATAATGGAGATAATAATTTCCATGCCAGGATAATTGTAAAGATATTTATTTATTTATAGATGTTTGTAGTATACCTATAATGTGCCCCCACACAGTGCTGGATGCTCAGGATAGAGAGGTCGACAAAACTCTTTTTTTTTTTTTTTTGAGACGGAGTCTCGCTCTGTCGCCCAGGCTGGAGTGCAGTGACCGGATCTCAGCTCACTGCAAGCTCCGCCTGCCGGGTTTACGCCATTCTCCTGCCTCAGCCTCCTGAGTAGCTGGGACTACAGGCGCCCGCCACCTCGCCCGGCTAGTTTTTTGTATTTTTAGTAGAGACGGGGTTTCACCATGTTAGCCAGGATGGTCTCGATCTCCTGACCTTGTGATCCGCCCGTCTCGGCCTCCCAAAGTGCTGGGATTACAGGCTTGAGCCACCGCGCCCGGCCAACAAAACTCTTAAGAAACAGAGGTACCCATCTATAACGGACAAAGACAATAAGTAAATAATGATATGAGACAGTTTCTTCAGTGACAATTGCTATGCAGTTTAGAAAACCATGGTACATCTGGGCACGGTGGCTCACGCCTGTAATCCCAGCACTTTGAGAGGCTGAGGCGGGCGGATCATGAGGTCAGGAGATCGAGACCATCCTGGCTAACATGGTGAAACCCCGTCTCTACTAAAAATACAAAAAATTAGCCTGGCGTGGTGGCGGGAGCCTGTAGTCCCAGCTACTCGGGAGGCTGAGGCAGGAGAATGGCGTGAACATGGGAGGCGGAGCTTGCAGTGAGCTGAGATCGCACCACTGCACTCCAGCCTGGGCGACAGAGCGAGACTCTGTCTCAAAAAAAAAAAAAAGAAAGAAAAGAACACTACGGTACATAGGTGTATTACAGGTGGCATGCAAGAGGATTCTAAATGGGAAGCAGACATTTTTAATTGTAATAGCTATATGTTTTTAACACATCTTAGAAAAATACATGCTTTTCTATTGATGAGAATGACGTTTATTCATTCAACAAACATTACTTAAGCGTCTACCAGGTACTAGATTAGGCACTAGGGGAATACAGCAGAAAGCAACACAGAAAAATCCCTGACATACCAGCGCTGGCATTACACATTTAAAAAAAAAAAAAAAAAAATTAGGCCAGGCACGGTGGCTCACGCCTATAATCCTAGCACTTTGGGAGGCTGAGGCAGGCAGATCACTTGAACCCAGGAGCTCAAGACTGGCCTGGCCAACATGGCAAAACTCAGTCTCTACTAAAAATACAAAAATTAGGCAGGTGTGATGGTGCATGCCTACAGTCCCAGCTACTCGGGAGGCTGAGGTGGGAGGATCGCTTGAGCCCAGGAGAAGGAGGTTGCAAGTGAGCCATGATTGTGCCACTGCACTCCAGCCTGGGCAACAGAGACCTCATCTCATATTTAAAAAAAAAAACAAAACAGTTTTCTTTTTAAAATACATTTAAGTTTGAAAAAGAGAGTCTATTTTATTAAGTAAACAATGCCTGGTTGGTTGGCAGATATGGCAAAAATGGTGAGGGTGATACAAAATCAGCCACGTTTGGATGTGCTGGGTCTGAGGCAGCTTACTAAGTACCCATGGGAAGCAGAGTTGTCCAGGCTGGTGCTCTCACCTCGAACCTCATGGCCACGTTCCCTCCCAGGTTCTGCCTGCCTCCTCCTGTTCTCATCCCAAGTCATGCAGTTACTCCTTTGACTATGTTCTGCGGCTTACACAAGATTAAATCAGAGTACTTCCATTTCAAAGTGTAAGAAAACCCACTAATAGGATTCACTGTGGCAAAGCTTTGTAAATGAATAAATGAAGGAAACTTTGAATAAGAAAATATTTATAAAGAAAAGTGGTTTCACTTTTGCTTATTATATAGTTGGCTAACCATGAGTCACACTATGGAGAACATGGTTTTTTGAATCTATATTAATATCCTATAATTATCCTGTCAAAGCTCCCACTTAAGTAGACCATACTGTATTTGCATTCTAAATAAATACCACATACTAGAGAATAATTTATCTCCTCAAGTAGATCAACAGAGCCCTACCTCTCCAGTTAAATGAACAATATAACCACATCACAACGTGTGGCTGCTTTCCCTGGAGCCTGCTACACACCAGTCCTGTTTCTACCCTAAATAATTCAAATTTCCCTTATAGGAAAACAGGCATTAATGAACTGTACAGTAACTTTCATTTCCACAAACTTTACTCATTTCACATTACCCCCCAAACACCACACACACACACACCGCCACCCAAGCAGACAATATTTACAGAAAGGTTTCTACTCAGCCAACCATGGTGGCTCATGCCTATAATTCCAGCACTTTGGGAGGTCGAGGTAGGCAGATCACTTGAGCCCAGGAGCTCGAGACCAGTCTTGGCAAAGTGGAGAAACCCTGTCTCTACAAAAAATACAAAAATTAGCCTGGCATAGTGGCGTGCACCTGTAGTTTCAGCTACTTGGGAGAAAGCCTGAGGTAGAGGCTGCAGTGAGCCATCATTGCACCACTGCACTCCAGCCTGGGCCACAGAGTAACACTCTGTCTTAAAAAAATAAAATAAAAAAGATCTCCACTCAAAACATAGATGGAGACTTAAATAAACATTTATGGTGGTGGTACAGATCAAATGATCAGAAGAAATACTATTCAGTATTTCAAAAGCAATACCTAACAAAGATAATTAGTGGAGTGTTTTGCAGTCAAAGCTCAGTGGAAGTACAAAATTATTCCTTAGCAGCCTCAGATCAATTAACAGTATGAATTGTATATAATGGATTCATTCATTTGATCACTCAACAAAAGTTTATTCAGTTCCTTCTGCCTTGCTAAGTACTGAGTTAGACACCAGAATACAAAGGTGCACAAAAGCAGCTTACAGTCTAGTGTATGAGGAAGATGTAACCAAATTACCACACAAATATAAAATTACAAACTGTGAGGAGTGCTACATAGAAAAGGTAAGTGTAAAACAAAAAGGGCGTCTGGCCTATGCTGAAGAGTTAAGATCAACCAACCAAAATCCAAAGGACAAAGAGTGGTTAACCAAGCAAAGAGGGAGGGGAAAGGGTTCCAAGCAAAAAGAAACAGAGTAAATAATAACCTCGATGGTGTACCAGAGGAGCTGAAGCCAGCAAATACTGGGTGGAGTTCAGAACTAGACCAGAGTAAGTTACAAGGCAGGCAAGGGCCAGACCACACAGGTTCTTAGAGGCCATGGCCAGGAGCTTGTTTGGACTATATTCTGAGACCAATGGAAAGCCACAGAGGAGCTTTAAGCAGAGAGGGAAATACAATCGGATGCACATTTTGAAAACTAGATACAAGTGGCAGTGTCAAAAACACCTGCAAATTGTCCCTCAGTATCCATTTTTCCATTCTTCCACAGTCATGAAATTTCCCCCGGACCCAAGACCATCCAGGATAAAGACTACATTTCCCAGCCTCCTTTGCAATAGCTGTGTCTCTGTGACTAGAAGATGGCCAATGGCATGTGAGCAGAACTGCCAAGTGGGAGGGGCTTCTAAGAGACTCCCCATGTGCTCTTCTTTTGCTTTGGCCCTTCCTCCATGATGCAGCCTGGAAAGCAGATGCTACCATCTCGGACCATGAGAATGAAGCCTCTTGTGCAGGAGCAGCACAAAAAGGAGATCCTGGGTTCTTGACAGTGTGGACTGCTTTACTAGCCCTGGACAGCTCCTTTGACTTTTTAATTTATTGAGCTATAATCTACATACACTTTTTATATACAATAAACCCCTGCATCCATTTAAAGTGTACAATTTTTTCTGGCAGTTGTATACAACTATGCAACTACCAACACAACCAAAGTTCAGAACATTTCTACCATTCCCAGAAGATTTCCATGCCCTTTTGCAATTCATCCCCAACCCTACCCCAGAATGAGGCAATCGCTGACCCCCTTTCTGTCACAGACTATTTCTCATTTTCTATAGCTTTCTATAAATGGACTCATGTTACACACTCTTCTGTGTCTAGCTGCTTTCATTCAGAATAACTATTTTGAGATTAATCCATGCTGTTCTATAAATAGTTCATTCTTTCTTATGGCCAAGTTGTATTCTGTTTATGGTTGTGCCACACTTCATTTAATACACTCACCAGTCATTGGACATTTGGGTTATTTACTGTTTGGGGCTATTGTGTACACAACTGTGAACATTTACATACAGTCTTTGTATAGATGTATGTTTCATTTCTCTGGGAGAATACCTGGGAGTGGAATGGCCAGGTCGTATGGCAGGTGTATGTTTAACAATATGGGAAACAGCTAGTTTTTCAAAGTAAGTGTGTCATTTTCCATCCCCATGAGCAGCGAATAGGAGTGCCACTTGCTCCAGATCTTCCCAATACCTGGTATTGTCAGTCTTTTGAATTTTAGACATTCTAATGGGTTCTCAGTAGGCTACCTGGATTTTTATATGAGTAAAAAATAAAATTTTAAGTTGTCCTTAAGCCACATTATTTTGGCTTTGCTATCACTCTCAGCCAAAGCTAAATTCTATTGAATACAGAAAGCAAGGAAGGAAGGAGGAAGACTAGTTAGGAGACTCCTGTAGTTCAGACAAGAGATGATGGTAGATTGGAGTAGGGGAAGGCAGTGGACATGGAGAAAAATGAATGGTTTATTAGTTCATTAGTTCCTTTAAAGGAACACCCAAGACTGGGTAATTTATAAAGAAAAGAGGTTTATTTGGCTCATGGTTCTACAAGCTGCATGATAAGTATAGTGCCAGCACCTGCTCCTGATGAGGCCTCAGCAAGCTTCCACTCATTGTGGGAGGCAAAGGGGAGCAGGCATGTCACATGGCGAGAGAGGGAGCAACAGCAGGAGGAGGAGGTGCCAGGCTCTTTAAACAACCAGCTCTCACATGAACTAATAGAGTGAGAACTCACTCATCACCAAGGGAAGGTCACCAAGCCATTCATGAGGGGTCCACTCCCATGACCCAAACACCTCCCACCAGGCCCCACCTCCACCATTGGGGATCACATTTCAACATGAAATTTGGAGGGGACAAACGTCAAAACCATAGCAGATGAATTGGTGAGACATTTAGGAGATAATGGATGTAGGATTCCATGATAAATTAGGTATGGAGGGTTAAGAAAATCACTCAGGTTATATAATAGAGGAACAGGGTCTCAGAACCAGGCCTATTTAATGCCAGAGAATACTCCCAACTACTGCTCTCTTTGTCCCCAAGATGCCAAAGTCACATGGAGGAAAACTGGCAATGGCTGCAGCTTCAGTTATGGCAAACTTACAGTTTTTCTGGTTTGGTTGTTTGTATCTTTGTTTTGTTGTGGAAGAGGGCATTTTAGACAGAAGGAAAGAGGATGTACAAATGATGATGTTGGCATCCATGCGGATTTTTTTGGAATATTATTACATTTTTATTAATACTAATGAAATTATTATTGTTATTGATTTCTGTGTGTGCCTCCTTTTAACTTCAAATCCGGGGGGTAGTGTGAAATTAAGGAACTTAAATAAGAATGAGCCCATCTAAAGCCAAGAACTAGACAAAGAGCTTTAGGTAAATGATTTTTCATTTCATCTTCACAACAATCCTGTGGTTTTCTGCACTTTACAGGTAAAGAAACTAAGACCCAGAGAGGTTAAGTAATTTATCCAAGGTCAAACAGCTTGTAAGGAATGATACTTATGTTTTGGAACTTTATTTCCAAATATTTATATACATATATAGACATATTCTGTTTTTCTGGAGAACCCTGACTAATACAAGCTCCAAATTATAACTATCTCTTTGAATCACATTTTTCTATGAACTCGTGGATATACATGAATAAAAATCTGTCTTTTCCCTTGCAAATCTCTTTTTTCAGCTTAGCTTACAGTTTAATTCATGGTCAATCTGGCTAACATTGAATGGACTTATTATAAGGTTTGAAAATGAGTTTTAATATCAATAGCATTTCAATGCTAAACTAGAGTTTGCTGTTCTCTCTCTTAAAAGGATAAAATTTCTTGGATTATTGGTCTGCTTTTAGTAGGAAGTTATGAAAGTTTGTTTGTTCTTTTACTTTTTGAATAATCTACTGAGGAAACAAAGATTCTCCATCTTATCAGAATAATTTCCTATACTTTATGTTATCTTTATCTTGTCTTTGATTATTTAAGAGAACCAAATCTTTTTCTCCAAGTGACCTGTGATTCTATTTCATCAGGTGTTCAAACGTTTTGACATTTTTGACAACTTCCCAAATGAAATTCTAAATGAATTCTTCGTAACTTCAAACTGATTTTGAGATCAAGACAGCTTCTGAAAAATCTGAATTTGTTCTCTTGCCTTGTAAAAGGAGAGATGTTAAACAAATTAGGTTATTTGACATTCTAAATTGCCTATGAAGCATTGTCAAATAAAAAGAGATTCTTAACTGTCTCTATGCTATATTAGTACGGGTATATGTTATTAATATAAATATTTCAGAAATTTATAATGTTCTTAGAAATCTGTCAATGTGGACCAGGCATGGTGGCTCACGCCCATAATCCCAACACTTTGGGAGGCCGAGGCGGGAGTATCAACTGAGGTCAGGAGTTCAAGACCAGCCTGGTCAACATGGTGAAACCCCATCTCTACTAAAAATACAAAAATTAGCCAGGCGTGGTGGCAGATGCCTGTAACCCCAGCTACTCAGGAGGCTGAGGCAGGAGAATCACTTGAACCCAGGAGGTGGAGGTTGCAGTGAGCCAAGATCATGCCTCTACACTCTGGCCTGGACAACAAGAGCAAAACTCCATCTCAAAAAAAAAAAAAAAGAGATCTGTCAATGTCCTTGCTGTCCATGATGTCCTGGCAAATGTTATCAGTCATAATTCTAGTTATTGTCTCTAAATGTTGTGTTAATATGTCACAGAGACAATGAAATTTTCTTATCAATTACATTAAAATGAACTCTCATCAGACCTTTAACCACAGGCATTAACTCTTTTGTCATCCACAGATAGTTACTGTTTTACTCTGATGCCTCCCTGAATGCTTTTACAATCAGCAACAGGTCAAAGTGCTTCACATTTAACAAAACGGCCTGTCTCAAGATCCATGGAAAGGGATATGACAAGTACTCAGAAGTGCAGGTTTCCAATTACATTACCTAAGTAACTTGATGATTATACCACTAGACTGAATTAAGATTTCCAGAACTAATAGAGGAGGTATGGGTTCATAAAACTGCTAAGATCAAGCAAAACAAAAATGGATTGCATAGGACTGAATGAATTGATGAAGAAGAGTTAAAATTTTTATGGCCTTTTTGTTTGGAATATTGTTAGTTCTTTAATGTTCTATTTTCTGGGGATATAAGGAATCCCTTTCTCTTTTATCTTGAACTATCTATAACTTACAGCAATTTAGTAGATTATATGTCTGTAAACAAAAATGAAACATTCATCTTTTTCTCTCTGTAATCCCTCCAGAATTCAGAAACTCTTATTGAGTATTCTTATTTTCATGGCAATATAGCTATTTGCATAAGTTTAATAAAAATCTGTTCTCCTTGAAACAAGAAATAATTGGTAACATTGGTTATATTATGAAGGCTTCGACTAAATTGTCATATTTGAGACTGATGTGCCTTGAATCAGACATGACCAATATTTTAACAAACTAAGTTTGACTTTTTGGAGTCAATGCTTTAAAAAGCTGTCTTGGAAAAATGGACCTGGTTCCTGGACTACAGGGTTCCCAGCCTTACAGATGAGCAATGAAGGTGGCAGTCTCAGGAAACAGTATGTTTTGAAGACCTCAGGAAGATAGGAATTCACCCAAATCTACAGGGACTGCAAGTGAAGTCTGAGACTAAGCTCTTGGCTTGACTTCTTGCCTCAAAGGCTTTTAAAGGTCCAATCTGAGGTTTCTTATAAAAGTTCCAATAAAGCACATTTTAAAAAGTTTGTATGGTCAATTACCATTTTTGCTGCACTTATGCAAATAAGGGATCAGGACATATTTAATGAGATGACTTATTTTATAAACACGGGTAATCTTACTTTGATTATCTTTGAGCAAAATGGGAATAATTGCAGACAGAAATTTTATGTGCAGTGGAAAACTATGACTCACCCTGTAGCTTATCAGATTCCAGTCCTATTCATTGTCTTTGAGTTGTTTTTATCTCAATGTAAATTGGATCCTGCTCTTTTACACATTTTTTCAGTAATTAATGTTTCCAATTTTTCTCCCACCTTCCTGACTTGGGAGCTGAAACTGCCCTTTTCCCAAAGCCCTGGAAGTTGAAGCTGAATGAATTGATAAAACTTCAAAGGATTTATCACAACAATTTGGGCCAGTGAGAAAGTTCACTAGAACACCTCATCTTCCATGCCATGCTCAAGGAAATAACCATGACTGTAATATTGCCACTGTCGTCCTCATTTCATCATCCAAAGACACTTTGGGCCCAATGTCTAGAAAGCTTTTTGACTGCCTGTACTCTAGACTAAAAGAAAAAAAGAAAAAAAAAATGAGCTTATTGTCTGCTTCAAACATTTATCTTTGTTTTTGTTTTGTCTCCATAGAAATGCCCTTTATTAAATACCTGATTGTTTCCAGGACACAAAGGCCTAACTCCCACCTGCACCACTGCCTCCTGAAATGAGTTACAACTGTTTAACTTTTCCCAGGATTGGGAGCCTGGAAAAAAGGAATATGGGGCAATCAAATAATTCCGCTCCTTATCTGTGACATTTCTAGGGAAGTGTCAGATGGGGGAATGAAAAGAACCAGAATATACCACTATAAAGAGTATTTTTTTCTGAACATCCCTGATCTGCCTAAAGACAGAGCCTCCCAAAGAAATTCGATAGCCATTAATCTCCTCCATGGGAGTTTCGCAACCCAGGAAGATAGATTCCTATCACTGGAGATAAGAAGTTGGCATCGGGAAAAACATATACTGCCACTGTATTAAAGAAATACCTGAGACTGAGTAATTTATAAAGAGAAAAGATCTGCTTGGCTCATGATTCCACAGGCTGTACAGGAAGTATGATGCTGGCATCTGCTCAGCTTCTGAGGGGGCCTCAGGAACCTTTCAATCGTGGTGGAAAACAAAGGGGGAGCAAGGCACTCCACATGGCTGGTGCAGGAGAAAAAGAGAGAGGTGAGTTGCCATGCACTTTTAAACAACCAAATCTCGTGGGAACTCTATCACAAGAACAGCACCAAAGGGGTAAATGCTCCTGCCTGATCCAATCACCTCTCACCAGGCCCCACCTCCAACACTGAGGATTACAGTTGGACATAAGATTTGGGCGAGGACACAAATCCAAACCATATCAGTCTCAAAACTCATATTTCCCACTCATATTTCTGAGTCCATTTATCTTTCCTAAAAGTCATTTTTTTCCCCATAAGTGTCCTTCTCTCTTTCCCCTATTATATATAGTATAAGACCCCAAATTCTAACTGCTTTTTCAAGTCACATTTTTCTGTGAGCTTCATGTACATACATGAATAAAAATCTTGCTAATCTGTCTTTTGTCATGTTGACAAAAAAGGCAAACTCTGTAAAATATTTCACTAGATTTATTCTGAGTCAAATGTAAGGACCATGACCTGTGACAACCCCAAGAGGTCCTGAGAACATGTACACAAAAAGATTGGGTTACAGCTCGATTTTGGAAAATGCTGCAGGCAGACATCAATCAATAAGTGTAAGGTGTACATTGGTTTAATCCAGAAAGGCAGGAAAACTTGAAGTTGGGGCAGGGGGTGCCAACAGGAGTGCCTCCAGGTCATAGGTAGATTCAGAGATTTTCTGATTGGCAGTTGGTTGAAAGAGTTGTTATCTAAAGACCTAGAATCAATAGAAAGGAATGTCAGGGTTAAGATAAGGGATTGTGGAGTCTAAGGTTCTTATTATGTAGAAGAATTCTCACAGGTGACTGCCCTTAGAGGAAATAGATGACCAGTGATTTCTATTCAGACCTTTAAAAGTGCTAGATTCTCACTTAATCTCTTGAGAATCAGAAAAAGACCTGGAAAGGGAAGAGGATTCTCTAGAGAGTGTAAATTTCTTCTACAAGAGAGAATTTTGCAGGGACATTCCAAATTATGTCAAAGAAATGTATTTTGGGTAAAATAATTTCTTTCAGGGCCTGCTGTCACGTGATGCTATACTAGAGTCAAGTTGGAATTTGGAATCTTATTGTTACAAAGAGTCTGTTTTGCCAGTCTTAGGATCTCTGTTTGAATGTTAATGCTGATTGGTTGTGCCTGAAATTCCAAAGGAAGGAGGGTAAAATAAGGCGTGTCCAACACCCCGTTCCCATCATGGCATGAACTAGTTTTTCAGGTTTACCCTGGAATTCCCTTGGCCAAGAGAAGAGGTCCACTCAGTTTGGTGGGCATCTTAGAGTTTTATTTTTGGCTTACAGTCAGTTTCATTTGCACATTCTCAATTACCGAACGTAAGAAGGTAAAGGAGAAGTATTTCCTCCTCACAGTGTAAATGAAACAGAGACTGCCTCCACAGGTAGTGTTAAATTAATAGCTACCTGTATACAAGGATTCTTCTGTTTGTCCAATGGCCCCAACTGGGGGCACAGAGTCAGAAAATTCAGTAAGTCAATTTTCCACTCCACTTTAACTTGTGATTTAAAGGTTTCGTACCACCCTCCTGTTTCATCTCCAACTGGCTTCTAGGGGAATTCACCCAGTGCAGACAACAGGGTTTTATTTCTGCCCCTAACTAGGTGAGGTGTTAACAACCACTTACCATGATATTTAATTGGGTTCTTAAGAAAGGTTTAGATTCTTTAAATATTTATGACCTTTCCAGGGGGCATTTAAAAAGTCATTTCTAGAGTTCAGCTACTTTAACTGAAACAATCTAATGGAGCCTCTGCCAGCTAGCTCCTTGCAGGGAGGGGGTTGGGGGTGGGAGAAGGGAGGAGCCTGTTCAGCATACCACAGAGGTACGTCAGTCAAATGAGGAATAGGAAACCTGCTATAGAACAAATGACTGACCCAGCCTCTTCAGATCAATGGAATTGAGTAAAAAGAGGGGAGGGGGGAGAGGGAAAACTGTTAGAGATTAAAAGAGAATCAAGAGGTAGATCAATCACATGTAATTTTGGTTTGGATCTTGATTCCAATAAACCAAGTGCTAAAAGATTTCTTTTGAGAAAACTGGGAAAATTGAAGGTGTATTGGATATTAGAAGATCCAGTTAGAATTAAATCATAGATTGTTAATTTAATTGTGAGTGATAGCAATAATGGTTTGCCTGTGTGTGGTGTGTGTGTGTGTGTGTGTGTGTGTGTGTGTATCTACTGGGGAGACACATTAAAGTGGTTAGAGATAAAAAGCTATAACATTTGCAATTTACTTTAAATACACCCGGGGGGAAAAGGTGCATATTGGAGGATGAAGGGACACAGGTTAAACAAAATCAGAAAAATGCTGATAATTATTAACACTGGGTGATGGGTATGTAGAGGTTCACTATTCTAATTTTGTATGTTTGAGACTTTAAATAATAAAAAAGTAAAATAAAAAGACACACATTGTTGCTGGTAGTGTAAATTAATACAAATTCTTTGAAAAAGAATTTGAAATACTCACCAAAAATAATAAAAATGCTTACCTCTTAAAAACAAACAAACAAAAAACTTCAGCATTTTTGCAGACCAACAATTGACTCACAGGAATCTGTCCTAAGAAAATAATCCCGGATATGTGTAAAGATTACTGAAAGGATATTTGTCCTGGAGGACGTTAGAATGTCAGAACATGAAAAACAACTGTAGTTGCCATCAATAAAAATTAGTTTAACTTAGGTAAAAGACTATGCTGGTGTATTATGTCATCATGAAAAATGCTGTTGAAAAATACTAATATAAAAATGTACAAAATAGCTTTTTAAAAAGATTACAAAATAATTGGCATACTACAATCAGACTTTCACTAAAATTAAGAAAATTGAAAGCTCTTAAGAGAATGAAACAATACACCTTGAAAGTCACAATGATTTTCTCTAAATAGTGGGAATATAGATGACTTATTTTCTACTTTTTAGTTTTCAGTATTGTCTAAAATTCTAAATATAAATATGTATTTGTTTTCAGATTAATTTTAAAAGAATAGGTTAAAATTCTTAGTGTTAAGTGTCGTGATTTACAAATGCAAAAAGCACTATTTTTTTCTTAGAATTTTTTGGCAATGACTATTTTTTGAATTTAAAAATATTATTTTTAATTTTTGTGGGTACATAGTAGGTGTATATATTCTTCTAATTTTTTTTTTTTTTTTTTTTTGCAGTAAAGTACACTAATTTCAGGTGCCCAACCTAGTGGTTTTTTCACATATGTACACACCCAGATGTTACCACTACCCACATCAAGATACAGAGCATTTCCAGCACCTCCTGTTTTCTTACACACATTTCCAGTGTATTGCCCCCTCCTTCACTTAGAATTAACCACTATTTTGACATCTATAAATATTGTCGGATTTGTACTGTTCTTTAACATTATCTAAATTGAATGATGCAGTATATACTTTTTGGGTCTGGCTTCTGGAACACACCACCGTGTTTGTAATTCATCTATATTCTTGTACGTTCTAGTGATCCATTCTTTTGTACTAACTATACAGAATTTAATTATCTAATTATGTCATAATTTATTTTTTCATTATCTTGTTACTGAGGCATTTGAGCTGTTTCAAGTCAGGGACTATTAGGAATCACTTTTCTAGTGACTTTGTTGTTCAAGTCTTTTGTGGACATATACACTCATTTCTCTTGGGTATATACCTGGGAGTGAAATAACTGGTTCATTATAATAACTGCCAAATAGCTTTCCAAAGTAGCACCATTTTATATTCCTACTAACAATGTAAGAGACTGCCAGTTGTTCTACATTCTTGTCAATACACGGTATTATTAGTCTTTTAAATTTTAGCTCAATTTTTAAAAGACAGAGTCTTGCTGTGTTGCCCAGGCTGGAGTGCAGTGGCATAATCACAGCTCACTGCAGCGTCAAACTCCCTAAACCGAAGCAATCTTTCTGCATCAGCCTTCCAAGTAACTGGGATTACTGGTGCTCACAACCTTCAAATAATTTTTAGTAGGCCTTCTCCCAATGCTTAACAGATTTACAGCTAATGATTCAAAGGACACTTTTAAATCTAAGTGATAGAAAGTCAAATCAAAATAGTGTCAGCAAAAACCAGAAACATATGGTTCATACCACTGGAAGGCTGTGAAGACAGGTTTTTCATGTCATGGCACACGTAGAAAATGATAATACGTATAAGAGCCCACAGGAATCATCTTAAATTGGATCGACTCTGGTTGCAGTTGGAGGCAGCATGCCTGCCTCAGCCCAGTCTAGCTACCAGGCTGAAGGAACCAACACACAGAGGCTTAAAGAGGAGGCGATGAACCCAAGTTGATGCTCAACCCTGCTACCTTTGGCACCCTGGTTGGAAAGCTCTGAGGTCAGTAACAGATAACACAATAAAGAATTGCTATGGGAACCAGGCCAATATACTAGAACAGGGACTCAATGATACGAGAACCCACTTCCTACTAGTCTACCTCTCATCACTCTTTATCTCTTTGTTTTGGCCTTATCTTTTCTCCATGGGGTGCGGATGGTAGCCACCCAGAATCCTCAGCTTCTGACAACTTCTATCCAAGAGAATGGGAGGGGCATCAGTGTCCTGGGGCTTCTGCAACAAAGTACCACAGACTGGATGGCTTAAAAACACAGAAATTTCGCCTCTGTATTGAGGCTGGAACACTGAAATCAAGGTGTGCACAGGGATATGCTCTAGAGAAGAATCTAGTCCATGCCTTTCTCTTAGCTTCTGGTGTCGCCAGCGATGCTTGCGTTCCTTGGCTTGTAGATGCCACTTGGCTGGAGCATTACTCGAATTTCTGCTTCCTTCCTCCTAGGAAGTTTTCCTCCTATGTCCTGTGCCTCTTCTCCTCTTTTTATAAGGACTCCAGTCATATTGGATTAAGGCCCACCCTAAAGGAGAGTGTCCTCATCCTAATTTTATTATATCTGCAAAGACCCTCTTTCCAAATAAGGTCACATTCATAATATGAGGGGTTAGGACTTCACCATATCTTTTGTGGTACATGATCCAATCGACAACAGAGGGCCTACTCTTCCCCGGCAGTTCATTACATCTGGGGAAGGGCTGACTCAGGCTATGTGCTCAGCTCTTTAACTTATCTTTGGTGTCCCAAAGATGCAGTACTATAGTTTGTTTAGTCTGGATCACATACTCAGCCCTGTGATGAGCCAGAGGTGGGTGGTGGTGCACAATGATTTGACCGTCAAATATTCAAAAATGGACTAGAGGAAGAATTCCGCCTCCTCCTCAAAAAATAAAACAAAACAAAAGAAATGGTACGACCAAAGTATGGTAGGCAGATAAAAACAATATCTACAACAGTTTACTCTAAACCATAAATCATTCTGTTTTCTAGTGTGGCATATATTATGAAATTCATTTGAGGAGGGCTCACCAAGAATTTATGGTGTATATATTGGTGGAGATATTTTACTGAGATACTTTAAAAAAGTGGATACCCTGAATTACTGGTAACATCTGCTTTAAACCCTTTCTAGGAAAAAATTGTCAGGCACCCAGAAGATTTCCTGACTGCTGAGATCATCTCATTGATAAAAGAGTTGCCTTAATCTCTGAAGCAAAGTCAATGTAGGTTCATTTCAAAGAACATTTTTGAAATAATTATGAATTATAGATATCTACAAAGTGTTCAAAATAGTGATTCTGAGGAATAGACCTGAGGGTTGGGGAGACTGTTATAGGTGGATTATGTCCCTCAAAAGCTCATATGTTGAAGTCATAAGTCCCAGGAACCTCAGATACGACCATATTCGGAGACAGAGGCTTTGAAAAAGTAATTAAGATAAAACGACATTAAATAAGTGGGCTTTAACCCCATATGACCGGTGTCCTTATAAGAAGAGATTAGGACACAGACATGTGCAGAGGGAAGGCCCTGTGAAGACACAGGGAGAAGATGGTCATCTACAAGCCAAGGAAGAGGCCTCAGAGGAAACCAACCCTGCTGTACCTTGATCTTGCACTTCATCTAGACTCCAGCAGTGTGAAAAAATAAATGCCTGTTGTTTAAACCACCCAGCTCATGGTCCTTTGTTGTGGCAGCCCCAGCAAATTAATATAGGGACTTAGCGACAACACGAGGATCAAAGCAGAGGCGGTGAATCCATGCTGATGCCTAACCTTTGCCACCCAGTCATGGCAGTGTTTCCTTGGGGGCATGCTGATTCTGCGTTCTCAGGCATGCTGTGTGGGCACGGCCAGCCAGCTTCAGAGATGGGTCCAGGTCCTTTCAAACACGTTAGCTGATGCCCAACCTCTGGGGACACAATTTCTTTCTATAATGGGTTCATGACCTAACCTGGGCAAATGAGCCTTGATAAGACATTTGCTAGAAGCTCATGGAAAAGAAACTTTCTTGCTTTTCTGAAAAAGCCACAAAAAGAGTAAAGAGCCCCTTTACTCTTTCTACAGGATCTGGAGGGGGAAGCAGGCAGGCCCTGGGTCTACTGGCAACCATCTTGTGATCATGAGTTGAGACTATTTTACCAGGAAATGATTCCTACAGAAGGCAGAGTGCAGAGAGGTAGAAAACAATCTAAGGACATTATTGAGCGCTGTACTAAGCACAGCAATTACATGGGCCAATAAATGCCTTTTCATTCTTAAGTCTGTTGTTATAACTGAATGCATCCTACTATAATGGTTAGAAAATAAAATATTTTTAAAATAGACCTCTGTTACTTTTTTAACTTTACCAAAATAACTAAAGCAAACAACAACATTAAAACTCAAAGAATTATTTTTTAAAATTCCATAATAAGAACTGTAAAAATTAGGAGAAACTTTCTTTCTAACAGGAGCCTATTTCTAGAAACCAATTAAATCATTACAAGTAATGAACAATTTCTCTTTACAGAGTACCACGTGCCAAGCCATGTGCTAAGCATATTATATGCAGTATCTCATTTAATCCACACAACAATCTCATCAAGAGGGGTCTATAAATATCCTCATTTTACAGATAAAGAAACAAAGATTCCAAGAGTTTAAATAATTTGCTTAATGTTGCACAGTAAGAAAAAGACTAAACAAAGATTGAGTCTTCATCATGTAACTCGGAAGCCCCTACTGTATACCAGTACACATTCTGCCTTTCTAAGCAAGTAGCATGCATAGCTCTAATCCGTACACCCCCTTGCAAGGTAGGGCTGACAGCAGATGAGGAAATTAACACTCACAGACATTATGTAACATGAGGGAGGTCCCACAGCTAGTAATTATACAAAAAGGTAAGCCACAGGGCACAGAGTGTAAAGTCTCAGACATTAACAGGCAAGATGATGAATACATGGAAAAAGCCACCAAAGCTTGGCACTCAAAGAGCCCTTAAAGATTCCCAGTTCATCACCTTCTTTTTGTACTTGAAGAACTAAGGCCCAGAGAAATTTCATATCTTGCCCAGGGCAACACAGCCAGTAGTGGCAGAGGTACAATGACACAAGTCTTTGTTAACCAGCATGTCTTTCTAATACACAAGACTGCCTTTGATGAACTGCATTTGCAGGGCACCTGCTGAATACACTTGATATAGGAACTTTTTCCTGTCTGAATGGAGTAGATCCAGCCTCTAGTACCTGTTTGTCTAAATACAGTCCCATAATTTTCCCCACAGAAACAATCTCTTTCCTCCTGTGTCCAGCCTTGGGAAGGCTGGTAAATCCCCCTTCCCTGGACATGTGACTTCAGTCATAACAACTGGAATTTCTCTCCTGGGAATTTGTATTTTGTCTATGCTTTATTTTGATAATAAATCTCTGTTTTTCCCTAAGGAATTTGGAGTCGATTTCCATTGCTCACAACCTAAGAACCTGTAACACTTAAGGCCTTTTTCATTTGCAAGTGTTAGAAAACTCAAGCCAAATACATTTAAGCAAAAAAAAAAAAAAAAAAAAAAAAAAGGAACTGTAGCGTCTTAGATGAGGGATCTACAAACTATTGCTCTTGTGCCAAGCCCTCCCCACAACTGCCTGCCTTTGTAAGTAGTTTTATTGGAACACAACTAAGCCCATTAGTTATGTATCGCCTATGGCTTCTGTACTCCAATCGTAGAGACCAGCAGCTGTGATACAAATGATATGACCCACAAAGCCTAAAGCCCTTACTATGCCCGTTTGCCAATCCCTGACTTAGGTAGATTAAAAGTCAGGTGCCGCTAGATCAAGGGACTCAGATGACATTTCTAACCCCCGATCCGTCCATCTCTTGGCTTCTGTCTGCTTTCTTCCTCATGTTAGCTCGATTCTCAGGCTCTTCCCTGTGGTAGCAAGATGACTGCAACAACTCCAAACTACATCTTCTCAGCTTCATCCCCTCCACCAGCAAATAAAAGTCTTAGGCCAGGCCCTCACTGGTCCAAATCAGCCTTTCACTGTGGTCCCAGGGATGAGACTTGCTGATTGCTTTAAGCCAATCAGGATTAACTGCAGGAGCTGAGAGTGCTTGCTTCTGCTCCTAAATTTCCTTTATCCCCTTTATTTCATACAATGCCTACTCAGGAGTTAATAATCCATTTTATTCCCAATCAGGAGAGAAAAAAGTGATGAGTATTAATGGCTTCTATTATCAAAGAAAGCCATGATATGTGATTTAGTATTAGGACCTTTCTAGTAAAAAAATTGAGAAAAGTCAAGGAAATCAGTTCTCATCAGGCCAAGCTCTCATGAACAGCTTCCTTTGTTACGTTTAAGCCTCTGACATTTGCTACATAATTGAAACCTTCTTTTTGGCCTTTCCCTCCCACTTCCCTTCTCTCTCACCTGTCCTGTGACCCACCTTCCTCTCAATTTCTCTTCACTTTTCCAGATATCCAGGATCCCTCCTTTGCTATACTCCATGGTTGCTCAAATCTCCGTCTCCCTACACTACCTAA
Organism: Macaca fascicularis; assembly: GCF_037993035.2. Classification (NCBI taxonomy): domain Eukaryota; kingdom Metazoa; phylum Chordata; class Mammalia; order Primates; family Cercopithecidae; genus Macaca; species Macaca fascicularis. Next base: position 29,259,112 of record NC_088388.1, read on the forward strand.
CCTTTCCCCTGAAATCCTAACCTAGCACAAATTTGTGCACTCCAAAATTTCCTCCTTTTCTTTTCTGCACCAACCACTCTCACTTTTAGTTAGATGCTAGACAAGCAAATAGATTAAACTGAATTACATCAAGATGTCCATCGTGATTCACAGCTAACAGTAGCTCCACATATCCATCCCTCTTAGGTGTGTTGAAAATGAGCCCAGACGAACACCAACTGGCAGGACTTCACAGATTCACCAAGTTTCGGGGTTGGAAGGAAATTAATCAATGAATCCAATGGTTCTCAACTAGTAGATATTAGTGGGAAGTGTTACAAGCAATATGGTATAAATAGTACCAAATAATTTACTTAAATTATTGATTTAAAAAAGTAAAGCAAAGATAGATAAATAGAACTCCAGTCAGGCACTTAATCATGGAGACATAACCTGAGAAATGTGTTGTGAGGTCATTTCGTCATTGTGCAAACATCAGAGAATGGACTTGATACACACCTAGATGGGACAGCCTTTGCCACCCCTGGGCTATATGGTATATATCGCTCCTAGGCTACAAACGTGTATAGCATATTACTGTACTGAGTACTGTGGGCAATTCTAACACAATGGTAAATATTTGCATATCTAAACATAGAAAAGGTACAGTAAAAACATGGCATTATAATCTTACAGGACAACCATCATATATGCAGTCATTGACCAAAAATGTTATTATGTGGTATATGACTGTATATTAAAATTAGAGACTTCTGTTCATCAGAAAACACTCATAGCAGCTAAATTCTCATATCTAGACTATATAAATAACTTTCACAAACCGATAAGAAAACTTGACATTTGAACAGGTACTTCACAGAAGCATCAGGATATTCAGGTGGCTAACAAGCATATGAAAAAATGCACACACGCATTAACCCACTGGGAATATGCCTATTAAAACCACCAGGAACCAGAATGATGAACAACTGGAATTCACATCACACTGCTCATGGAAATGCAAATAGGTGTAGCCATTTTGGAAAATTGCTTAGCGTCTACTAAGCTGTTTAGTACTTGCTGAACATGGACAACCTAAAGCTGAACCAACAATTCTACTCCTAGGCATATTACGGAACTAGTCAAATAACTCTGGACACAAACTCAGCTTATGGGGAGTTGCAATTTAAAGTCTGTAGGAAAAGCGACAAATCTCAAAAAGACCTTGAACCTTCCTCAAATTGCCCATAAAATACAGTATATAGACACACTATCTCTACCATTTAGTGCATGCTCAACAGTTTACATAGCAAAATTCATTTGATCCTCACAATTCTACAAGATAGGTTCTATGAACCCAATTGTACAGATGGGCTCAGAGAGGCAGAACAACTAGTCCAAGATCACACAGTTAAATTGAGAGAGAACTGGGGTTTAAGCCTGACCCCAGTCAGTGTTCACACGCTTGTCCATTCTGTACTACCTCTCCAGCTGGTTGCCCTCATTAAGGCAGACAAGCCCTGTAAAGGTGGAGAGGAGAGAAGAGTGTTCAAAGCTTCCCTGTGCTCCGACTTCCCATGGCCCTATTTCATTCATCAACCCAGATGCTAGCCTTTTCCGGAAAGTGTTGGTTCGGGTTCTCCTCTTCTCCAGTTTCCCATTCAGAGCCTTAGTCTAGACTAGGAGTGAAGCCACCTTTGTACACATTATAACTGAGGAAATTATGCAGTGAAAAAGATTAGACCTAATTGACTCCATCTTGCTTCCAACCTTTAAGCTGTCCTTGTTCATTCCTAGGCGTAAGCTGAATTAACCTTAGGAAGGAATTTAGTTTACAGTTTGACTCTGAAACAAAATTGATAGTAATCCTTTCCCAAAAAGACCCCCTTCTTGCCTGGGGACCAGTCTGCCTTTGTAGGACTAACAAATTAGCTACAAAATTAGAAATTATGTTTTAGGTGTCATGCAGCCTCTGGCTGCCAGAGTCTGACCCTTCCCAAATTGCTCCTGGGGATAACATCAGTATTATAAAACCTAAGATCAGTGCTTGAGATATTTTGCAGACCCTGCACTGGATGGATTAGCTGACACCGCCCAGACCAGTAATCTGGCTCAACCAGTCCTGTGAGGAACAGAAGACAGCAAGAAAATCTCATTTCAACCCCCTCTATGCTTCCATTTCCAACCTGACCAATCAGCACTTCCCACTTCTCAAGCCCCTACCTGCCAAATTCTCTTTAAAAACTCCCATCCCCAAATGCCCAGGGAGACTGATTTGAGTGATAATAAAACTCTGGTCTCCTACACAGCTGGTTCTGCATGATTTACTCTTTCTCCATTGCAATTCCCCTGTCTTGATAAATCAGCTCTGTCTAGGCAGAGGGCAAGGTGAACCCATCGGATAGTTACAGGAGGAGCTGGCAAACCACAGCCATGTCCAGCAGATCACCTGTTTTCTATAAAGTTTTATTGGAACACAGCCAGAACCATTTGTATCCTTTATTGCTGCTTTTGCCCTACAATGGCAGTGCTGAGTAACCGCAACACAGACCATATGGCCCTTGGTGCCTAAATTATTTTCTATCTGGCCCTTTATAAAAAAGTTTGCTGATTCCTGTCCTAGACTAATAAACTTCCCCTTAGTCAATCCCCTATAACGGCCAGGAGGAGGTTGATTTTGTCGTGTCCTGGTCCTGATAAGCCTCCTGGTCACCCAGGCTCCATCTACATGAAGAGACATCTGGAGGCTCTTAGTTCAGAAGAATTCTGAGGGGCTCCAAAGCTGTTTTCTGCTCCTAACAGGCCCACCCACTTCTTAGGTAGCTAATCCTAGAAGGGCTTGTTTCAGGCAAGGCAGCTACACTCATCTGTGTGAACTGCGTTTATGTCTAATTATCACACAGCACAATATTGATTTTGCATATCCTTTACAACATCACATTAAATTTGCTGCAAGCTTTATTTGATCTCAACACTAAAGTCTGCTCATGCATATTCCACTTCATAACTAGTTGCTTGTGGAATATGGCCAATTGCTCACAGTTGATACAAAATCAAAGGGAACACTGGTCAGGAGTATTGAACTATTCTCTCATACTCCAGATTAATTCTAATGTGTAGCCGATGAAAGGATATTACTACAAAGCTAACAGCCCAAAAAGAAGTTCAGATTTTCAAATGAAATATCAAGAGACAATTATTAGTAAGTTTATGGACTGTGTAGTGATTTAATACTTCTAAAGCCAAAGCTATCAGCTTAATTTAAATAACTTCTGCCTTGACTAAAGCCTTCAGCAAAAAACATTGGGATTTCCTAAATACATCTAGACTTTGCAAATGTGAGTTTTATACCAGGAAAGGAGGCAAATATGCTTTCTTATCCTAATAGTTCAATTAAAAGCATATGCTTTTAATAATAATAGCTAAGTTTTCCTAAATTCTTACATTGGACTAGACTCTGTTTTTGCATGCATTATCTCATTTCATCTCCCCGACAGCCATAAATAAGTACGATTACTATCCCCATTTTACAATGGAGGAGACTAATGTGTAGTAATTAAGTAACTTGCAAAAGTTCGTAGTGCCGTCTAGATAGCCCTGTTCACTCCTTTGTGCCCTATAGTCCTTATACAAACATCATAAAAAGTTGTCAAGTCAATGTCCATTTTCCACTGTGAGAAATCCAATTTAGATGAAGGATTCTGCTATATATTTATACAAAAAGCATACACTGAGATGCTATTAGACACCAGGCACTGTTCTATGTTTTGCAGTCATGATTTCACTTCTTGCTAGCAACCCCCACAGTCCTTGCATTATCTTCATTTTTCAACTGAGTGACCTGAGACTCAGAGAGGTGAAATAACTCGCCCAAGGTCAGATAGATAGTAGATAACAGAGCAGGCACTTAATTGGGGAATGGACATTTGGATGTCTGCAAAGTGCTTTGAGACCCCTTAAGGAAAGCGCCGTCTTCATACATCAATGAATCTAGTTGAAGATGTTGGGCTGAGATGTGTATGATGGAGTAAAATTGTGGGTCAGAGCTGGGGCAGAGCTAAACAGCTCTGCTTACTAAAAAGAGTAAGGAATTTGAAGTTCCCCAGAGGCAGAGAAAAAACAACACTAGAGGCTGCTGTGGGGCAAAGGGCATCAAGGGGAACCCTTAAAACGTAGCCAAGTGGGACTTTGGAGAGAAGAAATCCTGAAAGATGTGAAAGTGGTTTGCAGGAATGTGCAGGTGCATGTGTGTGCGCGTTGAAGTATGTGCAATATACATCCCCTCACCCCCTCCTCAGACCTCACCAGCTTATTGTGAGCCAAGTTCACTTTACTCACTGATGTGTGGGGAGATTCTTTTCGGATAACAACCCTAGCTGTGGGCTGTTGCAAGGCAAAAACAGAGATTGCTCATGTGGGTACAGGAGCCCAAGCCCAAGGGACCAGCTGACCTCCCATCCAAGTTACGTAAATAATTTACAGGGAACTTATTTCAGTTCCTTCTTGCCAACCACATGATTCAATTGAATTAGGTCCTCTTTAGTACCAGGTACTACACAAATAAACGAAAGAACTCATTACAGGGTATTTGAGACTAAGTTTCTACACTGCTCACTATGAAACAGGCACCTTACCCATGTTAATTATTTAACCCTCACAATCCTATGAAGTAGAGATCTTGTAACAACCAGTTTATATCAGAGAAATTGAAGCACATGGAAGTTAAATAACTAGGTCAAAACCACACAGCTGTTAATAAGAGCACAGCTGGGACTTGAATTCAGGCAGTGTGGCTTCAGAGCCCATAATCTGAACCACTACACCAAACTGCCCAGTACATGCTGCCTCGAGTGTAGTGGACAGAGGAGAAATCAGCAATGGCAGTAATTGCAGTGCATTCTAACCTCCCATCTCTGGTTCCCAAATTGACCATGGGCAAGTCTATTTAGTATTCTTCCTCAAGGTAGATTGAACTGGCAATGCAGATAAGGTCAATCATGCTGTTAAAACTACAGGTTGGCTGCTTTTGGAACCTCATTTTGAGGTGCGTGGCTTTTTCATACAGGAAAAGACATTGGGAATGAACTTGGACTCACAAGCCAGATGTCCAATCCCAGATCCCTCCATTCTTAGAGCATCTCTACCCCACTCCCCATTACATCGGTCATTGGCTCACCTGCTGCTTCAAAAGGAGACAGCATTTGGCTACCCAACAAAGCAAAGTGTCTCCAGCCAGAAGGTAGGGACCAGGACAAAAACCATCTTTGATATATCAAACATTTTTAAAACTTGAAACACACATAACTCTTTGAGCCCCGAATATTGGTAGAGCTTAAAACTTCTTCCTCAAGGCAGGATGAAACATGTAATAATATAAAGGGTAGGAAATCCCCACTAGCATGGCTGATACCTGCTTTTTTCTCACCCCAACCAAGATTAAATCATCAAGAAGGAAACTTTAGGTACATATCTTGACCAATGTGTAATCTGGTTTTCTTTCTGTGAGACAGAAGACTGAGAACTAACAATTTGGTGCTTTTGAAGGTGGCGGTGAGGGGGTTCCTATTAGAAGAACTATTAACTTTTAGAGTTGTTTTTACAATGGCATTAAGCCATTTGCTTTGCAATTACACAGGGAATAAACATTGATAGGATGTTCTGTGAACACAGCTGCACACCGACATCTGGCATTGCCTCTGGAATCCTAGAGGATACATCTGTCAGTAAAGTGGCTCCTCTGGAGACCCCCACACTCAGCCCTTGGAAGCTGGAATGGAAATGCAGCTGCTTCATCACACAGCAAAGTCAGAAAAGGGCAGGTTGCCCTGCCCAGGCTGAAAAACCATAGACTTGGTTCTACTTCAAGTAGAGGGTTCAGGGTCTGTGCTCCTCACCACAAAGATGACTCGAACTCATAAAAGCAAACACTAAAAGCTATTGAGCAACTACAATGGGCCAGACACTGTGCTGTGCACTCTGTATGCTATACTTCATAATAGCGAGGTGGGTAATAGCAGTATTCCTGTTTTACAAGGGAAGACAGAGGCTCAGAGAGGATGAACTAGGTACCTAAGCCCACATATTTAGCAAGTGGCAGAGCCAGGACTTGAACATTGGTTTATTCTGATGGAGGAGACCATGCTCTTATCCATCACCCTACACCACCTCTCAAGTGAGTGGCAATGAACAGCTGATCCAACAGATCATACAACACTGGCTCAGCCCTTAGCAGGCGTACTTCCCAAGCACCTACTTGGTGTAAAGCACACCTGCTGAGTGAAATGTAGACAGCACAGCAGTGCTGTGTTTAGCAGATGGAGATGGTAATCTCTACCTTCAGAGTACACAACCCCTGTTCTCTCATTTGTACTTTTCCATCTTTTCTTCCCCAACAATTTTTCCCTTTCCCAAAGTCATGGTAAGATACACTCAGATGACTCATGATCTGAGGAAAAAAGCAAGTATTTTCATCTTCCCCTCTTTGAGTCTTTCTCTAGATATCTAGGTATATACCGGCAATATATTTATGTGCTTCTCAAAAAATGGTATTCAGTAAAAATGCTCCCTCCCACCCAGGCCCCCATCTACGCTGTTCCTACTCCCAGGCCCTACCTATTCATATTTTCTTGTGATTCTTTCCAAACTTCATGCATATACAAGACACTACAAATACGTTATCTCCTCTCACTCCTTCCCATTTTACTGGCACTTTTTTCATGTGAATATTCAAGGGGGCATCTTCATTCTCTTTTATAGCTACATAGTTATATTATATGGATTTACCATAATGTATTAATATTTAACCTTTCCCATATTAACAAACATTTTGATGGTCTCCAAGCTTTTGTTATTCATAAGTTGATACTTTGAATTCCTTGAATCTATACCTCAGTTGGCTAGAGCTCAGAGAGGAGATAGATAGACATCCAAAATTCCAACACTATTCACCACTAAAAGCTCTGAGTAAAAAAGCAAAAATTCAGCAAAAGCCCCTGTGTGAAAAGATCTTACTACGCCAGGAGAGACTGCCATATCTGGCTTTTTCCAAAGATCCCATTTCTCCTCAGCTCAGAAAAAAAAAAAAAAGTGACATCTTGAACTAGGTAACCCATACATAGAGCATTAGTGCTTAATGTCTTAGAGTTTTCATAAAAGTAATAAACCTCCCCGATTTTTTTACTATAACTTCAGATGGTTTGTTAAGATAATATAAAATTCAACCTGGCATAGCCTACCAACTCAAGAGGGGGCCAAGAAGGGAGGCCTTTGCTTCTTGGGCTGGGCCCATTAGGAGCCAAAAAATAGCCCTCTCCACCAAGACATTTGCTCCCCCGGCTCTGCCCCAACCAAGCCAGAGATGCTTGCCTGAAGTTGTGAAAATGTCATGTTGGTGCTAGATATGTCACCAAGAGGTGGTATTTCTTCTTCTACCTCATTAAGGTTTTCACTAAAAACTGCTATGCCAAGCAGCCACACCTTAGAATGGGATTAGCACTGCATAAAATGAGAATTAAGAAACTTTAAATACCCTTGACATTCTTTCCTTCCCTAAACTCAATTGCTGCATTCTCAAGCTCTTCCTCCCTCCCGTTCTCCCCGTAATTGATTCTATGGGGTGCATTATGCTCATGCACATGGAAGGTCAGAAAATTCAGGATTGATGTTCCTGGGAACATTCTTTTTTTTTTTTTTTTTTGAGACGGAGTCTCACTGTGTCACCAGGCGGAGTGCAGTGGCATGATCTCGGCTCACTGCAACCTCTGACTCCCTGGTTCGAGCGATTCTCTTGCCTCAGTCTCCCGAATAACTGGGATTACAAGCACATGCCACCATGCCCAGCTAATTTTTGTATTTTTAGTAGAGACGGGGCTTCACCATGTTAGCCAGGATGGTCTCAATCTTCTGACCTCGTGATCTGCCCACCTCGGCCTCCCAAAGTGCTGGGATTACAGGCGTAAACCACCCCGCCCAGCCCCTGGCAACATTCTTAACCAGTGACTAAGGAAGTTGCTGTATGAATACTGCAAGTCCTTTTCCTCTTGGGTGGGAGAACTCTGGGGTGCATGTTCCATGCTGGTTCTGGGAATCCCCTGGTAGGATTTAGCTTCAGTCACCTACATGGGTAATTTTCTTGACAATTCATCTTTTATTGGCTACTTTCTCTTGCCCACCTAACATCCTTACTTGTGTAACGGTGTTCCCCTTACCTTCCAAAGAAATTACTTGCATTAGTATCCTTATCTCAGGGTCTGCTCCTGAGTGAATTCAAACTAAGAGGCTCTACTTTGCCCTTATTGAATGCTCTCTGGGTGGACTCTAACGGGCTCATTCTTATGAAAGTGTAAACAACTCCTAGGGATCAGGGGAATGAGTTTCAAAGCAGAAATATACTTAAGGCAGTAGTTCTAAAGCAGTGGGCTGGACACATGAGAGTTCTTGACGGGCTTGCTGCCAAGTTTCGATCTAACGGTAAAATCTATTTTTGCAACAACTGATAGTACTTATTGTTATTCACTGTCAGACAGAGTTGTGAACTGAGAATACCCTTGGGGACAGAGTAAATTAGGGTACCATTTGCAGCACATATGAGTAAAGAAGCCCAGCATTATGTCAAGCCACGGAATGATGTTGTGTTCTTTTGAGAGGACACAACAGGCTTCCAGGTCAGGATGGTAAATTGCTCTGCTCTAATAGTGACATGGAGTCAAAGAATTGCCACCTAACTAACAGGATAATCATGGGTGATACACAGACACTTTGAGACATCACAGAACTGTAGAAGTGACTGTGTTGTCATTATGGTGGACTTTTTGAATATAGTTGAGTCTCTTCATCCTTTTAATCTTAGAAGTGTGCCAAACACACATACACAAAATCTCTAATGGTGGCTTTCAGATTACAGCCAGTAAGAGGGACCTGGGAGAAAGAGATGACAAGGAAACATTTTCAGAGACTTTGAAATCATATACCACCACCACCACCATCATCCCCACTACCACCACCCCCATCATCCCACTACCACCACCAATGTCATCCTCACTACCACCACCTATCATTCTCACTACCAACACCCATCATCCCCACTACCACCACCATGCATCATCCCCACTACCACCACCATGCATCATCCCCACTACCACGATCACCATCATCCCCACTACCACCACCCATCATCCCCACTACCACCACCACCATCGTCCCTACTACCACCACCACCATCATCCCCACTACCACCACCACTATCGTCCCCACTACCACCACCACCCATCGTCCCCACTACCACCACCACCATCATCCTCACTACCACCACACCCATCATCCCCACTACCACCACCACCATCATCCCCACTACCACCACCACCCATCATCCTCACTACCACCATCATCCCCACTACTACCACCATCATCCCCATTACCATCACCACCCATCATCCCCACTACCACCACCACCATCATCCCCACTACCACCACCACCCATCATCCTCACTACCACCACCACCCATCATCCCCACTACCACCACCACCATCCTCCTCACTACCACCACCACCCATCATCCCCACTACCACCACCACCATCATCCTCACTACCACCACCACCCATCATCCTCACTACCACCACCACCATCATCCCCACTACCACCACCACCCATCATCTCCACTACCATCACCACTCATCGTCCCCACTACCACCACCACCATCATCCCCACTACCACCACCACCCATCGTACTCACTACCACCACCATCCATCATCCTCACTACCACCACCATCACCCCCACTACCACCACCACCATCATCCCCACTACCACCACCACCATCATCCCCACTACCACCACCACCCATTGTCCTCACTACCACCACCATCATCCTCACTACCACCACCACCATCATCCTCACTACCACCACCCATCATCCCCACTACCACCACCACCATCATCCTCACTACCACCACCCATCATCCCCACTAGCCCCACCATCCACATTTGTAGAGTGTTTGTGCCATATCAGTTGTTTTCAAATGAGGCTGCAAGCAACTCTAAGGGCTCTGAAGAGGAACCTGGGAGGTTCCGCCAACTGTAAAAGACTTGGGTCCAAAATAAGGAATGTTGAAACTAACTGTGATGTTCAACTCTCAGGTTTACTTGTTGATTTTGTTTGAAAAAAATCCTATCACTAAATGTACAGTTTGAAAACCATAGATAAGCCTGGTCATTTTATTCTTAAAACTACCCCTAACTTGCAGGTGAGGAAAGTAAAGTTGAGAGAAATTAAATGACATGCCTGAAGCCACAGACTAGACGTGAGCTAAACTGTAGTACACAGCTGTGGTCCCAAAGCCTCACCATGTCCAGTGCTCTTTCTTCTATATTATACCACGTTTGAGTATTGATGATGAAACACAGGGTTTAGTAATTTCTTGGCCTTGATGCTTGTTTTGGTGAGAATAGGTCAGAAAACAGTTTATAGAAAGTTCTTAGAATTTAGGCTGCTCCAAGAAACTCACCAAAACAACTCCAAGTCATTCCCTGCCTGAGCCATACCTAACACTTGTTATTCCAGGAGCTGCTTCAATGAGACATATTCTCACAGTTTGTCTAATGTGTCTACACTGTCCATACACTTTGCTGAATGCCCTCCAATTTCACCTGTATCCATCTACTATTGCTGCAATACTGCTGCAAAATAAAAACTTTGTGACTGAGGAAAATAAGACTTTTTTTTTCTCACTTACAGATCTGCAGATTGACTAGGGCAATTCTGCCTTAGTTCAGGTTTGTGTCTGTTGCATGTGACTAATTCTAGAGCACAGGGAGAAAGGGCAGTGGCTACCCAAGTTATGCTCTTCTCTTGGCTGTCAGAACAGCAGAAGGCCAAGCCAAACAGTGCAAGTATTGTTTAGAGCCTCTAACAGAGTTACATCTGATCACACTACGTTGACCAGAATAAGTCAATGCCCAAGCCCAGAGTCAGTGACTCAGGAAGTGTACTGTGTCCCAAGGTAGAAGGGAAGTGAGTGAAGATTTACTGAACAATACCTCAATCTATCACATCAGCTAAAAATGTGATTCCCATGAAGGGAGGTCAAACAGGTCTTTCCAAAGTCCTCTAAATCGAAAATGTAATACTATTAATCAAATTAGTCCTATAAGCTGCCAGGAGGAGACCATCCCAAAGGGACCTTCCCTGAGGGACCTGGGGGAATGTGTAATGGCACTCTTCCAGGCTAGAGACAGCAAGGTAGAAATTATCTAGTGGAGACCGTGGCATTTCAAAAACCAACTACTTCACTTCTAAAAACCTGCCCCAAACCAAACTTTCAAATCCCCTTTAGAAGACGGGTCCTGAAGACAGAGAGAAAGAGCAGATGTGGGTGACTTATACTCTCCATCCTCCAAAATCAATTTCTAGCAATGGAAGTCTTGGCAAAGATACAGAACAGCACGGCAGCTAAAAACAGGCTACCGAGTTTCACAAATGCATGTCTGAGTCTCTACCAATGCTGGACACATTGGTTCTTCCTTCCAACTCCACAGCATCCATTTCCCCTCTTTCTTCCTAATAAAATCCCAATTTTTCTCAGGAAACATTCCTCCTCAGGGGACAATGACCCACCTCCAGCACAAACCCCAGGGATAGACCTAGAGGGAATTCCATTCACTTCGCCAATGATTGGTTCCCAAGTAGGTAAGTGACCTAGATTGGGCCAATGAGACACACAGTGTGCCTGTGGGGGAAAGTTTGCTAGAAGGAAGGGAAAGGGATTTCAGGAAAATGTTTCCTCACTCCAAGGAGAAAACCCTAGGAAGAAACTGTCCCTCTCTTCTTCCCCTGGACGTAGCAAAGGGAAATGTGGGGGGTACTTTTATTTTTTAAACATTACACAATTGTTACATGTTCTTTTCTAGCACTGTGAGAAAATAGAGATAAGCAATACAAGAAAAGGAAGAGGAAGTTCACACCTGATCCCATCGCCCAAAGAAATCACTGTGAACACTTGTGCGTATTCTTTCAGACTTTTTTTTTGTTGGTGGCTGCCTCGAGAAGGAAATGAAAGAGGAAAAACTGGTATCCTCATGCACTACTTCTGGGAGGGTGCATTGGCTTGGTCTTCTGCTATTCCACATGTCACTGCTAGTGCCCTATTTCTGCCTGAGGGTGTAAGCAACAGGAAGATGGCAGACTGGAAAGAAGAGGCACCCTGAGGACATTGCTGAGCTGCCAAATCAACCTTCCCTGAAGCTTGCCCTATGTCCTCACTTTTAAATGAGATAATAAAATATCCTTGTTGATACTCTCGACTTGAAGTTGAAGGCGTCTTAACAGTATCTACCTCTGCCACTTCCTAGCAGTCTGCCTTTGAGTAAGCCGCTTAATTTCCTTAACTTCATTTTTGCGCCAGTACCTCTGTCATAGAATTGTGAGAAGTGAATGACAAGGCATATGAAGCACTTGCAAACTTGTTGTGTCTAGTAGCTGGTAAGGGGGGAATATCTCACAGTATGATTTTTATTACAGGGATTTTTGGTGCCTTCTAGCAAGAAAGTACAGGTCTGGGAAAGTAACTGCAGTTTCCGCACCTCCTTCATGTTTAGGTTTGTCGCCCCCTGGCTGTTTCTTCTAGAAATTTACCAGAAAAACTGTCACAATGGGAAGGGCTCCTGTCCTTTTTAGGGTGTGGCAATAAGGGTCTTCTGTAGTCATGACTACCAACCCTGTGAGTGGGTAGGAGCCTCAAGAAGAGATGTGGGGGGTGCTTTTATTTTTTAAATATTATACAACTATTCTATGTTCTTTTTTTTAGCACTATGAGAAAATAGAGATAAGCAATACAGGAAAAGGAAGTGCACACCTGATCCCATCACCCAGTGAAATCACTGTGAACACTTGTGTATATTCTTTCAGACTTTTATGGTGGTGGTTGCTTTGTAAAGGAAACGGAAAGAGAAAAAAACTGGTATCCTCATGCACTGCTTCTTGGAGGGTGCATTGGTAAAGCCTTTATTAGAAGGCAACTTTGCAAGATGATTAAAAAATAATAATAATGCACCTCCCCTTTTGCTCAGCAATTCTGTTTCTAGAAATCCATCCCCTGGAAGCAATAACGAAGGTAGTAGGTACATAGATTCAAAGTGCCAGCACCCACTGCTCACAAAGCAAAGACTTGGGACCAACCTAAATGTCCATCAATGATAGACTGGATTAAGAAAATGTGGCATATATACACCATGGAATACTATGCAGCTATAAAAAAGGATGAGTTCATGTCCTTTGCAGGGACATGGATGAAGCTGGAAACCATCATGCTCAGCAAACTATCACAAGGACAGAAAACCAAACACTGCATGTTCTTACTCATAGGTGGGAACTGAACAATGAGATCACTTGGACACAGGGCAGGGAACATCACACACCAGGGCCTGTTGTGGGGTGGGGGGTTAGGGGAGGGATAGCATTAGGAGAAATACCTAATGTAAATGATGAGTTGATGGGGGCAGCAAACCAACATGGCTCATGTATACCTATGTATCAAACCTGCACATTGTGCACATGTACCCTAGAATTTAAAGTATAATAATAATAAAAATGGTACATATACATAATGGAGTACTATTCAGCCATAAAAAAGAATGAGATCCTGTCCTTTGCAAGGAGATTCCTGGCTAAGTGACATAAGCTACGCCCAAAAAGACAAAGTGCCAGCACCTTTCTACACACCTTATGTAATTCAGTCAGTCCTCACAGCAATCTTACTTTATTTAATAACAGCTTTATTGAAATATAATTCATATACTAACTTAGTCCATTTAAACTGCTATAACAAAATGCCATAAACTGAATGGCTTATCAACAACAGAAATTTGTTTCTTACAGTTTTGGAGGCTGGGAAGTCTTAGATCAAAGCACTGGCAGATTCACTGTCTATTGAGGGCCCACTTTCTGGTTTATAGATGGTACTTTCTTGCTGTGTCCTCACGGTGGAAGGGGTGAGGGGTCTCTCTCTAGCCTTCTAAGTAATGGCAATAATCTCATTCAGGAGGGCCCCACCCTTATGATCTAATCACCTCCAAAACATCATCACATTAGTAATTAGGTTTCAGTAGATGAATTTCAGGGGGACGTAAACATTCAGACCATAGAACCTACCATACAATTCAACCATTTAAAATATACAATTCAATGGCTTTTAGTATATTCACAGATAGGTGCAACCATCACCACAGCAAATTTTAGAACGTTTTTATCACCCCAGAAAGGAAACTTCATACCCATTAACAGTCACTCTCCATTTCCTCCCTTCCCACTCACCCCCAGCCCCTAAAAACCACTTATCTACTTTCCGTCATTATACATTTGGCGATTCTGGACATTTCATATAAATGGAATCATGTAATATGTAGCTTTTTATGACTGGCTTCTTGCACTTAGCATAACGTTTCAAAGGTCATCCATGTTGGATCCTGTATCAGTACTTCATATCTTTTTAATGTGAAATAATATTCCTGTGTGTGAATATGCCAAATTTTGTTTCTCTCTTCATTAGTTGATGAACAGTTGTGTTGTTTCCACCTTTTGGCTATTATGAATAATGCTGCTCTGAACATTTCTAAATGAACTTTTGTGGCAACATGTGTTTTTATTTCTCTTGAGTATATACCTATGAGTGGAACTGCTGGGTTAAATTGTAACTCTGTGTTAACCTTTTGGGGAACGCCCAGACTGTTTACAAAGCAGCTGCATCATTTTATATTCCCACCAGCAGCGCATGAGGGTTCCAATTTCTCCATGTCTTCACCCACACTTGTTATCTATTTTTAAAAATTATATCCATCCCAGTGAGTGTAAAGTGCGCCTCATCATGGTTTTCATTTGCTCTTCTCTGATGGCTAGAGGGAGATTATTATCATTACTTTCAATGTACAGATGAGGAAACTGAGGCACAGAGAGGTTAATTTATATATCATGACTTAGTAAGTGTCCAAAATTGTGGGTGTACAACAGTACATGCAGAAGGAAGTTCGCTGTAACGCTATTTGTGAAAAGAAAAATTAGAACTGTATGTTTACTAGCAGGGGTTTATCCCTGCAGAGAACCGTTATGCAACTATCAAAGAATGAGGAAGGATCATTCATGCTGACACGGAATGAGCTCCAAGACATATTGTTAGGGAAAAAACCCAGCCACAGAATCATATGTACAGCACAAACCTGTTTGTGTTAATACATATATGGATTGGAAGGCTCCTCACCAAACTGTTGACAACATCCCCTAAAACAAAAGCTCCATGAGAGCAGGGATTTTTGTCATTTGGCGTATGGTGAATGGCTGTATTGCCAACCTTCAAGCAACAGCACAGAATAACAGCTGAATCTGTTGTTAAATGAACAATTCCTTGAGACAGAGGAATGGAAGGCAGGAATATATGTAGATGAACTCATTTTATTCTGCAGACCCATGTCCTCTATACATGAATTCATGTAGTAGTTATATTATTTTTGACACAGAAAAAAATAATGAGGAATTCTTGAGGCCTTTAGCAAGAAAAAGATGAGGTCCCCAGAGAGTTGGTATATGACTGAGGAATGGCCTCAGTCTCTTCTGAGGATGCTATGAGGACCCTCCTGGGCCACAATGTCCCTCATTTCAAGTGAGTGTAGCTCTCACCCAGCTGAGCTCCACCTCTTAGGGTTGAATTGGGGGTGATTAGCTGGTGGAGCAGACACAGGCCTGCTCCTGCCCTGCTGGACATCCCACCCTGATCAATAAGCTACTCTTCCAGTTAACAGGAATCCAATGTTGGGATGCTAGCAGTGAATCTTGTTTTCACGCCTGAGAAGATCTTAAAAATCAATAAGTATTAGAGGGACATGACCATGTGTTGTTCGTTCTATTGTTTTTTCAATATTTGTTTAATTTTTCATTGCGGTTAAGCCCTCTGAAGAGGCCCAAGGATCAAGGGCTTCTTGTGAGACACAGGCAGGTGCATATGTCACATCACTCAAGGCTAATGGCAGTTTAGGGACTTGAGAGACAATTAGGGAAGGGACCAGGAGCTGTGGTTTGACTCTGTTTTGCCAGTCAAGTCAGGATAAAGGAAGGATCTATATTTTACAACAGGTGCAGATTACAAAATTCAAACAGTGAAAATGGCAAGTTGCACCAAAAATAAGGATTAGCGGAAGCCAGGAAAGAGATATGTAGGTTGGGTGGACAACAGGCTGCTCCTCACAGCTGAAGGGGATGTTATGGGTCTGATAACGTCTTCTCGATTTTTTTTTACGAGCAAGGTATCTCCACATTCTCTTACTCTAGCCCTTTTCTCATGGCAAGAAGGCACAGAGTTAGGTGTTCAGTGGGGTATGATTGGGCATTGTCTTTGACTTCCCCTGACACAACTCTTCAAGCACCCAGTCCTATTGATTTCACTCCAAAGTAACTTTCTATTACATCTATTTCTCTCCATCACCACTGTCATTGTTTTAGTTCAAGTCACCATCACCTTGAGTCTGGATGTGTATGGTTGCTTCCGAAGCTGTCTTCCTGTCTTGAGGAAGAGTCCTACTTCCCTCCACTTCCTTCTCCACACAGAGAGAGACTAAACTCGAGAGGCAATGTTGCCTTGTCATTAGGGCAGCGTGGGCTCTGGAGCCAGGATGACTGGCCTCGAATCCTGACTCCTCCAGATATGTGATGTTGAGCAAGTGACTTCACTCTTCTGTGCCTTGGCTGGCTTCTCTCTTAAATAGGGGTGCTAATCTGCACATACTTGATAAAGGCACAGTGAGGATTAGGCAAACTCATATAGATGAAGTGCTTAAAACAGGGGCTGCCAGATCCTAGCAGGTGCACACACATGAGCCAGCATCTTTCTTTCTTATTTTCATTTTTATTTTGAGACAGAGTCTTGCTCTGTTGCCCAGGCTGGAGTGCAGTGCACTGCAACCTCCACCTCCCAGGTTCAAGCAATTATTGTGCCTCAGCCTCCTGAGTAGCTGGGATTACAGGTGCCCACCACCATGCCCAGCTAATTTTTTGTGTTTAGTAGAGATGGGTTTTTGCCATGTTGCCCAGGCTGGTCTCGAACTCCTGAGCTCAAGTGATCTGCCTGCCTCAGCCTCCCACAGTGCTAGGATTACAGGCCTGAGCCACCGCACCCGGCTGAGCCAGCATCTTTCTGAAATGCAGTCCCCTAGTTATGCTGTCATTGGGACAAAGTCCAAACTCCCCCATACTCCTTATAAGACTCTGTAGGACCTGCCTACCTTTCTCTTCCCATCTCTTAGTGACTCTGCTTCACATTTGGCACTCACGTTAAATGCCTTTTTGTTCCTCTAGCAAGACAGGTCAGCAGGCCTACACACAGGCTGTTCCCTCTCTGCCTCGTACATTCTCCCCAAAATTCTTCCCCATCCCCACTTCAAGGATCATTCGTCCTCAGGTCTTAGGTGCTGTTTTCTTTAGAAGCATCCCTCATGCATCGAATTCTGATTAGGGGCCCTTCATTGTGTTCCTATGGTACCCTTACCTCCCATCAATGCGCTTGCTACTTTGTATCTTCCAGTTTTTACTACAAAATATTTCACACAGAAAAGCCAAAAGCAGAGTACAGTACACTCTCAACCACTGGTAACGTTTCACCATCTTTGCTCATTCTCTCTCTTTCTGTCTCTCCTTCTCTCTCTGTGTATGTATTTATTTTGTTTCCTAGTAAATTACAGACATGACATTTCACTCCTAAATATTCCAGCTTGTATCTCCCCAAAAGAAAAAAAGATGAGGGGGTATTCTCCCACCTAAAACATAATACTTCCATCACACCTTAAAAAATTAATAATTCTCGGCTGGGCGCGGTGGCTCAAGCCTGTAATCCCAGCACTTTGGGAGGCCGAGACGGGCGGATCACGAGGCCAGGAGATCGAGAGACGATCCCGGCTAACACGGTGAAACCCCATCTCTACTAAAAAATACAAAAAAACTAGCCGGGCGAGGTGGCGGGCGCCTGTAGTCCCAACTACTCGGGAGGCTGAGGCAGGAGAACGGCGTAAACCCGGGAGGCGGAGCTTGCAGTGAGCTGAGATCTGGCCACTGCACTCCAGCCTGGATGACAGAGCAAGACTCCGTCTCAAAAAAAAAAAAAAAAAAAATTAATAATTCTCTAATATCACTGAATGCTTGGTCTACATTCAAATTTTCCCAGTCATTTTTCAATTCCCTCTTAGGGTCTTCCTGCTCCATTGCATTTAATTGCTCCTTCATTGGCCCAAGGGCTCTGTGAGGAACGGAAGGTGTCCCCTCTGCTCTCCTCTCCCAGCATGCAGCTCAGGGTAGCCCCTCCGTATATTTATTGAAAGAAAGGACAACCTTCCAACCCCCCGCCACGCCCCACTTCCTCCAGCTGGGGAGGGTCCTTGGCCCCTACACACACACTGACTCATCATGGCATAGCATCCCTTCTGTGGTTCGAGTCGGAAACCTGAAAGACATTCTAGACTGACCCCTCCCTTAGGTGGCTGCCACTCTCTCCAGCTTAACCCCTCCCAGGGCTTCGGTTCTGCCCTTCATCTTCCCTCACCCCTCTCCCTGAGCCTTGACACCTCTGATGCTCAAGTGTGTCCCCGTCCTGCATCAGAGTTCCCTTTAAAAGACAAACCCACTCTGGTCACAACTCTGCTTCAAACCCTTCTGTGGCCCTCCCAGGGCCCAGCCTGCCCACCAAGTTCCAATCCAGCAGCTCTTCCACCTTCTTCCTCCTCCCTCTTCTGACCCCTGCCCTCCCTTGACCCCTGGCCTGTGCTTGAGCATCTCAAAAACATCCATAGGTCTCCAAGCACACCATGCTTTTCCATGCCTCTGCGCCCTCTCCCTGAACCACCCGCCTCCAGTGCTTTACCTTCCTCTGAGAACTAGAGAGAAGCTCAGACATCATTTTTCCCAGGGCCCATTCAATGACCTGCCCTTTCCTGGCAGAGAGCCCACAAAAGCCTTGGGCACAATAAATGTTCGTTAAATAACTGCTGAGTGGGTGAACAGAAAATATCATCCTCCCCTTCCTCCCTGGATAGAGGCAGCTGCAGCTCCAGCCCATCCCAGGCCTGTGCCCTAGGCCCCAACTTCAGCCCAGCCCAACCCAGCCCAGCTCTGTGCGGCTGCCAGATGAACCTGACACAGCCTTGGCAGGCAGCCTCTGAACCACTGCCAGGCCCATATGTAGCTTTCCCTTTCCTAAGGAAGAATGGGCAACAACAGGCTTGGGTTTTTTTATTTGTGAAAAAATAAATAAAAATCTAAACAAAAAAGAGGGTTTTTTTTTTTTTTTTTTTTTTTAATAGCTTTATATTTGGAAATCCTCTTTAAGTAAAGTACCTCCTGGGAGCTAGAAGGTGAGATGATATGGCCCCTTCTGCCTTGAATAAAATTCTCAGAATGCAATATTGCTGATACAGTTTGAATGTTTGTATCCTCCAAATCTCATGTTGAAATGCGAATGCCAGCGTTGGAGGTGGGGTCTAGTGGGACACGTTTGGGTCATGGGGGCAGATCCTTCCTGAATGACTTGTTGCTGCCCTGATGATAATGGAGTGAGTTCTTACTCTGTAAGTTCACAAGAGAGCTGGTTGTTTAAAAAGAGCCTGGCACTGTCTTGCACCCTTTCTTGCCGTGTGACATGCTCCCCACTCACCTTCCGCCATGAGTAAAAGCTCCCTGAGGCCACATCAAAAGCTGAGCAGATGCAAGTGCCATGCTTGTACAGCCTGCAGAAACGTGAGCCTAATAAACCTCTTTCCTTTAAAAATTACCCAGTCTCAGGTATTCCTTTACAGCAACACAAAACAGACTAACAGAATTGCCTTTATGCATTTCTACAAAAAAAAAAAAAGATATTTCACTTGAACTTCATTATTCTGCTGATTAAATTATACTGGGGCAGGAATGGAGGACTTTCAAGCAGTCAAAGAACTTTCCTGGTTACATAGAGGTCATCTCACAACATACCCAAGAAAGCTCCTGATACGCCTGTCCTCCTGTTGCCAGCCCCTGCATCACAAGTGGTGCAAGAGGAGATGAAGTGTGGTGGTTTTTTTTGTTTTGTTTTGTTTTTTACCTTTATAGCTTTCTGCTGAGAAGAAAACGTTTTACCAGCACGGACCAAACTACTCCAGTAGGTAAAAGCTCTAAGAAGCCTAGATGATGAAGGCCCAGAGAAGTAAATAATGAAGTGGGCTAAAGCTTGAATCTCTACTCCCCTCCCTGCACTCACTGAATAATCTCTTTTGGGTGAATTTGTTAACCTTTCTGAGCTCCAGATTCCTCTTCCACATGTAGAAGTACTCCTAGGGTTCTTTATGAAAACTAAATGAGATGTTGTTTGTGTAGTGGGATGTAAAAATGACTATGGTCTCAGTTCGGGTAATGCCAAGGACAAAAGACATGTTTCAAAGTGAGCTGTGACACCGAGGCCATCAAGCAGGGATGACAAAATAAGTGGCATGAAGCTGGTTTCCCTCTTACCTGACCACCTCCAGCCCACAAAGAAGGTTGGGTGAGGAGAACAGTTGGTGGCATAGAGGATGAATTTTGGAGACAGCAATAGGTGCACTCCAAGTCCCAATTGTCTGCTACCCACCCTCCAACAGTGGCCTCCAAGACGCTGGTCCCTGGAGGTTGACTGTCACTGAGGGCTGATGTCTGAATCATGTCCATGAATCCCAAAATACAAGAGACATGGAGTGATCAGCTGGAGTGAGAAGAACGTGGTAGCTCTGGATTCCCTGGGATAATGGAACTTGAGTATTTTCCATAAACCAGAGACGTACCGTGGCCAACCTGTGGGATGTGTAGGTCCTTCTGACAGGGACCACCAGGAGGAATGGAAATTTACCTTCAGAAAAAAGCTGACAGCACTTGTTGTGGCCTGAACTATCCTCCCAAAATTTCTATGATGCAGCCCTAACCCCCAGGACCTCAGAATGTGACTGTATTTGAAAGCAGGACCTTTAAAAAATGTGGTTAAGTTAAAATGAGGCCCTTAGGGTAGGCTTTAATCCACTCTGACTGTGTCCTTACAAGAAGAGGACATTTGGACATGCCAAGAGGAAAGACCACGTGAGAACGCAGTGAGAAAGTGCCTTCCACAAGCCAAGGACAGAGACCTCAGGAGAAAACAAACCTGCCAACACCTTGATCTTGGACTTTTAGCCTCTAGATCTGTGAGAAAATTAAGTTCTGTTGTTTAAGCCAGGGGCCCGCAACTCCCAGGCCATGGACAAGTACTGGTCTGTGGCCTTTTAGGAACCAGGCCACACAGCAGGGAGAGAGAGAGAGCGAAGCTTCATCCATATTTACAGCTGCTCCCAATCATTCACATGACCACCTGAGCTCCGCCTCCTGTTAGATCAGCAGCAGCATTAGATTCTCATAGGAGCACGAACCCTATTGTGAACTGCGCATGTGAGGGATCTAGGTTGCATGCTCCTTATGAGAATCTAATGCCTGATGATCTGTCATTGTCTCCCATCACCCCCATAGGGGACTGTCTAGTGCAGGAAAACAAGCTCAGGGCTCCCACTGATTCTACACTGTGGTGAACTGTATAATTATTTCATTATATATTATAATGTAATAATAATAGAAATAAGGTTCTCAATAAATGTAATGCGCTTGAATCATCCTGAAACCACCCCACCTTGGTCTGTGGAAAAAAGTGTCTTTTACAAAACTGGTCTCTGATACCAAAAAAACTGGGGACTGCTGGTTTAAGCCACTCAGTCTGTGATATTTTGTCATGGCAGCCCCAGCAAACTAATATGGCACTGCTTAGATGCCAGGGAACTAAGAAGGAGTCTTATTAGGTAACCAGCTTCAAGGGACCAGCAACTCAGAGATCCCCAAAGATGAGAAATAATGGCGCTCTCTGAACTATCCACAAGACTGTGCCAAGAGAGAAAGAACTAGGTTTACACACCCACCAGAACCTGCCAGTGAAATGCCAGCTTGTCATAGCATTAACCAAGTAAGGACTTCCAGCTCCTTTCCTGCCTCCTCTCTTCTCCCTTCACCCTGCCAGGAGTCAGAATCCTCAGTAAGCCAGAGGAGAGAAGGATGGAAACTTAATGTGGGAAATGAGAAGCCATCCATAGATCCCCTTTCCAAGCTGCAGGCCCCACTAGAGAAGGGAGAGAAGTCTCCACTAGGAATCAAATTCGAAGATCTGGCTGATTCCCTGGGACTGGACATCCCAATTGCTGAATGAGGCTGTGCTGGAACTAAAAGTGACTTAAGAACTTTTGATTCCTGAAGGGGGCCCAGAAGAGTTGTGGACCTGCTTTAATTTTCATCCCAGGGCAAGGGAAGAGTGAGGACCCACTGAAAAAAATTAGGAACAATGATAGGCAAAAATAAAGTTTGCTTTCATAATATACCATGAGTCCTGTATATTTCACGTATGTTCTTCTACACATGAGGCAACTTAGCCTGGTCTCTGGCCAAAAAAGAGATACCACTCATTGAGCAATTCTTATCCTTTCAAATTCCTTCACTGTCATCATTGAGCAATTCCATCTTCTTCAAGCAAGACTAGCTGATGCCAATAGAAAAATCATTTAAAACAAACAAACAAAAAAAATCCTTAAGCTTTCAACTTGGGTGCAGATGTTCTATGAAGCCAGAAACTGAATGTCATCCTCTATACCCCATGACCTAGAGAAGCAGACTAACTCCAGACCAGCAGGGCTGGGCAGGACTAAGATTCCCACAATACTTAAGAGAAAACTGAGTTCAAATCCAGGCTCTGCCATTTAACAACTGTGTGACCCCGGGTGAATGACTTAAATTCTCTGTACTTCAATTTCCTCATCCATAAAATAGAGATCATAAAGTATCCATCTGATGAAATAGCTGCAAAACACTTAGAACGCTGCCTGGCACAGGGCAAAGGACTCACAATACACATAGCTATCATTATACATCATTGCCTCTCAAAATGAAATCTTGTGATGACCTTGGTTTATTAGCACAACGTTGTTTAAAAAAAAAAAAAAAAAAAAAAAAAAAAAGCTTTACAAGGGGCATGATGATGAAAGGCGCAGATGAACCAGACTGCCTGGGTTTGAATGAAGCAAGAATCTGAGGCACGTTGCATAAGGGTTTGCTATCATTACTAATCATTCAGTGAGAGACATACAGTAATAGGTATACATATGCAGTACATAGAGAAAGAGCTTAGTACTAGCGGCTATTATTAAGGCAACAGTCACCTCAATAAATCTACATGGGCCATGAAGACCCTGGTCACCCAGAGATATCAGAGGCCCTGAACAGGGCCAGCCAGCCAGCGGGCATTTTCCTAATCGGGAGGCTGCTGAACTTGACCTCTGTTGCTTTTCATTATTTATTTAACAGCATATGGTGGCTCTCAAGAAAATAGGATGTCTTGAAGCCAGAAACCCATCCTCCTTGGGCTGGATACTCAGCCATCCCCTGCAGCCCCACCCCCTAGCCCCAACCTCTCATTGTCTCTCTTGTGTTACCTGATCCAGTTTCTTCTTCCAGGGCAGGTTCCACCTTGCTGGGGAGAGGTGAAGAACCATGGCCTTCCAGCCTCCCGAAAAGGGAATGTTCCAATGGGCCCAGAGCTCTCTGGGCCCGCTCGCCACTCACTCACCTGGGGCCTGAAGACTGACAGAGAAGCAGGCAGAAAATATGAAAAGCTGATACCCACTGCAGGAAATCATTGTTTAGCCAATTCCAGACTAAAAAAACAAGTGCAACATCGGAGAAAGGAGGGCAAAGTGTCATTCGGGGCCATTGTTACAGCCGCTGCTCTGTGTGGTGGGGAAACAAAGCAGGCCTGTGTGTGTGAGGACAATGCTGTTGTGTTACTAACTGCTTCTGTGTTACTCCTGGGGACAGGAGGATGAGAAATGAGGGCACGATGTCTTCCCTGGTGGACTTCACTCATCAGAGTAGCCAGGTCAATCAGAGCTGGGAGAGGCATTTTGGACATTCAGCCCATGGCATGATGTAATAGGGGTCAGGGGACATGCCTTCAGGTGTGACCACCTGCCTATTTGCTAGTCTTCTATACATGAGAGATCACAAATGTCCCTCTCCTCTTCTCTTACTGCTTTCAGAAACTTACCCCAAGTTAGAGCTGAAAAGAATGAGACATATCATTTCTCCAAACACAAATGTCATCTACTTCAACTCTTCAACTCCTAACTTTTGTTATGGGACATCTGGCCGGGACTAATCCCCAGCCACGCAGCACGTTAGCAGCAGCTGGCAAGATTAGATGAATATTATAAAGCTTGCACCCACTGAATCCCCATAATGAACAAGACACTAGGTCATGAGCAACCTTGCAAAATGACCTCACTTGCTCCTGACTTCAAATTCTGGCTCTGCAACTATTACCCATGGACTGTGAGTAAGTGTTTTCTCTGGGGGTTAGTTTTCCCATCTGTAAACTAGGATGACTGGGTTCCTATGAGGATTAAATGAATTAATATACGCAAAACTCTTAGGAACAGGGGCTGGCCCATAAAAGTGATCAAGAACCATAAATCACAAATTAGATGCCCACATTACCCCTGAAACTTGCTTGCACTCACTCATCAGGAGATGGTATGCAGATGGCTGGAAAACCAGGATCCCAAGTGTCTGTATTTAGCCCTGCTACCTATTATGGCCTAAGTTCACCGTGTTAGGTCCCTGAAGGAATTGGGCACTAATAAATATTCTCAAGTATGAGACAGGTGACAAATGTGTGGAGATGGCCCATTGTGATGCAACAGTGTATGGTGGGAACTGTGGAGATTTGGAAAGCTCACACCAGTCTTCAGGGGGCAGCCAGGGCTCAGCCCCAGCCAACTGCAGCAACGCAGAAAGGTGGAAACAGCATGGTTGGGCCGGCAAATTTTTAAACAAAAGCCAGAAGAGTGGATTTTTATGTCAAGTTTTCCAATTTTGAAACATTGTGGACCACACACAACATTGTTAATGCAACATGAGCCCTAGGTCATGCAGTTTGTAATGCCTGATCTGGACACAGACAGCATTTCCAAGCCAGTGCAACCCTGCTGACACTCAAAGCTTTTGTCCCCAACTTGTGCTATGGTCTGAGTGTATGCATCCCCCACAAATTTCGATGTTGAAATCTTCACCCCCAGGTGATGGTAGTGGGAGGTGGGATCTATGGGGGGTGATTAGGTCATGAGTGTGAAACCCTCATGAATGGGATTAGTGCCCTTATAAAAGAGGCAGAAGAGAGCTCCCTTCCTCACTGCCACCATTTGAGGACACAGTGAGAAGACACCATCTATGAACCAGGAAACTCATTATCAAACACAGAATCTGCCAGTGTCTTGGTCTTGGACTTCCCAGCCTCCAGAACTATAAGCAACACATTTCTGTTGTTGATAAGCC
Organism: Macaca fascicularis; assembly: GCF_037993035.2. NCBI lineage: Eukaryota > Metazoa > Chordata > Mammalia > Primates > Cercopithecidae > Macaca > Macaca fascicularis. Next base: position 29,284,513 of record NC_088388.1, read on the forward strand.
ATCCCGTTTGTGGTATTTTGTTATATTAGCCCATATGGACTAAGATGCCTGGTGAGCTGATCGGGCCATTTCAAAGCCACTCTTTGACCTACAGTAGGGAGCATAAAGCTAAAAAGATTGATCAGTCTTTTCACCCTGCAACCCACCCTCATCTCTGGACTGACACAAGGGTGAGGAAAAGGGAAACTAGGGAAATAACGGGAGGGTGGCAAGGACTCTCCTTAAAGGACTACAGGACCCTTGACCTAATCCACCTCCCGCAGGCATTCCTCTGAAAAAGAAGGCAGCCAGGACTTAGTAGTAAAACCAAAGGGGAGAATAGGAGTTTATTTAAGCTCCCATAACCTTCACCAGTTACCTCAAATGAATCCAAGTAGTATAAGTGACAAAATGTGTTTGCTATGCAAATGCAACTTCAAAACAAGACTGCTCACAATGAGATAACACTTCATATCCACTAACATTGCTATAATCAAAAAGACAGAGCCAGTGATAAAATGTGTTTGCTATACCAATGCAACTTCAAAACAAGACCGCTCACAATGAGATACTACTTCATACCCACTAGGATCGCTATAATCAAAAAGGCAGAGCCAGATGCAGTGGCTCCCATCTGTAATCCCAGCTACTCAGAAGGCTGAGGCAGGAGGACTGTTTGAGGCCAAGAGTTAGAGACCAGCCTGAGCAACATAGCAAACATATGTTTTAGAGACAAAACATATTTTTTGTCTCTAAAAAAATAAAATAAAATTAGCTGGGTATGGTTGTGCATGGTTGTAGTTCCAGCTAGTCAGGAGGATGAAGTGGGAGGATCAACTGAGCCCTGCAGCTTGAGGCTACAGTGAGCTATGATTACACCACTGTACTCCAGCCTGGGAAAAAGAGCAGAGACCCACATCTCTCTCTCTTTTTTTTTTAAACAAATGTTGGTATAGATGTGAAGAAATTGAAACCCTTATATATTGCTTCTGGGGACTGTAAAATGGTGCAGTCACTTTGGAAAGTGGTCTTGTACTTCCTCAAAAGGTTAAACACAGAGTAATCATATGGCCCATAAACTCCACTATTCCACTCTTTGGTATATACTCCAAGAGAAATGAAACATATGTCCACACAAAAACTTTGTACATGATTGCTCATGGCAGCATTACTCACAACAGCTAAGAAGTAGAAACAACCCAAATGTCTACAACTGATGAATGAATGAACTATGGTATATCTATACAAAAAAATATTATTCAGCAAAAAACGAATGAAGTACTGATACAGGCTACAATATGAATGAACCTTGAAGAAGTTTCTCCTCTCATGCTAAGTAGAGGAAACTAGTACAAAAGACCATATATCATATAATTCAACTCACAGGAAATGTCCAGAAGGCAAAACCATAGAGACAGAAAGTAGATTAGTGATTGCCTAGGGCTGGGTGTGATGGAGAGAACCGGGGGCAGAGGCAAGCGTCGATAGCTAAGGATATGCTGTTTCTTTCGGGGATGATGAACATGTCCTAAAATTAATTGTGGTAATAGTTGGACAACTCTGTGAGTATACTAAAATCCATCGAATTGTACACTTTAAATGGATAAGTTGTATGGTACGTGAATGTTATTTCTATCTCAATAAAGCTATGATAAAAAAAAAACCCTCAATACTGAGATTGCTGCCCTTAATCATTTTCTACTAATAAATTATGTGTCCATATCCCTCTCTTCATATCTGCCCCACTGGAGAAATCAGGGCAAGTGTTCCAAAAGGCTGGTTTCCCCCAAGGCTCAGGGCTCCAACTTGGGTGACTTACTGGCCTGGTTTGTCCAGAACTGTCCCAGCACTAGCCCTGAAAGTCCTGCATCCCAGGAAATCCCTCATCCCTGGGAAAATTGGGATGGCCAGTCCCCGTCATGCAAACCCTTGCCCACAACACAGGAAAGCTCTGCCCTTTAGTGTTGCCAATGACTAGAACTGAGAATCCACATAAGCAATCCTTCCCCTTTTTGGGGTATAAGTCATCCTTGAGCTCCCCCTAATGGTCAAAAGGTATTTTTATTATTCTTCCCATTTTACGGATGATGAAACTGAGGTTCCAAGAGCGAAAGTAATTTGCTAACAGTACACAGAGGTCAGAAACTGAACCTAGGTCTTTTTCCAAAGCCCAAGGTAGCCCTTCCACTCACTCATTATATTGTCTCTCACCACCACCAGACTGATTGCCCAGGAATACTCTTAGATTGTTCTTGCTGCCTGAGGAAGGTAGCCAGACATGCAAAGAGAAGAAACATGAATGTACAGCTGTGGGACAACAAGGAGGCATGTACAGCTTGATGGTTAACAGTGCAGAATCTGGAGCCAGACTGCCCATATTTGAATCTGGACTTTGCCACTACTTAGCTGTGTGACCTCAGACTACTCAACCTGCCTATGTCTGTTTCTCCATATGTAAAATGGAAATAATACAGGGTGTGTGTGCTTATATATGTATATGTACATACATATATGTGTATATATGTGTGTATATATATAATATCATAGGATAGGAATGGGAAGTAAATCAGTAAGTGTAAGGGCTTAGAACAGAGTCGGGCACATAACAAGTTTATTAAATAAATGAAAGTCAGCACTGATTCCTATACTCAGAATTGGAAAGAAGTCAGATTTGGCCTAATGAAAAACAGTCAATGGAACCGAATCATAGAAATGAACTCTGACATTCTGTTCTGTTCCTACCGAGGAAAATGTTTATGGTTTAGAAACTGCTGGACATTCTGCAGACCACAGACGAACCTTTACATGCAACATGGCATTGGCAATCCAGGCAGCCCTACCAAAACAGGATGACATGGTGCCATTCATATCACACCTGCCCACAGGAGCAAGGAGAGCTGGGAATCCTCCCACTCAAGCATCTCCTGTCACTCAGCTCTGCTCTCTGAACTAGATGGGTGTGATGAACACCATCTTACAAAGGTGGAAACTGAGGCCCAGAGAAGTTCAAGAATTTGTACATGGAAAAGTTAATAATGCATAGAATTGGGATGCCAACAAGTTGAATTCTAAAACCCCTATGCTTTGCTGCCACCATGCATTAGTTACCATTGCTGTGTAATAAATTACTTCAAAGCTTCATAGCTTAAAACAACAAACATTTATAATCTTAATAGTGTTTGAAGGCCAGAAATCCAGGCGTGGCTTAGCTGGATGGTTCTGGCTCAGAATCTCTCATGAGGTTGCAGTTACGCTGTTGGCCAAGACTACTGCCTTCTTAAGGCTCTACTGGGCCTAGAGACTCTGCTTCTAAGGTCGATTATGAGGTTGTTGGCCAGATGCTTCAGTTCCTTGTCACCTAGGCCTCTCTGTAGGACTGCTTACAACATGGCAGTTTGCTTTCCCCAGAGCAAAGGACTCAAGTGAAAGAGAGCAGGGTACATGAGAGAGTACCCAAGCCAGGAGACGGGAACTTCAGTCTTTTTGTTTGTTTTTGGTGCAGTCTTGTATAACCTAATCTCAGAAGTGATATGCCATTCACACCCACCATATGCTACTGGTCACCCATACCAATCCTGGTACAAGGTGGGAGGTGTCTACACTAGGTTATGAACACCAGGAGGATGGGATCATTGAGGGTCATCTTGAAGGCTGGTGACCACACTCCTCATTGCTCTAAAGTAAGACAAGAAGCCACAATCCTGCAAATAACAAAGCAATATCCTCAAATAAGTCACAAAAGTTCATCTTAGTCTAATCACTTTTTTGGGTGGTTGTTTATTTAACAAATACTCAATTCACCCAAGGCAACGGGCCCAACCCTATAGATACAGGCAGGAGTTAAACCTAGAACCTACATTGAGTTATAACAGAAACCAGGAATCAGGCCATGAGGGTACATGGAAAAGAGAGGCCAAGAAAGAGAGCTACAATCAGGACTCCGTGACAAAATGGTTCTAAAATCTTCTAATCCAGGAATGGGTTCCTCCTTAGACAATGTGATTTTTGTTTTCCTGGGCCTTGACAACATCCCCACAGAAAATGGAGTGGAGGAAGGGGAAAGGGGAGGAGAGGAAACAAAGGAGTAAGTGTCCTTAGCAGCTTACCAATTTCTGGAATTTCACAAATGGACATTCTTTCTTAAGCTCGAATATATCAGAACCCATTTTTTTTGAGCTGGAATTTGCTTTAAAAAAGTGGAGGGTAGGAAAAGAAAAGAGCCACCCAAATACTAAAGGTAGATAAAGGAAATGTCTGTTTTGATGTACAGCCTCCGAGAACTGGGCAAATCAGAGTCCAGTACTGCCTATGCAAAATCACTCTTTACAATTATACTCATTGTAATTACCTTTCTGAATAAATGAATTAAATCATTTCCATAAACCACCTCCCCCATCTCACCCCTGTATAACAAGAACCTAGCTAGGTAGTAGCTTTCATTCCATTCCTCTCTTGTCCCCTCTCCCAAACACTTCCTCACCTGCTCTTGGAATCAGATCTCCTCTATGACTATGGGAAAGTTACTAAAAACCCTAAATGATTATTTCCCAATCTGGATAATACTAATAATACCAGCTCCAACCTACTCTATAGGCTGAAAAACTATACACGCAGAAGTAATTTTACATTCTTAAAGACAGGGGGTGTGTGTGTGTGTAAATTCCAAGAAGCCCCATATGCACAGCTTCATTTTCATTCCAAACACTGGTACGCTGATCACTCCTGAACAGCTACGTTTCCAAGGCGCCTGACAAGCTTGCAGGTGCATTCCCCAAATGTGCCAGCCCACCCACATGAGTCAAGGGAAAACCTGTTTCCCTGACCTGGTAAGTAAAGTCAAGCCAATTTCGCCCCCGAGTAAACCATCCTCCACCCTGGTTCCCCTAGTCCTTCGGTCCTACAGTCCCAGGGTTTAGCCATCCAGCCGCCGCCTCCGTCTGGATCCGCGCTCCACGGCCGCAGCACCACAACCGAAACGCCTTCCTCCACCCCGAAGCCCCCGGCAGGCCCCGCGACAGCAGCCAGCGAAAGCCACGTGACCTCGCTTCACTGGGTGCCGCGGTCATGTGACTTCGGGAAGATGGCTGCCCTGACAGCGGAGCATTTTGCAGCGCTCCAGAGCCTACTCAAGGTAAATCGAAGGGGTGGGGACAGCGTGAGGTGGCCCTTTGTCTCCGAGACTTTAGACGGAGCAGGAATTGGGAACAAATTGACCCTGGTGTAGAGCCAGAATTCTGCTGCTTGTTCTCTGTGTGATCCCAGGCAAATCGTGGCTTCTTTCTGAGCTTTTAAAAAGAAAGAACAAAATATCGTTTTGACAGGAACGTAAGATAAAAAATAAAATAAAATAATGGGCATGAAGGCGCAGTACAACCTCCTGCTATTAGTCTCTGGGATTGGTTTTCGGTATTGGGGCATTGGAGTGGTAATTGCTAGACCCACGTTACCAGTTCCCCATTTTATCCCGTAGCCCCTCCTGCACTCCATAATTAAGAAATTATCTCCTACTACATCCGCCCAGCCCTCCGAATGACCTATGCGTTCAGTGTTCCCCTGAGGTCCAGATTTTCCCTACTCGCTTTGACCTGTGAAAGGGGCGGGACCCTCTCCTGATAATCATTTGAAAAGTTGTGAGGTTGAAATGGACCTACTTAATAGGGCTTTGTAAAGCTCAAATGATGTAATGATAATATTATTATTATTAAATAATTATATTTATAATATATATTAATTATAATTATATATAAATATATTATTAAACAATAATATTATTAAATATTATTATTGTTATTATTGAGACGGAGTCTCTCTCTGTTGCCCAGGCTAGAGTGTAGTGGCGCAATCTCGGCCCACTGCAACCTCCGCCCCCCGGGTTCAAGCAATTCTATGCCTCAGCCTCCCGAGTAGCTGGGATTACAGGCGCTGGCCACCAATCCCAGCTAATTTTTGTATTTTTAGTAGAGACGGGGTTTCACCATCTTGGCTAGGCTGGTCTTGAACTCCTGACCTTATGATCTACTCGCCTTGGCCTCCCAAAGTGCTGGGATTACAGGCTTGAGCCACCGCGCCTAGCCGGAATTATTTAACTTATGATTTGTCCTGTAGGAGAAAGGGCAGCTTTATTTTCCTTCGTAGAACTTGTCGCTAGCTATTTGCCTGTTGTCTGTCTGTCTCATAAGAATGTAAGATCCATCAGGGACCTTTCCTTTCTTCCTCTCTCTCTCTCTCTTTTTTTTTTTTTAAACACCAGGTGAAGAGGGTTGAGTTACCCTCCTCAATTTATGACACATCATAATCATCAGTTCATGTAATAGTCTGTTTTGTTTTACTTATTTATTTTTTAATTGCCTTCTTAGTGTTCATTAGCATTCTCCACTCCTATCTATTCTTTGGTTCACAAGTGTTAATGCGCAACAAGTAGAACAATAATACCTGACACACAGCACATGCTCAGTAAATAGCTGTTAAGTGAATTAATAAATGAAGTAACAGAGCTGGGACTGGAAATCTAGGGCTCTCAGCTCCCAGCCCAGTGCCTTTTCACCTTCATTTTGGCTGCTGTGTACTTACCCCCGTCCCTATGCCTGTTGGTCTTATGCACTCTTTTCTTTTAAAAACTTTAAAAGATTAATGCGTAGTATACATACAGAAAAGTGCATAAATAATAAATTTACAGTTAAATGATTTATTACACACCAGTGTAACCACCACCAAAGTCAAAAAATGAAATGTTACCAGTACCCCAGAAGTCCCCCTTTCGCCCCTTCTTTGCTTCCTCACTTTCTTCCCCAACAGTAAACTCCATGTTTGCTTCTGATACAATTCGTTTAATATTGCCCATGTTTGAACTTTACATAAATGGAATAATACAGCATATACTTTTTTTTAATGCCTGGCTGCTTTTGCTCACCATTATGTAGCAGTAGTTCATTGATTTTCATTGCTACTGTCCTATGTACTTTCTTTTCTTTTTTTTTAAAAAAATACTTAGACTTTTTATTGTGAGATAATTATAAATCCATATGTAGTTGTAAGAAATAATATAGAGAGATCCCATTTATCCTTTACTCAATTTCTCCCAGTTCTGCCGGATTCTGCAGAACTATATATAATATAGTATACATACTATTATGTATAGTATGTATATAATATATAGTATACATACTATATAATATAGTGTATATATAGTATACATATATAGTATACTTACTATTATGTATAGTTCTGCATAGGGGAAATTGGGTAAAGGATAAATGGGATGTCAGTACCTAATGTCAAAAGTATTGACATTGACAGTCAAAATACAAAACATTTTCGCCACCACAAATATTCCTCATGAATAGCCACACCCTCCTTAACCTTTGGAATTATTCATTTCTCTAATTTTGTCATTTCAAGAATGCCATATAAATGGAATAATGCAGTAAGTAACCTTCTGAGATTGACTTTTTTCACTCAGCCTAATTTTCATCCATGTTGTATCAGTCGTTCTTTCCTTTTTATTGCTGAGTAGTACTCCATGTAATGATTGTACAACAGTGTTGTATTGTGTAGTTTTCAGCATACACATCCTGTATTTCATTTTTTGAGCAATTGCAAATGGTTTTGGGTTTTTTGTTTGTTTGTTTGTTTTGAGTCTCGCTCTGTGGCCCAGGCTACAGTTCAGTGGCGTGATCTCAGCTCACTGCAACCTCCGCCTCCTGTGTTCAAGCGATTCTCATGCCTCAGTCTACCGGCTAGCTAGGACTACGGGTGCCTGCCACCACTCCAGGCTGATTTTTTTTTCTTTTTGTATTTTTAGTAGAGACAGGGTTTCATCACGCTGGCCAGGCTGGTCTTGAACTGCTGGCCAAAAGTGATCCACCGGCCTTGGCCTCCCAAAGTGCTGGGATTATAGATGTGAGCCACCACGCCCAGCCCATATTTTTAATTTTAGTGTCCACGTGTTCATTGCTAATATATGAAATACAACTGATTTATGTATGTTTATATCCTACATGCAAACTTGCTAAACTCACTGTTTCTAGGAGTTTTTGGTATATTTCTTGGGATGTAGAGACAGTTTTATTTCTTCCTTTCTGATCTGCACACATTTTATTTCCTTTTCTTGCCTTATTTTAGCGGCTGGAATTTTCAGCACTGTGTTGATTCAGAGTGGAGAAAGCAGGTATCTTGCCTTGTTCTCGGTTTTGGGAGCAAAGCATTCTGTCTTTCACCATTAAGTATAATGTTCACTGTAGGTTTTTTGTAGATACTGTTTATCAAGATAAGGAAGTTCTCTTCTATTCCTATTTTTCTGAGGGTTTTTATCAAGAATGGATGTTTAATTTTGTCAGATGCTTTCTTTGCATTGATTTATATCATGTGATTTTCTTTGTTAATGCGGTGGATTACATAGATTTGCAGACATTGAACCAGCCTTGCAACTGGAATAAATCCCACCTGGTCATAGTGTATAATTATATATTACATATAATTATATAAACATATAATATAATATATAAATATATAATTATATGTCTGTATTTGATAATAAAATATTTTATATATATAATTATATAATTATATATGTAATATTTTATTTTATATATATAATATATATATAACTCATCTCTATTTGCCAATATTTTGCTAGGAATTTTCGCGTCTATTTTTATGAGGGATATTGGTCTGTAGTTTTCTTATTTTTCTGTACAATTTTGTGCGGTTTTGGTATCAGGGTAATGCTAGCTTTGTAGCTGTATAAAATCATTTAGAGAGTACTCCATTGTCTTCTGTTTTTCTAGAGGAGATTGTGTAGAATCAGTTCATTCTTTTCTTAAATGTTTGTTAGAATTCTCCAAACTATCTGGGCCTAGAAATTTTTTTAGGGGCCTTAAAATTGTGAATTTAATTTTCTTAGTAGTCATATTAATTCAAATGATCAATTCAAGTGATCAATTTTATAGAAGGGGAGTGGAAGTAGTTTGTGTTATTTGAGGAATTGGCCCATTTTATTTAAACTGGCAAATTTATGTTTATAGAATTGTTCATTAAGTTCCCCTTATCTTTTTGATGTCTGCGGGATCTGTGGTAATATCCTCTATTTCATTCCTAATACTGGTAATTTGTGTCTCCCCTCTTAACTTTGTCGGTCTTGCTAAAGGTTTGTCGATTTTTATTGACATTGTCAAAGAACCAGCTGTTTGTTTCATTGATTTCTCTATTTTCAATTTCAATTGGTTTCTTCTCTTATCATTGTTACTTCCACTGCTTCCTTCGGGTTTATTATGCTTTCCTTTTTATAGGTTCTTGAGGTGGGAGCTTAGATTATTGATTTGAGACTTTTCCTCTTTTCTAGTATATGCATTTAATACTATAAAATTTCCTCTCACTACTTGCTAGGCTGCGTCCCACAAATGTTGATATGGTGTGTTTTCATTTTCACTTAGTGTAATTTTTAAAATATCCCTCAGACTTCCCCTTTGACATATGAATTATTTAGAAGTTTAAGTTTGTAAGTGTTCAGATATTTTTCTGTTACTTTTCTGCTATTGCTTTCTAGTTCGATTCCATTGTGGTCACATAGAACACACTCTTCATTACTTCACTTCTTTTGAATTCCATGTTTTTGTTTGCCCTGTTCTGTCTTCCTGATTGTGATGGTTTATTTTAGGTGTCAACTTGATTGAGGGATGCCTAGATGGTTGTTGAAGCACTGTTTCTGAGTGTGTCTGTGAGGGTGTTGCCAGAGGAAACTGATGTGTGAGTCAGTGGACTGAGAGAGGAAGACCTGCCTCAATGTGGGCAGGTACCATCCCACTGGCTGGGGACCCAACTGGGCCAAACAGGTGGAAGATGGGGGATTCCCTTTCTTTCTGTTCTCTCCCTTCCTTCTAAAGTAAGATGCCTTTTCTCCTCTTCCCTTGGGCATCAGACTCTGGGTTCTTCATTTTTTGGAGTCTGGGGCTTGCACCGGTGGCCTCCCAGTGGCTCTCAGTCTTTTGGCCTCAAACTAGGGGCTGTACCATCAGCTTGCCTGGTTCTGAGGTTGCCAGACTTTGACTGAGCCAAACTGCCAGCTTCCTCCAGCTTGCAGATGGCCTATTGTGGGGCTTTGTCTCTGTGATCATGTGACCCATTTCCCCCCAATAAATCCCCTCTCACATACCCTGTCGGTTTTGTCTCTCTGGAGAGCTCTGGCTAGCACACTGGTGTTCCACGGTTTCTTGTTTCATTGCTTCCTTACTGTTTAGAGAATTTGTTTTAACTGTTCTTGTACAGCAGATCTTGTGACAGATATTCTCAGTTTTTCTTCATCTGAGAATGTCTCAATTTCCTCTTCATTCCTGAAGGATATTTTTGCTGGGTGTAGGATTCCAGGTTGACAGTTTTTTTTCCGTTTCAGCACCTGAAAAATATTGTCACTTCTTTCTTGTGTCCATGGTTTCTGATACAAAATCTGCTTTCATTCTAATTGTTTTTTTAATTGGTAAGGTATCATTTTTCTCTGCTTGAAAGATTTTTTTTGTCTTTCATTTTTGAAGTTCAATTATATGTCCTAGTGTGAATTTCTTTGGATTTATCCTGTTTAGGGTTCACTCAGGTTCTTGAAATATATAGGAGTATGTCTCTAAGTAAACTTGGGAAGTTTTCAGGTATTATTTCTTTGAATATTCTTTCAGTCTTGCCCTCTTTTTTCATCTCCTTCCAGGACTCCAGCGATATGAATGTTAGGTTTTTCGTTAGGGTCCCACATGTCCCTGAGGCTCTGTTCATAATTTTGTCTCTTTTCTCTGCTTTTCTGATTGGGTAATTTCTACTGCTCTGGCTTCTGGTTCACTGATTGTTTCCCCTATTCTTTCCATTTTGGTGCTGAACCCATCTATTGAGCTTTTTATTTTGGTTATTTTATTTTTCAGTTCTAAAATTTCCATTTTGTTGTTCTTTATCTCTTCTGTTTCTTGGCTGAGGTGATTTTAAAAATTGTTTCAAGCAAGTTCATAATTATTTGTTGAAGCATATTTATCCTGGCTACTTAAAATTCTTTATCAGCTAATTTTAACATCTGTCATCTTGGTGTTGACATCTGTTAATTACCTTTTTTTCATTCAGTTTGAGATCTTTCTAGTTCTTGGTTTGATGAATGATTTTCAGTGAAAACCTGGACATTTTCATATTACGTTCTGAGAATGGATTTTATTTAAATTTTATGTTTTAGCTGGCTTCCTGTGGCACTGCTTAGGCAGGGGAAGGGGGTGCTACCTCATTACTAGCAGTTGGAAGTTGAAGTCCAGGTTCCCCACTCAGCTTCTGTTGATACATGAAAGCAGAGGTTCCTTGTTACCACTGGGGAGGGGTGGAATTTCTGACTCCATGTCGTCTCCACTGATATCACACAATGATGAGGCTTGTTACCAACTGGTGGGGATAAAGGTCCCAGCTTCCTACTTGACCTTCTCTGACACCTCCCCAGCAGGAGTGTTGGCGTACCTCATTATAGCCTCACAAGTCTTCTCACTCAGGTCTAGGCCTCCCACTCAGCCTTTGTTGACATAGAGGTGGGTCGGGTTGCAGTTTTTTTTATGATATTTGGCTGGAGTGTAGCAGTTGTCATCTAAAAGTGTTCTGTCTTGCGAGGCTGCCCCTTTATTGGTCCTTTAGCTAGATAGAACAGGTATTTATTGTGGCGTTTTTTCCCCTCTGCATCCATTGTCATTTCCACATTGCCCTCTTCTTCAGCTGAAAGTCTGGGATATATGAAGCAAAAAAAAAATCCAGGGAACTCACCATTGTGTCATTCCTTGTATTATGCGGTCCCTAGCAGATCTGCCTCCTTCTCTCCCGCTTCCAGCGTCTCATGTATGTTTTCTGCATCGTGTCCAGAGTTTTTGGTTGTACTTAGCAGAAAGATTAGGGAAAAGTACATCTATTTGATCTTCCTAGAATCCAAAGTCTTACGTATCTTTAAATTTTAAGTCTCAAAGGTATCATGTATGACTAAGATGTTATTACTCAAAATGTGTGTTTTCAGAGTCTGAGGTTTTTTTTTTTTTTTCCTATCTGTGATTTAATTCATAGGCCTCCTCAAAAGATGTTGTCAGACAGCTGTGTCAAGAGAGCTTTTCCAGTTCAGCCCTTGGCTCGAAAAAACTCTTGGATATTACATGTTCCAGCTTGTCTGTGACCCAGGAGGAGGCAGAGGAAGTAAGTGTGGTCAGAAATGACCTTTGGCCACTGGCCCTCTTATTAGTCTCTTTCTTGACTTCCCAGTCATCGCCATGTCCAAGGAAAATCCCTTGAAACATCTGTTGACACTATAGCAAACTTTGATAAATGGGACATGAATGGGAGAACTGTACCCAGAATCAGAGCTCCTGACCATTTTCTTTCAGACCTGTTACCTAGACAATGTGGAACAAAAGCCAACCTTTCCATGATTTTCTTTTCCAACCCGTAACGTGCTGATGCTGATAAATTGTTAGCTGGATAGCTTAGGACAGACTTTTCAGGGATCTTTGAACAGAAGCTTTGAGGCCTGCGTAAGATTCAGGAGTATGCACTCCTAGATTCCATCAGGCTTCCTGAGGGGTGCTTTGTGTTTCTGACTCCCTCCTTAGCCCTCTGTCCCACAGAAGGTCCCCTTCTCCTCAGCTCATCTGATATCAGCAGGTGGCCAAGAGGGAGATTAAGCTAACTTGTAGTAAGTTATTATGTAGCAGCGACAGCCTTATCTTGTCAAGGCAAATATGTTTTTTTGTTTTGTTTTGTTTTGTTTTGAGATGGAGTCTCGCTTGTCGCCCAGGCTGGAGTGCAGTGGCGCAATCTCGGCTCACTGCAAGCTCCGCCTCCCAGGTTCACACCATTCTCCTGCCTCAGCCTCCCAAAAAGCTGGGACTACAGGCGCCCGCCACCACGACTGGCTAATTTTTTTGCATTTTTAGTACAGAAGGGGTTTCACTGTGTTAGCCAGGATGGTCTCGATCTCCTGACCTCGTGATCCGCCTGCCTCAGCCTCCCAAAGTGCTGGGATTACAGGCGTGAGCCACCGCTCCCGGCCAGCAAATATGTTTTTAAAACAGCAGTTTCTTCATCCCAATGGGCGTATGTTTTTGGATTTTTTTTTAATTTTTGAGACAGGGTCTTGTTTTGTTCCCCAAGCCGAGGGCAAAGAATGGCTCACTGTAGCCTCGACCCCCTGGGCTCAAACAGTCCCCCCATCTTAGAGTAGCTGGGACTGCAGGCATGTACCACCATGCCTGGCTAATTTTTGTATTTTTTGTAGAGACAGGGTTTTGCCATGTTGCCCAGGCTGGTCTCGAACTCCTGAGCTCAAGCAATCCACCCACCTCAGCCTCCCAAAGTGCTAGGATTATAGGCATGAACCACTGCACCTGGCATATGGTTTTTGTTTTTTGTTTTAATTCTGGACCTTATTTATTGAAATGAGCTGTAGAAAAGTAAAAGGAAAAAGCAAGATTATGGAAGTGATTTGGAGACTTATTTTGGGTTCCCCCCAAAGTAGATTATTTAGGAGATGATTCTAGAAAACACAAAGCAGTGGGGAAAATCAAACAGGGATGGCAAGTCAATAAAAGAGGATGTTAAGAGCGGTTACTGCTGTGGAAAACTTGGGATCCTGTAAGAAACCAAGTAGAACACCTCTCAGAATTGTTCCCCAGGAGGACAGAGAGGCTTGGCCATTTATCCATGAACACCCACTCTCATTGGTGGAAGGTTAACTTCCCTTCACTTCCAGGTTGTGTCAGGTAATCTGCAGTGATATCAGAGAAAGCCCCAAAGCAGAGAAACAGTTACCTCCAGAGAGCTTTTTTAGGTTAGCTAAGAATTACTGTATTCACAAGACCACCATAAACCACTCTTACACTTCGTAGTTACAGATTCACTTAGAAGGACCTAGGATGGGAACACAGCATTTTAGCAGGACGGGCGGACACGCCTCTTCCCAGAAGGAACCCACACAGCCGGCCAGGAGCTGTTTGTTCTCTTTGCCCTCCTAGGCGACAGTTGAGAGGAAAGGACATGAATCCTACCACCCTGGATTCAAGGCCCTCACTCCACAGGCGCCAGTATCTCGTGTCACGGTTCAGTAAGGACAGCTTCAGGTTCTCAAAAGGAGCCTGTAGCCACACATAGGCAAGTCCGGAGCTACAGGCACCCTAGGTATTTATGCAGTCCTCTCAGTCCAGAGGCTTGGACCAATGCAGGGTTGCTTAGTAACACAGCTGACTTTGCACGGCTCTCAGGTTACCAGGGAAACAGCACCAGAAAGTTAACTGAAGGTCAGATTCTCATGCAGAAGGAAAAGGGCTATATTAACTCTTTGCCCACAAGTGGAGAGTTTCTGGCAAGCTGACGGCTTCCTAGGTCAGGCAGCTGCATCTGTCTTCTAAAGCAACAGGTGAACTCCGAGGCAGGCCTAGGCATGTGGGGCACGAACATGTGCCACAGAGGCCTCTGGACTCGTGACTCAGTTGAATGACCGTGACAGTGTGCAGCCTTAGGGGTGGAGAGCCCTACCCCTGGCCCTCACTTGTGCCCCCTGCCTGCTGCTTCTGTTGCAGCTACAGGATGGTTCCGTCTATCTTGCAGCTGCTCCAGGCTCTGCACCGCCTCACTCGGCTGGTGGCATTCCGTGACCTGTCCTCTGCCGAGGCGATTCTGGCTCTCTTTCCAGAAAATTTCCACCAAAACCTCAAAAACCTGCTGACGAAGATCATCCTAGAACATGTGTAAGTGCTCATTTCTTGAAAGTCCCTTCTAACTTTTATATTTCTTATTTTTATTCTCATTCTAGAAGTAATAATATGCTCATTGTTAAAAAAAATTAGGAAGCCCAGATAAGCAAAAAGAAAATAAGACACCTATAATTCCACCAGCCAGAGGTTAGCATAGTCTTTTCTTAATGGAAAGCCTTTTAAGACATGTTTATTTTTTTCTCTTTACACCTCTATAAGAGGTTGATGTTTTGTTTTTGTTTTTACCAAATGGATCATGCTATTTTGTAACTTGCTTATTTTCTGTTAACAGTATGAACGATAGTGACATTTCAGGTCAATATTTACCTTCAATATCATAGTAATGGTTAAACATATCCTATTATAGGAAGAAATGATGTATAATTTAATTTTAAAATTTCGTAGTGTTGGATACTGAGGCTCTTGGCACTTTTTCATTTCGGTGAACAATTTACAGTGAAAACTTTGCTCATGTGCTTATTTTTTTACCGGGTTAAAGGTAATGGACATTTTGAGGGTTTGGCCTTAAATGTTCAAGTTGGCTATTAGAAAGATTGCAGTATTTTTCCACAGTAGTAGGATACAAGTGTAACCCTCTCCCTACACCTTCACTGAGGGGATTTTTTTTCTTACATTTTTCCCAGTTCCACAAATGACAATTTCAGTGTTCCCGTCTTTGACACTAGTGATGTCAGTTATCTTTTTCATATGGTTATTGATGATTTTTTCTTTTCTTTTGTGAAGTATCTGTATATTTTCTTGCCTGGGAAGTTCCTTTTAAACACGTACATTTTAAGCAGAATTGATTAACTGTTGGTTAGCAGAAAGCTTGAACAGACCTCTCTAATAGCAATAACTGATAATGCCTATTTACCAAGGGTTTTATTGTATATTAAGAACTCTCTCATACATGATCACATTTTATTATGTATGTTGCAGCATTAGGTCTCTTTGGATGTGTTTTTGCAGAAGATGCAATATTTGTGTATGCAGTAGGTGCTCAATAAAGAGAAGATAAGTTGACTTTTTTTCTGTTTTGTCTTTGAGAACAATAGCGCAGGCCGGGCGCGGTGGCTCAAGCCTGTAATCCCAGCACTTTGGGAGGCCGAGACGGGCGGATCACGAGGTCAGGAGATCGAGACCATCCTGGCTAACACGGTGAAACCCCGTCTCTACTAAAAATACAAAAAATTAGCCGGGCGAGGTGGCGGGCGCCTGTAGTCCCAACTACTCAGGAGGCTGAGGCAGGAGAATGGCATGAACCCGGGAGGCGGAGCTTGCAGTGAGCTGAGATCCGGCCATTGCACTCCAGCCTGGGCGGCAGAGCAAGACTCCGTCTCAAAAAAAAAAAAAAGAGAACAATAGCGCAATAAGATTACAATACATTGTATTTTCTTCTTTTTTGTCCTAAACTATGAAAACTGACAACACTTACGGCCTTAACATCACTGAGCTTGTAAAACAAATAAAAGACTTTCTGGGAGGGAGGGGTTTCTGTGGTCCTTTCCTGTTAGCAGGTGATGACAGGTCTGAAGATCGCAGGAAGGACCAAGGTCCCCTCTCTATCAGAAGAGTCCGTCTCATCCCCTTTCCATTATTTTTTCCTCATCTTTCCCTCTTAAACAGGTCTGCTTGGAGAACCGAAGCCCAGGCAAATCAGAGTGAGTACCAAGAAATCTGCCCCGCCCTTCTTACTTGTCTCCCCAGCCTCAGCTCTCAGTCTCCCAGGTGATCAGAGAGTTCAACAGAAACCAAAGTGAACCATTCTAGTCTCAACCCATACTCTGTGTATGGTGGGGTTTTTTTTTTCCTAATTCTACTTTTTAACTTTTTTCTGATTATAAACATGATTATATAGGCATGTTGTTAAAAAACAGAAATATCCAAAGCAGAAAGTGAAGTACTTAAAATATTTCAATTGTGAAAAAAATCAACAGTGATCAAAAATAGTTTGACTGAATAAAAGTCCATGTTTAATACGTGGTCATGACACTAACTCTGAGCCAGCCACAGTGCTGGAGCAGTTTGTCTGTGTTAAGTCATTGAGTCCTCCCGACAGCCCTGTGAGCCAGGCTGATGAGCAAACAGAAGCTCAAGGTTAGATAAGTGGTAGCACCTATATTCAAGTCAAGTCCATTTATCTCCACAACAAGAGCTCTTACCACTATTGCTGAAACTACACGTTTCCTAAGCCTCAGGCCATGATTTCTTCTCTGCCTTATGTCACTTCTCATTGTGCCCTAACATCCGAAGGGCTGGGTGTTCAGGAAGAAGGCTGGATATGCTGCCACTGTGAATTAGTGCTAAGTTCAGGCCGCACAGAGCAATGGGTAAGGCACATGACTTCCTGTGGGTCTTGGGCTTCGTCTGTCTGTCTCTCTCAGAGACTTGCTGCATAGACCAACAGAGCATTGAGCTGAGCTGTTCCTTCCACAGTCTCTCTGCCACGCCTGGTCGATCTGGACTGGAGAGTGGATATCAAAACCTCCTCAGACAGCATCAGCCGCATGGCCGTCCCCACCTGCCTGCTCCAGATGAAGGTACATTCACTATCAGGCCATTAAAAAGAAGAGGCAGCACCCCTGTGGCCATCTAAAACACCAGTCTCCAAGGTTTAGGATCTCTAACCCATATGTTTTTAAAAATTACTATCCCCTTTATCCTCCTTTGTTTAGTTATACTGTGTGTGTATACTACTGTATTAACATATTATGGACATATTAAAACAACAAAACAAATGCAAAATATATTTTTAAAATAATTTGCTGATACCTAAAGGTAACCCTATATAGACTCTTAGCAGTTTAGCTTTAACAATAGTGGTGGGCTTCCAGATTTTGAATAGCCTGCCTGATCATTTCAGTGTACTCTAGCCAACTTCTTATCCAGTGATTAGGCTGTCATTATTTGTAACGTGGCTGCTCAAGAGTTTCTACTAGTGGCCGGGCGCGGTGGCTCACGGCTGTAATCCCAGCACTTTGGGAGGCCGAGGTGGGCGGATCATGAGGTCAAGAGATCAAGACCATCCTGGCCAACATGGTGAAAGCCCCTCTCTACCAAAAATACAAAAATTAGCCAGGCGTGGTGGCGGGTGCCTGTAGTCCCAGCTACTCAGGAGGCTGAGGGAGGAGAGTCGCTTGAACCCGGGAGGTGGAGATTGCAGTAAGCCGAGATCACACCACTGCACTCCCGCCTGGTGAAAGAGTGAGACTCCATCTTAAAAAAAAAAAAAAGAGTTTCTGGTCTACATAACCAGACACCCAGAAATTTAACACTTGTAAGAAAATGAAGAAGTAAGGGTGCCTCTAGCAATTAAGTTTTAAATATTAGTGAAGCTTAACTTCTTTTTTTTTTTTAAACTAAAGGTTGTAAGCTTGTTCCTGCATCCCAGTGCAGGATTGTCTTAATTATTCAACAGAGCCTGCTCCTTAAATACAATGTAAACACACATAATGTTTTCTTACTTGAATGCTGAGAGTTAGGGTATCAGAGAGGTGAGTGGGCCTTGGCTTGGCCTTCTTTGATACCTACCCCAGGCACTTGTTGCAAATGGAGACTGACCCAGGCCTCTGAGGCATCTCCAGCCCTCTCCCTTACTGCTAAATGACCCAAGGGCTGGTACTCTCTAGTGCTTAGGAAAGAGCCTCTCTTCAAAGGTTCAGCAGAACTGAGCTCAACCTCGCAGGTTCAGGGCTGACTTACAGGGAGATAGGAAAAGAAGCAGCTTTGACTTCCTGGGCTATGTTCTCTTTTCAGATCCAGGAAGATCCCAGCCTATGTGGAGACAAACCTTCCATCTCAGCTGTCACCGTGGAGCTGAGCAAAGAAACACTGGACACCATGTTAGATGGCCTGGGCCGCATCCGAGACCAACTCTCTGCCGTGGCCAGTAAATGATCCAGCCAGCTGCCAGGGCCACTGCCGTGACCCAGCTGCTCATGAGCGATAAATGTCTCCCCACATGCAGGCTGCCCTCGCAGCTGCAGCTGACAACAGGCAGGATGGTGGGGACAGCAGGGGGCTACTGCCATCCAGAAGTTACAGCTGGATTGGGAAGAAGCAGCCAGATCCCCCGCTGTTCTCCTCACTCATCTTCTTTCTCTTTCTGAAGCTGGAGAGCAGAAGCCCCCATCTTTGAAAAGCTCCTGAATGCAACTGAATTCCCACCATGGCAGGGTGAGGGAACATTTGCGTCATCAGCTGCCTCTGCATAGCTGTTTGGGAAATTCAGGCCCAAATCATGCAGTTTATCCAATACATTTATTTCCAACATTAGCTCTAATTAGTTCATTTCCAATCCCAGAACACACAAAGGGAATCAGGTGAGAGATGCCAGCAGTTCCTGCTCCTCTGTCAGGGAAGTCAGGCAGAGCCCACAGAGCATGGTCCATCGAGAGTGTTTCCTGAGCTCCCTCCACCACACTGGAACCCCTCTTCAGTGCAGGAAGTCTGAAATGGGTACTAATTCGCTTCTTCATGAAACCAGGGCCCTCTTCCTTCATCTGATGCAGCCACTCCTAGGTGAAGAAGTGGGAATAATTGGAAATAAACAACAGTTCTAAACTTTCATGATTTTTGTAGCTTCTTTTGTCCCCAAGTTATGGCCTTTAGCCAGTACTTTCTCTAGTTTTTGAAGATGATCCCCACTTCCTAATTCCCAGCTAAGCCCTTGACCCATGATGTGACATGAAATCAGGCAAATGAATCTCAACCACCTTCTGTGTTTTCACCTGTTACATAGAACAAAAGGAAGCAAGGCTAATCATCAATATGTGCTTGTTACAAGAGCTACGATGAAGGCACTCCTTCGAGTTTAACCACATGAGATCATCTGTCATGTGCCTCACGCTTCACAGGGACTCCATGCGTGAAGATCTCCCTTCCCTCTCCAGATCATCCCCATGGCAACAGCTTGCAGCCTGCTGTTTGAGTGCTTTGCTTTGGCAGCTTCTCTGCTAGTTTGTGTACTGAGTGAATGGAGGAGGTAAATCCTCAGATTAAGAATATGCTCTCAGGAGTCTGGCAGCCAAGGTCAGAAGCCAGCTCTGCTTCTCAGTGGTAAGGTGCTTGACCTCTAAATCTCAATTTTCACCCACTTTGTACTTTTTTCCTAAATTAAATGAGTATAGTAGTAGTACCTACTTGATAGGACTTTTGTGAAAATTAAATGATATAATGCACCTAAAAACACTTAGTACTGTTACAACTAATAGGAAAGGCTTTGATTATTAATGGATGAGAGTAGAAAGCTTGGTGCATTTATTGTCTCATCTACTATAACAGAGTTGGTGTAGGAATTAATACTCTTATCCTCCCTTTATTGACCAGGAAACCAGCTCATTGAGGTTGAGTCATCTGCTGGTCATTAAGAGGTAGACACCTATTTCTCTAGCCTCTCTACAACACATGACTTTGCAAGGAACATGGAATTCTGTGACTAGCGCCATTTGCAAAATGTTGAAACTGAAGTACAAATGAGAGATCTTACCTCTGCCTACCCAGTGAGATACTAGGAAGGTCAAGGGAAAAAAATTCCAAGCTCTTCTTTATCTGCTATAGGAAGTGAACATTCAGTTTTTTGCATGCAATGACAAGAGGTCATGGACCCCAGAAGTCAGCCCACTACTTCCAAGTTGAGAGCCCCTGGTTGTACCTTCCAGTTGAGCTCACCCTTGTCACAAATTTACCCCTCTCCTTTCCTTCCATTCCCCATGACCTGCAGAGAGAGATCTCATATACCTTTCTCTTGGCCTCCCATGGGCATCCATAAGAAACACTTGAAGCAAGAAGCCCAGTAGAGGTGTCTGGGCAGTTGGACATTTCCTTTAGCCAGATCTGTCCAAATAGAGCCATCTGGGTACGTGACACAGAGGGCATTTGATAAATAATTGGAAAAGTCAATACATGTTTGCTACCCTTCACCTCATGTGTTCATTTAAGGCATTTGTTTTCCTCTGTAGTGATGATGGATTGTTTGTAGATACCGTATTTCTGGTTGGCCTGGCCCTATCTCAGAAGGGCCTCCGGGCTGTATCTGTTGATCTCAAAGGAAGTTGGCTCATTCACTGCTTGTCTGGTTTCCCAGTAGTACTTTGTGTTATGAAGCAGCTGTATACAAACTGTCCCTTCCTCAGGGAGTGGCAAGGTTTGGATGTCCAAACTCCATCCACAAAAGGACAGTGATCAATCTCACTGGTGCCTGTGCTGGCTTGCCCAACACATCCCACCTACCCACCCACCAACAGGGGTCAGCATCTGCCTCAATCCTGATCAAATGCATGTGCCACAGGGATCGTCTCATGAATGTTCATGATTCCAATCAGCCAATCTGAATCTGTCCCTGGGGCTTTCTCTGCTGTAACCAATAGAGACCACCTCCTGCCTCCAGGCTCTGACAGCCAGGCCAGTGATGATGGGGTCCATCTTCCTGCACACTGAAAGCCTGTCTGCAGTTGGAGAGGCCATCTAGACCCCAGAGGTTGGGAAGAAGATGAGAAAATCTCGGTGCCTGACGCCAATCCCACTCTTCCTCCTTGTGTATTCATCAGGACGGACCAGGCTTGTGTTAAGGTGTACCCAGGATTTGTTTTAATCAGGAATGGTAAGACTCACAGGCACAGAGGTGGTTGTCATGAGGAAGAAGTCTGTGCTCACAGAACCCTAGAAACAGGAGGCATGGCATGCCACATAGGGCCACGTGGGGAAGGACCATCTTTTTGGGGCTTTTGGGGAAGTTGGAAACAGATGATCCTTTTCTTTCCTGTTTATCATTAAACGTTGAGTCACTTGTCTCTAGGAAGGGGACTTCTTATTTACCCCTGGGTTGGGAAATAAATCGTGACAGCAGCAAGCAGACAGCAGAGAAGTGTGTGATCTGAACATTTGTGGGATGCCGTAATCCCTGGAGGAGCCCTTCACACTGACCCCATGAATGGCCCTCAACACATGCGCGAGCAAGGAGCAAGCATTCAGAGAAGTGCTCTCGCAGTACTCCAAGGAAGAGGCTGAAATTTGACTCAGCAAAGCCCAGAGGGAAAAGGGAAAGTGGTTTATGAGTGTCCTCAGGAGCTATCACATCCTAGACACTAGGCACTTTCATCTAAATGACTCTCATGACCCCAGTGTTGTCAGTGATCCTCAGTCAGTGGATCAGACTTGTCCCTTGGCATAAAGAGGGTAGCCAGTCACTCCTGGTCCCCTTCAGAGGGACCTTTTAAGAAACAAATGTAGCCAATTACTTATATAACCCCAGGCACTCTGTCCTGAATCCTGGGTGCTCCACCACCGTGGAGAAATAGGTTAGTCCCAGACACATGACACCAGCCTATGAGGCAGCTCCGGGACTCAGCTTCTCGAGCATCACAATTTCAAGCTGGGAAATAATGGCAACACCTGACAAAAAACACAACCCAATGCAGTAGCCATCAAGCAGGAAGTCTGAGCACTCTACTCCCAGCTGTGCCTTGCCAAGCAGTGGCTGCTGTCTGTTGGGTCCAGGTAGCAAGTCAAGATCAGTCTAAGGACATTCCATCTCCATCTGGCATCAAACCACCCTGCTCACTGTGCCAGGTGTTCTCAGGATTTGTTTTAATCAGGAATGTTAAGACATAAGGCACAGAGACATGGAAATGATTATCATGAAGGAAGAAGTTTGTGCTCATAGAGTCTAGAAGCAGGAGGTGTGGCACACGGGGCCACGTGGTTCAGAAGGATAAGTGTTGGTCAGGAGGCAGGGAGAGGGGAGAGCATGGCCCCAAGCCTTTATTGGGGTTTTCATAGGAAGGAATGGTTAAGACAAGGTATATATGCTCACTAAGTTTAGGGTTGGATAGTTTGAATAATTTGGGTGGGTTCAGGGCCATAGGGATGGTCCCTAGTCGTCTGGCCCTAGGGTGACTTAGGGCAAGGGGAATATTGGCTTGGCATGTGAAAGTTTGGTTTTAAAAAGAAGAAGATGGTTGGGAGTGTGGGCTCTGGATTAGTTGGTTTGTACATCAAAGGCATGCTCCCAGGAGAATTGTTTGTGTGCGCGCGCTCGCTCTCTCTCTCTCTCTCTCTCTCTCTACCTCTCTCTCTCTCTCTGTCTCTGTCTCTCTCTAGGAATTTGCTAGCCCTGGATGGGGCGGCTTCTTTGGATCAACGACCCAAATGCTAGAGCATGAAGAATACAGAAAATAAGAACATATACTCAATACAAGGTTATGCTGCAGTAACAAACAATCCCAAGGTTGTCGTGGCTTTTTACACAACTCAAGTTTCTTTGCCAATGCTGTACATTCACTGCAGGTTGGAGGAGAAGGGTGGGTATTCTGCTCACTGTAATCACTAAGGGCCTAAGATGATGGAAGCTTCATCTCAACACATGCCTCCACAATCACCAAGGCAGGGAAAGGGACTATGGCAAATTGTACCTGTGATCTTAAAGCTGCTGCCCAGAAGTACCAGTCAAATCATGTGGGCACATCTAACCATGAAAGAGCAGAGAAGCTGAATCCTACCATGTGCCAGGACGGAAGAGAAGCGGGATATTTGTGATTAGTCATGATGACTACTGACAACTGTCATTGGAACCAAAAGATTCCTCTCTTGCTTAAGCAAAAGGAAGAAGAATTGTTCAAAAGAATTGTGGCCGAGCGCAGTGGCTTGTGCCTGCAATCCCAACATTTTGGGATACCAAGGCGGGCAGATCACTTGAGGCCAAGAGTTTGAGACTGGCCTGGGCAACATGGTGAAACTCTGCCTCTGCGTAAAATACAAACATCAGCTGGGCATGGTGGTGTGTGCCTGCAGTCCCAGCTACTCAGGAGGCTGAGGTGGGAGGATTGCTTGAGCTTGATCAAGGTGGCAGTGAGCTGAGATCGCACCACTGCTCTCCAGCCTAGGTAACAGAGTGAGACCCTGTCTCAAAATAAAAATAAAAAAGAATTGTAATAATACATGCCCTGACACCCAATTTCAGCTTTTTTCTCATGATATAATGATAAATCTCCTCACCTGTGTGGCACATGAGAGCACTTGAAACGTTTCCTTAGATACCATCTTACCTCTTCACACAACCTTCTCAGGTTATTGGAGCATCCATTCACAAGTATTTGTGCATTTTACTGAGGAGAAGTCAGCTCAAAGTAGTCCGGGGCTGAGCTGGAACTTGTATCTGGGGCTTTCAACTCAAAAGCCTGTGGTTTCTCCATTCCTGCCTCAACCTGGGGAAGAGAAAACTCATGATTCTTTACAGATCACCTAAATTTCCCCTTAATTTGGCAACTTTCGGCTCACTCCGCCATCAGTCCTGCCTCACCATCTCCATCCAGATCATGGTCATTTTCCTTTGCCTCCCTTTTCTGGTCATTTTTAGGTCCAAAGACAAATTGGCATGAGGACCAGACATTTGGGTTCTTCCCACACAAGCCAGTTATCTAAATACACACAGTGGGCACCATGTCCAATAGTCATTAGTCAAGCTCTGTGGTCTGGTATTTACAAATTTCCAGGAAACGAGTCCAGCGTGGTGCGAGAGGCTCTCCGTTACTTTGTTCAGTAAGCTGAGATGTTATCAGAAATGATAGTTTTCTAAAAAATTATTATTTGTTTTAATACTTTAATCTAGAAACCATTGGCTACCTAGCATTTTGAAAGTTTTCCAGTGGTTGAACATTTACAAGAACAATTGCCAACCTGTGACCATTGGCTTCCAAATATTGATCGTTCCTGAACATGCTCTTACCAGCATAATGTTGACCTTTACACAACTTCCTTCTGTCTTTGGTGCTCACATTTTTGTGATTTAATCGTCCTTTTTACAAGTACTTCAAGAAAAAATAAAGAATATTTTCTAATAGTATTCCCTGGTTGTTGTCAGAGGACCCTAATCTCTAAGGAGAGGGAATGGTCCTTTATTTGGGGAAGTGTCAAGAGTTCTTAAAGGTAAGTTTGAGAGGCTGAGTTTCTATTAGCCCCAGGCCCTTGGGAAAGTCTCTAATGGGCTTTTAGGTCTCATCTGTAAGTAGAGATAAGATAACTCCTTCAGTAATGCATCCCATAAATTTACAGTAAACTGCATAGACCCACAGGCTGAAGAATGGAACTTTCTTGGCTATTGTTATCAATGTTGAACTAGCCATATGACCTAAGACACATACCACACAGTAAAATACAATACTGTCCCAACAAACTGAATGATGAATTAGTTGAGAGATGCTTTTGGGTATCAGAGGGCATGGGGTCATTGTTATACACATGCTGGATCCCCAGCTCAGGGGATGGCCTCTGGTTAGAATTTCAGGAACTCTGATAAAGCTCTTGCTCAAGATATTTTTGCTTATTTGCTTATTAAACATCAGGGAGCAAGAGCCACTGTATTAGGATATTGATTTGGCTGCTTTAACAAAAGCCCAGCTTCTGTGGATTAAAGAATTTAGAAGTTTCTCTCTATGTAAAAGTCTGAGCTGGTAGGAGCTTTGAGCGAGTAGGATGGTTCTGCTCTGGTTCATAGACTCGGAATCCTTCCCTCTTGTTTCACCAACCACCAGGTACCACCCTCATTGCTGTGAGCAAAGCCTGTACGCCATCACCCTCCAAGTCTATATCCCAGCCATGGGAAGGGGGAAGGGGAAGACGAGGAGGAGGAGGAGGGTATACCCCAGAAATTGCCACATTATTTTCACTCATGTCCCACTGGCCTCCATCACATAATCTATACTTAGCTGCAAGATAGGTTGGGAAATACAGTCTCTGCTGGGTGGTCTTGTGTGTAGCTAACACGTTGGGGTGGGGGAGGGCAGGAGAATAAGCCAGTGGGTTTCTTGATTTTACTGAAATAGAGCAGATAGAGACAATTCACAGGTACTGTCATAAACACCCACTCAACTGACTACAGCTCAGTGTGGCTTAATTTATCAGTTACTTTCCCGGAAGCAGGTTTTCTGCAGGAAGAGAAAAGAACAGAAAGGAACTGTGCGGTGGTGGGGAGGACCGGGTGGTGATGTGGGTGCTTCTTGAGGACAGAGACCATGTCTCATTCACTTGATATCCATGATAGCTTCCACTGTGTCTGGCACACAGTAGATTGCCCCGTAAATGTCCCTTTGCATCCCACTTCTTCCACAAACTCGCAGGATTTGACCTGTGTAGTAAACCATGCCTGAGTTAGATTGAATGCAATATAATGGCAGACTGACAGAACTCACGCTCACTAGAATTGCTCTTCCTAAATCGACCTCAGCTGGGCCCTAATTCACCAACTAGGTGATTTCATCATTCTCCACCTTTCTTTCATTCTCCAGCATTGATTTCTGAGTCTGTGAGTGTGGGAGATTGGTTCATAGCAGTCTCTCAGCCACACTGTTTGGCTTGGGTAGGAAGAGGTAGGGATTGGGAACTCTGGGTGAGGGTAGGAAGGAGCTGCTGCTGAGGTGGTAAGTGAAGGGGCAGATGTGGACCTTCTGAGCTCCTGCCACTGCAGAGTTCAGGGACCAGCACTTCCAAGGGGTCAGCAAAGTCTCCAACTGCTGGAGGAGGGCAGGAAAGAGGCAGTAGCCCTGGGCCTGAGCAGAGGTGGCCACACGGTCACCAGGGCTTTGCCCTGCCATGCCGTCTCTCTGGAAGGCCTTCCCTTAATCCTTCCCTAATTCCAGTTCATGCTTCTGAGTTCAGGAGCAGCACCTAACAGGGACCCAGGAAGTCAAATTAACTGGCCTGTCTTCTCCACCTGCGTTTTCTCCGTCATTCCTCGGCACACTGCATTTTAATAGTCTGTGTCTGTACTTTCCCCCACGCCCTGTTCACCTTTCTGTTCCCCACACCTGAGCGCACAGATAATGGGCAGCTTCTGTGGGTACCGAGAGTTTCCTGGCAGCAGCTGACTGTAGTGTATCCCTGGGGCTACTTCTATAAAACAGATCATCGGTCAAGGGGCCAGAGCCCGTTTGGTGACCCAAGGTTCTCATGCGCAAAAGCCAAACTCACCTGGGCGCAGCTGGAGCTTGCCTGAGATGCCCAGCAGATGGCGCAGTCGTCCTCCTTATCGTCCCACTCTGGCCTAAAATCGGAACAAAGACCAGGAAAGCTGGGGGAAGGTGGGGTAGTGGGCAGGCCTCTCCTAGAATCCTGCAAGGGGAGAAGCTTCCTGCAAAAGAAGCCCTCAGGCCCAGGCCCCTTCACCTACAGAACTCTCCCGCTCAGGCCCTGGGCAACATAGGCAGAGAAGGCAGAAGACAGAGCAGGCAGGGCAGGCCCACCCAGGGCGCCCGTTCAACATGCTCCCCAGGCCCAGCTGCAGAAGCCCCCAGGGTCTCCTCGGTGCTTCTGAGATGCCACCATTAGGGCCCATTAGATACAAGTCTTCCAGATCAGGTTGTGCTCATGGCAACCATGCAGGTCCCGCAGTCTGTCCACAGTGGAACTTTCTACACCTGGACAGGTGGTGGAGCCAGGATTCAAATTTAGGGGTGCTTAGAGCTAAGTCTCAGTTTCTTCATCTCTAAAAGAGAGAGATGGAGAGTATTTTTTCCTGACAATGCTGCTTGGAGGGGATTCATTGTACATGAAGGTGTCTGAGAAATAAAAGATGCCGAATGTTGGTTTAACTTCAAATATGTACACAGGTGCCTCCACTGGGGTGAGCCCTTCCACAGCTCACAGGATTCGTGAGTTCTTTTCTGAGAGTAGCTTTGATGTGATGGGGTTGGGAGCAGGGGTGGGGACATGGCAAGGAGCCCTTGTCACTTCTCATCTGGACAAGTCCAAAGGCCTCCAAACTGGTTTCCTGCCTCCCATCGTGCCATCCCTCTCTCCCTGCCTCCCATCCTTCCTCCTCATTGCTGCAGGTGTCTTGCAAATGGAAATCTAATGTCACTCTCTTGCCTAAAATACTTAAACAAATACTCAGAATAAAGCCCAAACTCAGAAAAATATTATTCAGTGTCCTTTACAACCTGATTTCTGATGACATTTTAGTCTCATGAAATAAAATTAAGAAATGGACTTAAATCAGAATCAGCAGTGCCCGGACCAGGGGCTGGAATGGGTCCTGGGTGAGGATTCGGGTCAGCTCTGGGCCTCAAGGCCGGAAGGAGTGACAGGATGAGGAAGAAGGGAAGGAGAGGGCTTGGTAGCCCACACTGTCCAATTCTCGATCTGCCTTTTCTCGAGGGCAGGGCCTGGGACAGTGCCTGCAGTCACAGATACTCAGTCAGGATTTGTTGAATGCATGTAGGAATGAAAGAACAAATGAAGGAAAAAGATGACTATCCTGACAGGGACTAGGGTTGACTGAGTGGTCACTGTCAGTGCCACCAGCCACTGGCTTTTGCTAACCTCAGAGGCTGGAAGGGGCACTGCTGGAGGACCGTGAGGCTAAAGAGAGCTCATCTCAGCTGCACCATCTGGGACCCTGCTCTAGGGGTTTGGGTAACGGTGGCATCAAGGGCAGAAATCCCAGAGCCTGCTATGCCCACAGCCTCTGAATGCTCTGTCCCAAACCTCCCAAGAAAGTCACCCGGGCTGCAGAACCCCAGGGAAACCCCGTGGTCGTCCAGGGTGCGTGGGCATGGCTGCCGGCCATCTGTTTCCCAGGACGGCTTTCTCCCTGGCACAGATGGTGAATCCAGACTCCTCTCTCCCATGTCACACAGCCAGCTGCGGAAGGCACTGCATTGCTGCACTCTCTGCCTGGTGTCTTTCGTGACCCCATTTTCCACATCATTCGCCTCCACTCCTCTCCATATGTTGATTTCATTTCAACCTTATCCAAAACGAACTCCTCCCTCTGGTTGGTCTCTTGAGCCGTGTCACAAAATGAAATTCAGAGCATCTGAGGCAGTGGGAAACTCTTCTCTTGGCTTGTTTAGCAGAGGCATGGGTATTCCCTTCATCCCCCCTCACCACCTTAGCTCATCCTCATCATGATCTCTCACCTGGAATACTGGATTCGCTTCTGAAGAGCACCCTGCACTGACCTTGTCCTCCCCAAGTCCAACCTTCTCAGTGCAAACTTGATCTAGTTTTACCCCCCAAACCTGGTCCGACCTTCCGAGGCTTCTCCATCTTAGTAAATAACAGCTCCAACCAGAGACGTGGGAAACATCACTGCCTCCTTCTCTGTCTGCCGCTGCACCCACCATCTAATCCATTAGCAAGACTTGCCGGTTCTCGATCCAAAATATACTCACATTGGTCCATGTCTCTCCATCTGTGCACCAACTTGGTTAACGACTCTGTCATTTCTCACCTATGGTAGCCTCTAAGCATGATGACATCTGCCCACCTCTGCCTCCTGAGCTCATAACACTTTCCTTAGCACTCCATTCACACCAACCTTCCTTCAGTTCCAAGTGTCCTCCAAAGTCTTTCCAGCCACAAGACCTGTGCACTCACTGCATCCGCCACCCACCCATCCCTCGCCCTGCTCCGAACTGTAACACTGTTTCTCCCGCTC
The DNA here is from genome assembly GCF_037993035.2 of Macaca fascicularis. NCBI lineage: Eukaryota > Metazoa > Chordata > Mammalia > Primates > Cercopithecidae > Macaca > Macaca fascicularis. Next base: position 29,313,664 of record NC_088388.1, read on the forward strand.
TTGACAAGACTGGGTTCTTCCCATTTTTTAAAGGCTCATCTAAAAGATCACTTCCTTAGAGAAACTTTCTCAGGCTATGCTCTCTAAAGACGATTCTGTCTTTTATTCTGAATCACAGCATCCTGTTCATTTCTTGCCCCTCACCACCCCATGCCATGGAAAGTCTTATTTGGTGAACTGATGTGCATTCTAATTTATTCACCATGCTCATTTTCTGTCTCCCCACTGGAGACATGAAGATGAGAAACTTGTCTATCTTGTTCAATGGTATATCCCCATAACCTAGCACAGAGCACATGCTCAATAAATATATGCTAACTGAATGTAATAAGTGAACGGATGATGCATCATGGCTCTGTCCTGCTTTTCTCTGTCAATGGTTTCCCGTTGTCCCCAGTATGCTGTCAAAACTCCAGACTCCATAGGGCTCCATTAGAGTTTCTTCACCAACTTACCTCAGCTCACCTTTCCAATGTCCTCATTAGGTTTATGGGGAATTGATCTGGAAAGGCTCAAGCCATAATGGGTTCCGTGGTGCAGACAAGAGCCCTGGCCTGGCAGTAAGAAAAAGGGACATTGAACAAATGATCTCTTTTTTTTTTTTTTTTGAGACGGAGTCTCGCTCTGTCACCCAGGCTGGAGTGCAGTGGCCGGATCTCAGCTCACTGCAAGCTCTGTCTCCTGGATTTACGCCATTCTCCTGCCTCAGCCTCCCGAGTAGCTGGGACTACAGGCGCCTGCCACCTCGCCCGGCTAGTTTTTTTTTTTTTTTTTTTTGGTATTTTTTTAGTAGAGAAGGGGTTTCACCGTGTTAGCCAGGATGGCCTCGATCTCCTGACCTCATGATCCGCCCGTCTCGGCCTCCCAAAGTGCTGGGATTACAGGCCTGAGCCACCGCGCCCGGCCAAGAACAAATGATCTTTATGATTGCAGGCAGTGCTTCCATTCTGTGCAGTCTGAGGTTTGTTTGGGTGTGTGGTTAGTTTATTTATTTGCTGTTTGTTTTTTAAACCATAGCTGGGATGAAACGCTGAATCAGGAAGCCAAGGGAGAAATCTGAGAACAGAAGCAACAGCTCTTGCTGTCTTGGGTGACTGGGAAAGGATATGCAGAGATCAGGAATCCCTAGTGCCTACTCGGGCCAGGCAGCGTCGGGAGTCTCAAGAAAACAAACCCTGGAGATTGGCAGGTCTGAGAGCAGGGCAGGGGGCCACACCGGTCTCGTTCACCTTCTATCCCCAGTGCTTAGTCTTTGGCACATGGTAGGTCCTTGGTGAAAGATTGAGGGGAAGCACATGCTACAGGGACCGGAAACCCCATCCCATTCAGATCACAAGAAAGTCCCCCAGGCCATGGTCCCTCTGAACGAGAAGCATCTACGGATGGCAGGGGCAGGGCTATGTGCCCCACTCATCTCCCCTCCTCAGACCTCAACTGAGCCTTCAGCTGCCCTTCAGTGAACATGTCCTACTGGCCCAGCCTCAGTTCTGCTCCCTCCACTGATAAACGTATCTGCTGGATTAAACATCTTTGCTGGCTCTTTGCAATGGCTCTGTGTCTGGATAGGGTTTCTTTTATTTATTTTTTTATTTTTATTTTTTTTTGAGGCAGAGTCTTGCTCTGTTGCCCAGGCTGGAGTATGGTGTAATCTGGGTTCACTGGAGACTCAACCACCCGGACTCAAGCAATCCTCCCACCTCAGCCTCCCAAGTAGCACACACCACAACAGCCCAACTGATTAAAAAATATATATATATATATACAGATGTGGTCTTGCTTTGTTGCCCATGCTGGTTGCAAACTCCTGGGCCCAAGCGACCCTCCTGCCTCAGCCTCCTAAGGTGCTGGGATTATAGGCATGAGCCACTGTGCTCAGCCCCCGGTTTCTTGCTCTTAGCCTTCCAAGCCCAGCAGCACCAGGCAGCTGCCAGGACTGAAGAAGGCACTTCCGAGTTTCCAAGTCAGCTTCCTCAGAAAGTGTTCCCTCAATTCCTGGGTGTGCAGCTCTGGGGATAGCCCTCTGGGCTCAGCCCTGACCACAGATATAAACTGAGCCTCTGCAGCAGGGATGGGGTAGGAGGAGCTGACGGTATCTAGGGACTTTTTCACGAACCACAGTCCTTCCAAGCAGCACGAACTTCTCCAAAGCAAACCCCAAAAACTGTGTGCACTTCTGATTAATCCACTGAGTTGAGTCCGCTGAGAGGGCAAAGGATCTCCACGTTCACACTGGGCACCAGAAGTTGGCACACAAAGCATCTGGCGGGCATGCACACCAGGTCTTTGAATCCTTGTATCCCTCAGCGGTGGTTTTATTATCTCCGCTTCCTCAGATCAGGAAACAGAGCCTTGGAGATGAGAAATAATTTGCTGGAGGTCACAGCTAGGTCTGGCCCCAAGTCCAGTGGTCTTTGGTTTCTGGACAAATTCAGGGCTGGGAAGTTACAGTGTGGAAAAGGATCATCCTCAGAAGATAAAAGTGTCAAAATTGACGAGGTGGCCCCCAGGAGTGCCGGTGATCTAAAGCTGAGAGCTCCAGGGATAAGGAGAAGGGGGCTGCCCCAGACGGACCGGTCAGAGACTAAGGAGGCTGGGGAGATGTCTGGGAACCTGGTGACATTAGGAGCAGTTGGAAATAGAGGAGGGAAAGAAAGAAGGAGACTCAGGAGGAGGTAACATCAAAAGGCTATCTCATGAAAGGGGCGGGTGCATGTTATTCCAGGTGGCAGGGCAAGGTTGGAGTGGGGAGGACAGTGGGGAGGGATAGCTGCCTGGCTTTGTAGGGTTATTCTCTGGCTCCGAGGGTTGCGGATGGTAAAAGCTGGTGCTTTAACATCAGGTGCCTCTGTGGCTTCTTCGGAAGCCTCCATCCGAGGGTCCTAACACAGGTGCCTGTCTTCTCCAGTGGCCACTCAGGACTAACCCCTCAGTTTTCTGTGATCCACTCCATTCACAGGTTTACTCTGCTGAAGCCACATCAGCGCCTCCAGGCTGAGGTTATACGTGGCTTGTAAAGCCTAAAATATTTACCATCAGGCTCTTTAGAGAAAAAGTTTGATTAAAGTTTGATGAAAAAATAGTATGTTATACGCCTTGCCTTTTTTTTTTTTCTTTAACCCAATAACCTATCCTGAAGGTCTCTTTCTATCAGTACTTAAGAGCTTGTTCATTCCTTTCTAGGGTACACAGAATACCATTGCCTGGATGGGCTATGATTTATTTAGCCAGTTTCCTATTGGTGAGCAGTTAGGCCGTTACCAACCTTCTGCTATTACAGATGCTGCTGCGATAGATCTGTACATGAAGCTGGAGTAAGTTCCAAGAAATGTATACGCCCAGATCTCAGCACAGATCTACTGAGGCAGTGTCTTTGGAGTTAGAGTCCCAGGCATCTCTATTTTTAGGAATTCCCCAAGTGTTGCACATACAGCCAGGTTGGGGAATCACATTTATAGCTCATGTCTTCTGATGACAAGAGAGGCTGGATCCCCCTTGCTGGTCCCACAAGAGTCCAGAGAGGGAGGCAGGCATCTCTCACCCCGCAGAGGAATATCAGTCTTCAAGGCCTGGTTGGCACTGGCCCTCCAAAGATTGCAGAGAAAATTAGGAAGCCAAAGTGGTATTGTGATTGCTCCGAGTTTTCTTTGTCTCTATTGACACACAGTCAGAGCCCGTTCTGGCCCAGGGCAATGATGGGGAGGTACAGGGGCTGCGGAACATGTGGAGGGACCCCTGGGGAGGCTGAACTGAGGACATGACATCTGGCTGAGACTGGAAGCATAAGTAAGAGTTAGCCAGAGGGTAACAGCTCTTGCTGTCTTGGATGGCTGGGAAGGGATATGCAGAGATCAGGAATCCCTAGTTGAGGGCAGGCAGTGTCAGGAGTCTCAAGAAAACAAACGCCGGAGATCGGCAGGTCTGAGAGCAGGGCAGGGGGGCCACACCAGTCTCGTTCCCCTTCTATCCCCCAGTGCTTAGTCTTTGGCACATGGCAGGTCCTTGGTGAAAGGCTGAGGGGAAGCACATGCCATGGGGACAGGAAACGCCATCCCACTCATGTCACTGCTGAGGGTCATCACAAGAAAGCCCCCCAGGCCATGGTCCCTCTGAATGAGAAGCGTCTACGGATGGCAGGGGCAGGTCTATATGCCCCGCTTGTCTCCCCTCCTCAGACCTCAACTGAGCCTTCAGCTGCCCCGGTGAACATGTCCTACCGGCCCAGCCTCAGTTCTGCTCCCTCCACCGATAAAGGAGGGAGGGACACAGGGAAGATGGTCAGGCAGAGCGACAGCATGTGCCAAGGCTCAGAGGAGACAGTGAAGGGCTCAGAGCTGACTACAGGAATTCACGCTCAGTCTGGCTGGAACCTCCAACTCATAGGCCTGTCATTCTTTGATTCCTGTTTTTTCCTCTACTAGGCTGTGAGGTTTATAAGGGCGGGGCCTGTGCCCTTTTCCTCCATCCCGTTCTCTTTATCCTCCCTCCCTTCTTTTCTTCCTTCCCTGCTTCTTTCCTCATTTTACCTCTTGGCTATATCACCGGTGTCTCAAATATTGGTGGGTGAGTGAGTGAGTGACTGAACGGACTTAGGTCTGGGAGGTTGCTCCAGGGAGAACCAAGTCTTGAGTGGTCTGCATTTGTTCTGAAGCCCTTTCTCCTCTCCTCTGTCCCTCTCTGCCAGCACAGTGGTTCCCAGGGGTGCCTCTACAGCACCTTCATGCCATCTCCAGCCCAGCAGCCCTCGCTGCTCCTGCATGCTGGAGGTGGTGCTGCTGGGAACCTGGCCAGCTAGGGGAGAGTAGTAAGAAATGGGTCCTTGCTGACCTGTCCTTCCTTAAGTTCATCCTGCACCTTTTCCCTCTGAACCTTGCTGCCGACGAAGATGGACACCTGCACAGGCTCCGTGCTCCATCCAGACAAACAGTGGAAGCTGCACGGATAGTTCTCCCCAGGGCTGGAGCGGCCGGGGCTCAGAGGCTACCACGACACAGAACTCTGGGCCTCACAACACACGTGTCCTGGCCTCATCCAATGCACTTCCCTTTTCCAAACCCCCTGAAGCATCTCACTTTTCTAAGCTATGCATTCAGCGATTCGTACAGGGGGAGCACTAGTCCGGAAAGAAGGTCCGCCATCAGCTGCCCAGTCCCGGGGTGAGTCGCCTGCCCTCCCATCTGCTGAGTCCTAGGATAAAAGAAACTCCCTCATGCTAGGACTGGGGCTGGAATCAGGGACTCTTCCCAAACCCTTTTTGTTCTAGACACTGCAGACCTGGCTGTGATCTGCCGCCTTTCCTCAGAGCCCCACCCTGTGGCACCGTCAAGTGAGGTTCCTTTGTGGTCACTCCCTCAGGAGTTGTAAATGGCAGTTCTCTTCTCTGTTCACAATGTAAGTCCACTTGCCATGCCCTTCAGTTCCACTGTCGACACTAGTTTAGGTGTAGAGCCCTCATCTGGACTCCTGACATCCTCCTAACAGGCTTCGCCCTTTCTATTGTCCCCTGAAATCCATTCTGTGCCGGATGGCTGAGTGGTCACTTTAAACCCATCAGATGTCATCACTTCTACACTTAAAACCTGCCACGAGGCTCACCATAACACCTGCTCTCCTTGTCCCAGCCTCCCTGGCTCAGTGGGCCGCCTCTCCTCCCTGCACTTTCCCCAGGCACGCTGACCTCCCTCTGTTCCTCAATCACACTGAACTCCCTTCTGCATGAGACCTTGGCACCAGCTCTTTGGTCGCCCTAGAACACACTTCCCCCAGATCCACATGTGGCTGCACAGGGTTCAGCCCCAGTGTGACCTTCTCAGGGAGACTTCCTTGACCACCCAACCCAAAGTCACAGAGCATCTTTCCTACATATCACACTTGCTGAAATGATCTTGTTTGGCGTTGTCTGTGTACTCCCACTGGAAGACCAGCTCTAGGAGAGTGTGAACCCTGTTTGTCATTTTCACTGTGGGGTCCCTACCTTCTGGAGCTTGAATTCCCATCTCTTTAGAGCTCTGCAGGAGCTGTGTCTTTGTCGCGGTTCTGAATCTTTTCAGCAAACACTTTTGTTAGGCAGGAGGTCCAGCAGCCCCTTGCTTTTGATTTTAAAAACTTAACTAAGATTCACAAATTAGAGCTCAGATCCCATCTCAGAGGATGGAGAATACTCCAGCTGATTGGCTTCTCTTTCTTTGATGTGAAGCCCTTTGATTTCTCCTACCTACCTGCTGCCTCACCCCACTCCATCTGCCTCCACCCTCCACGGACAGGCCCCTGGCTCCAGCCCTACTCCCTTGCCACCCATCCATCAAAGGAAGACAAGATGGCTCAGGAACCCCTGAGCTTATCTGAAACAAAGCTAGGAAAAGAAGATACAAACAACATGCAGGGAGGGGAACAGGGCTACCAGAGGCCCTGGTCACAGAAGAAGTCAGCCAAGAAGCGTGCCAGGTGGCTGTGAGGGCGTGCAACCCTGGCCCAGGGACTCACAGCATGATGAACGCACTCTGGGTCAAGCTTTCCTCTGTGTGAGCAGCACCCCCGGAGCCAGGGAGACTCTAGGGGAAAGTCCTAGAGAGCTATGTCTTAACACCAGCTTTGCCTTGGAATTTTTAAGGTGTCTGCATCTGTTTATTCCCTTGTCTCTTTACCTCCTGTTTAACCACTACCCCCTTCCCCTGCCCCAGGTGATTTCAGAAAGAAAATAATAGCAATTTTTTTTTTTAGCATGTAGTATAAGCCAGGCACTGTTCTGAGCCTTTTAAATGCTCAGAATATTTCATTCACACAACAACCTGGTAAAATGAGAACTATTATTCCCTTTTTTAACAGAAAACTGGGCACCAGGGAAGTTACGTAACTTGCCCAAGTTCACATAGTTAGTCAGGAGAACTGGAATTTGCTCCCAGGCAATCTCATTGAAGAGTGTGTGCTCTTAGCCGCTCCACCACCTTTTCTCTAGTAGGATAATGGAGGCGAACAAGCCTGTTAACTCTGACACCCCCATATAAGCATTCATTATTATTCAACCTCTTCTTCCCTGGCTTCTAGCATCCTCTGTGTCTCTATTAGAGTTTTTCTGCCCTGGGGCACAGAGGTGCCCAGGTGAACCCCTACCTTCTGGGAGCCAAGCACCTAGTGCGCGGCCTGGCATAACAGGTGCACAGGTGTTTATACAGCTGGACTCCACCTGGGAGGGTAGTTGAGGAATGAGGGAAGGAGGATAAAATGGTGGAAAAGCTGGAATCTCAGTTAGAGATTACTGATCATTCTATTAGTAATAACGAATAGCTAATGTTTACTGAGTTGTAATTCTGTGTCAGACACGGTTTGAAGCATTTCAGATATCAAATGAGATGGTTATGCTGTTGATAAGGGTAAGATTATATTTCAGATAAGTTGATATTTGAAAAGCTTATGCTGTCCAACCTCACAGATGGCCTCCAGGGATCCTCCCCTCCTAGTATCCTTATCCATGCTTAGTCCCAGCCCAAACCGAGTCAGGGCTGACCTGTGTGATGCCAGTGCATCACGACTTCCCCCTTGGTCTCTTGGATCACTCGCTCTGAGGGAAGCCTGCCCCCATCCAGGGAGGACACTCAGGCAGTCCTATGGTGAGGCCTGTGTGGAAAGGAAATGAGACCTCTGGCCAACAGCCGCGTGAGTGAGACAACTTGGAAGTGGATGCTCCAGCCCCACTTGAACCTTCAGATGATGCAGCACCAGCGAACATGTGACAGCACCCTCACAAGAGGCCAGAACTGTGCAGTGAAACACCCCTCAATTCCCGGTCCATAGAAACTATGAGATAGTGGTATGGCGCGGTGGCTCACGCCTGTAATCCCAGCACTTTGGGAGGCCGAGGCAGGCGGATCACGAGGTCAGGAGATCGAGACCATCCTGGCTAACACGGTGAAACCCCGTCTCTACTAAAAATGTAAAAAATTAGCCAGGCGAGGCGGCGGGCGCCTGTAGTCCCAGCTACTCGGGAGGCTGAGGCAGGAGAATGGTGTGAACCCGGGAGGCGGAGCTTGCAGTGAGCCGAGATCACGCCATTGCACTCCAACCTGGGCGACTAAGCGAGACTCTGTCTCAAAAAAAAGAAACTATGAGATAGTAAATGGTGGCTGTTTTATGGCACCACATACCAAAAATAAAATTCTAAGGTACCCCAATCATCTGAATGGACTTCCTCCTCAGCCAGGGCACTCTTAAAATTTAACCTGAAAGACTACTTGACAAGAAGTAGGGGCTGGATCTGTCTCATTATACCTCTCGGGCATTAATATCAACACAGACTTTAGTCTGATAAGAAACATTTTACAACCTATTCTCTCTGAAGCCTACCATCTGAATGCTTCCTCTGCAAATAAGAATTTGGTCTCCACAATATTTTATTTTAACCCAGACATTCCTTTCTATTGATCCCAGGTCTTTAGATAAACTCAGCCCATTGTCAATCAGAAAATTTTTAAATCCACCTATAAGCTGGAGGCCCCTGATTCAAGTTGTCCTACCTTTCTGGACCAAACTAGTGTATTTCTTAAATGTATTTGATTGAAGTCTCATGACTCCCTAGAATACATAAAACTAAGCTGCACCCCGACCACCTTGGGCACATGTTCTCAGGACCTCCTGAGGGCTGTGTCTTGGGCCATGGTCAGTCATATTTGTCTCAGAATAAACTTCTTCAAATATTTTACAGTGTTTGACTCTTGTTGTCGACAGTACCACGTTTTGGGGTAATTTGTTATGCTGCAATAGATAACGAATACAACTCTCAGTTAGTCATCACAACAACTTTACAAAGTAGATCCTTAAATTATCCAGCATAAAGCTAGAAGGAGGTGGTGGCAGGCTTCTAGTCCAAGGAGTCCCACCCCAGAGGTGGGACTCTCTAGATGCTCATGTGATGGTGGCTCTCGCATGAGAGATTCTCTGGGAGACGCAGCAGACCACAGTACCAGCCTTTCCTCAGTATCACCTTAAATAAAGAGTACTGTGACCCTTCTTAAAGATTTTGACTCACTTTGTCTAGAATGGGGCCGGTAGCCAATTCGAGACCTGAATATTTCAGGACTCCTAATCTTCTTAGAACTCCTCGGTATGCAACTATGGCTATCCCATCTGACTACTCAGGAGACTTAGACTATGCTGCAGTGACCAGAAATCTCAGTGGTTTAACACATAGAGGTTCCTTTCTCCTTCCTGTCTCAGTCTGACACCAGGTGGGCAATTCTCCTCCATCTTGAACTGTGCCATCTGGAACACATGGCTCCCTAAATCACTGCAACAAGGCAAGGGAAAGAAAGCAGAGACCATTCGACATGTTTATAAGGGGCCAAGACGGAAAGTAACTTATATCATGCCCAATATTCACTGGCCAAAGCCCAGTCACTTGAGCTAATACAACTGCAAGGGAAGCTGGAAAATGTGAAAAGCAAATGCATATTTGGTGAATCACATCAATGCTCTGCCACACCTATTATTTGTGGGCAATCATACGCTATGTTGCAGATTTCTGTTTACCTTGATTTCTCAATTAGACAGAAGCTCTTTGAGGTCAAGAACAACCTTCAATTTCTCCCCTATAGGGCTGATCACTTGGTCACTGCTAAATGTGCTCTTCTGGATAAACTGGTGATGCAGTCATTCTAAGGAAGTGACTATTGGCCATGTGACATAGAGTTTTACAGATTTGGGTGCAAATTCTGACTCTAGCCCTCACTTGGCAAGTTCTCTAAGCCTTGGTTGTTCTGCCTGTGAAACAGGAATGACAATGACTGTCTTACAAAGTTAGAGTGCGAACTAAGTGAAATAATTTAGACTATCAATTACCTGCCACACTTCATACAACAGAGAGGAGTCTCGAAAATAATACCTCTTATAATCTACAAAACCAGGGGCATCAAGAAGGATGAAATTCCTGGGGGCCTATGAGCCCCTTGAAATTGTATGCAAATATTTTGTATATGTATGAATCCTTTCCTTGTTTATTTATAAAAGCACACATGTCATAATTCATTGTAAAATGTTTACATATTACAGATTATAATAGCTCATGCATACTGAGTGCTTACCATATTCCAGGCACTGCTTTGGGTGCTTTGTATGCATAACTCATGAAGCCCGTGAACTAGATGCTGTTATTTTCATCCTTATTTTACAGATAAGGAAACCGATTCACAGAGAGATTAAGCTGCCAAAGGCCCCCCACAGCCAGTAAGTACCTGAGTTGGTCTCAACTCAAACCCAGGCAGTCTAACTACATAGCACACATCTAATGTCAGTCGTACTCAGACCACCACCAGCAGCAGCAGCAGCAGCAGCAGCAGCAGCAGCAGCAGCAGCAGCAGCAGCAGCACCTGGGAGCTTGTTAGAAATGTGAATTCTTGGGTCCCTCCCCAGACCTACTGAATCAGAACTCTGGTTTTTAATGAGCCCTCGCGATGATTCTGATACACGTTAAAGTTTACGAACCCTGTGCTCTGCTATTGTGCTACTTCTCCACCCCATCAGTTAATTCTTCTCATACCTAGCACAGGTCTGTGGCTTACTAAGTGAACAAATTCATACTGTCACCTACACATAACTCTGATTCAAAACCTTTCTTCTTGCATCTGATGATAGAAGCATCAGAAGGAAAAAGCCTGCCCAAAATAAATTGGAAAGCGTCCTCTTTTGTCCTGTCGGGGTCACTTGCACCCCTAGCTCTCCTCAAACTGGACAAGTCAGCTATCAGAGCAGATCACTGGTCAAAACCAGACCAGAGCCCCATGCTCTCTGTGTGCCAAGGAGGAAGGCAGAGAGTGGCTGGCTGAACCCCAGGGATGGTATTTTGTTCCTTGCCAAGCACCATGCATCTCAAACAAGCGTGCAGCAAACAGATCGCAGCCCGGGACTCTCTCCGCCCTCTGCCCCAGCTGTTCCTGCCTTGACACCCAGCCTCTTCTCTGTGATCCCTCTGATATCCAGATGGCAGCAGACACAGTAGCAAAGGCAGCTCCAGGCAAGCAGCTCCCAAGCCAGCTGTGTATTTGATTAACAAGAAAGCCAGGCAGATGCAGCTTATCGGGAAGACTCACAAAGGCAGCGAGCAGACAGCCACAAAATGCCAGCCTGTTTTATCCTCTGCCCAACCAAGGGAATTTTTCATGTTGATTCTGATGTGTGTTAAATGATACCAAAATGACAACCACTATGATGAAGCCCTTGCTATGGGTCAGGCATCCTGCATTACAACAACCTTTTGGTGGAGATAGTGTTATTATTATTATTATTATTATTTTTTTTTTTTGAGACAGAGTCTTGCTCTGTTGCCCAGGCTGAGCGCAGTGGCCGGATCTCGGCTCACTGCAAGCTCCGCCTCCTGGGTTTACGCCATTCTCCTGCCTCAGCCTCCCGAGTAGCTGGGACTACAGGTGCCCGCCACCTTGCCCGGCTAGTTTTTTTTTTGTATTTTTTAGTAGAGACGGGGTTTCACTGTGTTAGCCAGGATGGTCTCGATCTCCTGACCTCGTGATCTGCCTGTCTCGGCCTCCCAAAGTGCTGGGATTACAGGCTTGAGCCACCGCGCCCGGCCAATAGTGTTATTATTATCCCTAATTTACACATAAGGAAACTGAGCCTTAGAGTGACAAAATAAAGCATCCAAGGTCACAAAAATGATAAGTAGTGAAGTCAGTTTTCAGGCCTGGGTCTACTGGACCCCCAAGCCTATACGACCAACCACTGCACTACACAGTGCAAGCCAGCACGGTGCACTTGAACTTGGGCCTGAGCAGGTCTGATGGGGCTCTTCATGCAGCTACAATCCATACTTGCAGCCTCCTGGAAAGCATTTCACAAAGTTTATTGAGCGTAATGTTCACAGGCACTTATTGAATAGATCCTCTTTGTTTAGAATTGTGACATTTTGTTGATCATGGATTTTTTTGCATTAATTCTGATTTTTAAAAATATTGCATTAAAATATTATTTATGTTGGCTACTGAGCTTTCTGGCATCCCCTTAAATTTTATGCCTAAGACAAGTGTCTCCCTCACCTCATCCTAGTCCCAACCCTGTTTAATTCTACAAGGTAGGGCACTGGTGCAGGGTGAATAAATTATCGCACATTTACAGATGGGGAAACTGAGGCTTGAGGGGGCCAGGGTGTGAGTAATTTACCCAAGGGCACCCTGCAGGTGGCTTGGGATATATTTAGTCCTGGCCTTGTCTGACTCTCGTGCCTCTGTTCTCACTGCACAAAGTTGCCCCCAGAGCATTTATTTGAAGTCATTCAGGACTGCTTTGCTACAAAGTTGGCCTTCTGAGATGGCCAGAAACCCACCCTGGGACTCCTATATCACACAAGGGTGATATGATGGCAGATTCTGCAGACCCAGCAGGGCACATGGCTCTGCTCACCCAGGTAAACTTGTTGGCCTGCAACACAGAAGTAAAGAGAGGGGAAGGGCCTCAGACTAAAAGGGCCCTGGAGGAGGGATCTTCTATGTCTTTCCCGAGGCTGGGGCTGCAATGAAGACACAGAGGCAGCTCCCAACCCACCCTGTGACCCACCCACCCAGCAGCCTGCGGGAAGATGAGGACATCAGGCTCTTTGTCTCTTTTGTCTTTGGTTTCCCAGCTACTCTCTGAGAAGCCACCTCATCTATTGGATGGAAATGATGGAGGTACCCTTTCAATAGGGATGCTTTGTTTTTCTTCTGGTTTAGGCCTCAGCTGGGTGTTTAACCCAAGGAGGCAGCTAGTCTGGGGAAGAATGGGAAGAGGCTTTGCCTTTGCGCCATCTCCTGCTGGGCAGTCCTGTGTCTTGGCTCTGGCTGAGAGGCTCTGGAGTCATGAATCCTGGGCTCTCTGGACAGAGGGCACTTTAGCAACGTTAGGAGCCTGGAATGCAACAGAGAGATATCAGGGAGGGCAGCCAAGGGCTTCTAGCCTAGACAGCTCAGGTTTTTTCAGAGGCTCAGAGTAGAATGTGGGAACCCAGTGGCCATCCTAGGCCAAAATATAAACCATTCTCCAGAAATGAAAGAGAAGAATTCAGCCCCAATGCAAGTCATCTTCTTGCTGTTACTGGTGTCTCTTGGCCTCAGGCCACTTTTCGGAGGGTTGGTTACCCACTCCCCAGGCGACAAAGCCTCAGCTCCCAGCACGGGCACTACAGGGCACTCGAAGTCAGAGATTTGGTGAGTTGTAGTCTCCTCCTTAGTTACAGGCCCGAGTTGTGGATGTCTTCTGTGAATGTTTATTTAGGCATCTCCCTGCCTCTGGTCCTTGAAACACAACAGAGTTCTAAGAAAGAGTTGACTCTGTCACTCCAAATGCCCAGCCCAGGATGACTGCCCTGAATTTAAAAGGGAATAGTACTTTAAGAAATAATGGTAGGCATGATAGTGGGATGAGATATCATTTGGCTTGTATATAGTTATCTACTACTGCGTAACAAATTATCCCCAAACTTAGTGACTTAAAACAGCATTTATTTTCTCTCAGTTAATGTAAATCAAAAACCCAGGCACAGTTTAGCTGGGTACTCTGCCTTAAGGTTTCTCACAAGACTAAAATCAATGTGTTGACTGGGGCTGTGGTCTCATCTGAAGGCTTTGCTGGGAAGGGTACACTTCCAAGCACACATTAGTAGGGTTCAGTTTCCAGCTGTTGGTTGGAAGTCACCCATAGTTCCGTGACAGATTGGCCTGTCCATCAGCACAAACATATAAGAAGAAAAAGATAAGTCAGTGTTTTCTAACCTAATCATGGAAGTGACATCTCATCACTTTTGCCTTATTCTATTGGTTAGAAGCGAGTCAGTAGGTCCAGCCCATGCTCAGGGAAGGGGATTACAAAAGGATAGGAATATCAGGAGGCAGAGATCAGTGGGGTCATGTCAGAATCTGCCTCCCATAACTTTTTGGGCTAAACAGGCTTTTTCTGCTAGCTATACATTCGTCTTTCTGGAAACCTTCCATTACCCACAGAGAGTTCCTTATACGAGGTGGCCATAATGACACTCGCCATTATGGATTGGACAAGACTAGAATACCTGACCAAAGACAGCCCCAGTGGGGTGGGGGGCTCAACTCCATCAGAACCCATTTCTTGGCAAGTTTGAACGGAAAACTCAGGGAAAGACAAAGATCATTCACTTATTCAAAAGAATTCCAGGCACTGGGTATAAAATAGTGCAAAAAACAGGCATGATCCCTGTCTTCACAGGGTAGATAGGCAGAGGTGTAAAGATGCAAAGTGCAAAAGCGATAGGCAAGAACTGGGAAGGCCATGAACTAGGTAGGCCATTGGAGATCATGAGAAAGCAACAGCTATGAGGGAGGTACAGAGAAGAGGGAGAAGGATGGTCAGGAATGCGGGAGGAATAGAAGCAGAGGCAAAACATAGCTGAGCTGCCCCAGTGGCAAGCCCAGGTTTAAGGAGAAGTGGATGCCTGCTCACTAGCTTACCAACTCTATTGAACAGATACCATCTTTCCTGAAAATCCTGCAGATCAAGGAGGACTCTGATTGACCCAGGTTGGGTCACTTGCCCATCATTGAACCAAGGGGCTGGAGTTCCCAACCAGCCATCTCTGAGTCACCTGCTAGACTAGGGGAAGGTGAAGGAGCTGGGGTCAGCTTCACTTAAAGCACATGATAAATGGGTTTTGACTCCAGAGGTAGAGACCCTGGGCAGGTAAAACAAACAATGTCTATTGGTGCATGGAGTTTAGAAGAGGAAAACTAGGAATTGTTGGGTGCTAATGTCTCTCTGTGAGACATCACTGGACAGATTTCAGATAGTTCTTTTTCAGTTTCTACACAACTATGGGCCATTCATTCCTCCAATGGTTCTTCTGCGTGTAACCTCCACAGGTAATCCTCTCAACAAGTTCTGAATTCTGAGCACAAAAGGCATGTTTTGATCCCTGGGTCAGTTGTTTAAATCAGAAACTCTGATGTTTACTTCCATTTCTAGCTTATTGATTTCTATTAGGCTACATGTTGAAAATTTTCTACACTGGCAACTTTTCTTACAAACATATTTTTTCCTATTCTCCTATTTTAGGTCAGAGGACATTAAAAAAGAGAGAGGATGACTCTCTCTTGACTTCGGCTGTGGGTTCACTCCAGAATACTGTTATGAAAGGTTCTTGGCATCTGTTGATTCATCCTTGTTTTCTTTGCAAATTCAAATCTTTGTCCAAGCTACCCTGAAGCCATGGTGTGCTGGAACTGGCTTGCACTGACTCTTGGGAGCTTCTGTACCACATGCTGCATTAGATCATATCTTGTGATTAGCTTGAAACTGGCTAAGGTGGGAGTATTTACACCATGGAAATCTGCAAATGTTACGATTCATAGCTTTCCCCTACTCCCCCAACCCCAAAGAGCTGGTGGTTAAATATTTACCAGCACACCACTGCCTTTTAGGAAAAGCCTTCTGACATGGCCTTATTTTAACAACTTTCCTGTTTCCTTGTGCTCTCAGGGCCATTTAAAAAATTATGGCATAGCTGAGTTATTTAGTTTCTCTCTTTCTCTCTCCTACACTGCTACTTTTAACATTTTCCCTCACCAGAGGGCCTGACAATGCAGTAGACTAGTTGGTATATATCTGATTGCTGGGGACGATCAGTGTAAAAAAAACCCTGAACTCTGTAGCAAATTTCTGCCTTCCTTCCTGAGGTTTACAAAAATACTTTAATTATATCCCTCAGTTTAGCTGTAGACCGTGGTTAAAATTCAGCTTCTATAGATATGCCTTCTGGTCTAGTAGTTTTCAGGGGCTGTTTTGCAATGTAATTGTTCTTTTCCTGAGACAAACTTCCTTAGAAGCTCAGGAGAGAGAGCAGAAGAAATAGAGGAATGTAAGCGGTGGTGATGAGCAAGGAAAGAGAGCAGAGCACAGAGGAGAGAGCTCTGAGTCTAAGCGGGAGCTAAGTAGAACTTTTGTGACAGGTTCTGTCCATATCAATACTTTGTTTTGAGTCCTTAGTCTATCCATCAAAAAAGCTGACTACTGAACTTTGAATATGTTTTTCTCAGCATTTTCCAGAGCTATTGTGAAATACATTAATTTCTTAATTTTGACATGTCACAATTTCCCCAAAATGATCAGTTCTCCGTGTCGGGGGCTGAATTTTGTCTCTCTGAGATTCATATGTTCAAGTCCTAATCCCCAGTATTTCAGAATCTGACTGTAATTGGAGATAGAGTTGCCACAGAGGTAATTAGGGTGAGCCCTAATCCAATTTGACCAGCATCCTTGTGACAAGAGAAGATTAGAGCCAGGTGCTGTGGCTCAAGTCTGTAATTTCAGCTTCTCAGGAGACTGAAGCAGGAGGATGGCTTGAGGCCAGATGCTCAAGACCAGCCTGGGCAACATAGCAAGACCTCATCTCTAAAAAATATAAATAAAAATTACCTGGGTATGGTGGTGCATGCCCTTAGTCCCAGCTACTAGGGAGGCTGAGGCAGGAGGATGGCTTGGGGCCACAGTGAGCTATGATCACATCGCTGTACTCCAGCCTGGGCATCAGAGCAAGACCTATCAAGAAGAAGAAGAAAGAAGAAGAAGAAAAAAGAAAGAAGAAGAAGGAGGAGGAGGAAGAGAGGGAGGAGGAGGAGGAGTAGAGGGAGAAGGAACAAGAAGGAGGAGAAGGAACAAGAGGAGGAGGAGGAGAAGAGGAGCAATTAGGACACAGAAACACACAGAGAGAAGACCCATATGACAACACAGGGAGAAACCAATCCTGCTGATACTTTGATCTCAAACTTCTAGCCTCCAGAATTTCAAGAAAATCAATTTCTGTTGTTTAAACCACTTGGTCTGTGGTACTTTGGCATGGCAGCCCTAGCAAGCTAATATACTAAGTAAAACAATTTTGTTTTGTCACTTACCAAGTTAAAAGTAAATTCGTACAAAAAGCAGGAGTTCCGTTAGGAAAAGGTTGGGGCTTTGACCTAGCCAATCTCATGACAAAGGGACCACCATAGTTAGTCAAAAGTGTGTGTACTTGTAAAGAGTGTTTCAACCAACCAAGCAGAATCTAGGAAGAGGTCACACAACCAATGATGCAACAATTGTTGACCTTGGGATAGACTGAACAAAATTACCTTCCTTTACAAGTTGTTAAGACAGGGAACATCCTCACAAAATTTGGAAAGGGATTGAGAGCAAAATCTGATCCATCACTTTTGCATGAATTAATTGCTTATCTCCTGAATCTCCGACTTGCAGTCCTCAGGGCTAGCTTGGATGGGATCGAAGCCCATGCCTCCAGCTATCCTTGTGGAGCACTCTCTCATGCATTTAACAGACACAAGACAGTGCAGATCAAATCAGAGCTGCACAAGATAAGACTTTGTACAAATAGTCAAATAAAAACAAAAGCAAAGCAAGCAGGAAAAGAATAAGCAGATTAAAGGCAAAAATATTCACCAAATGATGCATTTCCAAAGAAGTGCTAATTATACAAAAAGATTGAGATCTCATTTTCTTGTACAAAGAACTATTTGGTTATGAAATCTAGGATAACAAAATAAATTCAGCAAAGACATTTTAATGAAACACGTGAGGAAAATCCACAAAGTAAGTAGAATTAGGGCACAGAGGACCTAGGCTCAAAGCATCTGTTGTTGAGTGCCATGGAATTCTGCTAACTAGGCATTTTCAACACAATCTCATTGGGACCTCCAGATTTATCAAAGGAGGAGACCACCACTTAAAATCTGAGTATCTTTCTTAAGTAAGGAATACCCATTGTAGTCAGGAACATTTCTCCAACCAAGGCAAATTGCCAGTCTTTTATAGAGTTGTTGGGAAGAGTGTTTCAGGTTGTGTTGTTTTTAGAGGCAGGGGTGGGTTGATATCAGCCTCAGAAGGATGTTCACATAAGCGAGTCCACCAGGAATTGGTTTACTTCCACATCATGAAGCTGCTGTGGATTGGTTGGCTTTCAGAGTTTTGATCATTGAAGTGAGTTACCACTCATCAACTTGTCCAAGTTGTAAAATTAGCTTTTCTTTGACACAAAGATTTTAGGACTGTCTTTGATGAATTAGATAGGTTTAAAACAAAGTGATGGAAACTTGTCATCTTGATTATGGAACAACCAATTATTTCCTAGGATTATGGGAACACCATGTAACAATCGTTATATTTCACCTATTTATTTCGCTTATTGCATTTCTCTTCACTGGAGGAGACATATAGGTACCATGAGGGCAGGGATTTTGATGTATTTGATTCTTGCTGGATTTTCAGCATCTAGATCAGTGCCTAGCACACAGTAGGTGCTCAATAAATATTTGCTAAATGAATTAGGGAGCCTGACCTCCAGACCCTGAACTGTAGAAGCCACAGGGAAGATATGGTTTGCTATTTGCATTATTTAAAAAAAAAAAAAACTCTTTTGAGAAGTGTCTGTTCATATCCTTTGCCCACTTTTTGATGAAGTTATTTGATTTTTTTCTTGTAAATTTGTTCAAGTCCTTTGTAGATTCTGGATATTAGTCCTTTGTCAGATGAGTAGATTGTAAAAATTTTCTCCCATTCTGTAGGTTGCCTGTTCACTCTGATGGTAGTTTCTTTTGCTGTGCAGAAGCTCTTTAGTTTAATTAGATCCCGTTTGTCAATTTTCGCTTTTGTTGTCATTGCTTTTGGTGTTTTAGTCATTAAGTCCTTGCCCATGCCTATGTCCTGAATGGTATTGCCTAGGTTTTCTTCTAGGGTTTTTATGGTTTTAGGTCTAACATTTAAGTCTTTAATCCATCTTCAATTAGTTTTTATATAGGTGTAAGGAAGGGATCTAGTTTCAGCTTTCTACATATGGCTAGCCAGTTTTCCCAGCACCATTTATTAAATAGGGAATCCTTTCCCCATTTCTTGTTTTTGTGAGGTTTATCAAAGATCAGATGGTTGTAGATGTGTGGTATTATTTCTGAAGGCTCTGTTCTGTTGCATTGGTCTATATGTCTGTTTTGGTACCAGTACCATGCTGTTTTGGTTACTGTAGCCTTGTAGTATAGTTTGAAGTCAGGTAGCTTGATGCCTCCAGCTTTGAAGACATTTATGCAGCCAACAGACACATGAAAAAATGCTCATCATCACTGGCCATCAGAGAAATGCAAATCAAAACCACAGTGAGATACCATCTCACACCAGTTAGAATGGCGATCATTAAAAAGTCAGGAAACAACAGGTGCTGGAGAGGATGTGGAGAAATAGGAACGCTTTTACACTGTTGGTGGGACTGTAAACTAGTTCAATCATTGTGGAAGACAATGTGGAGATTCCTCAAGGATCTAGAACTAGAAATAACATTTGATCCAGCCATCCCATTACTGCATATATATCCAAAGGATTATAAATCATGCTGGTATAAAGACACACGAACACATATGCTTATTGCGGCACTATTCACAATAGCAAAGACTTGGAACCAACCCGAATGTCCATCTTTGATAGACTGGATTAAGAAAAAGTGGCACATATACACCATGGAATACTATGCAGCCATAAAAAAGGATGAGTTCATGTTCTTTGTAGGGACATGGATGAAGCTGGAAACCATCATTCTCAGCAAACTATCACAAGGACAGAAAACCAAATACCGCACGTTCTCACTCATAGGTGGAAACTGAACAATGAGAACACTTGGACACAGGGTGGGGAACATCACACACCGGGGCCTGTTGTGGGGTGGGAAGGGAGGGATAGCATTAGGAGATATACGTAGTGTAAATGATGAGTTAATGGGTGCAGCACACCAACATGGCACATGTATACATATGTAACAAACCTGCATGTTGTGCACATGTACCCTAGAACTTAAAGTGTATTTATTTAAAAAAAAAAAAAAAAAAGTAAAAAAAAAAAAAAAACCTCTTACCACGGGGGCTGAGCTGGATCTAATCATGATAAATGCTTTTGAATTGAGGGTGATTAATGAACTGTGGGACAAGGCTAAGTGTGTGGTGTGCTCATTGCATCTTCATATCACATTCCAACTCTACTGATGCTGTATATGCAACAAATTTTGGACACTGGAGCTATCACTTGGATCATTAATCTTGCAACATTCTTGCCCTGGCTTTGTAGTAATAGAGACTTTCTGCCTTTGGTCCTTTCTTCCTGGAAAGTGAATTCCAGGAGGAGGTATATCATAGTAACCAACTACTTAGGCTGTTACTAGAGGTGGCACTTTGAGAAAGGTCATTAAACTTTCCCGAGCCTCAGTCTCCTCCTCTGTAAAATGGAAATAATAATAGAACCCATTTCATACTTATTTTTGAGACTGTCATCAGCAGCAGCGAACATGGTCATCCATGCTGTGGGTCTCTAGCAAACTCCCTAGGTCCCAGCACTAGCCTGCCAGGACCCTAGAGTCAACAAGGATGGACAGAGAGGTCATGAGCTTTTCCAAAGAGCTGACTTTGATGAGGTTTAGAAGAGGAATGGTGAGATAAAAGTTGCCGATAGGTATAATCAGCCCAAAATAACTATATTTCATCTATACATTCAAAGGGAGGAACTAAGTAAATCCAAGAAAGGTAGTGGTGACAGATTCTTCTGTTTGATTAATTCAATACCTAACCTCCTCCCTGCTCACCCAACTTCACTATAGAGGCTGGAAATGTCAAATACTCACTTTTCCAGCCTCCCTTGCTGCTAAAGATGGTGACATGACTGTTTGGGCCAATGACATGTAAGTGGAAGTCTGCTGGGGGATCAGGAAGAGCTTGCTTTCCTGACAACAGGGACGTAGTTATTGTTGCCATCTCTTCCATCTTTCTTGACTTGACTTTGGACATGATGCCTGGATCTGGGGCAGCCATCTAGTGAGTGAAGCAAAAGCATTATGCCTAGAGCTGGGGCAGACATCCAGTGAGTGAGGTAAAAGCATTAGGGAACTTGAAAGTGACTCCCAGAGATGCCAGCCCTGAAATCACTGACCCACTGAACCAAGGCCAGCAGCCACCTATAGACTTTTGCTATTAAGAAAAACAAAACAACAACAACTGACAAACCATATTTGAGTCAGATGTTAGTATCTTGCAGCCCAAAGTATTCCTAACTGATCCAATGCCGCTCGACCAGGAAGGAAGCCAGTATTGACTGAACTCCCTCTGCACATCCTCCAAAGACATATTGTGTGTTAACTTTCAAAGGGTAGCCATGGTCCACAGAGTACCTACAGGAGACCTACCAAGGGCCTGAAGAAACTTGACTGTAATTACTTTTGCATGCTGATAATCTTTGGGGGCCTAGATTCAGATCTAGGAAGAAAATGGAAAGAGGGTTGTAGTAGGCAGAATAATGGCCTCCCCAAAGATGTCTGCATCCCAATCCTCACCCTAAGTAACATGTTACCTTACATCATAAAAGAGATTTTGCAGATATGATCAAGTTAAGAATCCTGTGATGGAGAGATTATTCTGGGTTATCTGGATGGGCCCAATGTAATCATAAGTGTCTTTGTAGGAGGGACATGGGAAAGTGGGAGAAGGACCTGTGACCGCAGAAGCAGAGGTTGGAGGTTAGCCATGAGACAAAGAATGTGGCAATATATAGAAACTGGAAAAGGCAAGGAATGGATTATCTATAGGACCCTTGAGAAGAGATGCAGTTTTGCCAACATCTTGATTTCATCCCTGTAAAACCCATTTTGTACTTCTGACCTCCAGAACTGTAAGGTAATACGTTTGTGTCATTTTCAGCCACTATGTTGATGATAATTTGTTCCAACAGCAATAGGAAACTAATACATGGGTCTTCTACTTTCAAATGTGCTCTATCCTTTTCTAAAATCAAGGATCCGGCTTTTATCTTATTATAAAAATCAAAGCGTACTCTGTTATATTAATTAGCGCTAGACTGGAGAAAATACAATTTTCCAATAATATACTCTAAGGTCTGTCCCTTGGGTATTTCTGGCCTTGTGCTGGCCTGTGCTAGCCTGTTTGTACTCAGATCCACCCGCCAGCCGTTCCCTGCTCTCTGCTCTGCTCCACACTGCAGAAAACTACACTTTCAAGAATCTCTTTCCAGCTGGCGTCCAGCTAAATTTGGCCAATGGGCAGCACTGACAGAAGGTGGGAAGAAGGGAGAAGCCAGAATATTTCTTCATTTTTTGCTCTGCCTCGAGTGGCAGCCTCAGCTCTAACTGTATTTCCTTGTTGGCTCCAGTTCCCGCGGACAGTTCTTCCTTCTGTGGTCCCAGAGTCCACTGGGCATCAACCACCATGATTTTGGCTCTTCCCTTGGTCCCTGCAGCCTGGGAGTGAAATGACTTCCTGCAGTTTCTAGTCTCTGGGTTGTTCAGTTTATCAGTTCTTCCATTCCCTGAATAACCAATTCCTTGTACTGATTGTCCTCTGTTTAAAAGACCTACAGTGGCTGCTTTTCTGATTTGTTCCCTACTACAAAGCAGTCCCACAGTCCTACGTTCTCTGGTTTCCAACCAACCTACATGCTCTGAGGGTGTGGACTCTGTCTTCTGGGACTACGACAGCACTTGACACGTGATGGGCTAAGTCTGTTATATTTGATTTAGTCATGGTTTAAAAGAAGGAGAAAACAAGTCTGGCAGTGATGGCTTGTTCTCTGTTTCCCACTCTCCCTTACACAGTAAGAGAATCCTTGGTCTTTAGCTAGGCACTCCACATTGGCTGCCCCCAGAAGCCCACCCTTCCCAACGTCCTTACGGACTAGATATGGACATACAACTAAGCTCTGGTTGATAGAACATGAGCAGAAGGGAGGTGTGCAACTTCTGGGCTGCACCACCCTTTTCTCCTCCTCCTCTCTCCTGCTGGCTGGACAATGGCTATGGTGGTGGGCCGTCGTCAGACAAGGGAACAAGGGCAACACACAAGGATGGCAGAGACTCAGGATGGAAGGAATCCAGTCCCTGATATCCTGAAGCCATTATAACAGCCCTGGATGCCTTGTGTTTGAACTGCTAGGTGGGGGAGAAACAGATATCTATCTTGTTTGAGCAAGTCTAGTTTTGGTCTCAGTCAAGCAGCCAAACCTATAGCCTAATCACCGCAGTGACATCAGGAGATGCTGAGATTGGCCTGTAGTCAGCCCCTCTGTGCTTATGCCCTTGTGACACTGTCCTTCCCTCCCTTTGATGGTGATCCGTGAGACGAAGAACGTTCTTGTTCTGTAATGAATTCTTACCTCCCGGCACAAGCCACACACCACAGACCTCTACTACATGTTTGCAGAATGAATGGTGGAATAAGAGGCCTGAGGTATATTTGCCACTTGTTTTCAGCGGGGGGTCACCACGAGTACTCAGGATCTCTTGACCTATTGTCTTTGGCTTTCACATGTCTGTTAATCACATTAGAATCACAGTAGCATAATGACTTAGCAGTTACTTAATATTCTTACTTTACCCACGTGGAAGTTAAGCCCAAAACGACCACACAGCAAGCTAGGAGTAGAGCCGGGATTGAAATTCAGGTTCACTGCCTATGAGGTCCATACTTGTTCTACTGCTCCAGGTCCCACTGTCAATATGTAAACTTTCCAGTGCAATTGCTGCTGTTCTTCCCCTGCGTCTGATTCTGGGAGTCTCTGACTCTTCTTGCATCTCCTCTCTGATGGTTTGGATTTGGAGTATCAGGAAGAAGATTGTGTTGGGAGTTCAGCAGGAAATATCCTTTGCCTGGGTGCTCTGTGGCAGTTTCTGGAAAAGTTTCCTCCACTGCAGCGCCCCAGCCTGGGAGCAAGGGTATCCAGTTCCGGTGCCTGTAAGCTGGGGGTTAGGTTTAAAGCAATAGCCTCTTTCTTCCTTTCCTGAATTCTGGCCTATAATGTATCAATACAGAGAACTGAACAAAATGGGGCTCAAAAGTCAGGTTCGAGAGTATGCAACCAAGACTGAGGCCAAATGAAGCTTTTTTTTCTACCTCTATCTGCGATCTCTCTGCAGAAACGGCCACACTGAGCATTCGATCTAGCCCCAGATGGAAGAGCTGGTGTCAGAGAGCAAACACCTGGCTCAGGCTTCCAGCAGTGGACTCTGTAGAGTCTGCTTTCCACCCAGAGACTGGGAGGGCGGGTATGCTCAGCGCACCTGTTTCATATGGTCCCACGAATGGGCAACTCTCCTACATGAATGCATCAGATAAGCTAGTCCTCCTCCAGCAGGGAAGAAGCAGCGAGGAGGGTGGGAAGGGAGCAAATTCCCCTTTTAATGAGCCAGTATGGGGATGTGCAGATAGCAGGAGCAAGAATCCTTTGGAGGAAGTAGCAGATGATTAGGGAGAGACCAGCTCAGTCTCTGGAAGGCTAGGGCCTTGGCGGATGCATGGGTAAGGTGGAAAGGGAACTTAGACCCAGACCATCAGGCTGAGATCCTACCTACCGCCATCACTTATGAGCTCTGTGACCTTGTGTGCAAGTTATTTAACCTCTTGGCTCACAGGTTTTGCATCTGTAAAATGGAGATGATAACAGCACCCATCTCATGAGGTGGCTGGGTGGATTAAATAAGATAATGCCTTTAGGGCACCTACCCCAGTGCCTGGCACATAGGAAGTGCTCAATAAAAGTTTATTTCCTTCCATAGTGGGATGATGGAAGAGGTGAGATTCTGAGACCGAAGTCATGAGCTTAGTCTGCTGTACTTGGTGTCATGTGGGCCCAGGACACTGCAGTGGATAAGCCATGGAGCACAATCCAATAAAGTCCCCTGAAACTCTCCCCTACTCTGCCCTGTGAGCTGTGAGAGCACACAACCTCTGTCCTCTGAACTCCTTTCTCTCCCCTGAGGACCTCTGTCTAGTGGGAGAGATGCTGAGAATATGCCCAGCATGAGTCCACCAGCCACCTGCCAACTGCCTGTCCCCTCCCTCCCTGCTCAAACAGATCACCCTTGTCAGACGTGGCAGCAGCCCGCTTCATCACTCTAATTGCAGTGTGGTTTGCGTTCATCAAGGAAACAGCAGGGATTCCAAATTAAATTCCAACATGCAATTTAGTCAAGATATAAGGCCTATTGAGAGACTATCTGCAGAACCCTCCCCCAGCCCTTTCTTTGAGAGGTAGAATTTCCCTGCTATCAGTGCTGCCGAGCCCCACGCCTGTCTACTGGGACCAAGGCTCTCCGGAATGGGGATTCTCCCTGG
Organism: Macaca fascicularis; assembly: GCF_037993035.2. Lineage (NCBI taxonomy): Eukaryota > Metazoa > Chordata > Mammalia > Primates > Cercopithecidae > Macaca > Macaca fascicularis. Next base: position 29,338,800 of record NC_088388.1, read on the forward strand.
GCTGCTGGCCAGTTGCTTTCCCATTTTACAGACGGGGTTGCTGAGGCATAGAAAAGGGTCCTAGACATGGAAAAAGCCCTGGGACGCATGGAAGCCAGGACTGGCCTGGGCTTGCCTATCTTTGGGAATTGTGCATAACAGAGTATCTTTCTGGCACACCCTGAGATGATAGAGGAGCTCATTCTGAGTGGTACGAAGGGCCAGGGGAAACTCATTGTGAAGGGCGGAACCATTCTATCAGCATTCGTTTGCTTGAAAGAGGTTTCTGAGCAGGGTGGACACCAACCCACTCTCTCAGGCTTCGTACCAATGGGCCAAGCCCTTCCTGGCAGACCCCTTGCCCTGGCAGACCCCTCGCCCAGGGGCTTCCTGACTGCTTCCTGCCCCCAGTTTCTCCCAACTCTGAAATGTTTCATGACACCAGAATTAAGATGACAAAGTCAGTCAGAAACCACAGATATGACTGGGTGTGGTGGCTCACAGCTGTAGTCCCAGCATTTTGGAGGTGCAGGCAGGAGGATTGCTTGAGACCAGGAGTTCGAGACCAGCCTGGGCTACATAGCAAGACCCTGTCTCTACAAAAATAAAAATAAAAAATAAAACAAATATCCAGGTGTGGTGGCCTATGCCTGTAGTCCTAGCTACAGGGGAGGGTAAAGCAGGAGGATTGAATGCTGCAGTGAGCCGTGGCCGCATCACTACACTCCGGCCTGGGTGACAGAGCAAGACCTTATCTCTAAAAAATAAAAAATAGAAAAATTAAAAAAAAGAAAACCACAGATGTGAAGAAGCAATTTAAACTGGGAAGTCGCAGAGAAGAGGACTGTTCTTCTGGCTCCCTCCTTTAATTCTGCCCAGACAGGCAGTGGGTAGGTGCCCAGACCGAGAGCCCCTCTCTGGAGGAGCATCTGCCACGGCACCATCCACAGTCTGTGGTTGTTTACTGCCAGAGGCGAATCCATCCCAAGTAAGCTTTGGACTCAGATGAGAAGTACAGCAAAATGCCAAAACACCCTCTAGGGTCCAGGGCTCCCTACAGTGGGGGTTGGGGTACAGGGACACCAAAGTCATGTGAGCTGAAACCCTGGAAACTCACGCTCCAAAAGGGAGAGCTTCTGCAAAGCCAGCTCTGCCTGGCAAAGCTCCATTTCTCCAGGGGCCCTGGATTCAGCCCCCAAAACTGCACAGATTTCCTACCATTTAGTAGAAGTAGAACCACGGCTTTAGGGAACTGATTGATTTTGAGAGCAGCAAGGCAGCGAATAACCCCTAGGGAAGAAACATCCAGTTCTGCTCTAGAGCCTGAAGGCAGGAAGTAGACATTTCAATCCAAGCCTGATGTCATCACTTGAGGTGGAAGGCAGTGACTGCCCCGCACCAATGTCCCCCAAAGCAACAGAAAACAGAAAAAGGAGGGGACATCACTCACCTAAAATGATGGCAAGGCTAAAACAGTGATTAGAGCCTGGGCTTTGAGCTCAAATCCGAGCTTGAGGATTTACTAGCTTTTGGTGTTAGTATAAGCTCCTTACAGCTCTAGTCCTCAGTTTTCCAATCTGGAAAGGGGGTCGAATAATAGTATCCATCTTCCATGGTTCATTCAGAGTAGAGTCAGCAAATTTTTCTAGAAAGAGCCAAACAGCAAATATTTTGGGCATATGTTTCATGCTACAACTCTGCATGAAAGCAGCCAGGGCAGTAGTACATGAATGGGAATATGTCCCAATAAATCTTTATTGACAAAATAAGCAGTGCCAGATTTGGGTTGTGGGTCACATTTGCCAGCTCCTGATTCGGAGGATTATGTGTTAACAAAGTGCTTGGCACAAAATAACTGAAGAATAAATGCTATTACTACTACTATTATTATCGGCATTGCTGCTCTGCGTTCGGCCACTTAGATCATCAAGTGACAGTAAATAGCTCTACTTCCCTTCTCCCTGCATTCTTCTACCTGTTAGTTAATATATTAGTCCATTTCCTCAACGCTATTAAGAACTACCTGAGATGGGGTAATTTGTAAAGAAAAGAGGTTTAGGCCGGGCGCGGTGGCTCACGCCTGTAATCCCAGCACTTTGGGAGGCCGAGGCGGGCGGATCACAAAGTCAGGAGATCGAGACCACGGTGAAACCCCGTCTCTACTAAAAATAGAAAAAAATTAGCCGGGCGCGGTGGCGGGCGCCTGTAGTCCCAGCTACTCGAGAGGCTGAGGCAGGAGAATGGCGTGAATCCGGGAGGCGGAGCTTGCAGTGAGCCGAGATTGCGCCACTGCACTCCAGCCAGGGCGACAGAGCGAGACTCCGTCTCAAAAAAAAAAAAAAAAAAAAAAGAGGTTTAATTAGCTCATGGTTCTGCAGGCTGTACAGGCAGTATGGGTGGGGAGGCCTCAGGAAACTTTCAATCATGGCAGAAGGTGAAGAAGAAGGAGGCACGTCTTACATGGTGGGAGCAGGAGGAAGAAAGCAAGCAAAGGGGAAGGTGCTATACACTTCCAAACAACCAGATCTCATGAGAACTCACTATCACGAGAACAGCATGGGGGAATCCACCCCCATGAATCAATCGCCTCCCAACAGGCCCCTCCTCCAACACTAGAATTACAATTCAACATGAGATCTGGGTGGGGACACAGAGCTAAACCATATCACTCCTTTCCAAAAAGGGCATGTGAATGGACTCACTCAATTCCTGGGTGCAAGTGCAGTCAAGATTTTGTCCTGACATGATTTGCTTAATGCAAATTCCCAGTTGCTTAGCATTTAAAAGGAAGGGCAGTTTGGATCCATAGTGAAGGAACAATGACAGGACTTCCCATTAAAAATGTCTATTGCCGGCCAGGCCAGGCGCGGTGCCTTATGCCTGTAATCCCAGCACTTTGGGAGGCCCAGGTGGGCGGATCACCAGGTCAGGAGATCGAGACCATCCTGGCTAACACGGTGAAACCCCGTCTCTACTAAAAATACAGAAAAAAAAAAGAAAATTAGCCGGGCGTGGCGGCGGGTGCCTGTGGTCCCAGCTACTCGGGAGGCTGAGGCAGGAGAATGGTGTGAACCCGGGAGGCAGAGCTTGCTGTGAGCCGAGATAGGGCCACTGCACTCCAGCCTGGGTGACTGAGCGAGACTCTGTCTCAAAAAAAAAAAAAAAAAAAAAAAGTCTATTGCCCTTCACAAGGGACTTTTCTTTGCAATATTGCAAGGATTTCTCAAATGCTGCTTGAAGAAGTAATGACTATTACAACCATTTTATAGACAAGACACTGAGCTTTGGTAAGACAGACTGACGTGTGAAGTCACAAGATGGGGAGCAGAGCTGAGATTTGAGCTCAGATCTTTGGACTTTAGATCCAGTGCTCATCTCTCCCACAACTCACCTGGGCTGAATATTGGATTAGTTAGGATCTTTGCTGCAAATGATGAAACCTGTTTTGCTGATTTAAACAAAAAAGGAATTCATTAAGTGGCTTGAAGAGTTTCTGGGAGGGCCAGATAATTGAACTTGAGCAGAAGTCATTATTCTCCAAGTATTGGGGTGGTCAGACATGTGGCTTCACAATCTTCTCCATGAGCTCACTTGTTGCAATACCATTTTGAAGACTTAATAGAGCAGCACCTTCTTGGCCTTCCTTGCCAGCTCCAGTTCCTCCACCTGTCCCAGGCCCCAGGCTAGTGTCCATGGAGATAGTGTCCCGGATCCTCCAGCTTTCCAGACCATCCCTCCACCAGCTCTTTCTGCATCAGGGTAAGCCCTAATTTCCATATGAAATCCCTTATTCCTGTAATACTTGTAGTGGCTCTGATTGATCCTAACTGATACACCAGGCAAGCACAAACATCATTTTCATGGAAGGATCACTTATTAGATCTAAGCCAAGCCAGCAAGTGGGGTCAAGACATTCACATTCCATCATTTCCTGGTAACTGAGGGCTGAGTTACTCAAGCAGTTTATTTTTCACTTAAAAGGAGGTTGGCCCTGTCTTCTCTTTCTATAATTTCTTACCTCTTTTCCATGTTTCAGCAAAGTGTCAGTTTCTTATCTCCAAACCAGGGATGCCACCATTTTCAAACAGAATCTGTGGTCCAATCCCTGGGAAGTTGCCTGGCATGTCTGCATGCTCTTAGTTGATTCACAGACTGGCACACCAGGAACACACTTCCAAGATGGTCTGGCCCAGGTCCTCTTGCAAAAGAGCCATACTTATTGAGGGGTCACCAAAAGAGCAGGGCCCCAGGTGGGCATGTGTTCAGGTACCACCTCCATCACTTAGTCCCGTTCTTCATATTCCAGTGTATTGTTTATAATTTCAAGGTATTTCAACTCACCTTCCCAAGTTCTCATGTACTGCTTTAGTCTAGGGATCAATCAGTATCTTGATCAAGGAGTCTGGAACTTCTGTCTTCCACAAATCTCAGTGTTGCCACAGCTGAGGTCCCAAAGACATCAATAGCAAGATTCCAAGTGGCTGTGGCTCCTAATGGTTCTCCGAGGGGGAAGAGTATTCTAGGGATCTTGAGAAGGTTGTTCCCTCTGCTGGAACAGCAAGAACAAAGTTCGGGAGCTGAGAGTCTGCCTGGTGGGTTCGAGCCAGGAGGGTGGTCAGGATAGCTGGGGCAGGGTAAGGGAGAAGGGAAGAGCCAGGTGGTGGAAAGTCCCATAGATTAGCATTTTGATCTTTCTCTGGAGTGAGTTGAAAGTTATTCAAAGAATCTGAGAATAGGCTGTGAGTGGTCGTGTGTGTCTGGAAAAGTTATTCAAAGATTCTGAGAATAGGCTGGGAGCGCTGCTGTGTGCCTGGAATGATGGCATTTTGGGAGGTAAAGGTGGGCGGATTGCTTGAGCTCAGGAGTTTGAGACCAGCCTGGGCAACATGGCGAAACCCCATCTCTACAAAAAATACAAAAATTAGCTGGGCATGTTAGCCCATGCCTGCAGTCCCAGATACTCAGGAGGCTGAGGTGGGAAGTTCACTTAAGCCTGGGAGGTTGAGGCTGCAGTGAGCAGAGATCATGCCAATGCACTCCAGCCTGGGTGACAGAATGAGACCCTGTTTCAAAAAAAAAAAAAAAAAAAAAAAAAAAAAGAAAAGAAAAGAAAAGAGAAAGATTCTGAGAACAGGCCAAAAGGAGGCAATCTAGGGGAGAGATGATATATGAGCTGTGTGGGGTTGAAAAGTTGTCATTCTAGAAAAGCCACATTTGGACTTGACATAGACATTTTCACCAGATCCCAGACCTTGAATCTGATTGGATGGAATGGTTGGGTGTCTTCTTCCAGAAGGGGAAGAAGAGTGCAAACACAGGTTTGGTAACCAGCACCAAAATCCATTTCTGGTTCTTCCTGGACACCCAGCTAATCTAACTTCTCAGCCTCTCTTACAGGTAGGTCTGACTATGGGACTGACCAGGCTCTGAGCAATGAAATGTGAGTGGAGGTGTGTGTGTTGCTTCCAGGTCTGGCCCATAAACATTGCCCATGCATGTGTGCTCCTTGGAATGCCTTTTCTCTGCCGGCTCACTGGGATGACTCACCGTCAAGGGTGACCTTGAAAAGCATGTAAAGTCAAATACAGTCTGATATTAGAACTGTAGAGTGAATTATCCTTGCTCAGACTATCAACTCAGCCCAGCTGAGGCATCAGTCATATTTATATTAACATGCTTCCTCCAATATTTCATCACAGCTCCTCATGATTATGCCTTCAAGCTCTCAATCTAATGGAAATTCAGTCCCTCAGCTCCAGTGACACAAGCTGTTCCAAAATTTCCAGTGAATGGTTCTCTAGATATTGACACATCCTAACTTTCAGGTATAGATAAAATGGTTAACTATGGAAACCTTCATTAACTGCATGCGTACTTGAGTCTAGGTCTTTAGGTAGCTTGATAAGGGTGATGAATGGGAATATATTTCTGATCCATCAGCTTAAAAATACTGTGAAGGATGGGGAAACTCTTGGCAGGATAATTGCCCCATTTCAGTGGTTAGGAGACAGTTCTGTGCCCAATAGATATTTGGGGTATCTTTAGGGTAGAATTCCTCCTACACAGCTTATTGATGACCATCTCACAAAAGTATACATGATCTAACCCCAACTTGAAACTAACCTTGCCTCATAGGTTTAAGGAAAGGCTGTTGAGTCTCCTTAAATTTTCACTGCAACGTGGCCTCTGTTTCTTTCAGACCATATAATGCCCATGGTTATGTTGTCTGAAGCTTGTAGTTGTCTGCTATTTTCTTACGTATATTACAAATTGTACCAGCCAGTTGTGTGTCCCATTCTTTGGTGATGGTTTATAGTAGACGTATTGGTATTTGGTCTGTTACCAGACTCTTTCCATGTGGGAATTTTCTCTTTCCCACTTTATGTAATTCAGGTGGGGCTGTCGATCAAGGGATTGAGTCCCATGCCCAGTAGTGGTCACATGACCAAGAACAACCAATCGTGAGTCCGTTTAAAGTTTGCTATGGATGCTAGGAGACAGTGCCTCTCCCGAGACTGTGAACCTGGGTTTTCTGGAACTCTCTTTTCTATAAGCAAGCAGGGCTGAGAAACTGGCAAGGGAGAAACAAATTCCTAATGAGAGCTGTTGTGCAGCTGGATCCATGTCTGCTTGAAACCAAAAGTTCCTTAATCTTGGATTTATTTGCATTAGACAATATACGTTCTAAAATTTAATGCAATTAATCACGTATGAGTCAGATTTCTATTACTTATAACTAGGAGTTCTAATTAATGTCCTATGAACTTGTTTAGCTATAGGATGTCAAGGGAGTCAGTGTATTTCCTCACTGACCTTTTCCCTAAGGGTCTCACTGAGTGCAGTCTTTCCTTATGTACACTCATACACTTCCACTACAGCCACTTGAATCTCTTTCTCATTCAATTCACTCTTCGAATCTACTGCTTTGCCTGTGGGTTGCAAGCTCAATGGAGAAAATGGACCTCTCAAGTCCCTCACTCCCATGGGCCTTCTCTAAAAGACAGATTGCTGAACCGGGCGTGGTGGCTTACGCCTATAATCCCAGTACTTTGGGAGGCTGAGGCGGGTGGATCATGAGGTCGAGATCAAGCCCATCCTAGCTAACACAGTGAAACCCCGTCTCTACTAAAATTACAAAAAATTAGCCAGGTGTGGTGGCACACGCCTGTAATCCCAGCTACTCGGGAGGTTGAGGCAGGAGAATGGCTTGAACCCGGGAGGCGGAGCTTGCAGTGAGCCAAGATCATGCCACTGCACTCCAGCCTGGGCAACAAAGCGAGACTCCGTCTCAAAAAAAAAAAGACCGTTTGCTGTCTGAGTTCATGACCTTGAAGAACTCCCAGTAAGGGTAGAATTTTTTTTTTTGTTCTTTCTGGGATTGCTATATTCAACCCAAATATTTAGGACTTCATTAAGAAAGCCTCTCTTCATCTTAATCCTGTATCTTCTTATTTTGAAAGAGAATAGGGGCCTTGAATTGTCTGCTTCATGAGTTTATTTTAAATTTTTTTTTTTTTTTTGAGACAGAATCTCGCTCTGTCGCCCAGGCTGGAGTGCAGTGGCTCGATATCGGCTCACTGCAAGCTCCCCCTCCCGGGTTCACGCCATTCTCCTGCCTCAGCCTCCTGAGTAGCTGGGACTACAGGCTCCCGCCCCCACACCCGACTTTTTTTTTTTTTTTTGTATTTTTAGTAGGGATGGGGTTTCACCGTGTTAGCCAGGATGGCCTCAATCTCCTGACATCGTGATCCACCGTCCTTGGCCTCCCAAAGTGCTGGGATTACAGGTATGAGCCACCATGTCCGGCCTTTTTTTAATTTTTTGAGGTTGGTGTCATTTCAAAGGTTCTAGTACTCCAAGTCATTAACACAACTGTTTCTTCTCTTCAGTGTCCTTAGCTTTAGATCTATGAACTCAATGTGAAAGTGATCCTTTAGATTACTGACAAACCACATCCACAGATCAAATCCCACCAGTAGCCTGTTTTTGTAAATACTTTTCTTGGAACACAGCCACATCCATTCATTTTTGTATTGTCTATGGCTGCTTTTGCAGTTGCTACAGAAACCACATGGCCACAAAGCCAAAAATATTTACTCTCTGGCCCTTTAGAGAGTTTATCAACCCCGGCTCTAGCTGAGTACTTTACAATCATTGCAAAGCACGAGCATCTATAAAAAATGCTCATCCTGGCATCCATAAAAATGGTATTCATAAGGTACCTTGAGGGATGATGAAATGAGTAACCTGACAAATCTTTGGGGCTTAGGAAAGTCTACTCTACACCACTTGGGGCAGGACATGACACAGCATATACTTGGGATATACCTGTCTGAGAGCCCAGTCTTCTTTTTGAGGAATCTGGGATCAACACATGATCTAAATCTTGGTACCATGGGTCCTGCATTTGGATTTCCATGTGGATTTCATTTTGGCCAGGGCTGGAGTTACTGCTTCTGTTCACGATGGTGGTGGTGACCTATGGAGCATCCTAACTTCCTTCCCGCATAGATGTCCCTGCTGCATTGGACCACATGTGGCTCCAAAACTAGACTTAAAAAAGCATAAAGATGTTCCCATCATTGGTGGGGACAATCTGAGCCATTTGTGTTTTGAAACTAATTACTAGCACACCTGTGCAAGAGGTATAGTGTGCTCCTGAATATGTGGTCAGAATCTGTTAGTTATCACAGCCACTTGTCCTTTTCCCTTGAACAATGCTGTAGCAAAGGCAGAAACATCCATCTTCCAGTATGATTTCCCAGGGCCCATTACATTAACTGGTGTCCACAACTTTGGCTCTGTATTCCAATCATATCAGCTGTGGAATCCTGAAGCATCCATCACATTTTGAGGTCCCACCAACATATTCTTCCTTTTTCTCATTTTATTATAGCATAAATTCATTGCAAAAGCTATGACAGAAGTGACTGTCCACTATTCATATTGCTATAAGGGAAATGAGTGGGTCAAGAACCATTTGCACAAAGAGAAAGAATGAAACTGCAAATTTATTAGAAAGTATAAAAATTAAAAAACAAAACCAAGCCTAACCAAAAAACAAGCAAAGACATACAACCTTTCCAGTTTACATTAACTTTGAGCATCACACACTATTAATCACTTAGTTGCATTTTATAAAAATGTCAATTTCAAGGTAGGGGGAGCTGAGTCAGGTAATAGGCCAGCCATCAGAGTGTCACTAATTTAATGCTAAAATAAAGCACTGATCTCATTTGTAAAAAAAAAAAAAAGAGACGAGACCATTTTCTGGTTGGCAATGTATAAAAAAGCTTCCTGGTTGGAATGAGTTAAAAAATATTGCTGGCCGCTAATTTGCCATCTTGAGTAGGAAAACAAACCCCACCCCGCAAAAAACCCTGCCGCTTTGGTATCCTATATATTTTTAAAAACATTCATTAAAAAAACCAAATCTATAATAAAAATGTCCCTGTTTGTTTTAAAAAACAACATTAGTAGGCTTCCCTTATCTACTAAAACCATTTGTTTTTCCTAAGATGCTTGGAAGCAGAAAAGCAAGTGAGATTAACTCACTGCGCAATTAATTAAAATTAGAATTCTTTCCTCTAAACAACTTCCAGAGCACCAGAAAGAAGAAAGGGCCCCATCAAAGGGAGAAATAAAGCCCTTCTGACTCACAGGAGATGAAATGTTCAGCCGGAGTTCTAACACATTCTAGCTGTCATCAAAAGTTCCTTATTGGATTACTCAGAAAATAACTCAAGTGCTATTTTAAAAATGAAAGATACAGGCAACTAGGTTCCTTTCCCTTTTTTTTTTCTTTCTTTCTTTTTTTTTTTTTAACAAAACAAAATACCAATGGCTAGCTTTCCTGTAACATCCTTTGGATTTGGTTAAAAAAAGAAAGAAAAGTCTGCAGAACAGGATCACTGAATGCCACTTCAGCCCCACTTCCTGCAGGCTCTATTTTAATTAGCATCAAACAGGTTACAGAACATTTCTTCAGCTGCAGAAAGAAGTTCTGAATGGGTGGCAGCTGCCCCGAGTCGCTCTACCTGGTTCCATTTCACCCCTCATCAGTCAGTGTGGTTTCTTGCCAAATAACGCCTAATATTTTACCCCTTATTCCTGCCGGGAGGCGGGCCCTGTGGCTGGCTGGGCACAGAGAAAGAGAAAAACGAGCACAAACATAGAGACTATACACGGAGGGAGACAGGAGTCCCTCTTTCTGCTTCCTTCAAGAACTCGATAAATAATAACCTCAAAGTGCAACAATGCACAAATGTCTGGCACACAGGTTAGTATGGAGTGACTTGTTATCACGGGGCTCCGTGGGGCAAGGGTGTGATCTCCTTTTGCATTTTTCTTTGGACCTCGTTAAAGGAAGAACAAAATTAAAAAAAAGAGACAGCTTTCCTATACACATATAAATAGTCCCTTAACTAGAAGGGAAAAAACAAACACACTGTTTCAAATGCATTTCTAAAAGATTTAAAATAAATCCAAACGGGAAACCTTGACTCCAAATTGTCTATTGCCCATGTGTCTCAGAGGAGAAACTACTGGGATGTTGGGAGAGGCCTGACCCTGATCCTAACTCTAACTAGAGGCGCTGGTACTGGGTGGGACCTTGGGAAGAGGAGCGTGCACAGTGCAGGCAGCCAGGAGCTCTTGGTGGAGGTATTGAATACAGCTCTCACCTGTGATAGAAACCAGTGTCCTCAAGTCCAAACGCACAGGTAAAATGGACTTGCAAGTCTTAAGGGAACTTCGGAGGCCAGTGTTGAGGCTGCACGAATGAGCAAGACAAGGCTGGGTGTGGGTCACAGGGACATACAACCAGGTCAGATTTTGGCTCAACTCAAGTTAGGTCCTCATTCCTTGGCTATGGGCGGGTCAGCTGGGAGGGTGGCAGTCCAGAAACCAGGTAAGTGGCTGGTAGTGCAAGGGCAGGTGTAGGCTCCTGGCAGCCTGCATTTTAGGAGCTGAGAACTTGGATATCAACTCATGGCAGGGGCTCCCTGCCTATTCTGGGATGAGGCTGATGATATATGCTGCTGGAGGAAGCTCTCAGAATAAGCATTCTTGGGCAAATTTCTAAAGCCAGAATTTATACAGCATAGATGGTTCCAGAGTCCTTCACAAAACCATAATCACATTGTGACTGCTGAAGGGTGTTACTCACGTCCAAAGTTTTCTTTGGCTACTGATTCTGCTGAACTGATGGCAACATACAGGATTGTGCAAGGCAGGTTCTGATGCTCAACTGGAAGTCTTTTTTGGGGGGGTGACCATCCAATGATGGCCTCCTGGTTAGATCATGTAACCCAAATCCCCAAATGCCATCAGGTAGCTGCCCAGCAGAGAGAATTTGGTCCAGCATCTCCTGCATTTCTGCATATAATAGAGCATAGAAACATTGCTCTCTCCCAGCCTACTTCAATACTGTTTTATCTGCTGTCTTTCCAATAGCAACAGAATAATGTGAAAAGTAAGGGTGTGATCTCGGGCCCCAAGGGAAGGAAGAGTGAGCTCACAGAAAAAGTGCACAACAGATCACGTCAACTGAGAGGCCAGGAAAAGATCTCTGAAATCTGGGGGAGGAGGGGAATGCAGAGATAGCTAATATCCCAAACTGTAACTTGAGACGCCCTTACAGGTGCTTAAAATGTTTCCCATGAGCACAAATTGTTAGAACGGCAACAAGTCAGAGCAGATTAACCCATATGGACTTTGGAATAACCGGGACTTATACTTCTTCAGTGCCCTGGCTGGGCTCAGAGTCCCTGGGCTCAGCAGTGCCCTCCTGGGGGCCAGGCTGCCCCGGGCTGTGGCCGGTGTCTTCCACACTCAGGAGGCTGCTGGCTGCCTGGGAGCTGGCACTGTTGGCACTCCCGGACCGGGAGCGGTAAGGGGGCAGGTCGGCTTGGTTCAGAGATTCCGTGTCAGAAGAGTAGGGTGGTGGAGGAAGGTCATACCACGCAGGCCTGCGATGGGGACAGCAGAGGGGCAGGGGCAGTGGAGACAGGAAAAGAAGAGAACACATTAGAGCCAAGATAAGCCAACTTCAGCCCATTTCTGAGATGGTGTTTCCAGTGCGAAATGAGATTTTCCATCCAAGTACAAAGACAGTCAATTCAAGGACCAGGAACCACGGCGGAACAGAAAAGGCCAGTGTGTTCTGGCTGGTTCGGGTTGACCGGGCAGTGCCAAAACCATATCCTCTGGGTAGAACCAGAATGAGGTCGCCCGCCAAGTCCCTCGGCTCAACCTGGGTGGTTCGGCATTGCCATTGGCCAAAAGCCCTGTGGTCAAGAGGCTGGGCTGGTATCTTGACTGGGCCTCTGATGGGAACACGGAATTGGCATTTCTACTGAAAGCTAACTCTTCCTGGCTGTGAACTGGGGTAGGTGAGAGGACATCCTCTCAACACCTCAGTCTGTATCTGCAGAAGGGGCTTGAAAGGAATGAACTGAACAGAAAAGACATTTGATTTTCTAGCTCTCATTTACTGAAGTCTCCGCGTGAGTCAGGCACTTTGCCGTGCCCCTTACATTTCTTACCTCATTTAATGCTCACAAGAATGCTGTGAGGTGGGCATTACTCTCATGCCTGCTACTCTGGCGGGGAAACTGAGGCACAGGGACATTCAATGTCTGGCCCAGGATCAGAAATAACTGGTAAACAGCAATGCTGGGATTTGAACCCACGCATTCTGTTTCCGGATCCGGCAATTTTAACCCTACCCTATGCTGGATGGTCCATATGGAGAGGTTATGAGTGGGAACTTTATTAGGTGAGGAAGGTCCTGAATTCTTACACTTATTTGCAAAGAGATCCTTAAGTGCCATCCCCTCCCCTGACCTCTGAAACTTTATTCACCTTTTATGAGGAAGGAAAACGAAGATTAAATAATATAAGAGCTGCCACTGAAGAGGGTCCAAGGAAGAGCCCAGTCACCATCAGAACATGGCCTGCAAAATGTCTAATGCCATACATAGCAGAGCTCGAGGAAGAGGGATGCTGATCAGCAAACGGACCCACTACTTGCTTCAACTACAGAACTCTGCTTCTTGGCTTTATACCTACTGGGGGCTCTTGTACAATTCCATTTGCAATGTGGTGTCTACTGCTTAAAAAAGCTTGAAAGTGCTCCTTTCCGCCTCCTTTATTTTATAAATGAGCCAAGCAAAGTTAAGGAACTCACTGATTCTCTCATTCTTTCACTTCTTCATTCATCCATTCATTCCACAGATATTAACCAAACCTCTCACATGTACTGGGCACTGCTCTGCAGTAGCAGGTGAGGCTCAGAGCTGGTCTGTGGCCAGAACATGGACCAGCGTGGCATTCCCAGGAGGAGCAGGCCTCTGAGTTAGCCAGGATCCTAACTATATGTTCCTCAGATGAGTCACTTAACATCCCAGAGCCTCAGTTTCCTCATCTGTAGAATTTGAAAATTTCCTGGCTTGTGCAACCATCACCATAATCCAGTTTTGGAACATTCCTATCAGTTTCCTCCCACAGTGAGGCGCTGAGAGGATTAAATGAGGTGATACATGTAGAGCATTTTGCAAGGACTTGGAGAATGTCAGATGCTGCCACTGCCTACGGCAGCTGAAGCCAGGCTCTCAGCAAGACCTAGGAACCTCAGTGTGTGCACCTGTTCCCCTCCCCACAATGGATGACCTCTCCCGCCTCAATGTCTTCCATCCAGCACACACCTCTGGTCCAGCAAGGCCTCGGAGTAGGAGGGTGGGGAGCCTACTTCCGACGCATTCTGCTCCGCCTGGCTGGCCACATACTGGATGCCATTATTGACGTTGTAGGTGACGTTGCAGTGGTGGGGGTGGTCCAGGACCACCAGGCGGGACAGCAGCACAGGGTGCTGCAGCCGGTGCACGGGCAGCGTCATGAGGTTGTTCCGTTTCCGCTGGTGGTGCAAGACCAGTGCCAGCAGGGCCACCACCAGCACGAAGATGACGGAGCTGCCGATGATGGCATAGGTGATGCTGGGGTAATACACAAGCTGGTTCTCTGAAGTCACAAACACCTGCCCGCTGCCAGGTTCTGAGAAACCCCAGAGAGAGGAGAGAAAAGAGAGAAGGTTACCAGTTTGGCTCATCTTTGTGTTTCAACGTCAGTCCCAGAACTTGCATGCGAATGTTCACAGTAGCCCTATTCACAATAGCCAAAAAGTGGAAACTGCCCAAATGTCCACCAACTGATGAACGGATAAACAAAATGTGGTACATCCACCCAAAGGAATATTATTCGGCCATAAAAAGTACTAAATACTGATACATGCTACTGCATGGATGGAACTCAAAAACATGATGCGGTAAAGTGATCCAGACACAAAAGATCACATATTGTATGATTCTGTTTATACGAAATTTCCAGGAAAGGCGATTTTACAGAGGCAGAAAGTAGATTAGTGGTTGCCTGGAGTGGGAAAGAGAATGGGGATTAACAGTCAGTGGGCAGGAGGAATCTTGTTGGGGTGATGGGAATGTTCTGAAACTGGTTTATGGTGATGGTTACACAAATTGGCAAATTTCCCCCTGCAAAATCACTGAACTGTACACTTAAAATGGGCAAATTTTAAGTACTGCAAATAATACCTCAATTAAGTTGTTTAAAAAAGTATCATATACTCATATACTATCCAGGGAACAGGAGTGAGAGTTTTGGTGGCAGAAATCAGTTCTTTAGTAGAAATGTATAATGTAACACACCTCAGGAACACAGGCGTATGGTACCTCTGGGGTCCTCATACCTGCAGATCATTTATTTTAAGCCAGGCCCCATATGGAGCTTTTGGGATGGAGAGCCCGCACAGCCCAGCCTCACAGCAGGAACTCCTGGGCTCAAATCCCAGCCCCTCAAAACTTGCTTGCTGTGTGCCTTTTGGAAGTGCTACCCTCTCCCGGCTGCAAAATGGAGATGCAATAGTGCCAAGTTCTTGGGGCTTCTGTGAGCATGAAATGAGTCAATACTCATCAAGCCCCTGAACATAGCTACACGCTGTGCTCTGTAAGTGCATGTGTTTGGTACATACAAATACACGATTGATTATTTATTTATTTATTTGAGACAGGGTCTCGCTCTGTCACCCAGGCTGGAGTGCAGTGGCACGATCTCGGTGCACTCAACCTCCGCCTCCCGGGTTCAAGCAATTCTCTCACCTCAGCCTCCCAAGCAGCTGGGACTACAGGTGCATGCCACCATGCTCAGCTACTTTTTGTATTTTAGAGATGGGGTTTCACCATGTTGGCCAGGCCAGTCTCGAACTCCTGACCTCAAGTGATCCAACTGCCTCGGCCTCCCAAAGTGCTGGGATCACAGGCGTGAGCCACTGTGCCTGGCCAAGTACGTGCTTTATATCACATCTCCCTGCCTCATAACAACTCCATGGGGTAGGTGTTGTGATTCTTTTTTTTTTAGATGAAGAAAATGAAGCTCAGAGAAGTCAGTTCCCCTGACCAAGGCCACACAGTTTGGAGGTAAGGAGCTGTGCATGAGTTGAGTCCAGGGGTCTGACTTCAGAACCTGGCCCCAGCGTTCTGCTCTACATCACCCGAATAAGACCTGCCAGGCAATCTGCAGGCACTTCCTCGGGAGTTCCAGGGTGGAGGTTTGATACATATCCCACCCCTGCAGGTTGCTATCATAATATCCTTCTCTGCACACATGCTAAAGAGCCATGCTTCAAGCACTCAGGTAAGGAGCTTCCCAGTCAGCAGGACACACCTGGCTACCACTGTAAGGCCCAGGCAGGTGGAGGAAACCAGGGGTCCAAGCTGGGTACCCCTCATCTTTACAGACAGCTGCCACTACCTACTGTCATGGCCTAGCTGGAAGAATAATCTAAATGCAGCTCAAGTGAGTACACTTGGTGGCCACGACCCTGTCCTTGTTCCGCCTGTGAGGCAGTGAGGAGGTTTCAGTGGGTCCACAGGGGTCAAAATGTAGCCATGAAATAGCAGCAGTGGCAGCGACTACAGGTGACTCGTGTCCGCTGTCCTGGCATCGGCTAAGGGCTTCACTCCATCCCTCATCACTAGCTGTGCATCTATTTTGTTCACTGCTGTATCCCGAGAGAGTAGGATGGTGCCTGGCACATAGTAGGCACTCAATGAATACCCGCCACGCAATGGGAAAAAAATCTGTTTATTCACATGCCCTAGTAAAGTGAGTGCTGCTGTTATTCCTATTTTTCAGATGAGCAAATGGACTCAGAGAAGTGAATTATTTTGTCTAACATCACCTAAGAAGTAGGCAGAGGAACAGGACTAGAATTTAGATGTTTCTCCTTCAAAAAATCACAGACTGTGAAACACATTGACTTCTCTTCTTTTCTGATATAAACATTTTCTGATTCCCCAAACGATCCCAATCTGAGACAAATGATGACCTTCCCCTTCAAGGTCCGGCTCTGTGTGTTAATTTCTCTCTCCAGCCACACCCAAGCATAGACTAAAAGCTACAAAGATTCTCCAAATCCCTGGCGGTCACTGTTTCAATGATTCATTGCACAGAGAGAAGCAAATAGGGGCCCAGCGGAAAGACAGAATCATGTTGCACTACAGTTAAGGGAGGGAGGCGGTTTTTGGATGTTTTCTGAAGACAATTAGCTGTCATTCAGGGATTCTGCCGGAGTTCTGTCTGTTCTCCGCTTAGACAATTAGAAGCTGGGTGGAGGCTTGTGTATGTGTATGTTTCAGAATTCAGGCTTAAACTAAAATATCTTCTTTATTTTGTTATCTAGCAGGGAGAACTGCAGAGTTAGGAGCCTTGGGGGGAATCCTGGAGCCACTGCTTCTAGCTGTTTGAGCTCAAGTAAGTTATTTAACTCTTAGAAGCCTCACCCTCCTCGTCTGCGAAATGGTGGCGGTCCTAGGTAAACAACAGTATCCGTATCTCCCTGGATTATCCAGATGGTAGAGTATAATATATACACTGAGCACAGTGCCTGGCAAGGGTTTGCCTCAGTAATGCCAGCTCTTTTTTGTAACCACCACCACCACAACAAAATAATAATGATAATTATTATATAACTTTGAAGGAGAAACATCTAAATTCTAGTCCTGTTCCTCTGCCTACTTCGCAGGTGATGTTAGACAAAATAATTCACCTCTCTGAGTCAATCTGCTCATCTGAATTTGCTCATATAATTATAATTTATATAATAAATAATAGACATAAAATTTACCACTGTAACCATTTTAAAGTGCACAGTTCAGGGGTGCTTAACATTCATACACATTATTAACGTTCATACGTGTTATTGTGCATCCATCACCACTATCCAGCTCCAGAATTTTCCATCATCCCTCACTAATGAACACTAGATTGTAGTGTTGCCTTTCTTACCATTATCCTCACCAACTTCTCGAAACCGGGGGTAGAAAGCTGGGGGAGCCACCTCTGGGGGATGGGGTTGGGTTGGGGAGAAGATATGAACAGACTGAGCTCCATTCCAGTGAGATGTATTTCTTTTTATTTTTTATTGCTTTTAAATTTTTAATATATATTTTTTGAGACAAGGTCTCACTCTGTTGCCCAAGCTGGAGTGCAGTGGTGATCTTGGTTCAACAGCCTCCACCTCCTGGGCTCGAGCCACCTTCCTGTCTCAGTGGCTGGGACTACAAGCGTGCGCCACACAACCCAGCTAATTTTTGCATATTTTGTAAAGACGGAGTCTCCCTATGTTGCCCAGGCTGGTCTTGAACTCCTGGGCTCAGGTAATCTATCCGTCTTGGCCTTCCAAACTGTTGGGATTACAGGTGTGAGTCACTGCTCCTGGCCAGTGAAACGTATTTCTTAAAGGAGGAAAGTGGGTAAACTGTCACACAGAAAACAAATGGTCCAGAGATTTTAAAATGCTGACTTCTGTGTAAACACGTGAGGTTTTAAGAATACAAGTGGGAGCCCTTTAAAATGCATAGGATATAAAATGCCTGGGGAACTTAATGGTCTCACTTATGTCTCCGAAAGCAGGCCTCTTCAGACATCTCTTCACTTTGGCAGGCGAGACACAGTGATCACATTTGCCTGAGAAATTATGATGTTGCATAACTCAGTGGTGCCTGCTCTCGTTTTTGCTGTGTGTAAAATGTCATCTTGTGTTAATTCATTAACTAGGCCCACTTTTCTTAAGAGCTTAATGAGCCTGTTGGCCAAATTACTAATATCAGAGTTGCCTGGGACCTAAGTTCCAAGCGCATAATCCATGGATAATGAAGTTTCCATTTATTCTGGCTGTCCCTCAAGCTAATGCCCTCGTGCTCCACTGTCAAGCATCTTGAATTCTTGTCCTGTCCGTACCGCTTCTACTGTACTAATTCCAGGCAATCTGGTCACTACCTAGAGACTGCTGTTCTATCAAGACTGCCAGTAGCTCCACGGCCGCTTGTGGAGAAGCAGGCTGTGTTTTGTACAACTCCAGGGGTGCTCTTCACCTCAAAGTCATTACATATTTCTTTAGTTATCATGACAGCTTTCTAGCAGATGGCAGCCAAGTGTCTTGAGGAGGAGTACCTTTAACTAATTCACTCAGAGGTGCTGTCTGGACCAGCGAAGGCACTCAAGCAGCTGACACTTGTGACTTGGTGTTCCTTCACTTCCAAAAAAATCCCCTCCTCCAGATGCAAATTACATTTCCTACCGGATACCATTTTTCACCCATCAGATTGGCAAAAGCAAAGTTTGAGCTCATATTCTGCTGGCCAGGTCTCAGGCAAACAGGTATATTTGTGCCTGGTATATATATGCAGGCATGGCTAGTGGGAGGGTAAGTTGGTACGAACCCAGGGTGGTGGAGGAGCTAATAATATATATTAATATAAAATGTGCATATTTTTTGAGATTGGCCAGGCATGGTGACTCCTATCTATAAACCCAGCTCTTTGGGAGGTGAAAGCAGGGAGGATGGCTTGAGCCCAGGAGTTCGAGACCAGCCTGGGCAACATAGGGAGACCCTGTCTCTACAAAAAAATAAACATTTAATAATTTAATAAATTAGCTGGGTGTAGTGGCATGTGCCTGTAGTCCCAGCTACTCAGGAGGCTAAGAAGGAAGATCACTTGAGCCCAGGAGTTTGAGGTTGCAGTAAGCTATGATCATGCCACTATGCTCCAGCCTGAGTGACAGAGTGAGACCCTGTCTCTAAAAAACCAACAAACAAAATAAGCATTCATGAAAGCATGGTTCATAACAGCAAAATATATCAGCAACAATCCAAATGTTTATCAGTTGCAGCCTGGCTAAATAAATTATGCTGTATCCATACAATCTTGTACCTATTTTTAAAATCAGGGAACCTCTAAATATACTGATATGAACAATCGGAAGGATATATTGATAAGGAGAAAAAAGCAAAGTTCAGTCGAGAACGTATAAAATATATCTGGAAAGACACAACGTAACTAGTAACACTGGGAGCTTCCAGGAAGGGGAATAGATGCTTGTGGAGAGGGAGATTTACTTTTTATTGTTTACTCCTTCCTTCCTTTGTAGAATTTGTTCTGTATTATCTATTAAAAAAACAAGCACTCTGTCCTCTTCCTTTAGACATGCCCAGGCTGATGGTGCATCTCAGTTTCTTTATTTTTATTTTTAGACATAGGGTCTTGCTGTGCTACCCAGGCTGGTCTTGAACTCCCAGGCTCAAGCGATCCTCCCACCTAAGCCTCTGAGTAGCTGGGATTGCAGCATGTGCCACTGCACCCAGCTCAGTTTCTTTATTGTTTCCTGTCCTTCTCTCCCTGTAGGTGCTTCCCTGGGTTCAGGCCTCACTGTCCCATGCTCACTTGAAGACCCTTTGCTGACTCATGACTCCCTGAGGACAGCTTCCAATGCCTCCAGCCTGACTTTTTTTTTTTTAAGACGGGGTCTCACTCTGTCTCCCAGACTGGAGTGCAGTGGCACAATCCTGGCTACTGCACAATCTTGGCTCACCGCAACCTCCAACTCCTGGGTTCAAGTGATTCTCCGGCCTCAGCCTCATGAGTAACTGGGATTATAAGCACATGACACCCACCATGCCCAGCTAATTTTATATTTTTAGTAGAGATGGGGTTTCACTATGTTGGCCAGGCCAGTCTCGAACTCCTGACCTCAAGTGATACACCCACCTCAGCATCCCAAAGTGCTGGGACTACAGGCGTGAGCCACCATGCCTGGCCCAGCCTGACCTCCTGAGTCCAGAATTCCTGTTCTGGAATATTCACTGCCCTTCAAACTGACTCTTCCTCATCCCTTTGAAAAACTCCTACCTTGCTATTTTTTTAAGTGTTTTTTTGTTTGTTTTTCCTCCAGATTATATATTTTAAAAGTTAGATTTATTGAGGTACACCTTAGGCATAATAAAATTTGCCCTTTAAAAACGCACCATTAGATGAATTCTGATAAAATGAAACAGTCACACATCCTCTTCCACAATCAAGATACAGACCCTTCCATCCCCCACAAAAGGTATTTTGTGCTTCTTGTGGTCACTCTTCTCCCCTCATTCCAAGCCTCTGGAAACCAGGGGTCTATTTTCTGTCCAAATAGATCCACTTTTTTTCCAGAAAGCCATACAAATGGAATCCTACAGTATGCAGTATCCTACAGTACCTAAAAACAAATTTTTACGTAGTCCTTTGGATCAATTCTTTCTTAATGGTGTTTTTTATACTCTATTCCATCTGGCTTCTTTCACTCAGCACATTGCTTTTGAGATTCATCCGTGTTTCTTTAAGTGTTAATATTTCATTCCTTTTTGTCCCTGAGTTGTATTCAGTTGCATGGATGTATCACAATTTGTTTGATTCCCCAAATGAGGGAGGGTACTGGGCTGTTTCCAATTTCAGGAAGGCTGGTCTTTGTGCTAACATATATTTTCATATTTCTTGGGCATACTAGGGCTGAGAGATTTCCGGGTCATACGGGAAGCACATGTTTAATTAACTTTAGAAGAAATTGTCCCACTGTTCTCCAAAGTTGCTGTAGCATTTCCCATCTCCACCAGCAGCAATGTATGAAATTCTCAGTCATCCTGTGTTCTCAACAGCACTTAGTAATACCAATTTTTTTTAAATTTTAGCCATCTTAATAGGTATTTAGTGGTATCTTATTCATACCAGTTAAAACTCTTATTGAGGTTTTAATTAGCATTTCCTAATGACTAATGGTGTGAGCATCTGTTCATGTACTGATTTGCCACAGTTTTATCTTCTTTAATGAAGTGTTTATTCAAATCTTTTGCCCATTTTTAAATTGGTTTGACATTATTATTGGATAGTAAGAGCACTTTATATGTTCTGCGACATAGTATTTTATCACAAATGTGTTTTGCAAATATTTTCTCCTAGTCTATGGCTTATCTTTTCATTTTCTTTACAGTGTCTTAAAAAGAGCTTTTTGGTGTTTTCTTTTTTAAGACTAGTCAATGAAGAGAAAGTTTCAAAACAAATTTTTATATAGTCCTTTCCATCAATTCTTTTTAATGGTTTGTGTTTTTTGTATTCATTTCAAGGAATCTTCCCCTATATCATTGCTTAGAAGAAGTCTTATAGCTTTAACTTCTACATTTGTGTCTATGATCCACAGCAAGTTAATTTTTGTTTATGCTCCAAGGTAAAGGTCAAGGTTCTTTTTATCTCCCCATTTAGCTTTCCAATTTTTCTAACACCATTTGTTGAAAAGCCTATCCTCTCTTATTGAATTACCTTGGCACCTTTGTTGAAAATCAATTGACCATACAAGTCTGAGTCTATTCTTAGACTATCTATTTTGTATGATTGAGCTATACACCTATCTTTATGCCAATAAGGGTTGTTAACTACAGCTTTATAGTTAAGTCTTGAAATGAGGCAGTGTGTCTTACATGCCTTTTTCCCCCTTCTAAAATGAACTTTATTTCTGATTGTAAAAACCCATGTCATTTTTTTAAAAAAGTAATATAGAAATACTCAAGGCAGACAAAAACGTCCCCTCCTCTCCCTCAAACCTACTAGGATTCTACTAGACATGGTTTACAGTTCGGTATAGACCAGGAGCTGGTGAACTTTTTCTGTCAAGGGCCAGACAGTAAATATTCTATGCTTTGTGAGCTACACAAGTAGCATAAAAGCTGTCATGGACAATATGTCAATGAATGAATGTGGTTGTGTCCCAATTAAACTTCATTTACAAAAACAGGCGGCAGGTCAGATTTGGCCCACTGGCCATAGTTTGCTGTCTACCCACAGCATAGATCCTTGAAAACTGCTCCCTATGCTTGTGAACATGCATGTACTTTTCTTCATGCTATATGGATACTTCAGCGTGTGGGCATCTTTCCTTGTCACCTACACCTTTGTGAAAGAATAGCCACATAGTATCCCACTATAGAGATAAACTATAGTTTATTTAACCAAACCTTCATTGAAGTACCTTTAGGTTACTTCCCATTTTTGCTATTACAAACAATGCTACAATACCATTCAGGCAGATAGTGAGGGTCATGAGGGGAGGGGCCAGTGATCTTTGCTCACTGATGCAATTATTTCTTTGGACGAATTCCTAGATGCTGGATGTTTCCCTGGCCATCTGGTCTGCCAGGTTTGAATACTTGGGGTTGTCTTGAACATTCTCCTTTTTCTCTGTCCACATCAAGCAACCAAGTATGATCAATTTCTACTGTGCTGTGTTTCTCCAGCCTCTTAACCTCACGTCCATTCTCATGGTCACGTCCAGGCCCAGGCCAGGAAGAAAACCTCCGTGAGTCTTGCCAACTGTAGCCTCTTTGAACTGAAGTCTTTTTGCAATACTCCCACAAGTCTGAACATTACCAAGGACTGTGTTGCTGTGTAATTCTTGTAATATTCTTCAGATCAAGGAACCTCAGTTGCTCACATCACCCTGTTTGGCCTGTCATTCACAGATAGCACTGTTCCCTGTGCTTAATTTCCCAGCATCAACCCCCAGAGGGCATGGGGAAAAGTCCAGAGTTGGAATGAGGAACACCATCTGCCTTGTGACATGGCCTCATTTCTGATTTGAACTAAATAATGATATTAATAATACTAACAACCATCACCACCATGCATAGTTGCTTTGAAATAAAACACAAGAGTAACCATAATATCATCACCAGAGTTATCCTAGCAGCTGTTACCCTATTCTCATTAATATCTGATGTGTTTTACACATTCTAACACTTTTAATCCTTACACCATCTGTACTGAGTTGAGTAGTGTCCCCCGGAAAAATATGTCCACCCAGAACCTCACAATGTGACCTTATTTGGAAAAAGGGTCTTTGCAGATACAATTAAGGTAAGAGTTTCAAGATGAGCTCATTCTGAATTAGAGTGAGCTTTGGATCCAATGAGTGTCTTTATGAGAGACAGAGGAGATGACACAGAAACAGACAAGGGCGAAGGCCATGCCAAGTTGAAGGCAGAAACTGGAATCATGCAGCCCCAACCAAGCCAAGGAACACAAGAATTGCCAGCAGCCCCAGAAGCTAGGAATGAGGCACGGAACAGACTCTCCCTCAGAGCCTCCAGAAAGAACCAACCCTGCCAGTACCTTGAATTTGCACTTCTGGCCTCCAGAACTGTGAGAGAATAAATTTTGGTTGTTTCAAAGCCAGGTTTGTGGTCATTTGTTATGGCAGCCCTAGCAAACAAATACACCCTCCTGTGAAGTGGACCATTTCACAGCTGAGGAAATGGGAACATGGGTTAAGGAACTTGCCCAAGTACTCCCTACACCTGAGGAAAGATTAATAGCTATTATCAGAGCTAGCTAGTGGAGAAACCAAGAGGAACCCTGGCAGTCTGGTTCCAGCATCTGTGCTCTTAGCCCACAGCTTTATTTCATTTTACATATGTGGCCATCTTACCATTAAGTTCTCAGTGGGCAAAGACCAGGCTTGCTCCTTCTTGGAACCCCACTCAGGGCTCACTGCAATCTGGGAAATACAACAGGTACTCCACGGTGTTTTTTGATATTGGTAAACTAACTCTGAAACATGTCAACATGGTAATTCACAATTTCTTCACTTACAGACAGTCAAAACTACAGGAAGGCAAACATTTGAAGAAGAAAATAAGGATAACCTAGACACTGAGCAGTGAGCACTGAACCTCCTTTTTCTACTCTTCCTTTGAAACATACAATTTCCCTTTTTCTTTACCACAATCCTGTGAAATGTGCCATTTTATGATCAGAGAGGTTAAGTAACTTATAGAAGGTCACAGAGCAAACAAGTGGTACAACTAGTCTTTGGCTGCAGGAGTCTGATGTCAGAATCCACTGTGCTATCCTGAATACTTCTCTCTGCTCCCTCCTCTCCTCTTTCGCATTCATCCTGACCATTTGTCACTTCACTGTACTGCTCTTGCAATGAGGTCCCTTTCCAGTGACTTCAATGAAGACTCAATCTTAGAGTCTGATCAATATACTGGAAGTATCTTCTGTGGGATGGCAAGAGGTATTTCATGAAAAAGAGTACCTTGGTCAAACAGGTGTGACAATGACTGGAATAAGACAAGATAAACCCCTTCCCCCCTCCTTTTTTGTAGCTGTTTGGAGCGAAGGTACAGAGATCAAACTGTCTAGATTCAAACCTCAGCCATGTCACTCACTAGCTGTGTGGACTAGGAGAAGTTACTTTGCCTCTCTGTGTCTCAAAATCCTCACTTTTAAAATGGGATAACAGAACCCACCCCATAGGGTTTTGTTTTGGATACAAAGGGAAAGTATGTATAGAAATGTTTAAAGTGGTGTCTGGCGCAGAGTAAGTAGCACTCAACAAACCTTTCAGTTATTATCAATAGCTACTGACTCGTCAGAGCCTTTACTAGGCACATGTCCACTGTGACACTTCATGAGAGGATGTGGTTATTTCCTCAATCTCAGTGCTAGGCTGAGATGGACAGAACATACACCATATTCCAAATATGTGCATGCCCAACATTCTAGAAGGTATCTTCTCACAAATCAGAAAGGGGAATCCCCGGCCTTTGGGCAGGCTGTTGGAGGAAGCTCTGTGTTGCAGCTGCCAATGGAAGAAGATGAAGCTGAGAGACAATTACCTTAGCCCTATCCTTTCTTCTCATGATACAGTGAGACCCAGGTCCCAGGCCACATCAGTTAAGGTTCGGCAGCACCATCACTGACGGCCAAGCACTGGGAGCAGCTCCTGAGTGTGAAGTGAGAGAGGCCACCCTGAGGGTTGTACGACACTCTGCCGCATTTGACATTTGTCAAGAACTGAGCATGCAGGAGCTGATGCTGCAGAAATTCACAAGGAGTCCAAAGGCTGCCCTGGTTCTGTTCTTGGGATCTGTGAGTTTGTCATGGCCCCTTGCATAATCAGTTCATCAGGTGCTACTCCTGCCCGTGAAACTTGATTACCCAGGGAAATGCTGAGTGCGCACACTTGGAGCTTCAGAGGGCAGAAAACTTTCTGAGTAATTGAGGGGAACGGGCTGATACAGAATCACTGTAAGCGGGGCTCCCAAGGGGGAGCTTTATCGACCATGAACAAATTCATGGCTTCTTGAGATTTCAGATCTGAACACAACGACCCTGACCCAACGAGCTCCAGTGCCTTGGAGGGAGGGCTGTTCATTTCGCACACACCGGATTCTTGTTCTCCAGACACTGGGCTCTCAGGCTCCAGTCCCAGTGCAGGAAGGATGAGCATGCCTGAAAGGGGAGCACAAGACATACCTGATGCCAGACGGGACTCTGCACACCAGCCTCAACCAATCCCCAGTCCTGTTGCCTGTGCTTCATAACCTCTCTGTTCTCAGCCACGTCCCCTCCACCTGCCTCCACTCTGACTCTCTGTAGTCTCTTTTCCACATGGCTGCGGGTGCTCCTTCTAAAAACATTCATCTGTTCATGTCACTCCTCAGCTCAAAACCTTCCAATGGCTTCGCATGTACTAGAATAAAGCCCAAAGTCCACACCATGGCCTCCAGGCCCTGAATAATCTCATCCCCGTTGCTACTCTGACCTCCACTCCTGCTCCTCCCTGGCTGCTGTTGCAGACCCATTGGCCTCCTTGATGTGGTTCTGGAACACACCCAGCATGCACCTGCTACAGGGCCCCTGCCGTCTGCTTAGCACACCCTTCCAGGGCATCCGCATCACTCACGATTCCATTCAAGGCTCTACTCCATTCTGGCCCACTGACATCACTCTCTATCCCCCTACTCACCTCGTCTACCTTCACAGCACTGTCACTGCCTGTCACTGTACTTTATATTTGTATTTAATTGTCTCTCTTTCCCACTGGAACAGAACTCCCTGGGGGCAGAGCTGAGTTCTGCTTGTTCATCCCTGAATCCCCAAAGTCCCAAATAGTAAAAATTTGCTGGGAGAAGCGGGCAGAGTGTCTCTAACTCTGTGGCCCTATGAAGTCTTGGCTTGTGCATCTTTCCTATGAGACTCCACGGCTTCATGGCCATCATTCCATTCAGCCTCACAGGTGAGAAAAAGAAGACTGAGAGAAGTGAGGTCACTTGCCCCCAGTCACACAGCCAGGAAATGATGGAGCTGAGACAGGAGCTCAGGTCTGTCTGACCAACACCCAGAGATGACACATGGTATGAGGGCAGGTCCCACTCAACCAGTTTGTCCCATTGATCTGTTTTGGGGAAGGTAAAACCACCCCCCTGGCTGAAATATTCACACTGTTATTGATGGGCACTGGCTGAGCTCAGGACTCAGAGAGAAAACACATGTTCACTGTACAAAAACAGAGTCTCATCCTTCTAGAATCTTCCTTCTCACAAATAAAGTGGGATCAATGTAACCCTTTCCCAGAATCATCTAGAGATCCACTGCCTTGCAAGACCAAAAGTGTGGGGCCAGTGCAGGCAGACTCCTCTCCCAAAGTGGCCAAGATGGTGCCCTGACATAGTCATTCCGGGCCAACCCTGCAGACTGGACCTGGCTCTGCCCCCACTCACAGCCCTTCCAGGACTTCCTATTTGCCAAGGGTCAAGTCCCACCCCCTCATCATGAAAGTCAAAGCTCTTCACCACAGGGCCTTCCTCCCCCACTCTCCTCTCTCACTGTCTCCTTCTCCAGCTGCTCTTCAGTGTGCTGGCCACGCCTAGAACAAATTGCCTGCCTAGTGCCTAAAGCCTGTCAACGCCGGGCCCCACAGCCTCCTGGTTTAAAAGAGACAACTGAAAGCATTTAATGAAGGGACAGCAGGATTAAAATTGGGACTGTAAAGTCAGGATGAACAACTTATACCCACCCCAAAGTTTAGATGGACACTGAAGACTATTTTAAATTTGAGCCAAGTGAAGCGACTGTGAGCTTGCTTCTGCAGTTTCCTTTTACCTGGATGAAGAGTCCGGCCCTTCACACCAGATTAAAACGGGCCTCGGGAGTGCTGAATGGCAAAGAGAAAATGCTGCTGAGAGGAAGGCAGGGAGAACAGCTGGGAATCACAGGGACACAGAAACTCTAAGCTGTGACATGATGGAGGGAAGTCTGGCTGGGGCCACATTTCATTCGTCCACTGGGAGACCCCAGATCCTGGCTGTGCCCTGTGCTCAGGAGCTGGGAGCAGGCCTGACCCCGGTGGCACTCCCAGGGTGGGAGCGGCCCTGGGGGGCCCATTTCACTCCTGCATGCCTCCTACCATGGCCTCTGCCACAGCGGCAGCCACATTTTCTCAAGCCTGGAAGCATCAAGGGACTGTCTGGACCACTGTAAACCAAGGGCATCCCCACATCCACCCCGACTTTCCTATTTAAAAAAAGCATCCCAGGGGACTGGAGCGCCTTTGCAGATCCCTATTCCAAGCACATCGCCCATCCCAATTTAGACGCGGATTGAAAAAGTTTAATCTAAAGGGCAGACCAGCAAATGACTGAATCAAAAGAGAGCCACGAAAACCCCACTGAACCATTACCATGGCAACTCAAGTTGCTAAAATTAACTGAAAAGAGGGTGATGGGAAAACTGGAGCTGCCCAACCTCAGACCAGCCACAGCAGGGGCCATCCTGGCCCCAAGCCAGAGGGAAATGAGAGAGGAGACCCATCTGCCAGGATGCTGGGAACCGGGACCATTGAGATCTGGGAGACAAGTGCCCGAGGATTAAATTCAAAATGAGTGAGAGAAAGCAAGGGGAGGGGGAGTGGAAGAGGAACAGGGAGGGAGGGAGAGAAGGAGGGAGGGAGACAAGTGGGAGGGAGAGAGGGGGAGGGGGATATATATATATATATATATATATAGAGAGAGAGAGAGAGAGAGAGAGAGAGAGAGAGAGAGAGGGAGAGAAAGTTCTAAGACTGAAGACCGAATGAAGCAGGCATTTAGGCATTTCCTGGGAATTTTCAGTCATTCTTACTGCAAAAGACTGAACAGTTTTCCTATCTGCCTAACCACTGCCATCCTTTGGGCAAATGGGAGCAGGGAGTCTCCCTGAAAGCTGCACTCTATCCTTTCAGTAAGTGCTACTGAACAGCCAACTGGTATCAATGGCCTCTAATTTCTAAGGTGTTCACCCCAGAGAGTTTCTTAGAATGGAGGAAAGCCCCCAGCTGTCCCAGAGCTCTCTGAAGCCTGCTGACAGCTGCTGTATACCCTCAGAATTTGATCTCTGCGTCTGATGAGGAAGGGCCCAGTGATAAGCCAGAGAGTCGGGTGGCTAATGGCCTCTTTGCTAAGACACAGGCTCAGGGCAGTTGCAGAACTGGTTGGAGGGTAAGGCATTTAATTGGCTGTTTAAGATAGAAAAGGGCTTTTTTTTTTTTTGAGACAGGGTCTCACTCTGTTGCCCAGGCTAGAGTGCAAGGGCATTTTTTAAATAAGAATTCAGATTGCCACTCAAACTCAGTGAGAGGGTAACTGGGAGCTAGGGCCCAGTTGGCCTTTTTAGAACTCTGCTCAATTGCGTCATCGCTTCGAAAATGTCAACAGAAGAATGCAGTGAAAATGAGGGGTAAGAGTTCTTTGCTACCTCTCCTACCACAGGCCACAAAAGCAGCAAAGGCCAATGAGAGACAGTGCGGGAAAGGGGTGGGCCTTGGTAATGAGCTCATGCACCTGCACTGGGATCAATCTAATCATTGCACCCATCCGAAGGGAAACCTCTGAGGCATCTGTCTCCTCTGCATTAAGTGGCTTCGCCAGACCCAGTTTCCTGTATGTGACATCCCGGGCTGCTCCTGCAGGCAACATGCTGGAAATGACTATCCATGCCTCCTGGAATTTGCTGAATAAGGAGGGTTCTAAAGAATTACTATTTCTCTTGCTTACTGTATCTATTTACCTGTAGTGTTTGGTGGAAGCTGCAAAATTAAATGCTTAGCAGACATTCTTTGAACTCAATGGTCAGTGGGTTTCTGGTCCAGTAATAAGGCTTGGCCAGTTACAATACAATAGTTTATTGAGCCTGCTGTGTCAGCGGCCAGAGTGAATACTGCTAACTCAAGCAGGATGCAGGGAGCGGAGATGCTCTCATCAGTTTGTGAGTATGGTGTAATCACACACAAATAGCATTGCAGGGAAAAGCAAACCCTAAAAACTGGAGAGAGAGAAATCTACTTCAGGCAGGCCATTGTTGCAAGTAAAACTTCATTTGTGGGAGCTGGGAAAACAAGTATCATCATCAAATAGCAATTACAATCCTAGGACAGGGCCCCCAGGCAGTCACTGGAGCTGCAGGCCTCAGTGTTAAAGCTGGTTCCTTCCTTTCCTTTTCCATTCATGTCTAACTCAGGGGCAGGTCCTGCTGAGTCTGCTTCCACAATGTGGGACAAGTTACCATCATCTGTTGAATGGATTACCATGTGAACCTCTTACTTGTCTCCCAATTTCTGATCTTGCCCCTCTCCAATCCGTTTTCCATACAGCACCAGGAGAGCTCATTTTAGGAAGTAAATAAGATCATGGTATGTTTCCTGCTTTATACCCCTGCCAAGGGTTGCTCACTGTACTGAAAATCCAAACTCCTAGCAATGGCTTAAACATATGATCTCTACGAGAGGCCCTTGACTCTTCTACAACCTGCCTGTTAGCATCCCGTGTTCTAGCTTGGGGGTCGGTAAGGTCTGGCTTGCTGTCTGCTTTTATAAATAAAGTTTTATTGGTACACAGCCATTCCCCTTCATTATGTATAGTCTATGGCTGCTTTCATGCTACAATGGCAGAGTTGCATAGTTGAGACAGTGATTCTAGGGTCCATCAAGCCTAAAATACAAACTGACCCAAGGAGGGCTAATGTTAGTTCCTCGAGCAGACCAATACTGCAGTGAACCATGAGCTTAGAGATGCGCAGCTTTTATCCAGCTATGGTCTCTTTGGGAAGTTACTCTAATACACAAAATGTGGCAATCAGCATAAGGTAACTATAACTGCTATAGAAAACGAATGGAGAAATCAAGAAATCAAGGAATAAATCAAGCACACCCTTCCCCTGCTGTCCCTCAATTAGCTCTTGCTTTTTATTATCTGTAGAAGTAAGCGCCTGAAATGTTCCTATAGGAAATGGCAAACTTGGTCTCAATCTTGGCTATGAAATACCCGAACAGTTAAAAACCTATCTGTTCTTGCCACCACCACCTCCCTGGGTGGTTGAGCAATACTGTCTGCCTGTGCAACCCTGTCTTCTGAGAGGTACTTGGATGTCTCATATTTATGCTTCTTGAAATGAAGGCTTGGTGGAGCATTTTAATGTTCTTTAAGACAAGGTGCTAGAGGCTCCACTCCAACACCAGTGGGCCTCCTGGGCAGTAGGTCACTGAACCCGGCTGTGCCATAATATATGAATAACTACAGGGTCTTGGGCTGTGGAGGATTCAAAGTTACTCATTCAATTCTATAAAGAGGAAATAATAACCAAGTGCCCCCAGGGCCGCTTTAGAATCCCTGTCAAAAGCTCTCGAGACACCGGGTGTGATGGCATGCACCTGTTATCCCAGCTACCCAGGAGGCTGAGGCAGAAGAATCGCTTGAATTCGGGAGGCGAAGCTTGCAGTGAGCCGAGATCACACCACTGCATTCCAGCCTGGGTGACAGAGTGAGACACAGTTTCTGTAAATCTTTCATTTAGGTTCCCCTAGTGATGATTCCTTTCCTAACCACAGAACAACTGCTAAAACTGAATTAACCTTGGAACAACTGTATTAACTAAGTTAATAGAATTGATTCAAATTTTGCCAGGATCCCATGGGGCACTGATCTCCTCTAATCAGTGACAGTTTCTCAGTCTTTCCTTGTTCTTCATGACTTTAATACTGTGAAGAGGATTGAGAAGTTATTTTGTAGACTGTCCCTCAATTTGGGTTTTTCTGATGTAGTTTCACAATTGTGAGAATATATATTATTGAAAAGAGTATCAGAGCATATTCAGTGTACCCCATCAGGGGGTACCTGAAATGCATTCACTGATGATATTAACTTTGATCACTTTATCTGCCAGGATTCTTCACTGCAAAGTTACCATTTCTGTCTTTGTAGTCAATAAATATTTTGGGGGAGATTCTTTGAAACTATGCAAATATCCTGTTTCTGCTTAAACTTTCACCCACTCATTTTAGCATTCATCATGGATCTTGCCTGCTGCCTGCAGCAAATATTCCTGTGTTGTTCTCATGGTTTTTTTTTCCCCCCCTATTTCCTTGATTTCCTCTACATTTCAATGATTATGATTTTTCTATAAGGAAGGTTTGCCCCTTTCTCCAATTTATTTATTATTTATTTACTTCAGATGGACTTGTTATTTAAGTTACTCTCTGAGTTATAAAACCCAATACTGTTTGAATGGGTTCCCTCCAAAATACAAGTATTGCCAATGTGATGGTATTGAGGGGTGAGGCGTTTAAGGGGTGGTTAGGCCAGGAAGGCTCCTTCCTCAGGAATGGGACTGGGGTGCTTATAAAAGGGGCATCATGCAATGTTTGGCTAGCTGCCCTTCTGCCCCCTGGGAACACACGTTCGTCGCCTCTAGAGGATGCAGCAATAGAGCAGCATCTTAGAAGCAGAGCAGCCCTTGCCAGACAGCTGAACCTGCTCACGCCTTGATCTTGGACTTCCCAGGCTCCAGAACTGTGAGAAATAAACTTCTGTTCTTTTTAGATGATTCAGTCTCAGGTATTTTGTTACACCAGCACAAAACAAAGGCATTAGTACTTATTTGGTTGCTCACATTGTTTCACCTTTGGCCATGGGGAGCACTTTCTCAGGTTGGCTCCTGCATCCTTTCAATGAACCTCCACGTTCTTGTTCTTTATGCTTTGGGGGCTACTTGCTTACTTTCTGGGAGAAGATGCTTCAGGCACATCTTGTATTTCCCAGCCCGAGGCCTAGAATCAACTCTAACTCTTCTTGATAGTTGCATAGTGAGTGTACCATTGGTGGAGATTATAACCAGGATCTATCTATTTCCAAACTTTTCTATTATAATCTTTTACAATAAAAATCCTTGTAGGTGGGCTGTTTCATACATAAGCAATTGTTAAAGTAAAACCTAAAGCATTTACAAAGACCTAGGAGGCCCTCTCTGAGCAGCCCCCGTGTTCTCTCTCTGCCCTCGTTCCCGATGTTCTATTCCCTTCCCCAGTGTGGTGGACAACCTTTGAGGCAGCTCCTCCAATGCCTGCCTTTTCAGATTCATGGCCTTCTGTGATCCCTTTCCCATCAGGTGGGGTTGGACTTATTTCTTACTTGTTTTATTTAATTTTTTTTTTTTTTTTGAGACAGGATCTCACTGTGGATAAAAGCCCTTAAATGGCCCTTCACACCCCCACGCCCAGGCTGGAGTGCAGTGGCATGATCATGGCTCACTGCAGCTTCAGCTTTCCAGGCTCAGGTGATTCTCCTGCCTCAGCCTCCTGACTAGCTGGAACCCCAGGTACATGCCACTACGCCTGGCTAATTTTAAAAATTATTTTGAGAGATAGGGTCTCCCTGTGCTGCCCAGGCTGATCTTGAACTCCTCCAGCCTCCGGAAGTGTTGGGATTATAGGCGGGAACAACCACACCCAGACATTTCTCATTTCTAATTAATGAAATATGATGGAAATAAGATGTCACTTCCAGTACCAGGTTATCAAAGGACTGTGGCTTCCGCTCCCTCTTGTCTGCTTGCTCTTGATCGTTTTCTTGTTTGCTTGCTCTAAGAGCCACGACAATGTGAGCTGCTCTATGGAGAAGTCCATATGCCCAGGAACAGAGGGAGGCCTCCAGCAAACAGACAGCCAGTGAGGGACTGAGGCTCTCATTCCAGCAACCCACAAGAAATGGAAACCCCCTAGTTGAAACTTGAGATGAGACCACAGTTCCAGCAGATAGGAGAAGTGCAATCACATGAGAGATCTTAAGCCAGAGAAACTCAGGTACAAAACATAAAATCAGGGTCGGGCGCGGTGGCTCATGCCTATAATTCCAGCACTTTGGGAGGTCGAGGTGGGTGGATCACGAGGTCAAGAGTTTGAGACCAGCCTGGCCAACATGGTAAAATCCCGCCTCTACTAAAAATACAAAAATTAGCTGGGCACAGTTGTGGGGGGCGCCTGTAATCCCAGCTACTTGGGAGGCTGAGGCAGGAGAATTGCTTGAACCCAGGAGGCAGAGGTTGCAGTGAGTTGAGATCGCAGCACTGTACTCTAGCCTGGGTGACAGAGCAGGACTCCATCTCAAAAAAAAAAAAAAAAAAGTAAAATCAACAAGTCTTGCTAGTTACAGGGCTGTACAGGTAAATCATTCTAGCAGTCCTTTCTTCCTAGGACTGATGCTCTCTTGACTTTGTATAAGAGCCTGATGCTCTCTTGGCCAAGATGACCTCCTGCCCACATCTGGCCAGCCTTCAAGATTCAAATGGCCACTAAGCCACTTTCTCCTTGACTTCTCCCCTGAGTTCCCTAACTAGTAATAACCACGCTCTGCCTCAGCCTCCCAGTGTGCTTTACCTGGCCCATGTCATGGCACATCTTCCTCTCTCCCATGTTGTCGAGTTACGGACATAGCTAGTCTTCCGAACACTAAACTTATTAAGGGCTGGATTCTCCTCTCAGTCATGTTTATAACCCATCCCTCTCACTGCTAAGCACTAAGCTCAGCCTTGCACATATATGTTAGGTGTTCTAAAATATCTGTAAAGCTAATATGTCATATTACATATTAGCCTTAAATGGTGGGTTCAGGACCACCAGGCAGCCCCAGCACCTACTGCACACAGTATTAGCTCTTAGAAGCACTATTATTGCCACTCAATATTTCAAGAATGAATGCTTGCTTCTCTAACAAGGATATAATTTTCTGGACTCTTCATGATTTTCCTCTCTGATTTTTGAATTTCTAAGTTTAGAAGAAATAACTCCAGACCAAAAGTTGAGGGCCTCTAGCTTAATTCTGCTGTTTTCATACATCAAGTGCTTCCTCTGGTGATACTTTCACCCAGAGCAACAAGGAGACCCCGCTGTTAACACCAATGGAAAATCTGCACTGGAGACCCAGGGAGCGGGAACTTCCAGGCAGGAGCATAAACAAGATTCACGTCAATTAATATTCTACTCATCGCCTCTGAGCATTTGCTGGCCACCCTATCATTGCCGGCAAAGCTCCTCTTATAACAGTGTCTATGTCCAATTGCACTAATTGAACACGCAAATGAGGGAGATAAAGGGAGACTCAGCTAATTGTATTTCTTCATTGGCTTCCAAGGAGAAAAACCCATAATCAGTCGTAATTACAAACTTCCCTTGTGGTCTCAGCAGCACAGGCCCCAAATGGAGCTATTCTAAGGCATCTTGCTTGATGGCAGATAAACAGCTCTTAAACCCTGTTTTGATCTGTAAAGACTTTGGGGGAATAACAGGAGAAGCTGTGGACCTTCTTGCTTCTTTCTGCTTATACCCCTCAACTTTACACCTTCAGCTAAAGATACTGTCATCTGTGGCATCTCCACCATTATCTATTCTCTCTATGGATAAAAGCCCTTCAACAGCCCTTCATCAGGGACATCAAGACAGTGACAGGGCTGTGTGAAGCCAGTGACTGTCTCACTCCTCGGAATTCACTTTTCAAGGCGCAGAGGGGAGCAGGAAGAGAGCCACAGCACTGGGCTTTTTTCCTCTAGGAAGAGATAGCTGCAAGCTGCCTTGGGACATTCATGATGATGACAGTCAAATGTGGGGTAAGCTCATCTGAAGGCAGGAATCCCCCGGCCCCACGGAGAACACAGAATGGCTTTGTTGCCTTAATCTGTCCTAAATTCATACGTTTCTGTTACCATTCAGAATAATGCAAAACCAAAATGAACAGAACATGGCACTGGAGTCCCAGCTGAGCTTGGAAAGTATAAATCTTAGTTCCGGAGAATTCAAGTCACTTACAAATGAAGAGGAGGAAGAACCCGGGAACCTGAAGGGAAGATGGGGCTGTGCATTAGGGCGGGGGCAAGAATAGGCGGCTCCAGTCCGTCGTCATAGGCGCTCAAGGGACTTTTGCAGAACAAGTGCCAATGTGACAACCTAAGTGGCTGTCTGGCAGGAGACAGGAATGTCCAAATACTGAAATGATAGCCTAGGAAAACTTTGAAAACTTAAGAACTAGAGGAAAACTGAAACCATTAAAGAAGAAACTCCAGGCCGGGCACCGTGGCTCACACCCGTAATCCCAGCACTCTGGGAGGCCGAGGCGCGTGGATTATCTGAAGTCAGGAGTTCGAGACCAGCCTGGCCAACACAGTGAAACCCCGTCTCTACTAAAAATACAAAAAAAGTAGCAGAGCATGGTGGTGGGTGCCTGTAATCTCAGCTACTCAGGAGGCTGAGGCAGGAGAATCGCTTGAACCTGGGAGGCAGAGGTTGCAGTGAGCAGCCATTGCACTCCAACCTGGATGTCAAGAGCAAGACTCCACCGCAAAAAAAAAAAAAAAACAAAAAAAAAAACAAAAAACAAAACAAAAAACAGAGAGAGAGAGAGAGAGAAACTCCAATGACATCAAGAAAAACCCAACATGACAGAAAAGAACACGAGTTGGCTAAGAGTAGGAGGGACGAGTTGTCTAAACACGAGGAGAGGAAGGACCAAGCCTGGAACTGCTTGGCCACTGGATGGCTCATTTTCTGACTTTGGGCCAACTGCTTCCCTTCTCTGTACCTCAGTTTCCTGGTCTCTTCATGCTGCCCCTGATATAGCAGGAAGAGATGGCTCAGACCTGACCCCCCTGCTATGCTGTATTCATGACAAGGGGATACCCAGGATGTTCTGCCCAGAGCCTCCGGTTTTCCTCTGACATGCACATTGTAAAACGCTTCTGTCTCACGTCACCAGGTTTGCCCATAAATACATTCAGCCCGCAAATTGCTTTAATTACAGAAGAAGGAAATTGCTTCACTTGGCAAAAGGTTCTTCCCGGTTCAGCTAATGGCAGTCTGGTATGCACGTCTGTGATGGATTTTTTTTTTTTTTTTTTAAACTAAAAGTCATTGTGCTTAGTGAGAACTGGAAAAGTGCCGTGGAACCAGCATTCACTAGGGCCCATCCTGGCCCCTCTGGTGAGTTGTAACTGCCTTCAGAAATCACACACTATTCCAGAAGGTAACAGCTGACCTCAAAGAGTGTTCTTCCCAGATCAAAAA
Source organism: Macaca fascicularis (assembly GCF_037993035.2). NCBI lineage: Eukaryota > Metazoa > Chordata > Mammalia > Primates > Cercopithecidae > Macaca > Macaca fascicularis. The sequence continues at coordinate 29,375,358 of NC_088388.1, forward strand.
AAGTCACTAGCCGGGGTGTTGTGACCTCACAGTGAGGGGGCAAGGGTGGAGAGGCCTTCTGGGGTTATGTATTTGGAAATGAGAAGCTCAGACAAAGTGCTGTGTGTTAAATAAAAACAAGACCCCGTAATCATTACAGTGAGAGACAATCTATGCTTCTTTAACTCTTTGCTGTGGAGATTCTAGAAAGTTCTTTGCAAGTTTCCAAGTATCATCTCATGTGCCGCCAGGGGAAATTTTCCAAGATGTCCAACACTCGCACTCTGGCTCTTACCACCAGTGAGCGAGATTAAACACTGCGTTTGTCGGGCCAGGTTTTCCCACCTGGTGGATGGGCACCCATGGACATTAAAAAGGAGTTGAGACGATGATGCACTGACATCCAACACAGACCACAGACTCTGGAGGCTGACAGACCCATGTCTGAATCCTGGCTCTACCATTTATTAACTTTGCAACTGTGGCAAGTTACTTCAACTCTTGAGCCTGTTTTCCTCATCTGTAAAATGAAGAATAAAGAGCATGCATCTCGTGAGGTATTTGTGAAGATCAGACACGGTCATTATAAAGTATGTAGCACAGGGCTGGACATGGGGGCTCACACCTGTAATCGCAGCACTTTTGGAGGCTGAGATGGGAGGATCGCTTGAGGCCAGGAGTTCAAGGTCACAGTGAACTATAATTGCACTACCGTACTCCAGCCTGGGCAACACAGTGAGACACCATCTCTATAAAAAATTTAAAAATTTGCTGGGCATGGTGGCATGCTCCTATAAACCTAGGTACTCAGGAGGCTGAGGAGGGAGGATGGCTTGAGCCCAGGAGTTTGAGGTCACAGTGTGCTATGATGGCACCATTGCACTCCAGCCTGGGCGACAGAGCAAGACTCTGTCTCTTAAGATAAAAAAAACCACATACTTAAATAAGTATGTAGCACAATGCCTGGCAAACATTCGAAGGGGTCATTAAATATTTGCAGCTGCTGCTGCCAGTGCCACCATCACATCCCCCTCTGCTGTGCCCTTCTTCCTAGCTCCCTGTCAGGGTCTGGCTTTACTGACTCAGGCACCCGTGGGACATCTATCTGTAGGAGGAAGGTGACCTTGGAAAAACAAGGGAGATGCATGAACTCCACCTACAGCCTAAAGTGGGGACTCACAACAATTTCCTTCTTTTTCTCAAGCTGGAGAAAAATGATACGAACCCAGACCTCAGGATCAAAAAGACCTGGGTTCAAATCTCCCTCTGCCACTTCCTAGGCAAGTGAGTCTGAACAAGTTCCTCAAGTGTCAAACTTCGGTGGCCAGGAAGATGAAAGAGAAAAGTGCATGTCAAGTGGTCAGCATCTCTGGCCTGTAGGAACAGCTCAACCGTGAGAGGTGCTGTTATTACTATTATTGGGTATTCCAGCTATAGCCCAATTCCTACATCTTGCATTATAGATAAAGATGCCCCTGCCGGGCACGGCGGCTCACGCCTGTAATCCCAGCACTTTGGGAGGCTGAGACGGGTGAATCACCTGAGGTCAGGAGTTTGAGACCAGCCTGGCCAACATAGTGAAACCCCCTCTCTACTAAAAATACAAAAATTAGCTGGGCATGGTGGTGCATGCCTATTATCCCAACTACTCCCGAGGCCGAGTCAAGAGAATTGCTTGAACCTGGGAAGTGGAGGCTGCAGTGAGCTGAGATCCTGCCATTGCACTCCAGCCTGGGTGACGAGAGCGAAACTCCATCTCAAAAAAAAAAAAAAAAAAAAAAGTGCCCCCAAGAAGTACCCAAGGAGGGGTCTTTGATACAAGGTGGAAATGAAACAAAGTGGCATCTGCATAAGGCTGAGCTGTGCTTATTTGACATAAAAATCTATTCCAAGGTATTGCTGTTCAGGTCACACCGGACTATGATGCATGCCATGCCTAAGGTCCAAGGAAGCTAGAAATCTGAAAATTAAAGGAAGAATTGAGAAAAACCACACTGGCAACTGCCTCCTTTCCAGCAACTGCCTCCTTTATATTTTGGGGTGCTATTTGTTTGGAAAGACTTTGCTAATAGTTTGAGGAGACTACAACACAACACAAGGCAGGTTTGCCTGGCTAAGCCAGTTAGAAGTTTAATTAAATACAATTGCTTGCTGTGTGTTCCTTTCCCAAATGGCTTCATGCATATTCATTACTGTAATTATGGTAGTGAAAAAATCCACGCCTAATTATTCCGTGCTCCCCATCTTTCACATGCCTAGAATTTTTGCATAATGACTGTTGAAATTAATTGCAAGTTAGTTAATTTTACACTTTGTCCTTTCAAAACTTAATTGAAAATTAATTTAAAAGATACAAAAATCCCACAAAAACCCACAACAAAAAAATCCCACTAGCAGGCATTATGGCAAACCTGGTTTTTTAGACTTACAATGTGCCCTAAAAATGTGATGTGATTACTTCTAACTTGAGTGCAGTGTTGTACTTGTCAAGCTATAATAAAAGGCCAGTCCCATAAATGTCTCAGAACTCACATCTCTATTTTTTCTACCATATAGCAACAAAGACTTGTGTTGAGTGGGGAGGGCTGTCAGGGGTCCACCTGTCTTCTGGTTGCTGGTTTATCGTGGTATCCTTCAGAAATTACATCCCCAGCCTTCAAAGAAGAACAGCAGGTGGTTTCCATTGTCACTCCCTCACACTTCCACCCTCAAATAACTCTACTGGTACCCATTTGCAGGCCCCAACTGCAATCTGGCATGCAAGAAACTTCACCTTCATGCCCAGCAAACCAACAAAACATTTCTTTCTCCCTCTCTGTTACAGCACTCTGTTCCCACCAGCTCTTCCATTTGAGTTACTCCCACTAATCGTGTTTTGGGGATCCCTTCTGTGTGGGACCAGGAAGGAGACACTGATCACGTGCCTACCGTGTCCTGCATCGAGCTTTCGGCATAAGCAAGAGTTTCATTTAATTTCATCACCTAAGAGTTCCTGACATATAAATCCATTGCTATTTCTTGACTGGCTGATTGACAGAAGAACATTTACTGCAAGCCCACGGGGTGAGCACCATCGGCCCTACTTTTAGAGAGAAGGAAAGGCAAGTTCAGAGAGATTAAATACGCTTCTAAGTTCACACAGCCAGTAAGTGGCAGAGCAGGCATTTGGTGCCAACACTGTATTCCCCCACCCAACCACCATGTTGCCTCTCCATCCTTTTCCTGATGCCCGGCCATCTTGGCAGTTCAGATTTTAGCTTTTGCCAGCGGTGGTATCTTGGCCACATGCCTTTCTTGGCCCTGAGTCCTGAAAACAGATGGTTATGGACTGAATGTATGTATTCTCCTCAATTCATATGTTGAGGTACTAACCCCCAATGTGATGGTGGTTAAGATGAAGACTTTGGGAGGTTAGGGAGTAATGGGGTCCTGAGAGTGGGACCCCCATGCTAGGATTCGTGCCCCAATGAAGACGGCATACCAGAGAGCGTGCTGAGGAGAGAACACCATGAGAAGCTGGTTGTCTATAAGCCAGGAGGGCCCTTACTAGGAACTGAATTGGTGGGAGCCTTGATCTTGGACTTTCAGCCTCCAAAACTGAGAATTTCTGTTGTTTAAGCCACCTGGTCTGTTTTTTAAATTTTTAATTATTTATTTTTTTAAGATGGAGTCTTGCTCTGTCATCCAGGCTGAAATGCAGTGGCACAATCTCGGCTCACTACACATCCGACTTTCTGGTTCAAGTGATTCTTCTGTCTCAGCCTCCTGAGTAGCTGGAACTACAGGTGCATGCCACCACACCCAGCTAATTGTTGTATTTTTAGTAGAGATGCGGTTTCACCATGTTGGCCGGCCTGTTCTTGAACTCCTGACCTCAAGGGATCTGCCCACCTCGGCCTCCTAGAGAGCTGAGATGACAGGCGTCAGCCACGGCGCCCGGCTCCAGTCTATGGTATTTTGTTATGGCAGCCTGAGCAGACTGTGAGATCATTTCACAGTTTTATTAGATGACCTTGGTTACTCACTTTACTCATTTTGGACTGATTCAGGGTTAAGCTGTGAGAGTATAAAGGAAAATACAAGAGAAAAATCAACTCAAGAGGGAGAAGACAACTCTTCATGACACAAAGGAAGCTAGACGGGCGGGCTACTGTTAGAAGGCTGAGGCCTGTGACATGCTAAGCAGCTGCTGTCAATCCACCTGGAATGAGCCAGAATGTGTGTGTGTGTGCGTGCGGGCATGTGTGTGTGTGTGTAGAACCACAGCTTCCTGCTACTCCTAACATTATGCTAACAGGGGCCCTCATTGAGAGATGCCTTCGATCGTACCACATAGGAGATGAATGAATCAGCTTGTATTGAGTAGATGAGGAGGAGAAAGAGGTGGAAAGCAAATTAACATAGCACAAAGACATTGATTTTTTTTTAAGTCCATAAAAGTACCTCCTTTAAAGGCGACTTTCGTGATTTGAGCCTTCAACAATTTTAGAAGAAGCAATCCATCCTCTAAGAGGCTCCCACGATTCGGGAGTCTCTTAAGACCCTAGGAGTAAATTCCTTAACAGGGATCCTTTAGAGCTCAGGCTCCAGGAATATGAAAGGTATTTTAAGAAATAAAGTGCAGCCGGGCACTGTGGCTCATGCCTGTAATCCCAGCACTTTGGGAGGCTGAGGCGGGCGGATCACGAGATCAGGAGATCGAGACCATCCTGGCTAACATGGTGAAACCCCATCTCTACTAAAATTACAAAAAATTATCTGGGCGTGGTGGCGGGCGCCTGTAGTCCCAGCTACTCGGGAGGCTGAGGCAGAACGGCATGAACCTGGGAGGCAGAGCTTGCAGTGAGTGGAGATCATGCCACTGCACTGCAGCCCCTAGGTGACAGAGCAAGACTCTGTCTCCAAAAAAAGAAAATAAAATAAAGAAATAAGGTGCTGTGCCTGTGGATACATTTTTCCTCCAAATGTGTAAACAGAGGCTTTCATTCCAGATAAGCCCATAAATGTTGATGGTGATCACAAACCCAAATGAGGTGTTCAGACACAGCCATAAAGCCTCTGGATCCAATTTGCACATCAGGAGAATATACTGTAAGGTACCTGGAGGCTCTAAGCAGGTGTCAGGAAGTAGCCTTGCAAATAGATGGAAGTCCAGCGCTAGGTGTGTGCCAAGAGCTGTCAGGTGAGAGTGAAGAAGTCTGGCTCTAGAAGCATAACCACCCTGCTTCATGCAGAGGCAAGCGTGGGACGGGGTGGGAAGCCAGCCAGGCACGGAACTGAGCTGGAAGGTCCGCAGTGGCTCTTGGCTCTCAGGATGTTGGTCCTGCTGGCTGACACAGAAAGGTATCCTCAGCAGGCTGCTTGGTGAAGACAGCACATTAGTGGACAGCATATCTTTTACGAGAGCAGGATGCCATTTATGCGTTGATGAGAAAGTGTGTATGTGTGTGTGTATTTCTCTCCATTCATAAAGAAGGTATAGAGGGCTATACAGCAAAATGTTAACAATGGCTACTATCATTGGATGGATAAATTACACGCGATGTGAAGGGGGTATTTTTCTACATTTTCTGAGTTAATGATCTTGTATTGAATTAATACCTCTCCTTTCGATCTCAGGTCAATCATCTGCTCTTCAGAAAAGCCTTTGATGACCTTCATGATTATGACAGTTCCCCTTATTCGTGTTCACCTAAATCTAGTTATCTCTCATCATAGCACACGCTATAGTTATACATTTACCACAATCTTTTGTTTGTTTGGTATTTTTTAGAGACAGGGTCTCTGTTATCCAGGCCAGGGTACAGCAGTACAATCATAGCTCACTGCAGCCTTGAACTTCTGGGAGGAAGCAATCCTCTTGCCTCAGCCTCCTGAGTAGCTGGGACTACAGGTGTGCCATGACACCCAATTAATTTTTTGTTGTTGTTTTTTTTTTAAGAGATGGGGTCTTGCTATGTTGCCCAGGCTGGTCTTGAACAGCTGGCCTCAAGCCATTCTCCTGCTTAGCTTCTCAAAACATTGGGATTACAGCCATGAGCCCTTGTACCTGGTCTACAGTTTTTTATTCAGTGTGTGCCTCCCTCAGGAAACTTAGTATTCCATAAGAACAGGAACCATGGTGGGTATAGTTTCGTTTTGTTTTGGTGGACAACTTTGTTCCCAGCACCTAATAATAATAATGATGAAGGTAACAGTAATGAGATCAACAGCAGAGCAGCAGGAGCAGGAATAGAGGCAGTGACAGCTAACATTTGCTTAGTACCTGCTAGGTACCAGACTCCAAGGACTTCGTTATGAGGTCAGTATGGTCAACATCCCCATTTTCCTGAAGGGGAAACCACAGCCCAGAAAGACTGTGTAACCATCACAACCTCACACAGCTGTCAAAGGTGGGAGCCAGGATCTGAACCCGGGCAGCTGGACTCTCGAATCCATGCTTGCAACTGTGATGCTACACTGCCCTTTTACCCAGCACTTCCCACACAGCAGCACCTCATAAATATGTATTAAATAAAAGATTGATCACACATTCCTTTTTACAATCCTGAAATAGTCATCTCCATGTTTGGATGAGGAGAAATACAAAATCACTCCTCTGGGAATGAGGCAGCAGAATGAAAGAGGTCGTTCTGAAAAAGCAGAGTTTTCTGGAAAGAAGTGTTCTTTTTCAGACAGCAGTGCTTGACTCTGAAGAAAAATGCCCCATACATGGTTCACACAAGTCCTCACGTTTTTAATTTTCCCGAATGCAGAAGGGCACAGGGAATGATGGGGTTCAATGGCATTCTCTTTAGACATTCTACAAATGGGACTCTGGGCTCAAGTTTCTATAACCTGATAAAGTCAAGAGTTCTGGTTCCTTTTAAGTGACCAATGAAAGAGAAGCAGTGTCTCATCTGAAACCTTCCCAAACTCACAGTAAGAGAGCCAGCCCCTAGAGAATGGATGGGGAGCTACCACCAGGGTTAAGATATGCCAAGAGCCTTGTATGTTGCATGAGGGATTTGGGTAAAACCATGTAGGCATGGGGGATTATTGATCCCCCTCTCAAAAAAGCAGGCAGAAGTGGTCATATTTGCATGGACTTAGCAGAACATGACTGTCTGTAGAGCTGAAGAGCCCCACGTGCATTGTTAGCTAGGAATATTTAACGGATTAGGACTGCATGTACTGGCAGACAGACCTGATTTAAGTTTTTCACATGATATGAATTCTCCAGGGTAAAACCAAACACACTGGCATCATTCCAGGTTAAAGCAGGAGATAAAACTGGAAGAATTCAGACTGCTCCATTCATTTCAAACCCAGAAAGCGAGGCTCTCCTTATAGCTTATCGTTTCAGGATTAGCGTATGTAATGTTAATGCCACACTGCATACCGATGAGATGGGGCCTCACTTCATTAAGCATTTGATATGGTTAAACTGCTACCCCATTTCAAAGCCTACAGAAATCATCGCACACTGACAACTTGTCCTACAAACAGAATGCAAAAGCGTGACTTCACTGGCTGCAGATGAGCCTTCTCTCTCTCTCACCTTCTAGTCATTTTCAAATGTGGAGGGAAAAAATGTACTTTTTCCAACTCCCTTGCGTCTTAGCGTAAGAAAAGGACACATTTTCTACCATTTCCACCATTTTCTGGCTCATGCCAAAGATATTAAATAACTCAGTAAAGCCAGATGTATCCTATTCTTGCCAGAGCTCAGAAACAGACCCAGCTACTAGGCAGCTGTGAAATAGAGCAGCAATCTGTCAGGATTTAATTAGGCCAGCTTTTTGGATGGGGTATGGTTTTTCTTTGTCTTTTGGGGTGGGCATTTTGGCAAAAAGTTGGGATGGGCCGACTATGGCTTAGTATGTCCTTGAATCAGGTGATGCTTGACTGATGGGAGGTAGCAGGGAGTAACTTCCCTTTCTTTACGTGCAGATGCTAAACACAAGTAAATACAGACCTGGAGGTATCTGAATTTTATGCACATATGGGGAATTAACAGCAGCGTGTCTCTGGCTCTCCTGTCTTTCCTGCTTCAATGCTGAATTCACCATGTCACCGCTGGGTCAAGTGTCTTGGGTGACTGAGCAGGGGAGTCACAGAGGGATTTAGAATATATTTTTCCTTAAGAACAGTGACACAAAGTCAGGCCATAAACATTATACACAGGCACCAGGCTGATGCATCGAGGGGCTGTTTTGCAGCCCTTTATAATCTGGCTTTTAGAATTATGAGTCCTTTTCTCCCTGTTTTAAAATGTTCAATTCCTATTCAGCTCTCCTTTCTGTACTCTGAGCCTTAATCATGAAAAGCTACTTGAATGTTCAAAAGGAATTAGACGGTGGGACTTCAGGGGCCAGCAACAGAGAATCAGTTGGAACAACATAAATGGCCAACAACAGGGGATGAGCTGGACCCTGCACAATGTTATAAACAGTGGTGAGGTGTGACTGGAATGGTGGTGCTCACAGTGTGCTTCTGGTCCACGAGAAATAGGTTTTCATGGACTTATGTGCAATGCCAATGACCCTTTTTAGTACGATGCTTCTAGAAAAATGCAAAACTTTCCCTGCTGGCTCAACATCTTCCTCATCCTACCACTATTCACCCTAAATACTCCTACTGTTACTACTAATGATGGTAATGGTGATGAAGAAGATGATGACAGCAGCCGTGGCTAACATTTACCAAGGGCTTTCTAGAAGCTGATGTCTTTATGAAATGTTCTATATGGATTACCAACCTCATTTCCTCTTTTAAAAAGCTCTATAACAGAAGTATGGTCATCACTCCCACTTTGCACATGGTAAGACTGAGGTGCAGAGAGGTTTAGGAACTTTCCCAAGGCTGATAGGAAGAAATGCAGGCCCAGTGATGAGCTGTCTGACTCCAGAGCCCATTCTGTTAATCATTTTAGACTACTGCCTTCTCCGCCTAATTGTCAGATCTGAATAGGCAGGGACCATGTCTGTCTTAGTATCACTGTATTGTTGTAAATAAAATTGTGCTTGGCACATAGCAAATCTCCACAAATCTAGTATTGTGGAGTGAATGAATGAGTAAAGGATGACAGAGTTTTAGAGAACTGGGGATCCCTGAACGTTGCTTATTTTTTCAAACAGGACAAAGGTGCCGTCTTCATTGTGTCCTTACTGGTAGGGGTATGGTTGAGTCTTGAGACAAGTGGATTCACACTGGGTTTCTGGCACAGGTTGTGAATCACAGTTGGGCAACCATGAACCCATGGAGAAGAGGACTGTAATCACTAAGACTCCAAGTCCTGGCAGTGAACCATATACCCAGTGGTGGCACCAGGCTTGCCAACAGATATCGCCACACAGGAAACCTGAGATAGGACCTGGAGGATACGGTGGTCACTAGGTGGTTGACAAATGTTCCTGAATTTCTGTCCTTCCAGATACACAATAGAATTAGACTTCCCTGTCCCCTCAGAAGTTCAGATCTGTCTAGGTGATATGCTTTGGCCAGTGTAATGTGAGTGGTCTAGCTCCCTGGGTGACTAAGATGAGAGAAGCCTGCCCTACTAATCCATTATGGACCTGCAAAGCAAGTGGGAAACAAACCTCTATTGTTTGAAACTGCTGAGACTTGGGTCCGTAAGTTACCAAAGCACCACCTAGCATATACCAGCTAATACAGGGACCTAAGGTACACAGACAAAACATCTGGGCAAGGCAACAAACCATGCACATATGAAACAACGGGGGGAAGGGAACTGTAATATGTAAGCAGCTAAATGTCAGATGTGGTACTAAGGACTTTATGTAATAATAATCTCATGTGTTATCTCACCTCTCCATGTCCCCATTTGTAAACTGGGAATAATGACAGTATTCCCAGTTTATAAATTCTTATTTGGTAAGTGAGAACATGGAGAAGTAAAATAACATTCCCAAGATGTCTCAGCTAGTAAGTGGCAGAGCTAAGATCTGAATCCAAATCTGTCAGACCTCCAAAGCCTCAAGGCCTTCCCACTACACTCAGTGGCTTTTCAGGACAAGGAAATTTACTCAAAGCTGCATGAGACCAGTGCTGGCTATAGCCCCAAGGGCTGCTAAGGCAAGGCATAAAGGAATGAGGAGGGTAAAGGTGTCAGGGTGAATTTTTGAAAGAAGTGGGTTTCATTTCAAATCAATTATTAAAACTAAGTGGTGCTCTTAACAGGAGAGCTGGGAGGGGCATGTGACAATGTCTAGCACACAGAGGCAGTAGGCACAAAGGTAGATGAGGAATAAGGTGACTGGTTGGACAGCAAAGATGCAAAGCACACATCTCAGCGTGCAAAGCTTTAAATAACAGCCTGGGGTGTTTCGATCTTCTAACTGTAGTGGGCTCCTCAGCAGGGGTGGGAAGTTATAAAAGCCATGTTTATGTAAAATTGTTCTGGCGACTGTATGTAGGATGAGCTACAGCAGAAAGAGGGAGAGAGACTCAGGGTGGCCAGATAAGCTATTCTGGTGGCCAGACAAAACGAAAGTAGGCCTGAATTAGGAGAGAAGCTGTGAAAAGGAAAAGGCAGGAAAGTAATAATCACCTTCATGAATTGAGCTCTCACTAGTTGCCACATTTTGGGCTAAGCAATTTGCACACATCGGCTCACAGAACGTTCCCCACACTCTTGAGGATGCAGCATTACCCCCATTTGACGAATGAGGAAACTGGGGCTTGGAGAGATTCCGTGACTTTCCCACAATGACACAGTAAATATAATGTTGAGTTAAGAGCTAATATATGATAGGTGCTAAAAGCACATCCTAGGTCTTACTTAATGTTACAACACAGGCACTACTATTATTCCCACTCCCGGAAGAGAAAATGGAGGCTCAGAGAAGTGAAGTAACTTCCTCGGAGTGGTACTCAGCTAGTAAGTAGCAAGGTTCAGATTTGAACTCCATTGAGTTTGGCTCCAAAGTCCATGCTCTGAATTGCTATACTCACAAGCAAGTGCATTTGGCCCCTGAGGCTTTGGCTGGTTTGGCCTGGGAGCAAGTTGGCAGGATCTCATCTCAGGAAAGGAGTCTCCACCATTCACCCTAAAAGGTGCCAGGGAGACAACTCTGGCAACACATTCTATGCCCTGGACCTCATCCAGGCTACCTAGGAGTGTGAGAGAAAAGAGAATGAATTCTTATGCTGCACATATGCCAAATATGTGCATGTAGCTTTGCTTTGAAGAGCAGGGCAGCATTATAACTTTCCCCACAAAGCGGCCTTGTGATGCTTTGTGTGTGACCCAAACCCATTGAGACGGCACCTCTGCCTTCTCCTCTAGTTTGTGATAGACCAAAATGCTCAGAATTGGATTTTTCAATAAACCACTCATCCTGCAGTTACCTGCAGAGAAAAAAGTCAGGTCACAGGCTTCTGAAATGTTCCCACAGCCTCTGTGCTTCCATCATTAAGGTGGATCCAAGATTGGGAGACAAGCAGGGGTGCAGTGGTCTTGTGCATGCCCAGACCATCTGTTGGCGAGGCTAGAGATGCTTGAAAGAGGTTTTTGTTTGACAGCTCGCTTTTAAAGTGCAAAGTGCTGTCACAGACCAATTGTTCCTACCAGCGCATTCTTGAAATTCCACTTTTATTTCTATCAAAGTAACCAGTGCACACAATTTAAAGAGTCAAATAGTTGCAAGAGGCTTGATAAAAGCGATCGCATTCTTTGACCCTCATCTTCCAGAAGCAGTCATCTTCTACTATTTTGGTTAGGTCTTTTGATAGCTTACTGCCGTATCTCTAAATAGCATGCTTGTGTGCTACTTTATGATTCTTTAGTTTTAGGAATTATTTATTGTCTTCCCTCTCTGAAAGCTGAGGATTTAGCTCTAGTTTATTACCTTCTCTGCCACTGCCACACACATGCCCATTTTCAAGCTTCTTAGTTAGACAGTAATTATAGATAATCAGTGTTTTTGTTATCTTGATCAAGAAAATGCTACAGATGAACAACACAGGTATACTATGATTTGAACACTTTTCTTCCTGGGAAAACAAAAGCCTTCCCCCTCCCCATTTGTTTAGCATTCCATATACTTCTCAATAATCCACACACAAAGTCTTTCCCAGATTCATAAATCTCTTCTCAACAAATTCAAATACATTAAGTATTCTATCAATTTCTTCTTCTGTGTGTGTGTGTGTGTGTGTGTGTGTGTGTGTGTGTATAGAAAGGGTCTTGCTCTGTCACCTAGGCTACAGTGCAGTAGCGTGCTCACAGCTCACCACAGCCTCAAACTCCTGGGCTCGAGCAATCCTCCCAACTCAGCTTCTGGAGTAGCTGGGATTGGAGGTGAGCACACCATGCCCAGCTATAATAATTTTTAATTTTTCTGTAGATATGGGGTCTCACTATGTTGTTCAGGCTGTAGCTTCAAGTGATCCTCTTTCCTCAGCCTCCCAAAGTGTTGGGATTACAGGCATGAGTGAGCCACCAAGCTTGGCCTATCAATTTCTTCCTATAGAAATCTCTCCCCACACCTTCGGATCCACTCCAGTCTGGACAAAGGGTTCCCAGCTGCCACCGTGTGATGGCCCTTCAGTGTTATTCCAGAGGCTCCTTTTCACTCTCTAGGGTTGGATTCCCAATTTCCCATATCCTATGTCTTTCTTTTTCTTGGTTTACTCCCTTGGTTTTGGTAGACCATATTTATTAGTAGCTTCCTGAAAGGGCTGTATGAAAGTAACTTTTTAATCATTTCTGAAAATGTCTTTATGGTACAGAATTTGAGTTGAAATGATTTGTTTCAGAACTGTCTTCTCACGTCCAATGTTATTAAGAAGACTGACACCATTTTGATTCTTGAATCTTTGTAAAAAACTTACTTTTATCTATGTATTTACTTTTGTAATGCCCTCTCTAGAAACTTGTAGGATCTTCTTTTTGCCCAATGTTTTGAAATTTCATAACGATGTGCTTGGTGTGGTTTACTGTCGTTCACCAATCTGAGCATCAGGTGGGCTCTTTTCTGTCTGAAAACCACTGTTCTTTGGTTCAGGGAGCATTTTCTTCAATTTCTCAAATTTTTCTCTTCTCTCTAGAATTCCTATGATTTGGATGTGTATCTCCTAACCCAGTCTTCAGTTTTTCTTATTTTCTATTTCTTTGTGTTTTTCTACCTTCTGGTATATACCTTCAATTTTCTGGGATATACCTTCAAATTTATGACCTAACTTTTGCCATTATTATGTTTTTTTAGAGACAAGGTCTCACTCTGTTGCCCAGGCTGGAATGCAGTGGTGCAATCATAACTCATGGCAGCCTTTAACTCCTGGGATCAAGCAATCTTCCCACCTCAGCCAACTGAGTGGTTAGGCCTACAGGCATGTGCCACCACACACAACTAATATATTTTTTAAATTGTTTGTGAAGATGGGGTCTCACTATGTTGCCCAGACTAGTCTTGATTTCCTGGCCTTAAGCAATCCCAACTTTTTCAAGTTAAATTTCTATGAGTCTTTTCCTGTTTAGTCCTTTAAAAGCAGGGAGGCATCTTATTTTTATTTCACGGATTCCATATCTTCAGTCATCTTTTAGGTTTTTCTGTTTCATTTTAAGTTTCCTTCTCTTGATATAGCCTGTTTTCCTCCCAGGTGATTTCCTCCTCTTTCTCCTCCTCCTCTCCTCCCCCTCCCCATAGATGTGTGAGTGTTCTGTCTTTCATATTCAAGGTTTCTGTCAAGTGTCAAATGTCTGGTGATCCTTGGCTGACACTCATTTTTAAATGTGGGACACTAAAAAGCTCTTGGTTATGGGCTTCATCATTAGATGATTCAGTTGGGCCATTTCATTGACATCCAATCTCTTAAACTGGTGAGTTTTCCCAAAGAAGACTTTTATAAACTCCTGCTTAGAAGGAATATGAGCCTGGCTGGCTGTGTTCTGGGACCGGACTTGAGGAAAAGGACTAGTAGTTTCAATGTTCATTATGTTGACTTGTGCTAAATCCCTGTTTTCAGAAACGGATCCCCATTCTCAGCTGTGCTTCATATCTGGTATTCCAGAGACCTGCTCTACCCTCACCAGAGAGTAAGCTCCAGTCTTCTGCCTGGGTGTGAGAGGGGCAGTCGCCAGGCTGTGCAGCATAGGGAAGGAATATGAAAGTGTGATAGCTTCCTAATGAAATTTCAACTAATCTTCCCATTTTTAGCCCCACCATCTCTTTTGTTTCCAGAGTTATCTCAACTTGCCAATTCCCAGGCCTTCTGGAAGTAAATCTGGTTGCCTCTTGGTTCTCCTGAGTGCCAGCTTAGAATTCCATTTTCTGAGTTCACTAATCCAGTCATAGCTCACCCATTTGTTCTCCAGCTTCCTTTTTTTTTTTTTTTTATTTTTTTTCCTGTTTCTCCTCTCTTTTTCTTTGTCCCTGTGGATTTACCCTTTAAAAAACCATTTTAGAGAAAGGTAGCAGAGATAAATGTGAGAATTCAAGTTACCACTTTAAACTACAAGTTTTGAAGGAAGGTAGTCATATCATTTACTCCCCTCAACTATCGAAGGCACCTGGACTTCCCAGGTAAGTGATACTAATGGAATTCTGTGTGCCCTGTGCTGTGGTGACCATCTCTTCTCAGTGCGGTGCACTTCTCAATGCAGAAAGCACGCTGGGTCAATAATAAGAAAATAGGGGTTAATTCTAGCTCTGATTCCTACTCATTGTTATCCTTGGTCTCATTTGTAGTCTCAGGATAAAAACCACCAACCTATGTACTTTCAGGGTTCTTAGTAGGATCAAACAGGATAATGACTGTGAAAGCACTTCAAAAAGCACAAAGTACTACAGAAACACAAGGCTTTGCTATTACTTAAAAACCTCACTTTCATCTCTTGAAATTCAATCTAACGTTATCTTGGCCTGTCTTCAGGAGACAGAGGCTTGTCTCCAGTAATCATACAAATCATCCTTGTGGCATTCAAAAGAAATGTCCTGTAGTCACATAGACATATGACTTGGGATAGTGTTTCTCACCCTACCAACACTGTCCTTGTTGCCAAAACCAGCCAGTACCACAGCATCTAAAACAAATACACCCAGAATCCAAGATTTTATTGCTGAGAAGGGATAAGTGAGATGAAACTCTTTTTGAGGAGTCCATTTCACAATATGTCTGCCTCTCAGCTGAGCTGTATGTCCACCTTGACTAAAGTTAGAAATATGGAAAAAAGAGTAGTTAATATATCCAAACAGTGGATCTATTATAGCCACTGAAAAAGAATGGGGTGGCAGTGCTATTTGCAGTGCCATGAAAGATGTTTTGTGGGATTCCATTCCTATAATAAAACAACATAACCCTATATATGTGGAGGTCTTTATCTACACATCTATATATTTGTATTATATAGGCACATAGATACGTGACATGTTTATATAGAAAAGTATGGCTGCATTTTCACCAAATCATGCTGATCACTTCTGGGGAACTGAAAAAAACTTTTGCTTTTTACTTTATATAGTTCTAAGCAGTTTGATCGTTCTCATAATATGCACAGGTTATTTCTGATCATAAAAAAGGAAAGACTAAATGTAAATTAAAAGAGTAAAAAAAAAAACCCAGAATCTGAGAAAAGAAGTAAAGGTAATAAGAAGCCAAGGCAAGATGGATATAGGAGAAGAGGCTAAGAAAGGGGCCCAAATTGGCAGGAGTTGGGGGCAGGTCACACACCTCTGCTAGAGACATGCAAGCAGGTGTATCTCCTCCCAGCTGGTAACCACAAATGGATCCCCGTGGGCCATGGCAACCACCTGCACATTTATGCAAGCTCCACTATCAACTTAAGGGGAGGAAGAACTCATTTTTTAAAAACTGTGTAATTTCCATATAGCAAAATGCACACATCTTGAGTATACAGGCTATGACTTCCGAAAAATGCATATGCCCACGTAACCCAAGGGGGAATCATTTAAAAAAAATCTCATGGCTATATGCAAGTGCATGGATCTGTAGGAGAAGAGCTCACTCAGCCACCATCAATCACAGGAATAGGTGGTGAGTATGGGATTCATACCCCATCCGTCTCACTAATTCTGAATCAGGACCTGCCTGGTAGTGCTATCTAGTCTTCTGCCTGCATTTCCCAGAGATCTCCTGATTCTGTACCCTCCTAATTTGGGTTTCTCCTAGCTCAGTAACTCACATGTCTCTTGGCAATGAACATGGTAACCCTAGACCACACATGCAATCAGTCTGGCCAGAATTTACTGGCCTGAAAAGATTTTTGGATGTGGACCAACTCTCTCAAAAACGCCAGATACCACTGTCAATTTCCCCTTTCAAAATGGGAGCTGTTAGCTCCTGTGGCTCACTGCAAGAGGAGACTATTTTACAGGCATTGCCAGTAACTGCATATATTGTAGTTTCTCTGGGCTGGCATAATAATCATGATATCTCACATTTATTGAGTGTTTACTACATGTCAAGCATTATATTCTAAGTACTTTACATGATTGATCTGTACACCACCACCATGAGATAGGTACCACCATTATTTCCACTTCATAGAGGGGGAACTCAGGCACAGAGATGTGAGTAACTTGCTCGAGGTCACAGAATTAAAAAGTCATAGTGTGAGGAATGGGAATCCAGGCAGTTGGTGACTCCAGGGTCTGTTTTTATCTGCAAGGCTATACTATACTTTCTGTCATTCAGGGAAGGATGGCCAGACCAGGGTTTTAAAGTGTCACCTCCTGTCTCCCTGGCTAGAGTTTTCTTTGCCTCTGTGGCCTCTGTCTAATATATAAAAATGTCAAGTCCATCTTTCTTCTAAAAAGAGGTAAATATACAGTCATCTCTAGGTATTCCTAGGGTCACAAAGGGGTCTCTTAGCTCTGTCTAGACACACAGCCAACAGAGCATAATGCATAACGGTGTTTTATAGCCAGAGGTTTTTTATCTTGTTTCTTCTCTGAGGAGTTGGCTGATAAATCAGGCTTCACCGGTAGAGAAGAATGTGTGTTTTCAAGGGTGACTTTCAGAAGCAGAGTGAAGGGCAAGCAATAACGTGTTAAAGAGAGGCATCCTTCAGAACCAGTAGCAATCTCACCTCCAGAGGCCAATTCATCCATGTGAGGGAATAATGAACTCGACAGTGAGGGAGCCCGGGTACAGGCCGTCTATCTCCCCACTTTTCAACGACGGACACTGGAGCACTCTTTCCAGCTCTCATTTATCAGTCTCCGTGGTGAATACAAGCCATCTTGTGCCACTGCATTCCTCAAACAGCATTTATTGTCTAGAGGCACACAGTGATCGTGACAGGGAAGACCAGCCCAAGTTCATCTGAATAGCTGTGGTTACTACACCCTAAATTCTCAGCATCTAAAGATTTTTACCTTTTATAGAATCCCCTTTGTCTCCTTCTAAAAGTACTATTTGATCTTTTTATTGCTTTAAAGCTACTGGTGCCTTGAGACTTGGGCCATCTCATTTGAGATGGCTGGAAACACCCTAGGGAGAACAAAGGTGAAAGATTTGGGCAAAGGTCAGTAAAACGTTCCACCCAACCACAGGCCAGAGGACAGCTTTGGTTCTGTCTCTCCAGCATCATGGGCTGGAATGAACAGAGGAATGGTTCTATAATTCTAGTGCAGAGACTTCCAGTTCTAGTAATATGGTGAGCTATATATGCAAACCATCTCCCCTACTGGGCAAAAAAACCTAATTCTAGAGTAAAATATATTTTTTAAGATTCTTAATATCCTCAAAAAAGTAATAAAAAGTAAAAGGTAAGCACCTGGAAAATTGAGGCAACTTTTCTTCTAAGGGCAATGGTGAGCTGGACCAACTTGAGTTTCTGTTTTACCAAAGATTGAGAGGACCAGTAAGTCAAGATCCAGGGCCAAAGTGGAGAGTCTAAAGGAGACCCGCTGTTATGCTTAGACTCCAAAGTGTTAATTTTTGCAAGCGTGAGCCTGCAAAGCAGGCTTTGGTGAAGATGAACCAGAAGGTGAAGATGAACCAGAAATAAACCTTCTCCAGATTAGGGAACTGTGGAGAAGGCTGTCTTTGCAACAAATTCAACAAGGGAGATGTGGAAGAATTTATTCACCATGGGTGGCCTTCTCATGGATTGTATACCTTGGGTTTGCATTACTCAGATGGTCCAGGGAACCTCATAAACTTGGTTTGAAATGGTCCTGAACTGGTAGTACTTCTAGGCACCTGGCAGAAGCCAATCTAAATCTTTCTGGAGAAAGTCATTTTTTATCACAGTCCTCAATGAATTTCCAAAAATAATTTTTCAAAGACAATGAGTAATATACAGTCAAAAATACTAAGTACTGGAGGATCCAAGATACCATGAATAGACCAGTAAAAATAGCAGATATCAGAAATAGACATGTAAAGACTTCAGATATTAAAATTATCAGACCTAATCATAAACATATTACTAAATTTCATGAACATATTAGTAAATTATTAAGAAATAAAAGCAAAGCTTGAATACGTCCATCTGCAGGGAAGAGCAAACTATTAAGAAATGATGGAAGACCAGATGCAGTGGCTCACGCTTGCAATCCCGGCACTTTGGGAGGCCAAGGTGGGTGGATCACTGGGGTCGGGAGTTTGAGACCAGACTGACCAACATGCAGAAACCCCGTCTCTACTAAAAATACAAAATTAGCTGTGTGTGGTAGTGCATGCCTGTAATCCCAGCTACTCGGGAGGCTGAGGCAGGTGAATCACTTGAACCCAGGAGGTGGAGGATGTGGTGAGCCAAGATGTGCCATTGCACTCGAGCCTGGGCAACAAGAGCGAAACTCCATCTTGGAAAAAAAAAAGATGAAATATATATAGAAAAAGAACCAAACAGAATATCTAGAAGTGAAAAATACTGTAGCTAAAATTAAAAACTCAATGGACCCATTTAACAGTAGATTAGACACAGATGAAAAAAGAATAAATGAACCGAAAGACAGCTCAAGAAGAACTATTCAGAACGCAGCAGAAAGACACACACAAAGATAGAAAATATGGACAAGAGGTTAACAGATACGGAATGAGGTGATCTAAAGGAAATTCAAATTATGGTGCAGAATCACCTTTGGAGCTTATTAAAATATGGATTCTGAGGCCCTAATACCATTGGTTTGATTATTCATACTAGGTCAAGTCCCAGGAATATGCAATATTAGCAGGTGTGGTGTCCATCTATACTTTTTTTTTTTTTTTTTTTGAGATGGAATCATGCTCTGTCGCCCAGGCTGGAGTGCAGTGGTGTGATCTCAGCTGACTGCAAGCTCCGCCTCCTGGGTTCACACCATTCTTCTGCCTCCGTCTCCCGAGTACCTGGGACTACAGGTGCCTGCCACCACGCCCGGCTAATTTTTTTGTATTTTTAGTAGAGATGGGGTTTCACTGTGTTAGCCAGGATGGTCTCGGTCTCCTGACCTTGTGATCCTCCCGCCTCAGCCTCCCAAAGTGTTGGGATTACAGGCGTGAGCCACCACACCCAGCCCATCTATACTTTGAGAAGTATTAGAGTAGTGACATCTAGGTAGCAAAGTACAGAAGTTAATTGTTTCTTCTCGTCCAAACTAGATTAAGTTTTTCACCCGTCACTGACTGCACCCTTTTCATCCAGAATAGCTGGACAGAATGTGCACTATTTCTCCAGATATTATGGTCAACATGTTTTACTATAATCCAAAAGAGGTTTAGATAGGAAAATCAAAACATATTTTGAAAACCAGTATTTCTAACTTTTCAAAGCAAAAAATTCTTTTACAAAGCAAGTAATTACCCCCTAGTTCTGCTTTGAATAGGTTTAAATTTATTACCTTTGCTTAAATTAAGGTTTGTAAAAGTACATGCTGCTTTTCTTTCATTCACACCAGCTTGTGAAAAGTGTCTCCCAAAAGTTAACTAGCACTGTGTGTCCATGGCTAGATCACTTAAGCTCTCGGGGTCTCTCACCATCCCACCATCTACGTCCCACCATCTACAGTGCCTGGGACACAGTAAGTACTCAAAAACTAGAAGCCATTATTATAGATGATAAATTCAATTTTGTATTGTGGTCCCAACCGTATAGGCCCCCTTCTTGTTTCCTCATCTCTTTAAATTCCTTGTGCTTCTTCAAAGACAGCAACTTCTTGACACAACTGTCTTAGCTTGGCTCCTTGGTTTAATGCTTAATATCAGGCTCTGCATGTGTTTAACAAAAACCAAAAGCTTGCATTATTAAACTGAGATGCACAGCCCCCAGTCATTCCAGGAATGCCTTCCTAAAGACCAGAAGACAACAGATGACGGAGGATGGCTGTGGTTTGTCATCATGGTTTTCTCTGCAGAACAGTAGCATGCACTGTTAGGGGTCTGCAAGAGCTTCAACAGGGAACTGAGGGCGAGTGGTAACATTCCACAGTCCCCACTCCAGGGGAAGTGAACAATGGGCTTGTGGAACTTCAGATACCAAGAAGAGGAGCAAATCTCCGAGGCCTGCAAATGCTCTAATAAGCAGCCAACATTGCCAAGATTGGAGCCCACTCACTCCCTGTCTTCTTGAAGGGGAAATCGAATGAGGGGAGAAAAAAAAAAAAGAGTTTGTTGAGATGATGCCTAAATGTTGAGCCAAGAGGACCAAATTCTGAAGGTCACTCAAAGGTACTGTACTTCTACCTATATTTCTCTACTTTCTAAGTCTCATACTACCTTTCTTTTTTTTTTTTTTTTTTTTTTTTTTGCCGGAGACGAAGTGGGAGCGGTCTTCTTGCTCTGACAAACCTATATATCTCTTGGTAATAAGCATTATGTAGTTTCAAGCCTCATATATTCTATCTGGAAAGGACTGGATCACAACCAACCTCCCACCTGGACATAATTCCATCCCGGGAATCATTTCCAAGCAAGAGGAATGCAGAGTCACCTCCTGTTTAAAGCTGATCAATTTCTCTACCTTCGTTCTCCTCACTTCAATGATTTGTTACTGGCTATTTCCACCACTCCTGTCTAGATAAGCTCCTGCTTTCTGTTATCTGCAGGCTCAGATCAGTGTCGAGGCCAAAGTCAGAGAGGGAGGGAAGGTACAATAAGATGCTTCTTAGCAGCTAAGGTCACTCAGTCTGACTTCTTATTTCTGATGCTTTGGGTCAATTGTGAGATAAGGATGTGCATATGTGTATTACAGAGAGAGACAGAGAGAGAGAGAGACAGAGACAGAAATAGAGAGAGACACACACACACACACACACACACACACAGAGACAGAAACAGAGAGAGAGAGAGAGAGAGAGAGAGAGAGATAGAGACAGAAATAGAGAGAGAGAGAGAGGATACAGTTGACAACTGACTTCCATACTCTCATCCCCACTCAGGGCCTTCTAACAATTTAATGACACTTACATTTTCAAAATGTTATCCAACCATTAATAATTGAGGACCTTTTCAGAAACAATGTTGGGCTGCCTTCTCAGGAGAGAAGGAAAGCTATAATTAGAAATATGGCAGTGTATTCAAAGAGGCCACATTTAATTAGTCAATTTTAATTTAATTTAGGTAGAGTCTATATAAGACAGCTCATATCCAACCCACAGCAGGAGATGCCAGAGGCGTTTCAGAGGCTCCTTGTGAAATCCTAGGGTGCATGTTCCCAGGGGACGGTCTGGACTTTGGAGTCTGAAGGCCTAAACTTGAGCCCCTGCCCTCAGGAGCCTGTGGCCTTGGAAAAGACACTTCACCCGATGCTGTTTCCTCATCTGCAAAATGTGGATAATAAAGTGACCTTCATTTGAAAGGCTGCTAAGAGGATTACTGGGAGGTGATGCTTATCCAGCACTTAATTAGCTCAGGGCTTAGGACACAGTAATTTGTGGAAAAATAGCTGCAAAAAGACAAAGAACAAGACGCAGGGGTAGTGAGGAAGGCTTATTTTTCACCTTAGTCCTGTAATTCTTAGATTTTTTTTTTTTTTTTTTACCATGTATATGTATTACTTTTGTAATGAAAGCTAACTAGCTATTTTAAAGACTAGCCAGAGTTTTGAAGAGGTGCCCACAGTTAATGCATTTTATTGGGAGGGGTGAGCATCTGATCGTTAAAAAGTTAACCCTGAGCCACACACGGGGACAAGAGTCTCCAATCTGTGCTCAAGATCAGCTACCCAAGGCCACACTGAATTTCGGGAGGCAATATATCCGTAGCTGAGTTCCTGATCTGTTCTTCCTGCAATGTGTGCCTCTGCCCCATCTGTTACTGGTAGCTCCATCCCTTCATTCCTTTAGGCCAAAAAAACCTTGGTGCCATCCTTGGCTATTATCTCACACTCTACATCAAATCCGCAAGCAATTCCAATGGTCTCCACTTTCCAAGCATGGCCCGCACTGACCGTTCTTACCACCCCGATTGGTATACACTGGCCCTGGCCACCATCCTCACCCCACCCCCAACCCCCACCTAACCCCCATTACAGCCAGAGTCTCCCAACTGCTTCCTCATGTCCACCACTGCCCTCTGCAGTCTATTCTCAATACGGCAGTTGGATGATCGTGTCAAAATATGAGCCACATGAGGGTATTCCTCTACTCAAAACTCTCCATGGGCTCCGTGTCACCCAGAATAGAGGCAAAAGTCCCTTCAATGCCTCATAAGTCTTCACCCTCTGGCACACACCTCCTCTCTTCAGCTGTCCCCAGCTCCCGCCACTCTCCTCGCAGGCCTCCTTGAGCACCCTCCTACTTATTTCTACATGTGCAGTCCCTCTAGACTACAAGCCCATGAAGACAGGGATTTGGGCTCATTGTGTTCACAGATGCACATTCAGTCTCTAGGACAGAGTCTGCCACAGGGCAGACACTCAACAAGTGTATGTTGAGGAAACGGCCCAACAGAAAAGTATTCTAAGAAAGCCAGCACGGCAGTCGTGTCCTCTGCAACGTAGGTCCTCTGGGCCAGAAGCAGAAGGGAGTGAAGAGGCAGACAAATCCCAGCTGAAGGAGAGCTGCTGACTTAGGGTGAAGAGACCTTCAACTAATGCTGAGGATGAGGAAAATGACAGTATACCGAGGCAGGTAGGACCCACCTGGAACCAGGATGCAGAACTGAATGTGGCACTTTGGGAAGGAAACTGACAGAGCATCTACCCTGATCTGTGCATTGGGCTGGCCAGTTTACATATATTGTTTTTTGTTTGTTTTGATTATTTATTTTTTTGAGATGGGGTCTCGCTCTGTTGTCTAGGTTAGAGTGTAGTGGTGTGATCATGGCTTACTATAGCCTAGATCTGGGTTCAAGCGACCCTCCGACCTCAGCCTCCCCAGTAGCTAGGACCACAGGCAAGCACAGGCAACCATGTCAGGCTAATTTTTAATTTTTTGTAGATATGGGGGTCTCCCTATGTTGCCCAGGCTGGTATCGAACTCCTGGGCTCAAGCCATCCTCCTGCCTCAGCCTCCCAAAAGTGCTGGAATTACAAGCATGAGCCACCGAGCTCGACTACATCTGTTGTTTTATTCACTCCCTGCAATGGCCTGAAAAAGCAAGTATTATCCCATTTTACAGATGAGGAGGCTGCTCAGGTCTGTACAATTAGGGAACTGAAGAACTGGATTCAAATTCAGCTTCATTTGGTCCACTCCCCCAGTGGTTCCCACAACGTGTTTTAGTAGCAATGAACTTCTGAGCTGAGATGCCTGTTAAAAAGACAGGTTTCTGGGCTCTACCTTTTTTGTTTGTTTGTTTTTTGTTTTTGAGACAGAGTCTCACTCTGTTATCCAGGCTGGAGTGCAGTGGCACAATCTTGGCTCACTGCAACCACCGCCTCCTGGGTTCAAGCGATTCTCCTACCTCAGCCTCCCAAGTAGCTGGGATTACAGGCACCTGCCACCACCCCCAGCTAATTTTTGTATTTTTAGTAGAGATGGGGTTTCACCATGTTAGCCAGGCTGTTCTCTAACTCCTGACCTCAAGTGATCCACCCGCCTCAGCCTCTCGAAGTGCTGGGATTACAGGCATAAGCCACCATGCCTGGCCTATCTGGGCTCTACCTTTTAATTCAGAATCTCCAGGGATGCAGACCAAGAATGTGTACTTAGTTAATACCCTGGGATTCCCATGTCAGCCAGAGCATTCTGTCTCCCTGCTTCATTGTTGTTCAAGTCAGAGAAACGATTAAATTACAGAGACAGGCCCTGCTCTATTGAGAATTCAATGCAGTTCACAATTAAGGAGGGCTTATGTTAGCAAAGGCAGACAGCCTGTACTCTGTGTAACAAGGCATGCTCTTACTTCTATGACCTCAAGAAACTTACAATCAAATCAGTAGACAAATCAAGGTAGGCAAGTGTCAGGAACACAAGTTCTCCAACATAAGTGATGGAAAAGCGTATAAATTCCATGCTGTGGATGTTCAAAGGCAGGAGGGATGGGAGGGTCTCGGGCACAGAAGTGAAAATCAGCTCATGATTCATCAGGTAGGTATTTGAGTCCTGAAGGATGGAAACAATTTTAGCAAGTGGAGATGGAGACAGGATATTTCCTGTGAAGGGAATTAGCACTGGTCAGTGGAAGGAGAGAAACTGCAAGATGTTTTTGGGTAATGATCAACAATCCAGTTTTGATGGGGCACAGGGGTAGGGTATATGTCCACTGGAGTCAAATGCACAGCTCTGAATGACAGGGTGAGGAGTTTACTCTTAATCTAAAAGGTAGAAGGGGTGTTTGGAAGGGGTTTGAGTGGGGAGGTAACAAAACTGAGAAAAAAATAATATGACACTGAGTGTAGGATGGGTTTGGCATAAGAGGGAATGAGGAGGTGGGAAGACCAGTGGGCAGATGAACTATGGAGGTCAAAGAAGTGTGGCAGGTTCCAGGAGAGGACCCTCAGCAGTGGAAGGGAGAGGGACAGTGGGAAACTGAAATCCTGGGGTGGAGAGGAGGTTGAAGACACTCTCACTGGGAGGCCTGAATTGTTCTCCATAGAGTTGGAAGCAAGGATTTCTGCATGATGAGACTGAGGGACTGAGAACAAAGTGGCATAAAACAGTGGTAGCATCAAAAAACTGAAAATAGGGAAAAATGGTGGTGAGGAGGCAGGAGTAACTTGCAGCTCCCACTCAGATGGACAGAACAGCATGTAGAAACTCACATCGTGAACTTTAGCTCCAAAAACCACCACAGGAACACACCAGGAAAGCCGCAAGATTTCACAGACTCTTTGAAGGAAGTGGCTTGCACTGCAAACTCCAAGAGACAGCCAAAAAACAAAAACTCTGAATTAAGACAAAAGACATAATCTCTTAGGAGCTCTATGGCACTGCCTATGGCCTGAGAAACCCAAATACTTATCTAGGCGACCTTAGCTTGTATCAGCTGATGCTCTCTTGAAAGCATCACCTCCTTGCTGGAGGCCAACCAACCGGGAGGACAAGCAGCATTTGTGAAAATCAGCGGACTATACAAAATCCCAACCAAGGACACAGTCCACTTCACTCCCCTGCTACCTCCACCACAGCAGGTGCTGGTACCCACAGCTGAGAGACCTGAAGGTGGATCACATCACAGGACTCTTTGACTCTTTGCAAACACTCCCTAGCACCAACCTGCAGTCCTGTAGCTCCACTGGGTGGCTAGACCCAGAAGAACAGTAACAATCACTGCAGTCTGGCTCTCAGGAAGCCCCATCCCTAGGCGAAGAGGGAGAACACCACATCAAGGGATCACCCTGTGGGACAAAAGAATCTGAACAGCAGCCCTTGAATTCCCAATCGTTCCTCTGACAGAGTCTACCCAAATGAGAAGGAACCAGAAAAAACAATTCTGGTAATATGACAAAGCAACGTTCTTTAACATCCACAAAAGATCACACTAGCTCATGAGCAATGGATCCAAATCAAGAAGAAATCACTGAACTGCCAGAAAAAGAGCTAAGAAGCTCAATTCTTTAGCTATTCATGGAGGCACCAGAGAAAGATGAAAACCAATTTAAAGAAATTTAAAAAGTAATACAGGATATGAATGAAAAAATATTTAGAAAGTAAAATAAATATTAAAAAGTAAAAATATTTAAAAATATTTAAAAAGTAAAAAAAATATTTAGAAGTAAATAGCATCAATGAAAAACAATTACAACTTCTGGAAATAAAAGACACACTCAGAGAAATGCAAAATAAACTGGAAAGTTTCAACAATAGAATCAAACAAGTAGAGGAAAGAACTTCAGAGCTCAAAGACAAGGCTTTCAAATTAACCCAATCTGACAAAGACAAAGAAAAAAAAAATAAAAAAATTGAACAAAGCCCCCAGGAAGTTTGGGATTATCTTAAACCACCAAACCTAAGAATAATTGGTGTTCCTGAGTAAGAAGAGAAATCCAGAAGTTTGGAAAACTTATTTGAGGGAATAATTGAGGAAAACTTCCCTGGCCTTTCTAGAGACCTAGACATTGAAATAGAAGGAGCTCAAAGAACACCTGGGAAATTCATCACAAAAAGATAATCGCCTAGACATGGTTATCTGAAGTCAAGATGAAGGAAATAATCTTAGCAGCTGTGAGGCAAAAGCATCAGGTAACCTATAAAGGAAGATCTATCAGATTAACGGCAGGTTTCTCAGCAGAAACCCTGCAAGCTAGAAGGGAGTGGTCCTATCTTTAGCCTGATTGAACAAAATAATTATCAGTCAAGAATCTTGTACCCAGTGAAACTAAGCTTCATAAATGAAGGAAAGATAAAGTCTTTTTTAGACAAAGAAATGCTGAGACAATTCACCACTACAAAGCCAGCACTTACAACAACTGCTAAAAGGAGTTCTAAATTTTGAAAAAAAAAACCTTGAAATACACCAGAATAGAACTTCCATAAAGCATAAATCCCATAGGGCCTATAAAATAATAACACAATGAAAAAAAAAAAAAAACCCAAGGTATTCAAGCAACAACTAGCACAATGAACAGAATAGGACCTCACATCTCAACACTAACATTGAAAGTAAATGGCCTAAATACTCCACTTAAAAGAGACAGAATGGGTAAGAATTCACCAACTAAGTATCTGCTGTCTTCAAGAGACTCACCTAACACATAACGACTCACATAAACTTAAGGTAAAGGGGTGCAAAAAAAAACACAGTCCATGCAAATGGACAACAAAAGTGAGCAGAAGTAGCTACAGACAAAACAGACTTCAAAGCAACAAGTTAAAAAAGACAAAGAGGGACATTATATAATGGTAAAAGGATTAGTCCAACAGGAAAATATCACAATTCTAAATATATATGTACTAACACTGGAGCTCCTAAGTTTATAAAACAATTACTTCTAGACCTAAGAAATGAGATAGACAACACCACAATAATAGTGGGGGATTTCAATACTCCACTGACAGCACTAGACAGGTCAACACGGAAAGTCGGCAAAGAAACAATGGACTTAAACTATACCCTAAAGCAAATAAACTTAACAGATATGTACAGAACATTCTACCCAACAACTGAAGAATATACATTCTATTCATCAGTACATGGAACATTCTCCAAGATAGACTGTATGATAGGCCACAAAACAAGTCTCAACAAACTTAAGAAAACTGAAATTATATCAAGTATTCTCTCAGACCAAGTGGAATAAAATTGGAAATTAACAC
The DNA here is from genome assembly GCF_037993035.2 of Macaca fascicularis. Taxonomy (NCBI): domain Eukaryota; kingdom Metazoa; phylum Chordata; class Mammalia; order Primates; family Cercopithecidae; genus Macaca; species Macaca fascicularis. The sequence continues at coordinate 29,402,924 of NC_088388.1, forward strand.
CAAAAGGAACCCTTAAAACCATACAAATACATAGAAATAAAATAATCTGCTCCTGAGTGATCTCTGGGTCAATAATGAAATCAAGATGGAAATTAAAATTCCTTGAACTGAAAAATAATAGTGATACAACCTATCAAAAACTCTGGGATACTACGAAAGCAGTGCTAAGAGGAAAGTTCATAGCATTAAATACCTACATTGAAAAGTCTGAAAGAGCACAAATAGACAATCTAAGGTCACACCTAAAGGAACTAGAGAAACGAGAACAAAGCAAACCCAAGCCCAGCAGCAGAAAAGAAAGAACAAAGATCAGAGCAGAACTAAATGAGATTGAAACAAAAAATTACAGAAGATAAATGAGACAAAAGGTGGTTCTTTGAAAAGATAAACAAAATCAATAGACCATTAGTGAGATTAACCAAAAAAAGGAGAGATCTAAATAGGCTCAATTAAGAATGAAATGGGAGATATTACAGGTGATACCACAGAAATACAAAAGACCATTCAAGGTTATCATGAACACCCTTACACACATAAAGTAGAAAAGCTGGAGGAGATGGTAAATTTTTGGAAATATACAACCCTCCAAGATTAAACCAGGAAGAAATAGGAACTCTAAACAGACTAATAACAAGCAGCCCAATTAAAATGGTAATTAAAAAATTGCCAACCAAAAAAGTCCTGGAATGGACAGATTCACAGCTGAATTCTATCAGACATTCAAGGAAGAATTAGGACCAATCCCATTGAAACTATTACAAATGATAGAGAAAGAGGGGATCCTCCCTAAATCATTCTATGAAGCCAGTATCACCCTACCACCAAAACAGGAAAGGACATAACCAAAAAAGAAAATTACAGATCAATAGCCCTGATGAACACAGATGCAAAAATCAAGAAAATGGTAGCTAACAGAATCCAACAGCATAACAAAAAGATAATACACCATGATCAAGTGAGTTTCACACCAGGAATGCAGGGCTGGTTTAATATATGCAAGTCAATAAATGTGATACATTACATAAACAGAATCAAAAACAAAAATCACATGATCATCTCAATAGATGCAGAAAAAGCATTTGACAAAAATCCAGTATCCCATTTTTATTAAACCCTCAGCAAAATCGGTATATAAGGGACATCCTTAATGTGATAAAAGTCATTTATGACAAACCCACAGCCAACATAATACTGAATGGGGAATGGTTGAAAGTAGTCCCCCTGAGAACTGGAACAAGACAAGGATGCCCCACATTCACCACTTCTATTCAACATAGTTCTGCAAGTCCTAGCCAGAACAATCAAACAAGAGAAAGAAAGGGCATCCAAATTGTCAAAGAAAAGGTCAAACTGTTGCTGTTCACTTATGATATGATCATATACCTAAAAAACCCTGAAGACTCTAGATCTTCTAGAGTCTCCTAGATCTGACAAATGAATTCGGTAAGGTTTCAGGATACAAAATCAATGTACACAAATCAGAAGTACTGCTATACACCAACAGCAACCAAGCTGAGAATCAAATCAAGAACTCAACTCCTTTGGCAATAGCTGCAAAACAAAACAAAACAAACAACAACAACAAAAAACTAAGAATATGAAAGACCTCTACAAGGAAAACTACAAAACACTGCTGAAAGAAATCACAGATTACACAAACAAATGGAAACACACCCTATGCTTGTGGATGGGTAGAATACTGTGAAAATAACCATATTGCAAAAGCAATCTCCAAATTCAATCTAATTCCCATCAATATATTATCATAATTCTTCATAGAACTAGAAAAAACAATCCTAAAATTCATGTGGAACCAAAAAAGAGCCCACACAGCCAAAGAAAGACTAAGCAAAAAGAACAAATCTGAAGGCATCAGATTACCCAACTTCAAACTATACTATAAGGTTATAGTCACCAAAACAGCATGGCACCGGTAGAAAAATAGGCTCACAGACCAATGCAACAGAACAGGGAACCCAGAAATAAAGCCAAATACTTGCAGTAAACTGACCTTTGACAAAGCAAACAACAACATAAAGTGGGGAAAGCACACCCTACTCAACAAATGGTGTTGGGATAAATGGACAAGCCTCATGTGGAAGAATTAAACTGGATCCTCATTTCTCACCTTATACAAAAACCAACTCAAGGTGGATCAAAGACTTAAATCTAAGACCTGAAACCATAAAAAGTCAAGAAGATAACATCAGAAAAACCCTTCCAGACATGGGCTTAGGCAAAGACTTCATGACCAAGAACTCAAAAGCAAATGCAATAAAAACAGATAAACAGTGGGACTTAACTAAACTAAAAAACTTCTGCATAGCAAAAGAAACAATCAGCACACAACCCAACAGAGTGGGAGAAAATCTTTGCAAACTACGCATTCGACAAAGGACTAATATCCAGAATCTACAAGGGATTCAAACAATTCAGCAAGAAAAAAAACAAATAATCTCATCAAATAGTGGGCTAAGGGCACACATAGATAATTATCAAAAGAAGATATACATCACACCTATAATCCCAGCACTTTGGGAGGCCAAGTGATCACCAGGTCAAGAGATCGATACCATCCTGGCCAACAAGATGAAACCCCGTCTCTACTAAAAATACAAAAATTAGCTGGGCATGGTGGCACGCACCTGTTGTCCCACCTACTCAGGAGGCTGAGGCAGGAGAATCGCTTCGACCTGGGAGGTGGAGGTTTCAGTGAGCCAAGATCACGCCACTGCACTCCAACCTGGAGACAGGGGGCAACTCTGTCTCAAAAAAAAAAAAAAAAAAAAAAAAGAAGATATACAAATGGCCAACAAACATATGAAAAAATGCTCAACGTCACTAACGATCAGGGAAATGCAGATCAAAATCACAATGTGATTCCATCTTACTCTTGCGAGAATGGCCATAATTAAAACATCAAAAGATAATAAATGCTGGCATGAATGTGGTGAACAGGGTATCACTGGTAGGAATGTAAACTAGTACAACCACTATGGAAAACAATATGGAGATTCCTGAAAGAACTAAAAGTAGATCTATCATTTGATCCAGCAATTCCATTACTGGGTATCTACCCAGAGGAAAATAAGTCATTATATAAAAAATACACTTGCACATACATGTTTATAGCAGTACAATTTGCAATTGAAAAAATATGGAACCAGCACAAATGCCCATAAATCAACAAGTGGATAAAGAAAATGTCATACACACACACACACACCATGGAATACTGTTCAGCCATAAAAAGGAACAAAATACCTGGATTGAGTTCAACACCATTATTTTAAGTGAAGAAACTCAGGAATAGAAAACCAAACATCGCATGTTCTCACTTACAAGTGCGAGCTAAGCTATGAGGATGCAAAGGCATAAGAATGATATAACGCACTCTGGAGATTCAGAGAGGGAAGGGTGGGAGGAGGGTGGGGGATAAAAGACTGCACATTGGGTAGTGTACACTGCTCCGGTGATAGGTGTACCAGAATTTCAGAGATTACCGCTAAAGAACTTCTCCATGCAACCAAATAGCACTTGTTCCCCAAAAACCTATTGAATTAAAAAAATTAAAAGATACGAAAACCTAAAAATAGACCTACCCCCATGATCCGGCAATCTCACTGCTAAGGATATATCCAAAGGAAAGGAAATCAGGATATAGAAAAGATGCCTGCACTCCCTTGCTTATGCAGCTCTATTCACAACAGCCGAGATAGGAAATCAACATAAGTGTCCACCAATGGATGAACAGAAAAAGAAAATGTGGTATGTACACATAATGGAGTACTATTTAGCCACAGAAAGAATGAAATTCTGTCATTTGCAGTAACATCCTTACCAGAAGCTAGGAAGGATGGCAGGGGTGAGGCTGGGATGAAGACAGTTTGGTTGATAGGTACAAACATAAAGTTAGACAGAAGGAATAAGTCCTAGTATTCAACAGCACAGTAGGGTGACTACAGTTAACAATAATTATATATTTCAAAACAGCTAGAAGAGATGATTTGGCATGTTCCCAGTAGAAATAAATGATACATGTTTGAGGTGGTGGATATCCCAATTACCCTGGTTTGATCATTACACACCGTATGCATGTATCAAAGTATCACATATACCCCATAAACACTACAATCATTATGTATCAATAAAAATCTCATAGGAGATCAATAAGAAGGATTTGTTTTGCCCCAGGTGGAGCAGGGGTCCAGCTAATGCTACACAACTGTAGTCTCCACTGACCCAAATCAGAAATAAGACAACTCTTCCGGGAAAGTAAAAAAGCAGGGTGACTCCTATACTGGGAATACAGAATCATTCCTTATATGTCATTCTGCACAGCCATGCTTCAACGTCGGTGTGAAACTCTTTTAAAGGTGTTCAGCTCAAAGCACGATGTGGGCTGTGTTCTGTCTGATGTTCATCTCCAGGCAGTCCTGAGAGTCATCGTAATTTGATGAATTAGAGAGCTGAGAAATCATAACGTCTGGAAGTCTGATTTTTCCATGCTACCATTGTTAAGGGGAACCCAACTTTTCCAGGGCAATTTTATCTCCTCACCACCGATTTTGGTCGATACTCCCTGGCTAAAGTTGAAGTCACTGATTACAGACTTCGGCTCTAACACCCACAACTGTTGCTAAAAAGTGAAATGAGTGACATTTACTGCTTTGCTTGCTTTGTGGAGGCTACCCTATTGATCACAACTGACATTTACTTAAACATTTCCTAGCAGAAAAATACCTCCTAGATTCTATCTCCTTTTGAAAATGCCAACAAACATGCCTGAGGCAGTAAAAAAAAAAAAAGGAAGGAAGGAAGGAAGGAAGGAAGGAAGGAAGGAAGGAAGAGAGAGAGAGAGAGAGAGAGAGAGAGAGAGAAAGAAAGAAAGAAAGAAAGAAAGAAAGAAAGAAAGAAAGAAAGAAAGAAAGAGAAAGAAAGAAAGAAAGAAAGAAAGAAAGAAAGAAATGGAATAAAATCATTTATCCATCCCCTCTACAACCATGTTGTTTTGTTAATATTATAACTTTAATTATTTCTTTGGTAACAGTTCGAACACATTGTTAGTCTAACCCTCACCCGGTATTGATTCTCCTCCTGTTAAAAACAAGCATCAGGGAGGCACCAAAAATTGCATGCTCAAGCTTAGTGCTATGCCAGGAGGTTATATCACACATATTAAATCTGGACAGCATTTAGGCTAAAGCAATCTTAGCTTTATGATCTTGTTGGTTTTTAAAGCAAATGTTAATGAAATATGCATTACTTATGGCAAACAGCAATCCCAGTGGGGTCCATTTCAATTAGTATAGTTTGTTCAAAGAAAAAGCAAATTAAGCTCCTCCTCATTTGTCACCGGGCTGCCCTGCAACCTGAAGGCAGGGCCAGAAGAGAAAGCAGAGGAGATCGACGAGCATTTTCAGACCAACTTGGGAGTCTAAGAAAGAGGAGGGGATTCCTGACCAATTCATTCCCACCCACAGTGACTCTGAACTTCTTTTCTACGAGAATGACAAAATATTTTAGTTGGTGCACTTTCCAGACACTGCATCCATGTGTCAAGGTGGCAAATTACCAGAAAAGTCAAGCATTCTGGCTTTGTGATGATGTTCTTAGGCCTGTTGTAGGCCTATGTCTTAGATACTGTATGAGTTTCCTAGGGCTGCTGTAACTAAGTGCCATGAACTGGGTGGCATGAAAACAATAGAAATGTATTCTGGGGGCCCGAAGTCTGCAATCAAGCTGTCAGCAGGTCCTCTGAAGGCCCTAGGAAAGAGTCCTTCCTTGCCTTTTCCTCGCTGCTGGTGGTTGCTGGCTATCTTGGGTGTTCCTTGGCTTGCAGATGCATTTGGTAACCATGATTCTACTCTTTACCTCAATTGGATCAATTGTGTTTAGCTCCCAATCTCTGTTTCTGTCTTCATGTGGTCCTGTGAGTCTGTATCTCTGTATCCAAAATTCCTTCTTCTTATAGGAACATGAGACATATTGGATTTAGGGCCCACCCTAATCCAGTATGACCTCATTGTGATGGTTAATTTTATGTGTCAACTTAGCTAGGCTATGGTAATCAGCTTTTAGTCAACCACCATTCCAGATGCGGCTGTGAAGATATTTCTTCAGAGGAGATTAACATTTAAATCAGTAGACTCTGAGTTCAAGCAAATTATGTGGGCGGGCGTCATCCAATCAGTTGAAGGCCTTCAGAGAAAAGACTGAGGTTCCTGGGGCAAGAAGGAATTCTGCTTCCAGACTGCCTTCTGACTCAAGACTGCAACATCAACTCTTCTCTGGGTCTCCAGCTTGCTGACCTGCCCTGCAGATTTTGGACTAGCTAGCCCCCAACAATGGCATGAGCCAACTCCTTAAAATAAATTAATATCATTCTATCTACATCCAATTCTATTAATTCTGTTTTCCTGAAGAATGCTGACCATAAAGCCATCTTAACTTGATTACAGCTGCAAAAACTATACCCAAATAAGGTCACACACACAGGTGCTGGGTAGTTATGAATTTTCGGAGAACATTATTCAACCCCGTGCAGATATGGTAGACTACAGCCTCACTATTCAAATGGTGCTTGGATTAGCAGCAGTGGCATCTCCTGGGAATTTGACAGACATGCATTCTCTCTGGCCCCATCCTGGACCTACTGAATCAGAATCTTCATTTTAACAGATCCCCAGATGATTTGTGTGTACATTACAATTTGAGAAGTACTGGGCTAGAAGATCATGTTTCCAACCATTTATGGTATTTATAATAAAAGGCTTGAAGTCTAGACATTGTAAAAGTCAGATAGCTCTAAAGTAAAGGGTCAAAGAGGAAGAATTAAGAAACAAAGTAGAGGCCGGGCGCGGTGGCTCAAGCCTGTAATCCCAGTACTTTGGGAGGCCGAGACGGGCGGATCACGAGGTCAGCAGATCGAGACCATCCTGGCTAACACGGTGAAACCCTGTCTCTACTAAAAAATACAAAAAACTAGCCGGGTGAGGTGGCGGGCGCCTGTAGTCCCAGCTACTCGGGAGGCTGAGGTAGGAGAATGGCGTAAACCCGGAAGGCGGAGCTTGCAGTGAGCTGAGATCTGGCCACTGCACTCCAGCCTGGGCGACAGAGCAAGACTCCGTCTCAAAAAAAAAAAAAAAAGAAACAAAGTAGAAATAACAGGGAGATTTGAAATAAGTACTCTCTCTTATTAATCAATATACACCTTACCAATAGTGGAAAATAAATAAATATTTGTCAAACAAATGGAGAAAAGAATACATGAATGAAATGGGCTCTTCATAACAGAGGTTTTCTAACAAACTGGCTTCTATTTACAAGGAAAGTCTTTAGGCAAAAGAGAGAAAAACTTCATTTCCACCCTCCAGAGTCCAGGCCACCTTTTCCCCTTTCCTGTCTCATTGAGAGGCACCGCCATGCCGATGTTATTACCTGGTGACAGTGTCTCACTTGAATACTCATGTCTTGCTCTAGGCTCCCACTGTAATTCATGTTGACATGGAGAAATGTTTCATTTTCAGATCCATATGTATGAATTTTTAATGAACTGTGTCAAAGAAATCAAATATTTCCCCCTGCATCCCCACTCTATGGAATCAGATTTTGACCTTCTGCCAAACAACTATAAATCATGTTCGGTGGAAAGAGCAGGGACCAGGGGCTACTGCACATAGATTAGCCAGTCAATTTCCCTCCGTCAGCCCTTTACCTAAGCTGTCCACGATGGGAGAGGAGGGAGGAGAGGAGAGGATGGAACAGAGGAAGGGAAGGGGAGGGGAAGGGAGGGGAGGGGAGGGGAAAGAAGGGGAGGGGAGGGGAAAGAAGGGGAGGGGGAGGAAGGGAGGGAAGGAAAGAGGGAAGTAGGGGGAGGGAGGGAGGGAAGGGAGAGGGAGGGAGGGAGGGAAGGAGTGAAGTAGAAGGAGGAAGGGAAGGAGGGAGGGAAGGAGAAGGAGGGAAGGAGGGAAGGAGAAGGAGGGAAGGAGGGAAGGAGAAGGAGGGAAGGAGGGAGGGAAGAAGGGAAGGAAGCAGGAAGGAAGGACAGAGGGAGGGAGGGAGGAAGGAGGGAGGGAGGAAGGAGGAAGGGACAGAAGGAGGGAAGGGAGGAAGGAGGGAGGGAGGGAGGAAGGGAAGGAAGGAGGAAGGGAAGGAAGGAGGGAAGGGAGGAAGGAGGGAGGAAGGGAAGGAACGAGGGAGGGAGGGAGGGAGGGAGGGAGGAAGGAAGGAAGGAAGGAAGGAAGGAAAGAAGTCAGCCTAGAAAGAAATATAAACAGTAGGCACTCAACGATTACTGAATAAAATATTTAAGCCATAAAAATGAGATCACTTATTTTTGAAAACCGGGTGGCCATCTCATTAACTAGAATCTGTGGAGCATTAATTCCCTACTTCTGTAGTTTGGTCTTGTATTTCTTCATGTAAAATGACTTAAAACTGGGGGGGTGGGAGGGGGAGGTGAGAAGTTTGAAAAAGTAAAATGAAAATAAATCATTTCATTTTTCAAGAGCACTTTCCTAGAATTTCCATGAACTATGCAAAACACAGCAGGGCCTTCCTAAATAAAGGCTCAATCAACACTTAGAAGGGAGCTGCAATTAGATACCATTTCTTGCCTAGCAGTGCAAGAATGATTTTTTAAAATGATAATATCCCATGTTGGCAATTATGTGATGAAAAAAAGGTTCTATCCAATTGCTTGTGGGGGTGTAAACAGATATCCATTTGGATAACAAGTTAGTAATATAAATGTAATGAGCCCTAAAGGTGTTCATACCTGATATAAATCTTATGGAAATCTATCCTAAGGAAGTAATCCAAAAGACGAAAGCAAAAAAAAGCTTTAAAGGCCATTACAACTTTGTCTACAATTTATTGACAAAATCTTAATGTTCATCAATAGATGTGTGGCTAAGTAAAAAATAAGATGCACCCATTTAATAGAATATCATATGACCATTAAGAATGCTTACTAAGAGTTTATAACAACACGGGAAAATATTTATTAATATAAGTGGGAAAAAAAGTAGGATGTAAAACTGAATAAAAAGTATCATGATTGCAAGAACAAAGCCTCCATTACCTAGGCACGGAAAAGGATATGGGAGGAAATACGCCAACTGCTAATAGTGATTATTTATGGAAGCAGGAAATGTGTGTGAATTTTTCCCTGTTCTGTATTTTCCAAACATCCTGTAATGAGTATATGCACTTTTATATTGGGAACATAAGATTTTATTGTGCTTTTGAAAAGCAAGTCAGTTGTATAAGTAAAATTTTAAAAGATGTCCCCTTCAACAAACAATAGCAATTGGGTCATGGCTAATTCAAGGTGAAGCACATTTGTAAATACCAAATTTTCTAATCTAACATCCAGATCTGGGATACAGAAGAATCTGGCGGGTTGCCTGCTCGCAAAGCTTCTATCTCTGTCCAAAATACTGCACTTAAGAAGTTAAAGGAAGAGTCAGAGCTGTCAGCTTTAAGCCAGTAGATTCTAGGATGATTCAAATAGCTGTCGTAGACACTCCATTTGCTAAGCTCATTCACTGGAAGGGGATCTGCCACACAGGGCTGAAGAACAGACACACAGATGGACAGACATGGATTGTATCAGACCCTGCTCCTTGCCAGCAATTACCCCCACTCACGGCATTTTCCTTTCTTGGCAGGTTTGTACACCTGAAAGCTACCACCTCTCACTTTTTTACCTTGTTCAAGCAAAACATTTGGAAGCAAGTCATCTGTGCCTGGAAATGAACAGCAATCTAAGGCCATATGCAAGTGCAGGGGTGGGGGCACACTTTCATTTGAGTGATGAGTTTATTGATAAATGTTCTAAGTGGCTGACTCTTGTTCAATTTTAAATAAAGAAACACTTGGGTGATTTAAATAGGTGAAACAGCATCAGCAGCAGGCAGCCTGGAATGAGCAAACCCAAAGCCCACGTGCTTCACACAGGCATCTTTACAGTTTTCATCGCCATGGAAGCTTGTATGAGATGCACAGGGACAGAGTGTGGCTGAGATTCACAGGCTCAACCATGATATCAGCTCCTGTGTGACCTAGGGGATCACCCAGGGCAGTGGTAAGAGGCTGGAAAACGGTTCCTTCTGGAGAGATGTCTTAATCCAGTTCTGTCACCGATTTCCTCTCTTCCCACTAGAAGCTCTAGGTCTCTATTTTCGTAATCCAGTCAGGCAGGACATAGATCAAAGCAGGGAAAACGGAAGCCACTCAGCACTAGGGACAAAGAAGAAAATGGGAGCAAAATTGAGGTGGCTCAATCAGTGCTCTAAACCAGCGAACTTGCATCATTTGAGACAATATCCCCCCAATATATGTATATTTACATTATATACATGATCCTGTCAATCTATATATCAAATATAAAGCTTTTCTTTCTTCTTTCCCTTCCTCTCCTCCCCTTTTCCCTTCCTCTCTCCCTTTTCCCTCCCTCCCTCCCTTCCTTCCTTCCCTAAACAATCACCTTGCACACATCCCTCTTTGGAAGACTGTTCTAAATACTCAAGTGGGTTATCAAATAGGTGCTGGAGTGAACGGGCGGGAAAAGAAGTGCATTTCCTACCTTTATAGTCTTGCAGAGGGAAACCATCCTGAAAGGGATTTCCACATATGGTTGGTAGGTATCTTACATCACCATTCTCCCAAATCTATTTACCTACACTGGGCACTCGACTATACCCAGTCATACATCATATGCAGGGAAGTAAGCTAAGCTTCATTAACGTGGATCCCATAAGCTAATTCAAACCAGGCTGGGCTATGCAACACCTTGGTGCTATGTATTAAGAAGAATGGGTCTGCTGAATAATCAAAGTGGAAAAAGTGGCAGCAGTCGGGGGGATGTTTAATTGCTAGAAGGGAATAGACTCTTTTCAGGCTCCATTTATAGCCAAGCAATCCATCTACCAATTACAGGCAAGTTCTTATCCAGACATTAAAGCAGGCAACTGCCTGTGTTGGAAATCAACCAAAACTGCTTATCTTCAACCTTCCATAATTCCAGACCTTTTGCTGATCCGCCCTGGCTGCTCGCCTAATGCATTTGCATTGCTTTTTCTGCTCCCACTTTTAGTCCCTAGAGTTTACCCTGATATCAAACACCCATGCAGACACACAGGCAAGGCAGTGAACAGGTCTTTGTTTTAACTACTTGGGGAAGGAAGAAGCTGTTGGTCTCTTGGGTCTGTATTTGTCCTGCTGAACATCACAGCTGCTGAGCTCTTGTGGATAGGATCCAGATATAATGACAACCCTGTTTCCCCCTTCACATTTGAAATACTCCAGAAAGGGAGACTGTCATGAGAAGGGGATGGGGGAAGCTGCAAAGTTAGTCAGTGCATTTTAAAAATGGAGACTCCATATCAAATTGGGCATTTCCATTGCAAATCAAGCATTCACTGGGCCCACCATTAGCCAAGCTCAGGATCCTGGCTAATTAAGTCAGTATCTGGTGGGAAGCTATAGACTTAGGGACCATCACTTAGCTCCAGTCTGAGAAGCTCACGGCTAAGGCTCTGTTTCATTCTTCATGCAATGTCTAGCAAATCAAAGCTAATGTGAGGAGCACAGCCACAGCTGACTGGGCCTCCCCTCAGTCATGTACACTCAAAGCCCAGGGCACCACTGACTCACATGCCATTTCCCTGCATTAACATTCTGTCTGGGCTCTAGCTTCACACTCAACAAGTCTATTGCAAGCTATAAATCAGGAGACGAAGGACAGGGTGGTGTGCCAAGGAAGAGTTTCTTCTCATGGTGCACAGTGACAGAAACCATTTTAATAATGCGATCTTTAGAGACCCAAGGAAGATCGGACATGCTGTCATTTCTCCCCTGATGAGGAATCCTGCCAGGAAGAAGTGACTGATATCCCAATTCTTCAAAAATGCATCTTTCTAAAACTGTAGATGAAACTTGCAAAAATAGCTTTGATGCTCCTCCAACTCTACTTTTTCCCCAGCGCCCTGCCCCCACCATGGCTTAAAAATACCACGCCAGGAATTTATATTTGGTTCAAAGTTGCTTAGCACATTGAGGCTAAATACAGCTTATATACCAATTTTGCTTCCAAAATTACTTACTTGTAAATGTATGAAACCGTAACGGAATGATTTATAGTTTTACAGTTCTTTCATTACTGATTTGCAGAGATCTCTCTAGGGGTGATTATTTTTGGATATTTCTAAGTCTGCGGACTGCACAACTCTCAATAGATGTTAATTCATTCTCAGAGAGCCTCACTGTAACTGAATTACACATCTCATTCATTTAAACATTTAATGAATACCCATGAAGCATTAAGGACAGCAGGGCACACAAAGCTGACTAAGGCAAGGGCTTGTGCCCTCAAGAACTTACACTTGTTCTCAGTCATCTTGTAAGTCGGGAGATGTGTTGACACAGTGGCTAAATTTAGTGGCAAAATACAACTTTCCTGGTCTGAAGCCCAGGTCTACCAATGTATGTTTCCACCCTTCTGTAAGAGGAATTTGCTGGAACGGAAGTGGAATTGGCCTCTGAAGATTGTTGTACTCCATCCATCCATCCATCCATCCATCCATCCATCCATCCATCCATCCATCCATTCATCCCAAAATGAATCAGCAGAATGCAGACTCCACAAGGGTAGGGATTTTTATCTGTTTTCCCCCCATTTATAAATATACCTACAGATATGTATTTATAAATACATCTACAGATATGTATTTATAAATACATCTACAGATATATATTTATAAATACATCATATATATTTATATGATGGCCTGTCTGCTATTTGTAAAAGTTTATATCTCACCCTGCTAGCAGGAAGCAGTTGCCAAAGCCTGATTTCTACTTGGAACAAAATCACTCTGAAGTTCCATTTCCTCAATTAGAAAACAGGGATAATATTATACATGTCATAGGATTCCTGGGAGGGATCAAAGGGGGTAATATAAGAAACGCACTTCACACACAGTGCCTGGTACCCTAAAGCTCTTAACAAATGTGGAGTATCTTCCCCCTCTCTGCTACAGGAAAGGGAAATCAGAGAGAATGGGAAGCCCTCATTGTGCACAGAAGCAGAAACGGGCATTCTGAGAGCTTCAAGATCCTGCTTCTGGCCAGGCACGGTGGCTCACGCCTGTAATCCCAGCACTTTGGGAGGCCAAGGCGGGCAGATCCCCTGAGGTCAGGAGTTCGAGACCAGGCTGGCCAACATGGTGAAACCCTGTCTCTACCAAAAATACAGAATTAGCTGGGCGTGGTTGTGGGTGCCTGTAACCCCAATTACTTGGAGGCTGAGGCAGAAGAATCACTTGAACCTGGGAGGCGGAGGTTGCAGTGAGCCCAGATTGCGCCATTGCACTCCAGCCTGGGTGACAAAAGTGAAACTCTGTCCCTCCCCCCGCAAAAAAAAAAGAAAAAAAAAAAAAGATCCTGTTTCCATTTCGAGGTTTCACTAAGTCATTGAGTGACTTTGAGCTGGTCACTAACACATTTTCAATCCCAATTTCTTCTATGTGAAAACGCTTTTTAAAACTGAAAACCAATATGAAAGGGTAAACGGTACCTATGAAAGAAACCAGACAGCATTACTTTATTGAAAGATCCTCTTTGACAAGCAGAGTTCCTGGGTTGAACGATGGGCTAAAAATACTGTAAGGGAAAAAACTGACCCCTGAGAGCCTCATTAAAAGAAAGATAAACTCCCAGGAACCATATTTTATTTTTTGCTGCAAGGCTCAACATGGGTTAAGAGGAAAAAATAACTGCTAGGATAAGCATTCATGTATCTTATAATTAAATATTTCAAGGAGGATTTGGTGTAACAGGGGTCGCTAAGCTGCCATTCACTCCCATGGGCCTTATCTCCTCTGGCTGGGAAACCATGCTGGCTTTCTGTGAGCGTGATTTTCCCCCAGGTTTCACCGGGCCACGTCCCTCGAGGCTGGCCCACACAAAGGGCAGAGGGGTCTGAGCACAAAGAGGCAGTGCCTGCAATACGTCCCACAAAACAGCAAGCTGGAATTTTATCACATTCACTTCACCAGGATGTTCATTCACCACACAGATTCAGGTTTCTTCTCTGCGTCAAGAACAGGGAAGGGAGATGCTTTTCTTTCTGTCAGACTGTGGCTTATCTGCCTCACTCACAGCCAGTAAGGCCACGGATTTATAAATTTTCCTGCAACAGTCTTATCAACCACCAGCAATGTGCAGCAACGTGGGACTGAGTGTCTTCAAGGGGGTCCCAACAAAAGCCCTGTGGCTCTGTGTTGTTCATGAGTTGCCGGAGGACTCACTACTGGGCAGGGAACAGAAGACTCAGGCTTGGGATGGAAGGAGAGGAAGGAACCGTCCTGGCCCTCCAGGGTAGGGGTGGTTATTCTGTGGGCAAAGGTCATAGGCCTTTGTCACCTTGATTCTTGTCCCCTGAGTTCTCCTTTTTATTGAGGGCCTCGTTCTGTTGCCCAGGCTGGAGTGCAGTGGCATGATCTGGGCTCACTGCAGCCTCATCCACCCAGGCTCAAGCAATCCTCCCACCTCAGCTTCCCATGTAGCTGGACTACAGGAGCATGCCACCACATCTGGCTATTTTTTTGTTTGTTTATTTGTTTCTGTAGAGACAGTGTTTTATTATGTTGATCAGGCTGGTCTTGAACTCCTGGCCTCAAGTGATCCTTCTGCCTTGGCTTCCCAAAGTGCTGGGATTACAGCAGTGAGCCACCGCACCTGGCTCCTTTTTCTTTTTAGAGACAGGGTCTGACTGTCGCTCAGGCTGGAGTCCAGTGGCCTGCTCACAGCTAACCGCAGACTCAACCTCCCGAGCTGAAGTGATCCTCCCACCTGGGCTTCTCGAGTAGCTGGGACTACAGGCAAACGCCACTATACCCAGCCAAGTTTTAAAAATGTTTTATATAGATGGGGTCTCACTATGTTGCCCAGGCTGGTCTCAAATTCCTGGGCTCAAGCGATGCTTCGGCCTTCGTGTCCTAAGTGCTGGGATTACAGCCGTGAACCACCACACCCGGTCAAGTTCTCCTTTTTCAATGGAACTGTCACCAGGTATCACTGTCACCATCTCCTTATCTCACTGTTCTTCATCTTCCTCATTTCTATTCAAATCTGAGTGACAGTTCAGCCCTTCCTTTAATTTCCACAATTTAAGAAAGCAATCAACATGTACAAAAGTACAATCAGAAAAACTGGTGTTCTATTGCACAGTAGGGCAACTATAGATAATAATAATGTATTGTATATTTCAAAATAGTTAGAGCTTTCCAAATGTTCTCACCAAAAGAAATGATACACATATAAGGCAATGGATATGCCAATTACCCTGATTTGATCATTACACAATGTATACATGGATTAAAACATATTGTACCCTGTAAATATGTACAATTATTATGTGTCAATTAAAAAAAATAAAAGACCGTTGTAGTAAGAAGAAGCTATCAATTTAAAATCATTAATTAATTCATTTATTCATTCCGCAAAGTCTTTAGCGAGCATCTGTCACATCACAGGCACTGAGCCGGCCGATGGGATGTGATGATATGCAGAACAGAAATTCCTGCCCTCACAGAACTTACAGGGTAGTGGGCAGAGACAGAGACTAGACATAATAAAAAAAATTACAGGTATATTGTTTGGGAGAAGGTAATAAATGCTGTGGCAAACAACAACAACAACAAAAGCCCAGAACGTGGTAAGCGGAACGAAGAGGGAGCGGGGTTGCTGATGGGTTGCAATTTTAAACAGGCGGTAGGGATGGAGATGGGGGTCTCCTTGAAAGGGTGGCACCTGATAAAGAGCTGAAGAGGGACCCTTGGGTATATGGAAGGCAGGTGTTCTAAGTGGACAGAACAGCAAATGCAAAGATCCTGGGGTGAGAGAGTCTTTGATACATTTGAGGAACAGCAAGGGGGCTTTTTCTTTAAAATTCAATGAAACTCAAAGGGAATTACTCCCGGACAGCGATGTGCCTAGAACTCTTCTAGCTGAGGCAGCTCTCACAACTCATGTGCTGAGGCCGTCTTCATAGACTATCCCATTGGAATGTTTTTTCAACATCAGGTCTCAACCAAATAGTATAATAAGTACAGAAACTAACATAGTGGGTCACAGCCAGCATAAAATTAAAAGAAGGAAATAGAATGTATTAAAAATACCTGCATCAGTGTGCTGCAGGTAGGATGATTTCCTATCTGTATATTTGCGAAACAAAAGTAGTTCTTATTGTAGATTTGGGTCAAAATTGCTTAACAGCTACTAACCAACAGGTTACAAAAGACAGACACCCTGCTTCCCACCCAGGGGCTACATCTTCGCATGATGGTCCCAATGGCTCCTACTCTGCTAGAATTTTAAGACACTCAAAACAGAGACCGCACAATAGTAGGAGCTCCCTTCCCTTATCACAATCCCCAATTCACAGAGTGGAGTTTAACTCATGGGCGGTTTGTTGGAAAATAACTCCCTGGCCTAACCAATGTTCATCTGTTCTCTGGGCCAAGAACCATGGTTCATGTGGGACTTTGAAAAACTGACTAAATAAAAAGAAATTTTAAAAATCAACAAAAGTACAACAGAACCACTCACACAAGCTGCAATGTGGGAAACTCTTCAATTAACTCCCTCTCAAGTTTTTCTCTTCTGACAAGACCAAGTTTGTCTGGCATCCCCCAGAGGTCTCCCTTTATCTGGACAACTCATTTTGAGTTTTTGGACTACATCCCGCACTAAGCAGGAAATTATTAATGTTCTTATTTAAAGGCATGAGGGGGCAGAGGTCCTCTATGATGGTTTCGGGGGTGCAGGAGACTGTATACAATCTGGAGACCCCATCAGCCCCTTACAGTATTACCGAGAGCATTCGGAATGGGGTCCTCTCTTTCCAGCAGGAGACCAACAGATTACCCTTAATAGAATTGTTTAAATTGCCTAAAATTGCTGCTTCTATTCCAGGCTGAAAATTACAGGCCTTACACTGTTTCCCATCCTCTCCCCAGGGTTACTCAGTGCCCCAGAGGAGATGTGTACTAACAACATCATCAACAAAACCTGAATGTACTTTGTGTGGAGAAAAATATTTGCAGCTTTTCAACTAGATCCGAAGAGGCTGTGACTGACATACACACATTCTCCCAAATGAATTCAGATTTTCCTTTTTTTTTTTTTGGCATGACAAAAAAAAATTACCAACATGATTTATGCTGCCTTCTGACATGTTACAAATCAAATGCTAAAAATCTCTGAAACCATATCATGCTGAAGATGATGAATGCTGACTTTCCTTCTTTGTCATTTTCTGCCAGTTGGGTGGGTGCCATGAGGAGGGGAGGGGCTGAAGAACAAGTCACTGTTGCCAACTAATGCCACATCAGGGTGTGGGTGTTGAGACTGTCATTTCCTTACCTTAACTCCCCTCTAAGAGAAGGCTGTGTGTGGGTAAACAAACAAAACCCAATCCATGTATATTTCAAGGAGGTGGATCTTCTGAAAACTGTTGTTTATTGCAGTGAGACAGCACCGCCTTGGGAGACCCAACTTCTTTCAGTTCATGCTAACAATGACGAATGGGAGGCCCTCATCCAAGTGGCCCTGCGCTGCCTCATCCATGTTCTTCCAAGGCACCTGGCCCTACCCAGGGTCCTGCTGGGCAGAGCTGGTTATACGAACAAACTTGGGTTTTGAGTTTGCAGTGACAATGTGTATGTGCAAACAGCGCTTAAGTTGGGGATCATGCCACTCCACAGGAATCACAAACTGCTTCGGATTCAATCTTGAAGCCCCAACCAAGACTGCCAACTACTGGCAGTCCTTTTTATCCCTTCAAGTGCTTAGCTGTTGATGAGGTTATACAATTTCCACTCAGTACGGTCTTCTCAACGAAAGCAAAGAACTTCTGACACATCGCAAGGCTCTACCTCGAATCAGCAGAGTCAGTCTCTTGCATGGAGTCTCTAAAAACCGCTCCCTGGGTGATTCTAATGTGCAGCTAGGACTGAGAACCACTAAAGAAATGCAGAGGCAGAACATGACTCATCTAAGAACATAATCTCCCAGTTCAAAGGTCTTTCCTCCACAGAGCCCTGCAGGTGGCCACGTGCTACTATCACTGGCGCAGCTCCTTGAAGCCAGGGGGAAGGCAGGCCCAGGACTTTTGAGGACCTAGACTGGCTCCAACAGAGGATTTCCTAGATAGGCACATCCCTCTAGTTCCCATTGAAAAAAATCTTGCTGAGCACTTACTATGAGCCAGGCGGGTGCCCCTGGGAAAAACAGGGGTGAACAAGAGGCCCCTGCTGTATTCTAAAGTGATGGATAACTATGTTCTTTCTTTTTTCATTTTGACACAGAGTCTCTCTCTGTTGCCCAGGCTAGAGAGCAGCTGCGTGATCTCGGCTCACTGCAAGCTCTGCCTCCCGGGTTCATACCCTCCTCCTGCCTCAGCCTCCGGAGTAGCTGGGTCTACAGGCGCCCGTCACCACGCCCAGCTAATTTTCTTTGTATTTTTAGTAGAGACGGGGTTTCCCGTGTTAGCCAGGATGGTCTTGATCTCCTGACCTCGCGATCCGCCCGCCTTGGTCTCCCAAAGTGCTGGGATTACAGGCATGAGCCACTGCGCCGGGCCGGATAATTATGTTCTTGAACTATGCTAAGTGCTTTGTATTCTCTCATTGTCATCCTTACCACTAGTCTGTGAGGAAGGTATTATTATCCTCATTTTACAGACGAAGAAACTAAGGCTCAGAAACATTAAGCCACTTGCTCAAGGTCACACAGCTGGGAAGTAACCCAAGTCTGACTTGTGCTAGGCATAGAGGCCAGCGTGGGGAGAAAACAGGGAGCAAAGATGAGCTGGGGAACAGACACATACGTCAGCATCACTATGACCTGACTGGGCTCTCTCCAAACAAAGTTTTACATGACAATTCTTTAAACAAAAAGGAAGAAAATAATTTAGAATTTTTGACAACATTTTGGAGCCGTGCTTCAAAGCCCGGCATAAATAAATGAATGTCACTGAAAGGCCACAGAGCAGGGGGGCTGAATCACATGCTCGCCATGCCAAGAGCTGCTGGAAAAAGAAAATACTTGACAGCGTGATCTCTGGGTTGTTAACGGCATCTGAAAATCTTTCTGGATCAGCAGATTTCCTAGACAGCTGTGATCCACTCTGGGGAGACGGTCAGCCATCGATTAATTCCTCATCAATGAGAAAGCAAATGATGGCAAAGGAACCAGCCTGAACCAGGAAAGACTGCGGGTCTGGGTTTTCAAGGCCATCCCCTTCCCAGCAGAATTCAAAGTAAGGGCAAGGGTGAGAGGATGGAAAACAGGGAAATGGGGAAGAGGAGGAGCTGCCCAAGGAAGGGGAGGAAGGGAGAGAGAGAAGCAGACACACAGATGGACGGGGCCTGAAGACGGCACGAGCTCTTGGGAGAGGGACTTGTGGTAGAGGCCAGGGGAGGCTGCTTGGGGTCACCTGGTGGTTGGTTTGTCCACAATGGAAAATTTTGTCTCAAATGAGGCTGTCATTAGGATGCACATGGATGTCCCTCTGACAAAGGTTCCAAGAAAATTAACCAATAGGAACTGAATGATGAGACACGAAACAAATTCCTAATTAAGTTACCTGACTCCAGACTGACTGCAGCCGCAGGTTCTGGAATGGGTTCGCATGGGAGGCTACAGGCAGTATGGAAAGGGGTAAAATAATGGGCTATTTGGTCAGCTAAGTTCAGGAAACACAGGTTAGACAACAATAATTTTTTTTTTCCATACGACTTCTTTAAACCTCTGTTGTGATTTCTAAGATGGGGAAAGTGCCTCCCAAATTCATGTGAACACAGGTGGAGATGCTTGTGGATTTAGGGTTCTAAGGAACATGCTTTAGGAAAGCTACTTGGGTACAAAAGGAATCAGTGGGGTCCGAGAGCCCCTTGGCTGTGCCACCTGGGGTCTAGTCATCTCTTGGACACTAACGGTGGGTCACTATTTACCTGTCCTGGCTCATCTGCAGGCTGGGGACATCAGCGGTGGTGGTATCACGGGCACATTCTACAAATTGAAGTCCCCCAGATGTTTAAAGGTGTGGCTGACTTTCAGTGGGTGTGGCATTCTCAAAGTTCAAAATTGGGACTCTTTAAGAATGCCAGAATGCAGGAGAACATTCTGGATGAACTCATCTCTTTACAAAAGGAAGAGCAGAGGCCGAGGAAGTCAAGTGGTTTATGCCAAAATCTCTGGGATAAGTCAGTGGTTAAGATACAACTGGAACCCGAGGCTTCTGGCCTTCAGTCCATTATGAAGGTACCTCTCCAATTCCCCCAACCCCACTGAAGGCACAACTCCAACCAATGTTTAAAAACTAAGAAGAACGGTGTCCTTGAGCCGTCGGAGAGGTGGTAAATTCTACTTTCCCATGGCCGGCCTACCTCTTGTTAGTCTATCGATGACACTTGCACATGATTTATCCTGTAAAAAAAACATTAACAAGCAAAGCAAGCTAGAGAAACCCCCTAAGGCAGGAAGGTAAACATTTGCCCACCACTAGAGCAAACAAATAGGCACATAGCTACATTCCTCCCTTCTCCTTTGTTCAAGAAGCAGAAAAAAATAAGGCCAAAAGACAGCACTTACGAAATGGGTCACTGGGATTGCAAAAGGGATGTTCCACTTAGCCATTCAAAATGTGTCTTGCTAATTAAGACCTTGTACTTGGTAACAGGGTCTACCTTTACGACAAATTTACAGACCGATCCAGAAATAGATCAACCAAGGTAACCCAGAGAGAAGCCTCAATGTCCTAAGAGAGGGAGGGGTGCCAACCGACCCAGCAAGAGGTCTGGGTAAAGCAGAGATACCCCCAACTGTATTCAATTAAAAGTTCTCTCCCACAACAACCGGAGCCAGCCAGTGCTCAGACAGAAACTTACACGGAATTTACTCACCTCGCTTGACAATAATCTCTGGTCCCTCCTGGACTCAAGTGCTTTCTGTAGCAATGTTAGGTGGCATTTATTCACTCCTGAAGTATACATTCAACAAATATTTGCTGCAGGAGGACCTGTTCTAAGAAGTGGAGACACCACATCTACAACTCAGGGTTCCTACGCCCATGTAGCATATCCTGGTCAAGCACCCCCACTATGCCGGGTGTCTCCTGGTGTCCTCCAAGAACCCGAAGCCGTAAGTGTTACTAACTCCTTTACCGGAGATCCTGAGGCTCAGAGGGAGAAAATAACTTGCCACAAATCCATGGTAAATGGCAGATTCCGGAGTGGAGCCCAGGTGAGCAGGACCTCAAAGTATTCATCCACAAACCTTAATCATCCATGCCTCAATTAAGACAGGAGACTGCTTGATTGTACCCTCGACTGAAAGCTTCCTCTCCCTCTTTGTTGGAGGTCCCCAAGAGCACCCCAAATGTGAAGATTTGCTAAGAGGACTCACAGGACTCAGCATATAGTTGTACTCACAGGCACAACTTACTAGAGCAACAGATTACAGAGCAAAAATAGCATGGAAAAAGGTGCATGGAGTAAAGGCTGGGGTAAACCAGGTGCAAGCTGTCAAGCATCACAACTATTTATCCTAAAACAGGCCTGCTATTTAAACTTCTTTCTGCACACCCTTCTGTTAGAAAAGCTGATCTATGCAAATGGCCAAAGGGAGTTGGAAGCAGACAAAACTAGAAGTATAGATGACACTCTCCCTGATAGAAGAATGGGTGAATTTGTAAAATACACTATATGGAGGATTTTTTTTTTGGCGGCAGTGAATAGGGACATGGGTAGGGGCCGGGTGATTTCATGATGAAAGAGTTTTGGAAAGGGGAAAGCACTGGCACCAGCATCAGAGGATCTAAGGTTCTGTTTGACTTAAGGTCAATTCCTATCGCTAATGAGCTGCGTGACTGTGGCCAAGTCACTTAACCTCTCTGGTTTTCTCATCTGTAAAATGAGACAAAAGCTGAATTAGATAAACCTCTAATGGTCTTTCTGTCTCTGATAGCATCTGGTTTTATAACTGACTAGAGATTTTCTTTAAAATAGATTCCCTGGTGAATTTAGAATATGACTCAATTCCACACAGCTTTCAGGAGCACATGTATCACAAAGTGAGACACATCTATGGATTCTTTAGCTAAAGGAAAAGGAAAGTGTGTGTTGGAGGGGGAGAGAGCATTTCTCAGCCAAGCGGCCAATTTGCGGTTTCAGTTCCCTTAGGAGGCATTTGGAAATTCAGCATTCCTTGGTTCTACCAGTTTTTACCTCACTCAGGAAATGGGAGTTGGATGGGCTGGTTCGGGAAGCTGGTGGTGGTCACAGAAGTCACTGCAGACACTTTGGGGTAATTTTCTCCAAGTCATCCAGCTAAAGTGTTGGGGTCAAGTCTATGAAGCCCTCTGGTAGCCCCAGCTCATGATCTAGCAATTCCTTGTAGTGGTACTAAGAGACAAGACAATAGTACTCAGTGGGCTGGGAGGAACTGTATATTTTCCTTCCTTTTAGTCTATTGATTGATTGTAAAGTCTAGCCTACTTGGCAGAATTCATGGTAGCACCACGGTCTCTACTACAGACACTGATGTGTAACTGGCACTAGACAGGATTGGAGATTTTGACCAATCAACATTTATCAAGCTCAATGGAGGAGGTGGAAGACTAAAAACAATTCAAAGTGGGATCCTGCCCTCACGGAGCTTAGCGTCTATTAAAGAGGGAGCAGAGTGCCATGGAAAGACCATGGGCTTTGGAAAGAGACCTGAGTTGACTACTACCCAGCCCAACTGTTTACTAGCTATGTGGCCCTGGGCAAGAAACTTAACATTTGTAGGCTTAGTTTCCTTCTTTGTAAAATGGCAGTAACAGAGTCCACCTGTTAGGGCTGAGATTATCTATATGAAGGTCTTGGCACAGTGGCCAGCAGTGCCTCTGTTCTGTATTCAATGTAAATGGCACCCCTTGAAGTTTTGCAATGGGTAGCCCTGGCCCATCTATGTGTAGTAAGTGCTCAATACACAGTAGCTGCTATTATGATTGTCTCTGATGTTACCATGTGGGTAAGTATCCAAAGGCAGGTACATCAAAGCTGGGACAGAATTCAGGTCATTCCCAGATATGAGCATGATTCACCGAAACAGTGCCATGTGAATTACAATTTGCACAATTGGAAACCTCTGGCCTGGCTGAGACTGCGGAGGGCATTCTAGACAGACAGAAACGTGTGCCTGAAAGGTAGGAAACCAAGGATTGTACAGAGGTGCCTGTGGGTGCATCAGCCCTCGGAGAACCTTCCATGTCCAGTAAGAGATTCAGCTTTATGCTACTGGCAATGAGGGGCTATTCTGTGTTTGAGCACAGAGGGCAAGACAAGCAGAGCTGGGCTTTCAGTTACAAGGATTGGAGGTCAGGAAGGCTCATTAGAAAGCTATTGCAAAAGCAGGAGGTGGAGAGAAGGCCAGAATTTGGGCACGGGCATTCAGCTTCAACAAGGGTCTTTCTTTCTTATCTATCTATCTATCTATCTATCTATCTATCTATCTATCTATCTAACTATCTATAAATGGAGTCTCGCTCTGTCGCATCTATCTATCTATCTATCTATCTATCTATCTATCTATCTATCTATCTATCTATCTATCTATCTATTTATAAATGGAGTCTCGCTCTGTCGCCCAGGCTGGAGTGCAGTGGCTCGATCTCAGCTCACTGCAAGCTCTGCCTCCTGGGTTCACACCATTCTCTTGCCTCAGCCTCCCGAGTAGCTGGGACTACAGGCGCCCACCACCACACGCTGCTAACTTTTTTGTATTTTTAGTAGAGACGTTGTTTCACCGTGTTAGCCAGGATGGTCTCACCCTTTTTATTTTTTTAAAGAGACAAGGTCTTGCTCTGTCACCCACACTGGAGTGCACTGGTACAATTATAACACACGGCAGCCTGGGACTCCTGGGCTCAAGCAATCCTCCCACCTCAGCCTCCTAGGTAGCTGGGACTACAGGCGTGCAGTACCACACCTGGCTAATTTTTAATTTTTTTGTAGAGACTAGGTCTCACTTTGTTGCTCTGGCTGGTCTCAAACTCCTGGTCCCAAGTGATCCTGCTGCCTCAGCCTCCCAAAGTGTTGGGATTACACGTGTGAGCCACTGTACCTGCCTTCAACAGGGAATCTTTAAAGAGTAATATTCATGCCTCATTTATGGAACAAATATTATTCTCAGTTCTTAAGATACTGGTGTCCAAGACAGACACAGCCACTTGGAGGCAACACGGTTCTTCCCTAGAGATGGGAAGTCCCCAGGTAAAAGACACCCCCATGCAGCCTGGTGGATAGTTCAAGAAAGCCGTTTCTGGGAATGAAAAAGGACACCCCACCTTCCACCTCATCCTACCACACTCCCCTGTTCCACCGCTCACGCCTGCCCTGGGCTGGTGAATGCCAAAGCAACGCTGTAAGAGAGAAGCAAGGCTTTAGCCCTCAACTTAGCCACACGGGGGGCCCTGAGGAACAGACACAGAGCCTCAATGGGGTCCCAAGTCAGCAAGCGCCGCACCTGCCCCAGCACTTCTGGAAGCTCCGGCACTGTGTTCAGTGTCCTCACACCCCAGTCACCAAGCCCCAGGAGATGGTTTTCTTCCACAATTACCATCTGACACAAATGAAGCAGGACACCACAGCGCTGGGAGCCACAGACCCTGGCCACCAGCACAGAAGCAGACTCGCAGCTCTGACATTTTCAACAAGTAAGCAGGAGCAGCGGACAGATTCAAACTCCCTCTCATCCTCATCTCTCACCAGCTGGAGGACATTGCCGTGCAGGGTCAACGTTTCAGACACAGATGGTGCTTCTTGAATCATTTGTCTTTCTGGGGCCTTCCAAGTTGGGTTATTTTGTCCTATCCTTTCTAGCAACTGCATGCTGGTACTTTCTTTCCCCTTTTTCTCTTGCTTTCTGCCAACTTAACTTTATCCACGATGGTCTTTGCATTTGTTGTGCCCCCAACTCTCCAATCCCTATTCTTCTGTAGATTTTGACAGATTTCATTTTACCTTCTGCACAGACATTTGACCATCCCCTGACATCTGATGTCTTCTCCCCTCTCAGGCCTGAGTGCCTGATCATTCCCTCAAGAATCTTGCGGAAAGGCCATCTTCCCTGGCCACTCCCAAATAGAGTTCAAAGCTCCCCTTTTCTGCTACCTTGGTACTCAACAGAACTCATCACGTGGGCCATGAGTCTGTCCCTCTTCTCAGATAAGGAGTTTCTAGAGGCTTTGGCCAGGTCTTCTCTCTTTATCATCCCAGTGTGCGACACGGGGCTTGGTTCATCGTAGCCAACCCACACGGCTGGCTAAATGGATGGATGCACAAGTTAGACTGAATGAAGGACCATTTCACTAACTTCATTTGCCTCTCCTAGAGCAGCTGCCACCACCATCTGTTACAAAAGCTTCAAGTTGAAATGTTACTTCAATTCCTTTCCAACACTTTCTGCCTACCCAAGCCAGGGGATGCCTCCTTCACAGAGCGGGTCATCTGTGGTTAGCAGAAGACAGGTGAATGCACCACGTCCCTCAGAGCTTTGAAGATACCGCTTGGGAGTCTTGCTGGGGGGGAGTGGTCCTGGCTCCATTCCCTGGCTGCTTCATGTGCCCAAGGGTCATACAAAGACCCAGAGTCCGAGACTGCAGAAAACCCCAAGATGGCCCTATCTCCTTCTTTTTAGCCGTCACTCAGATTCCCACCTAAACCTCCTCCAACTCCATGACTCTAAACACAGGATAGACTGAAGCATTCCCTTCTAGTTCTACTGGGAAGTGTAACTGTCAGAAGATTTTTCCAGAAGCAGGCAGTGAGAGAAAAATCATAAAGGCAGCTAAGTCCTAGTTAGGGAACAGAAAAGCTGGATTTGCCACCAAATGAACTGAGATGCCCCCAGAGTCACCCCAGAAAATACAGCCTGAGTGTACTGGGATGGTCATCTGAGCACTCACAGATGTCTCCTTCCCACTTCCAGACCCCTAAAATGACAGGGCAGGGGTTAAAACACAAAGATCACAGGGTTGAGAAATAAGGAGAGGACCATCACTGGGCCCCTTTTCTAAAATCCCTATGCTAGATATGTAACATGTATTTAATAAGAAAAAAAAGAAAACAGTAAAAAAATCTGGCCAGGTGCGGAGGCTCACGCCTGTAATCCCAGCACTTTGGGAGGCCGAGGTGGGCAGATCACTTGAGGTTGGGAGACCAGACTGGCCAACATGGTGAAACCCCATCTCTACTAAAAATACAACCATTAGCCGAGGGTGGTGGTGGGTGCCTATAATCTCGGCTACTCGGAAGGCTGAGGCAGGAGAACCGCTTAAACCTGGGAGGTGGAGGTTGCAGTAAGCCAGGATCGCGCCACTGCACTCCAGCCTGGGCAACGGAGCGAGACTCTGTCTCAAAAAAAAAAAAAAAAAAAAAAAAACTAATGGAAAAAAGGAAAAGAAATAAAGGCCCAGGCAACAAAGATTCAAGCTGGTGGCTCACCCTTATAACACCACAGGGCATATGCAAAGTCAGGTATTGCTTTGCTGTGATGTAAGAGGTCAGAATCACAGGAGCCTGGCAACTGCAGTGTCAGATACACAGTGTCAGATACATTATACCACAGCCACATGAGAAGATATTCTGAAACACTGATTGTTTTAGGAATTGTTAATAACTTGAGAATGTGTACATGATACTATGTGTAGGGGGTTGAACTGTGTCCCTCAAAAGTTATGTCTATGTTCTAACCCCTGGTGCCTGTGAATATGACTTTATTTGGAAATGGGGTCTCTGCAGATGTGACTGAGTTAAGGAACTTTAGATGAGATCATCTTCCATTTAGACTTGACCCTAAGTCCAATGACTGGTGTCCTTTTAAAAGTAAATAGAGGGTCCGGGCGTGGTGGCTCATGCCTGTAATGCCAGCACTTTGGGAGGCTGAGGTGGGCGGATCAGAAGTTCAGGAGATCGAGACCATCCTGGCTAACACGGTGAAACCTCGTCTCTACTAAAAAATACAAAAAAATTAGCCGGGCATGGTGGCAGGTGCCTGTAGTCCCAGCTACTCGGGAGGATGAGGCAGGAGAATGGTGTGAACCTGGGAGGCGGAGCTTGCAGTGAGCTGAGATCGTGCCACTGCACTCCACTCCAGCCTGGACAACAGAGAGAGACTCCGTCTCAAAAAAAAAAAAAAAAAAAGTAAATAGAGGGGGCCAGGCAGGGTGGCTCACGCCGGTAATCCAGCACTTTGGGAGGCCAAGGGGGGTAGACCACTCAAGGTTAGAAGTTATAGACCAGCTTGACCAAGACGGTGAAACCCTGTCTCTACTAAAAATACACAAATTAGCCGCACGTGGTGGTGCACACCTGTAGTCTTAGCTATTCAGGAGGCGGAGGTGGGAGAATCACTTGAAGCTGGGAGGCGGAGGTTGCAGTGAGCCAAAACCACGCCACTGCACTCCAGCCTGGACGACAGAGCAAGATTCCATCTCAATCAATAACATAACATAACATAACATAACATAACATAACATAACATAACATAAGTAGAGGGAAATTTGGGACACAGAGACAAGAAATCTTGGGACTCCAGGGAGAATGCCAGGTGAAGATGGAAGCAGAGATTGCAGGGACGCATCTACAAGCCAAGAAATGCCAAGGATTGCTGGAAGCCGCCAGAACCTAGGAGAAAGGTATGCAGTGAATTTTCCCTCAGGGTCCGCAGAAGGAACAAACCCTGCTGACCCCTTGATTTGGACTTCGCTTCTGAACTGTGTGAGAATAACTGTCTGTTGTTTTAAGCCACCAAATCTGTAGAAATTTATGCAGCCTGAGAAAACCAATATACTATGATATGTAGAAGCAGCTTATATAACTCTTTACAGATAATTTCAATCATATGGTATGAAAAGGATGGACAATGGGTATATATTACTTCTGTAAAGAGAGAAAAGGTTATGAGAAACATATAAAAAATTTGCCATCTCTCATCACTGATGGATTATCTAAAGGCAAACCCTTGCTGCCATGTAGCAGTTATTACTTTCATCAGACATTTGATATTCAAAATAATCCAGGGAGGTAAGTGCATGAGGAGACATTATTCTGATTTTATGGGTGACAACTTGAGTTGGAGTGTGATCAGGAGGCTGAGTCCTGACTGAGTCTGAATAAGAATTTAGGTTTTGGCGCTTCTCACCAGCACCCATTCATTTGGCTATTTACCCTGTGTTACAGGCTGAATTTTGTTCCCTCCTAAATTCCTATGTTGAAGTCCTAACCTCCAACACTTCAGAATGTGACTGCATTTGGAGGCAAGGTCTTTCAAGAAGTGATTAAGTTAAAGTGAGGTTTTTGCTTTGTTTTGTTTTGTTTGTAGGGTGGGTTCTAATCTAATGTGAAGTCATAGCAAGGAGATGCTATCTACAAGCCAAAGAAAAAAGGGGGTGCTGGGAGAAACCAGACCTGCTGACACCTTGTGCTTGGACTTCCAGCCTCCGGAACAGTGAGCGGATGCATTTCTGTTGTTTAAGCCACCCAGTCTGTGGTATTTTGTTAGCAGCTATAGCCAACTAACACACTTAGGAAGGCTGGAACACACAGTCTCTATACCTGTTTGCCTTTTTCCTGTGGTGTTCTCCCTGAGTTCAAACAGGAAGTGGGAAAATGCATAATTTCCAGGTACAGGATCCTCCTGCCCAATGAGGCTATTTCTGAGCTAACAACAGCCAAGACTTTTGGCAACTCTATTTTTGAAAGAAAGTCCACCCTGCACCGTGGAGAAAGAAAGTGGTCAAAGCCACATTCATGTGATGTGCCAGCTTCCCCTGGTTTCTCATTCAAAGCCACCATGGGAAACAGGGAGGGGACGCCAGGCCTTGGGTTTCCTTTGTGGCCAGGGAGTTCTTTGTGACTTTTAAATAGAGGAAGCAAGGCTGCGGGAGACAGCGTGTTGTGCCTGGGGAACAGGCTCACAGGCTCACAGAGAGAACTGGGTTCAGATACAGGTTCTGATCACTCCTAGGTGACCCCAGGCAAAATGCTTTCCCAGACTGAGACTCAATGTCCTCCTCTGTAAAGTGAAGTTAACCCCACCCACCTCACCGGTGAATATGCATTGGCAATGTTAAGCACTTAGCATGGTGCCCACCACATAGTACGTGTTTAATCAATGTCTGTTATGTTTATTAATGAAAAGGTTCACCAATTTGGCTCCTTTTTCAACTGTACCTAAATCCCATTGGGGTGGTTTGCCTCTTTTCCCCTGGGTTCCATGAGCCTGGGAGCTGGACTTGTGTGTGACTGCACAGTGCTTTCAGATTTCCAATTTTTTTTCCTCCAATATTTAAAAATCAAGAGCTTTCACACAGAAATTCCAACCTTTGGCTCCTTTAGATAACCTGGAGGCAGCAATGCAGAAAGTGCCCTCCTGCATGGCAGTGCCTGGCTGTGGCTCGGTTGGGGGCTTCCCTTTGGTGTGGCACGTGCTCTCCAATGTGCGTGAGTCTCACTTCACCGGCTGCACTGCTGCCCCTCCCGCTTGGCTTCTTTTAGATGTTTGTACTTAAGACTAAGTGCAGGAAGCGGGGGCGGGAACCAAAGAGTGGGTTCAGCATGCACTGTGGATCAAATAACCGAATCCTCCTCCACTCAAACTAAAGGGCTAAGACGCACTGAAGGCTGAGGACATTCAGACTTCATGAGGAGCCAGGTTTAAGGCTGGTAGGTGAACAGGTTGTCCTAGTAAGAATTCAACCTCAAAATTTCACCAGCAGCTACTAAATGGAACATGATGACAAATCACAAACACACAGCAGAACTACAGAGCAGGAACAAAAGGGCACATGGATATTCTTGTGTCTATGTCTTCGTCAGCTCACTTAATACAGCCGGGATGTGTGAATGAGGGGGAGACTGCAGTCCACCCTTTCATCAGAGTAAAACCATCAGAGAGGCCTGAAACTAAGGAGTGACTCTAGCGTGTCACTGCACTCAGAGTGTCCCAAATGGAGGCTCACAGAGGCTGCTTAGGATGGGCACCATCTGTCTGGAAACCCCAGCCACGGCTGGATGGCTTCCCCAAAAGTGAAGAAGGGGGAGGAGACTGGAAGCAAGCAATAGTGGTTTATTTTTCCTTAGAAAATGGAACAAATTAGCCTGCACATCCTGTCTGAGATTCAGGAAAAGGTCCCAATTGTATGGTTAAAAAAAATAAATAAATAAAAGAAAACCTCTCATACTGCAATTTCACAGAGCAGATCGATATTGCAGCTTAAATGGGAATTTATTGCCTTCGGAAATGCAGATGAGGCTATGCACTGTGTTTTAGCCTGCCTTCCACCCAACTATTCTGCTGACTTCCTGTGACCCTGGCTGCTGCAGCCAGCTACCTCTTCAGGTAATGGAGACTGCTCCGTGCAGAGCCTGCTTGTGTGCTTGGGCCAGGGGCACCTGGCTCACTCCACGTGTTGCCATAGAAACCACTATTTGAACATGCCCTTCATCTATATGGGTTAGCCAACATTCCTTCTTGCCCCATCCCTATCTCCCTTTACTGACTGATTCCCTACTCTCACCCCCACCAAATTCTATTCCGGGTACTGCCTAGACCACGACCCAGTAAGCATGTACTAAAGTTGATCAGATGTGCTACAAGATCAAACCCCAGACCGCAGGACAGGGATGGGGCTGTGGGTTTCCATTCAGGCGGCTGTCTCCATTTTCCTGGAGGGATGCATCTGTTTCCACATCCTCCCCAGCCTTCCAAGACACACATAAAAATTCGATCCCTGCTTTCTCTTTACTTTTATCTCTGCTGTGTGCTCTGGGGAGTTTTTACAAAACAAACGAACATGAACTTCAAGGTATGGAGAGTGTAAATCACTGCAAACTCTCCTAAGCCTCCAAATGCTACAAAGCTACTTAGCCAAGGACCAAAGAAAAACCCGATAGGTGATTATTCTTATTAAATAAACATTATCCTGCCTTTGCATTGCTTCCTAGTTGACAGAGCATTTTCACATACATTACTGCCATCGAATCCCCATGACAGCCCACACAGGAAGTAGGGCTAGTACCACACACATCTCCATATTGGATGGAACCATTTTTTAAAATACAGAAACACACACACACACACACACACACACACACACACACACACAGAGAGAGAGAGAGAGAGAGAGAGAGAGAGAGAGAGAGAGAGAGCGCGCGCTTAACAGCACCCAGAATTAAAACTAGCTAGGATTTTATCACATTTCCATTAATTATTTTTCACTTTAGTACTTTTCGGATAAGGTAAAGAAGGATGCTTCATCCACTTCAGTTGCGTTGCCTGCTCACCCCTCATGCTCCTAGATAATTATTTCCTTCAGTTTGTTTTGCAACCTGAAAGTCTATTTTTAATACTTTCACCGACACATGTCTATCTATGACAAATAAATAATATTGGTTTCCATGTGCTTTTAAAGTGCACACAGGTCAGGCACGGTGGCTCACGTCTGTAATCCCAGCACTTAGGGAGGCCGAGGTGGGCAAACTGCTCGAGCCCAGAAGGTCAGGACCAGCCTAGGCAACATGGAGAAACCCCATCTCTACAAAAAATTAGCTGGGCATGGTGGCGCGCACCTGTAGTCCCAGCTACTCAAGAGGCTGAGGTGGAGGATCGCTTGATCCCAGGAAGTAGAGGCTGCAGCGAACCGTGATAGTGCCACTACACCCTAGCCTGGGTGACACAGTGAAACCCTGTCTCATGCTGCATGGTATTCCATCACAGGATTTGTCAAATCCCCTAGAGATAGGGATTTAGCTGGTTTGTTAATTTTTCATCATTACCAACAATGAGGATATGAATGCGTGTAAGCGCATCCTCTTCTATACAGGCCAAGGTCTTCTCTGGTGTGAGGAGGGTCCTGCCGTTTCGGTTTACTTTGCCCTGCCTGCTAGAAGAAGTGCACGTCCCCTCATAGGCTCACAGCTCACCAGATTTCCACTTCTGCGAACTGCCCACGTAAGTCTTCGTTAAGAACAAACATGCCACAATCAGAGGTAACAAACACAGCTTTCCGAGACAAAACAAATCATTTCCCTTGTCCTGCTCATCACTGCTGGCTGTTCTTTTCATGGCTGCCAGAGGGAATATTTACTTTTCCCTAGCATGGTGCTTAGCCCAATAAGAGATATGTCATTTTCCAGAGCATCCCCAAGGATGTCAGGCTGACCTATTCTTGACTCAGCCTTCAGGGCTGCCACAGAAGAACCAATCAGTGCCCAGCTTTACACCCACCGCACATTCACTTCGGCTGGATTCCTGCTGCCAAGGTTTCCAGGGGAAGACAGGTTGCCCCCTATTCTTTCATACTAGGTTCTTCCCAACATACATTCTCAAAGGGCACTCCCACACTATCCCTTCACCCTTATCTCCTCAAGATAATTTAAACACAGGCCACAGACAGACAGACACCGAATGCCTTCTTGCTGCCCTCCCGAAAGTGGCAGGGTTTGGTGGTTTATGGGAAAGGGCACAGGTTTGGACTCATCAACTATGTGACTATGGGTAAGTGACTTACCCTCTCTGAGCCTCAGATATCTTTCCTGTTAAGATGAGGGTTGTTGTAAGAATTAGAGAAAATATACATGAAGCGACTGGAAAATATCAGGCACTCAATTCATGGCAACCAACAGCAAGCCAGGAGACTCTTATTAAAAACCAATACAGCAAACAAGGATCTGCCCTGTGGAGACAGAGAGTTACGATGTGGTCCAAACTCTTTAACAGTGAGACCTGAAAGGGAAGACAAAATGAAGACACACACAGACCAAAGTTGGGATCATCTATAATTGACAGGTGAATTCTGTGGACTGGAACTGAAGTCTTCATGGAAAATGTGGGATGTTAAGCTGGGTCTGCCCCCACTCCCAGGGGACATCTGGCAAGGTCTTAGAGACACTGTTAGTTGTCACAACTTAGGGGACAGGGGCGCTACTAGTATGTAATGGATAGACCTCAGAGATGCTGGCTAACATCCTACATTGCAACAAAGAGTTCGCCAGTCCAAAAGACCAGCAGTATCAAGCTCAAGGAACCCTGAGTAGGGTCACAAAGAGAGAAGAGCATTCCAGGCAGGCTGGCAGCACAGGGATAGTAGGGAGTAGAAGTGAGAGTTGCATTTTCCTGAGATTATAAGGACATTTATCTGGCTTAAGCCAAGGCCACCAGCTAGGGCATAATGGGTGGGAGAGGAAAGGCCAGGCAAGGTGTGTATAGGTAAACAGTCAGGTTCCCTATTACATAGGGGTTCCATATTACCCTATTACTGCGCTTTCTGCACAGGCAGGACTCACAGAATCAGAGAAGGTTAACTAGAAAACACCATCCAGACCAAGGGTCTTAAACTTTCTACCACCACCAATCTTTACTGTCCACCTACCCCTCAAACCCCTCAAGCATCACATGTTCCGACAACTGCCATCTTCTAAACCAGAGGCATTTTCCAAGTAAGATGTGTAAGGAAAGCTTTGGTAGCAAAATCTGTCAGCAAAATGCAGTTATTAAGTACTAATTAATATGATTCCCATTTTTTACTAATCGTAAACAAATGTCACTGCCAAACCAAGCCTCTGACCACCATGAGATAACAGGTGTTGCTATGAAGTTGGAATGAGTCCAGTCAAAGGCAAAGACATCAGGCACTTCTAATTACTACTTAAAATAGCCTGAGAGCCACCTCCACCAGGATGTCTGTCAAGACCTTACTTTGGGAATCTTTGATTTGGTCGTACTACTTTATTGCACAAAAGATAAAAGAGACTATCAATAAAAACTAACTGATCTATTCCCGCATCGTGTTCCAGGCACTGTGCTAGGCACGACACACATTATCTCCTTTACTCCTCCCAACCACCCATAGAAGTAGGTACTATTAGCAATCCCATTTACTTGCCTTTCAGAAATGTCATGGTCACAAAGTTAAGAAAGGTGAGAGTCAGGATTTGAACCCAGATCTCTCTGAATCCAGAGTCCATGTTCTTGCCCGCAAGGCAATGGATGGTTCCCTTGCAGAGGACAGCGTGGTGGTGTCACTGCCAGCCTTGGACCCAACTCCCTGATCTTCAGTCAGGCACTCAGGCTGATGCACCTCAAATGCAACAGATTAAAAAGCCCCTGAGTTATGTATGGCCCAGTAAATTCCACCCTTAAGAGGCAGTTTGACTTTAAAAAAAAATTGAACACTTTCCTCTTATCTCATGTTAAAAAATAATGAGCACAGCTGAGCTAGAGACGTCTGTGAATACAGACAAAACAGTTACCCATCACAGAAGCAAATAAATATGTAAATGGCTGCCCGTTCCTCTGCTTGCTCTGCCTTCATCTCTGCAGCAGGGAAGAGCGGCGGCAACAGCGTTTTTCAAGAAGTGGTTTAGGATTATGTGGTGGAATTACTATTTATCTATTCAAAATATAAGGCTTGCTAATTAGGTCATAATGGTACTCATCTATCATGTGAATTTGGAGCATACATTGTATTGATCTACAATGCTGTCCACGGGCACAATGTGCTTATTAATACCAGCTTAGCAGTGCTGAGCTGTTCTCATGAACCTTCAACCTCCTGGAAACCAATTTAAGTGATCCAGGCTGACTGCAGACGAGGGGCGTGTTGCTATTACACTGTTCCATTAGGGCTGCTAGACTTGAATGCTTCACCTTCAGAATCTTTCCCCTGGATTTTGTCCAGAGTTCCCAAATTGCAGAGGATCTGCTAATTCTGATGAGAGGTTACAGATAAAATGAACTCATGAGATTATGTCATTAGAAGTTGGTTGGGTAAAAACTGAACTTGTAGGTATGTGAATTGAGCCCTACATTTGAAAAGATGTTCAGGCAGGCAAAGGATAGTAAATGTTCTGGCTACCTCAGCAGGTGTCAGAGATGTTCCTTATTTACATACACAAACAGTGACAGAATGGCCCCATTACAAATCCACTTCCTGGTCAACCTCAGTTCAGGTTGCTGGCCAGTGACAACGGAGGCTTAGCGTGGCTGAGTTATGTTCCACGGACCTCTTCCTAATATCTATGCTGAATTCTGGCCCTGCCATTTGCTAGTTGTAGGGCTTTGGGTAACTGTGTTAGGCTGTTCTTGCATTGCTATAAAAGAAATAGGTACCTGAGTCTGGGTAATTTATGAACAAGAGGTTTAGGCTGGGCGTGACGGCTCACGCCTGTAATCCCAGCACTTTGGGAGGCTGAGGAGGGTGGATCACTTGAGGCGGGAGTTTGAGGCCCACTTGGCCAACGTGGCAAAACCCTGCCTCTACTAAAAATACAAAAATTAGCCAGTTACTTAGGAGGCTGAGGCACGCGAACCACTTGAACTCAGGAGACAAGGGTTACCATGAGCTACGATTGCACCACTCTACTCCAGCCTGGGTGACTGAGACTATGTCTCAAAGAAAAAGAGGTTTAATTGGCTCACAGTTCTGCAGGCTTTACAAGAGGGATGGTACAGGCATCTACTCAGCTTCTGGGTGGCCCTCCGGAAGCTTTTCATCATGGTAGAAGGTGAAGAGGAGCAGGCATGTCACAAGGTGAAAGCAGAAGCAAGTTAAGAGAGAGTCTGATGGGAGGTGCCACACACTTTTAAACAACCATATCTCAAGAGAACTTACTATCATAGAGACAGCACCAAGCCATGAAAGATCCGCCCCCATGATCCAAACAACTCCTACCAGGCCCCACCTCCAGCACTGGGGATTACAATTCAACATGAGATTTGGGCAGGGATGAATACCCAAACTATATCAGTAACTTACTTTACTACTCTGTACACTGGCCTCAATTGTGAAACAGGAACAATAGGATCTACCTTGTGGGGTTGTTATGAAGTCTTCCTAAGACAGTATATATGAAACATCTGGTACACAGTGGGCACTCAGGCTTTTATGCCTCAACTTAATCCTTCTGAGATAGGTCAGCATGCCCCCTGCAGCACATATTCATGAAGGCCAATTGGCATAGAGCACAGGACTCAATGTACACAGATTCATGTGCACAGATGAAGTGGGTTATATGGAAGGAATATCTTATCCTGAAGGAATGAAGCTAGCAAGTAGTGTTGATCCATGAGATGTAACTCCAAGAAATAATTCCATGGTTGGGTATTTTGGAAAATGCCAAACACTGTATCTCCCACTTAGGGATTTCTTTTTTCTTCCTTTTCTTTCTTTCTTTTTTTTTTTTTTTGAGACGGAGTCTCACTCCGTTGCCCGGGTTGGAGTGCAGTGGTGTGTTCTCAGCTCACTGCAACCTCTGCCTCCTGGGTTAATGCCATTCTACTGCGTCAGCCTCCTGAGTAGCTGGGATTACAGGCACCCGCCACCACTCTCGGCTAATTTCTGGATTTTTAGTAGAGACGGGGTTTCACCATGTTGGCAAGGCTGGTCTTGAACTCCTGGCCTCAAGTGATCCGCCCACCTCGGGCTCCCAAAGTGCTGGGGTTACGACGTGAGCCGCCATGCCCGACCCCACTTAGGGATTTCTAAAGCACCCAAGACTTGTAGTACTTCCAAAGCAAAGAAACCGGTTTGACTTCATTTTACCTGGGGTTTTTCATACTTTTAAAGTCACTGTTTTGGGAGATGGGTGAGTGATGGCACGAAGGAGTTTATCATTTTAAACACTCAGGATAATGAGAAGACTCAGAATGGGAACAGAAGGCAGGAAGAAGGAAAGCAAGGTCAGAATTGTTGCCACCCCGGGCACCTGTAGTCCCAGCTACTCGGGAGGCTGAGGCAGGAGAATGGCGTAAACCCGGGAGGCGGAGCTTGCAGTGAGCTGAGATCCGGCCACTGCATTCCAGCCTGGGCGACAGAGAGAGACTCCGTCTCCAAAAAAAAAAAAAAAAAAAAAGAATTGTTGCCACCCCTCAAGGCTTAGGGGCCAGAAATAACAACTCTCCAGAATCTTCCCAAACCCCAGCCATGGGGAAAGGGCAAAAAGCCAGCAATGAATCTTTCAAGAATCAAAATGCACAGAACTGGAATGCAGAGGCACGACTTTTCTCAGACCTTTCCCTGGACTTCTGGCTTTGATCTGAAAGACCAGGGACAAGCCACAGCAAAACTTGGTGCCTATTAAACCTTGTGTTTAAATGATTTATATAGAAAAGTTGAGAGGCTGCATCTCCACGCTGAGTCAAAAGAAGGTGGAAGCTCAGTTATCCCACGTATCCACCAAACATCACTCTGGCTGCACCTACCACAGTGAGGAAGAGGAGGGAGAGAGAGGCGGGAAAGAGGGAAAATGGAGCAAAGAAGGGTGCTGAGAGTGGAGAACTGGGGACATGAGAGTAACCAGGAGAGAAACCTAGAGGCAGGGGAGCTGGAAGAAGTCACTAGTGTTTCACCCCCTTTAATACCCTCATGGTACCAGGCAGATGATACCTCCTGGGTCCCCAGAGAGCCAGCAGCACCCACCACCAACCTGCCAATTCTGAGCTATTCTTCCTGCTACAGATCAAAAGATTGACTTCTCAGCAAGAGGGGAAGTTCCCAAGAGCACGTTAAACATAACTGCAACTGAATGAGCCCAAGAGGGAATGAATGATTCCGTTTCTCAATGAGGTCCATAACAGATGCCCGATGTGGCTGTAGCTACCTTCAGCTGAATGGCTGGACTCAGCTTGCAAAAACTACACTGCTGCCTTCTCCATGAGATGCGAAGGGGGCCTATAACCTCCCTTGAACAAAAATACCGTATCTCATTTCCCACACCACTATAAAGATGATATGTAAAATTCCCTCTCAGAGCCTGAGAACTTTGGATGAAGAAACCATTTCCTTCAGACGTGCAAATGCTGCAGACCCTATGGAGTGAGAATCTATGACTGAGTAGCCTAAGACATGACAGGAAAAACAAGATTAGGAAAACTTGATTTTTACAGGAACTGATAAAAGTGCTTATTAATATCATTAGTGCTTATTAATACCTAATGACAACAGACACTGCATATTAAGGAGACTATCAGTAACACTTTACACATCTTAAAACTGCAATCATTAGGAGTGTACAATGCATTTCAATGTATCCCCCTGCTTTCTGGAAGCTTCTCGGGATCTCCCTATTCAGTTTCCATAAGATGCTGATGCTATGATTTTGCCTTGTAGGAGGTAACATGCAGATGAACAATATTTTTTCCCCCGTGTCTGGCGTCCTTCTGATTTTATCTCCATTCCTGTTATACTTGATCCAAAATTATCCAGGTTGCTATGCATGCATGTGTGTGTATGTGTGTGTATACATATATGTTTTTTATATATATATACACACACACACACTTGGAAATCTGAAAGAAGCAGCCAGATTTTCTCAGCTTTCAGTTCTTTCAATTAGAACAGACATTTAAGAACCCACATCCAAGCAGAACTGGACCATTTTATCCTTCGATGTAGAAAATGGGCCGGGAGCATAAAATTAGGGGCTCACGCCTGTAATACCAACACTTTGGGAGGCTGAGGCAGGTGGATCACGAGGTCAGGAGATCAAGACCATCCTGGCTAACACAGCGAAACCCTGTCTCTTCTAAAAATACAACAAGAAAATTAGCCGGGCATGGTGGCAGGCACCTGTAGTCCCAGCTAGCCGGGAGGCTGAGACGAAAATGGAGTGAACCCAGGAGGCAGAGCTTGCAGTGAGTGGAGACACAGCCTAGGCGACAGAGCAAGACTCCGTCTCAAAAGAAAAAAAAAACAAAGAAAATGGACTTGGGCTGGGCATGGTGGCTCAGTACTTTGGGAGGCTGAGGCAGGACGGCTGCTTGAGCCCAGGAGTTCGAGACCAACCTGAAAAACAGAGCAAGACCTTGTCTCAGTTTTTTCTAAAAGAAAGAAAAAAAAAAGAGAAGAGAAGAGAAGAGAAAAGAAAAGAAAAGAAAAGGAAAGAAAAGAAAAGAGACTCAGGCTAGGCATGAAGGCTCACGCCTGTAATCCCAGCATTCTGGGAGGCTGAGACAGGAGGATTGCTTGAGCCTAGGAGTTCGAGACCAACCTGGACAACATAGCAAGGCCCCGCCTCAACTTAAAAAAAAAAAAAAAGAAAGAAAATGGACAAATGGACTTAGCCTTCTTAGGCCATAAGGAAGATGAATCATCACTGCAGGAGACGCCAGAAAATGCAAAAGGAGAGCCAAGTAAGTTTAAGTTTCCAGATAAAAAGTAAACAAAGGTAAAATTTAATGAGCATATACCATGGTCCAAACACTAGACAAGGTGCTATTTTAATCAGTATCTCATTTATCCTCTCAAAATAAAAACCCCAAAACATTATAAAACTCATTCTATTTATCCCCAAAATGGGGGAACTGAGGCTGGGGAGAGGAAGTCACTTGCCCACGGCCACGTGGCTGGGAAGCCACAGAGCTGAGGACCCAACTCAGACCTGCTGACTCTAACGTGGTGCTCGTCCCTCTGTACACACAGCCCCTCACGACCTGGTACTCAGGAGTGCATTAAAACAAGCCAAAACCCCACATGGGCTTAAACTGCTGCATTCACTCAAGAAGCACTATGTAAGGTCCTCTCCTCTTGGGGCTGTAAGGCGCTCAAAAGTGACGTATGGATAGGAAGAAAAAACACAACATCACCTGAAACCCTAATTAAAAATCCACGTGCTTCTGAGTCCTGAACAATTTCTCTATCACGAAATATTTACTGCAGCTTTGTGACTTTCGAACCACCCAACCATTGTGTGCCCCAGTTTTCTTATCTATAAAACGGGGAAATAATGACATCTACTCCTTTTGGGTTGTTGTGTGATTTAACACGTTTTAAATATAAAGCACTAAGAACAGTGTTGGGCATACAGTCAACACCGTGTAAGTTTAGCTATGCCGCACTATCGCTCTTATTAGATAATCACACATCATCGAAGCATGTGTGCACACACACACATAGTCACACTTTTTCTTTTTCTCTTCTCTCACACAAAGACTGGTTATTGAGACACATTTTTCCAATAAGAGACAGTGGACTTGGCAAAGGAGCCTCTTAATGCAGCCTCCTTTATTTTCCATCTTCCACTCTCCTTTATAAATAGGTTCGCCAAACTGATGCTTAATAGCTTAATATCGGGTTCATATTAATCGCTCCCTGTCTGAACGTCAAAGGGACACACTGTTCTGACTCCTAAGGAAATGAATTTCAGTTGTAAGTTTCAAAGGGATCAGAGCTGGAAAAAAAAAAAATCCCAGCTAATCTAAAAAGACAAACATCTCCTTGGTGCTCTTTTAAAGCTATTTGGGTTTTACAGAGCCATCGCCCCAAGCAGGGGAAATCCAACAGCCTTAGCCTGGCCAGCACAAGGTCCCACAGACACTAGATGGCGCTAGAACATGCTCAAAACAAAGACCACCCAACACCTCAGCTCCTCTGGTCCTTTGCCCAGTCCATCCCAGGCCCCAGGTGGGTTCAATGGGCAGGATGTGTGATACAGACTGGACAAACTGGAATAAACCATGCAAACGTTAGCAATTATAAACAGGAGTCAAGGAAGCAATACTATATGCTTGGACAAAATACACCCAGGTACTCTTTTTTGGATTTTAAAAGGCAAATCATCACAATAATTCAGTACTTAATGCTACTGAGCTGTACACTTAAAAATGGCTAAGACAGTAGGTTTTATGTTATGTATATTTCACCATAATTTTTTTTAAAGGCAAAGCATCCCCAATAACAGGAACAGTGTTTTCATTCCCAAGAAATAAACACAATGATGTCATCAGTTACCATCTCTTACTCTGGTATAATGTCTTCTGGCCCCAAAGCAACAAAAAAGTAGTTATTTTACAAACTGGCTGGTTCCAGGACACTGCCAGGCAGCTCATACCTCTATTCATTTCAAAAACCTCACTTTATATAAATACCAACCTCCCTATCATTGAGAAGGCTCTGAAGCAGGTTATTCTCATAGAGAGAAAGGTCTTGTGCCCCAAACCAGCTCTGAGATGCGTCTGCTGCTGCCTCGAGCCTCACTATCTGCAATTCATTTGCGTGGAAAGGCAAGACAGCCCGTTCGAGCACAGATTACTGGTGGTGGGCTGAGAGCTGGGAGAACAGGGAAAGCCTCTCAAGGTATGAGGCTTACAGGCATGAGCCACCGTGCCCGGCCTAGAGTGGTTTCTCTGATGCCAGCGTGGATAAAGCTGCTCCTCTGGCTGGCCGCCCTTTGAGCCAACTGCACAGCTCAGCTTGGATTCCAGCCGGAAGTCAGGTGGGGCATCCTGAGATGCCTGGTCTAAGCCAGGTTGCGAGGGGTACCAGGTAGAGGCTTCTGGCCACCAGCAGGGTTGGATAAAGACCTGCTGAGAATGGGAGGCAGTCCATGAAAGAGATCGTGGGCACTGGACTTGGACTGGGAGAGGCCTGGGGCTGAATTCCAGATTCCAGAGCTGGCTCCTTCCAGAAGAGTGAACCTGGGCAACTCTCTCAGCCTCAGCCTCTACCACTGCCAAGTGGGGATGATAATGATAATAGCTCCTCAACCAGCTGCTGTGAGGATTATGTGGGCTGATCTGTAAGAAGGACCTAACATTAACATAGTGCCTTGATAAAGCCTGAATGACTTGGACAAAGCAGGCGCTCAGACTGGGGTTGAGGAGAACAGGGAAGCTGGAGGGGCTCGGACTCACCACTATCTTAGCCGATGTGGTTGCTGCTTCGTGGATAAAACTGGCTCCAGCTTGCCCCAGCCCTGAGAGTCATTCAGGCTTCATCTGGGCAAGGAAGCATTCCCTCCAGCCTTCTGCCCTCCAAACTTCCTTCCAAACCCTTTGATGGCCTCTCGCTGTCCTAAGGATCAAGGCTGGGATCTTAATACTGTTTCTAAAATCCAGCCCCTTCTAGCCCCCGTGGGCACGTCCAGACAGGCCTCTGCACACTCCCTGTCTTCTATGCCGTAAGCCCCATTCTCTTTACCTTATGCCCTCACAAATGCTGCTCCCTCCACTGGGAAGACTCTTCTCTTCAGGGTCTTATCACCCTTCAGACCTCAGCCAAATGCCCCTTCCTCAGGGAAGACAACCATGCTACTATCATGTCCTCCAGTTTTCCTTACACGAATCATCACATTTGAAATTGCCTGTTCAATGCCTGTCTCTCAACTCCGCAGTGAACTGTAAGCACAGGGTCTCAGCTGATAAAAGCTAGCCATTACTATGACTATCCATTCAACAAATACTGACTGAGCCTCTCCTGAGTTCCAAGCACCACTATGGAGGCTGAGGATACTGCAGTGAACAACAAACACAACACAGAAGTTCCCTCCTGGAGCTTCTCTCTTACAGGGGGAGACTAGCACACAAGAATGAATGTAAGGACAGTGTACACCCAACGGTGATAAATACTACAGAGAAAAACATAGCAGGGAAGGGAAAAGATGCAGTTTGATAGAGGGTGGTCAGGGAAGGTCGCACTGAGCAAAGACCCAGAGGAGGTGGGTGGACTGGGGAGAGTGCTGGGGGTGGTGAACATTCCAGGCAGGTTTTAGGGTCAAGAAGGAGGCTTAGGGCAGATGTTTCAGCTGCGATGCCTCCTCCCACATTTTCTGACTGCCTCAGAGCAATGGTCAATTGCATGGCCTCTCTGTGCCCTAGGTGAGGGAATCCACGCAACAACTGAAGTCATGTCTGTGGCTCCTGGGAAGTCCCAAGAATGATTTATAAAATCTGAGCCCAGAACATCCCCTGGGGTCCCAGCAAGGTTGGATTTGATACTGGCTCACCTCCTCTGAACGGACTCTGGGAAAGGACCATTCCTAGTTCCTCGTTCGACTTTCATATTGGCCTTCCAGGTGGGCACAGGCTACTGGAGATGAAGGCTCTGGGGCTGATTTCACAGGGAATCCCAGACCAGGTACCTCTGCTCAATGTTAGAATCAGCAAACACCAATTCCTGCTTGCAGCAGCCTCTGCCATCAACATTTGCAAGCCAGATCCTTTGGTTTTTAGTTTTTGTTTTAGAAAGGACTTGGAAAAGGGCTAATAGTGTTCTGCTCAGAAGCAGGCAGAGAACGAATGCCATATGCTCTTCTAAATAAACCTTCCCACACAATGACCGGGACATTTCTATCTGGGAAGGTCTGTTAAATTTCTCGAGCTAGAGGCAGGGGCCGGTTCCCTCACCATTATTCCTCTCTACTCCCCAAACATCAAATCTAGTATTGAGACCTATACTTCTACTTCCCTAACATCTCTTGACTCTGTCCATTTCCCTCCATCTCACAGGGAAAGCTGCCACCATCCCTCATGTAGACTACAAAGGTAGCATCCCAGCCAGGGTCTCTCTACTAACCTTGGCCTCTGCCCATCACTGTTCGACCGATGCTAGGGTGGTTTTTCTTTTCTTTTCTGTTTTTTTCTTGAGACAGAGTCTCACTCTGTCACCCAGGCTATAGTACAGTGGCGTGATCTCTGCTCACTGCAACCTCGGCCTCCCAGGTTCAAGCGATTCTCCTGACTCAGCCTCCTGAGTAGCTGAGACTACAGGTGTCTATCACCACATCAGTCTAATTTCTGTATTTTTAGTAGAGATGGGGTTTCACCGAGCCTCCTGAGTAGCTGAGACTACAGGTGTCTATCACCACATCAGCCTAACTTCTGTATTTTTAGTAGAGATGGGGTTTCACCGTGTTGCCCAGGCTGGTCTTGAACTCCTGACCTCAGGCAATCCACCCACCTCAGCCTCCCAAAGTGCTGGGATGACAGACACAAATCACCGTGCCCGGCCTAGAGTGGCTTTTCTGATTAAAAACTGGATTGTAGATTGTAGTTGTGCCCTTTGGGCTCCCCTCTGCTCTCGAGATAAAGTCCAATTCCCCAGGTGCACGGGCTTCTACAGTC
The DNA here is from genome assembly GCF_037993035.2 of Macaca fascicularis. NCBI lineage: Eukaryota > Metazoa > Chordata > Mammalia > Primates > Cercopithecidae > Macaca > Macaca fascicularis. Next base: position 29,446,880 of record NC_088388.1, read on the forward strand.
CTATATGATGGCACCCTCTGGCATCTTTACCCATGGGTCCCAGGCAGAGCATCTGTGCATGGTGGTTCCATAAGCTTCGCTTGTTGAAGCATCCAGCACAAAGCTGGGCAGAAGAAATTGCCGTTAAATGCATGAGATGGACCAACATTCTCCAGCTAGCAGGAGGCAGAGGAGCTCCCTGACCCTGGGCCAGACCCCTATGGGGGGGTATTTATACAGATGCTGATTGTTTGCCTACACACAGTATTACAAACAAACAGGAAATTAATTCTTCATCTTTCAGTTCCCATTCGAAGTTTAATTGCCTACATATCTTATTTAAAAAAAAAAAAAAAAAAAAAAACCTCTACCATCAATACACAACAGTTGAGTTACGAACCTCCTGGCCACCTGAGGCCTCAGATCAGTGAGTGTGGGGTAGCTCCTGCCTCCTCAGTGTACATCCACCAGGAGGAGGCTGCTTTGGGGAAACAGCTGGAGAAATTCCCAACATATACCTCTGGAAGGGCATTAAAACACCTCAACCAGTGGACCTTTGACCCAGGGAAAGTAAAGGCAAGTGCATATTTTAGGTACCTGCAGAAGAACAAAAAATACAATACTAGGTAATAAAACAGTGATTCAGAGCATGAGCTTTGGAATCAAATTCTTACAAGCTGTGTGATCTTGGGTAGGTCACTTAACTTCTCTGAGCCCCTACATCCTAAACTGATATGAAGCAGATCTGAGGAGCAAATGAGATAACCTAAATAAAAAACTGAGCATGGTGGCTCAGACATGGTAAGAAGTCTACCCAGGTTCACTAACATTATAGCTTTACCTACTGTTACTTCTGATGTAGGAGCAAAAACTGTTGTCAAAGCTTCTATATCACAACAATAAGACTAACCCAGCAGCAGCAAGCATTTCTTGAGTAACTGCTATGTTCCAACCCTATTCTAAGAAGTTCACAAATATTAATCACTTTATCCTAAAAATAACCTAACAGGCCAGTACTATTTTACCCCAATTTTACAGATGGGGAAACTGAGGCAAAGTGAGATTTAAGGAACCAGCCCAGGACTAAACAGCATGTACTATACAAATTCAAATATATAAGTGAAAAACACCTTCCTCCCTAGTACTGTTTTATTTTCCGATTCTAACTTTCACCATAAACTATTCATAACTGATAATCCTTCAAACCCGTTTAACCCCAATTCCACATGCAAATCTGCAGTTATATTAATACTTCATTATATAAGCAATAAAATAAAGACATTCCTTAAACCTGTATCTTTAGCTTCTGTCATTTTTTTCAGCCTTCTATATTAAGATTGCAAGATCAAGTGTTCAAGAATACAGGTATTGTTTATTTTTTAATGCGTGTCTTTCTTACAAAACACAAGAGTAATGTGCTCAGTGTAAAAAACTGAAAAACGGGCAAAACCAGACATTAAATTCTCTACAATCTACCACGAGGGATGACCACTGCTTACATTTGTTGAATTTTCCTTCTGGGCTGATCCTGCACAATTTTGTTTACACAGTCGAGTTCACAGGATGCACTTGCTGGGCAGTGGGTTTAAGCCTGGGTGATTACGAACGTTCTAATTACTTAGCCATTCAGGACACCTGCTGGTCTTACAACATAGGTTCTCTGCAGATTGTAACTCCACAGAGTTCTTTCTTCCTTTCAACAGAAATTAAAAAGGAAATTAAAGTCACAGACATACCAAATAACACCAGGAACACTGGAATTCCTGGAGACAAAAAATCAAAAGGCAACTTAGACCATCCAGCGTCCCATTATTGCATATGTGAATGAGCTCCCACTGAAAAACCCAAACAAGGCTGACAGCCCTGGTGGATGATCCAGGCTCCAGACTCCGCTACCCCAAAGGCACAGCCAACAACTGGCTTCTTCTGGGGACCAGCCTCCTGACCCTGACCCCACCGAGGGCCAATCCTCAGCCCCTTCCCTGCATGCTAGAATTGGCTGAAATGGGTCTGGGAGGGGTCTTGGTGATAACTTACTCTCTTCAGTAAGAGATCTGAGCATTCTGATTACATTAGGAGTGGTTACAGTGGGATAAAAGAAACCCTGCTCTTGGCGGGTGTAATCCTTGATTTAGGAACAGGGCACAGGGCTGGAGAAGGTAAATGGTGCCTGATGAGCAGATTTACGCCCAGGAACTGAAGGACAATGCAGTGCCCTGAGAGGCCAGCAGAGATAGGTGATGGGGGCGTGGGCAGTGCAGGCAGCAGGGACCAGCAGCAGACAGAAGCAAGGAATGGAGAGCAGTGGTAGGGTTCCAACGCCTCCTGCGGGATCCTGCCAAAGGAGAACCAAAGGCAAGAGGAGAGCAGAAAGCAGGACTGAACCCTCCAAACCGCACTGTACGTGAAGGGTGGGGAGGAGCAGCGCAGGTGCAGATCTCAATGTGCAGACTGACTTCTTGGTTCCACAGCGTCTCCAACTTGGCCTCATTTGTCCCGGCTGGGGTCCCAGCATGAGCCTACAGCTTCTCTATCAGCTGCCTTCCAAGGGGGGTGACCTTCTGCAGTAGATCAGGTTGAGGGGGTTATGGGACGGGACAGAACACGACCATAGAGCCTACCAGCCACACCCTCCATGTGGCTTGAAAACATCTTGTGTACTGCAGGAGCAAGAAGACACCATTCTCCACCAACAAAACTCTGTCCAACTCCACCAAAAGAACTTACAGAATCACAAAAGGTGGTCTCCCAAATCTGTTTACCTTACAGTACTGTTTGGACAGTAGACTGCCCAGTAGTGGAGACCAGCACACCAAACAAGAACAACCCTTTGATCACCGTGTCATCTCAGATGGAGCAGTCTCACACTGCGCTTACAAACTCACCCCATCGATCGCTGAGGCCTGTTTGCCCTTCTGCAATTAGAAATTCATTCATCCATTCCACAAACATTGACTATCTAATATGCGCTAATGATTTTGATCATGATGACTAACAGCAGTTAAACATGTACTGAGGGCTTACCGCGTATCAGGCACTGTACATTTTTATGTCTTAATTCATTCCACACAACAACAATATCATTATTCCTATTTTACAGACAGAGAAAACAAGGACAGAAAGAGAAAGTCATCCGCCTAAAAGTCACATAGTCGACAATAAGTGGCAGAGCTGGAATTTGAACCCAGGAAGTTGCTTTCAGAGACCATGCTTTAATGCACTCTGTGTACCAGGATCTAGGTACACATAGGTGAATGAAACAAGTAGGATCCCTGCTTACATGGAATGCACAGATCAGAGTGGAGACCCACAATCAGAAAGGCACAACTGATGATTATGGTAACTGCCTAGAAGAAACACTCTGGATACTGTGATCGAGAATACTAAGGGTGAGGAGAGAAACAGCCAAGGTAGAGCAAGTGACCCTGCAGGAATACAGTTCTGGGCAGAGGTAACAGCACCTGCAAAGACCCTTAAACAGGAAAGAGCCTGGCATGTCTGAGAAATGGAAATGAGGAGGTCAAGGTGGGTGGATCACTTGAGGCCAGGAGATCAAAACCAGCCTGACCAACATGGCAAAACCCCGTCTCTACTAAAAGTACCAAAATTAGCTGGGTATGGTGGCACAAGTCTGTAATCCCAGCTACTTGGGAGTCTAAGGCATGAGAATTGCTTGAACCCAAGTGGCAGAGGTTGTAGTGAGCCAAGATCACGCCACTGCGCTCCAACCTGGGCAACAGAGTGAGACTCTGTCTCCAAAAGAAAAAAGAAAAGAAAAGAAATGGTAAGGAGACTAGCGTGCTGGACAAGGTGGAGGATACCACTCGGAGAAGAGGTGCTTGAAGACCAGTTAGAACACACAGGGCATGTAGTCTGTGGTAGAGTTCAGATTTCACTCCAGGTGCAGCAAAAAAACTCCCCAAATACTCACCTTGCAGAGCCCAGTTGGGAGAACCGTGGTTAAGAGAATCACCAGGTTACCGCAAGCTGTGTGACTTTTGTCAAATGAGTTCACCTCTCTGGGTCTCACTACCCTCATATGTTAAACAGGAGTAACAATATCTACCTTACAGGGCTGTTTTATTAAAAGAGTCAGTTACAAATGCTACCTATGCTAGTGCCTGGCATATAGTATATTGCTTCCGTGTTACTTGGTAGCCTCTGCCTCCACAACCTCCAAGTTTTCTCCGTGTATTCAATAGGTTTCCTATTTTAGTGGGGGAAGTGAGACTGATAAGGGTACAGCCAAAAAGAAGGAACGAGGCCAAATTAATTTGTGATCAATACTTCCTGTAGCTATTATGGTGACAGGCACCAGATAAACACAAATAGAGCTGAAGACCAGCTTCTCTGCCAGCTGTTGCCATCAGTTGCTTTGGACAATTATGCAGGCAAATGCATAACCTTTATATAATTAAGCATTCCTTGACATTTCATTTGCAGCTCTTCTTTTTTCATCCGCCCCCTTTTATTTAGTCTGCTTTCAACTGTGAAGGTCCAGCTGCCGGCTTCACTCGGATGCGCTGACTTACGGTAATTTTGAGTTAAGCTTTATTTTATAGTCTATGTAAATAATGAGGCGGAGGCAGACTCAATAAAAGGCAGCCTGGCTTCAGCCAGAGTTTAACTCTACAGCCACAGCAGGACTTTAGGAGTCTGGATGGTTGGCACAGACCCTCGGACAGGAGTCAGGGGGTCGGCGCTATGCCACAGCCTGGCTGGACTCCTGGAAAACAAGACATCTGCCAGGCCAAGGGGCAGACATTTGTGGCTAGGGCCTACTCCCCCTCCACACTTCACTGTGAAAGAGGCAAGACTGTTTCCAGTTCTTCACCCTTTCCATGTCCATGCACTTGGCCATGCCACCTTGCAGCCTCTCACTGGAGGGAATAGATTTATCTGCCCCATTGATCCTGGGCTTGGTCATGTGACTTTGGGGTCAATGGGACAAACGAGCAGATGCTTAAAATATGCTTATGCAGCTGGGCTTGCACTTTTGTACTTCTAATACTGCCATGAGAAAACCATGCCATGGGGCAGCCCTCTGCTCCAGGAGAAAGAAAAGCAGGTAGGGCAAACCTGCACCAGCTTGCAGAATGGAGCTAAGCTTGGTGAGCTACGATTAGCTGAGCTATAGGCCGGGTTCAACTCTTGTGTTGCACACAGCATATTACGTTTAAAAATATGCATTGATGGTTACTCACTTGAAAGTATCTGCTGAATACTTATTATGTACCACACTTTTTTGTTTGTTTGTTTGAGACAGGGTCTCTTTCTGTCACCCAGGCTGGAATGCAGTGGTGCCATCATGGGTCATTGCTGCCTCGACCTCCTGGGCTTAAGTGATCCTCCCATCTCAACCTCCCAAGCAGCCAGGACTACAGGCATGTGCCATCATGCCTGGCTGATTTTTAAATTTTTGTTGTTGTTGTAGAGATGAGGTCTCACTGCATGGCCTAGGCTGGTCTCAAACTTCTTAGCTCAAACAATCCTCCCACCTCAGCTTCCCAAAGTGCTGGTATTACAGGCGTGAGTCACTTTGCTAGCCTTGTATGAAATTTTATTTTATTTATATATTTAAAAATTGAGATAGGATCTCGTTAGGTTGCCCAGGTTGGTTTTGAACTCCTGGGCTTAATCAACCCTCCTGACACACCCTCCCAACGTGCTGGGATTACAGGCATGAACCATCGCACCAGGCAGTACCATGAGTGCATAGAAAAGGAAGCAAGCAGTGAGATAGGAATTATATCTGTTCACACATTTATCTCCTTCACTAGACGACAGGCTCCTCGGAGCTGGGGCTGGAGTTTTTTCCTTTTGGTTTCCCAGCACATAAAACAGTTCCTGCTTAATAATCACAGTGATTATTATTGTTATCATCATCATCATGCAGTAACCACACAACGACTAATTGCAGTGTCTATTTATGGAGTCCTACCATGTGCCAAGCCTGTGCTAAGCTCTTTACCAATGTTATTACACGTGACAGTCACAATTAAGGAGATCAATCCTGTTTCCATTTTTCAGACGGAAAATCTGAGGCTTGGGGAGGTTGCTTCGTCAGTTCCTAACCTTCATGTGTACAGCACAAGCCCTTCCCGCTTCTCCCCCTGCACTGAGCCTCCATTTCCTTGACCACTCTGTTCTGGATGGCATCTACAAATTGTTCATGCCCATCCTTTTGCTTCCTCTCTTGGGCACACAGCACAGCCCTTCCTTGTCATTTTCTGTTTACTTGTTCATTTGATCCCCCAAACCAAATTAAGAACCTTAGGTAAAAATCCGACGGTGCAGGGATTGTGTCTGTAGAAGGCAGTAGCTAAGAGTTTGGGCTCTGAGGTCACAAGAGTGTGGGTTCGAATCCTGGCTCTGCCATTTACTGGATGACCTCATGCATGTCCTATTTTCTCCCTCAACCTCACTTTCCCCTCCTGTAAAATGGGGATCATGATAATAGAAATAACTTCCTCAAAGGATTCCGAAATGGTGTAAAACACGAATAGCATGCTGCGAGGGCTCGGTAACACCAGCCATTGCAGTGCCCTCACTCTCTTCACCCGACGGCAGGTGGGAGGTGCCGGATTTGTGAGCAAGAAGGCCTCACGGCTTTGCCTGCTCCCACACTGGCACAGCCTCACCGCTCCAAACTAGAGCGACCTTTTGGGTTTACGTACTGTATGAGAAGCACAGAAGCTGTGGATTCCTAGCATAAATCATCACAGATAGCTCATCGAGCTCTTACTTACACAAACCAGCTCTCCCTGCCTGAACACTTCTGTGCATGTCTCTCTTCTGCGATACCACTTCTCCAGAATTCCACAACCAGCAATTCTTTTCCTGAACCAAAATAATTTGATACTCATGGTGCACCCTTCCCAGGAGGCGTCACCATTGTGGTGGTCACAGACAAAGCGGGCCCTCGCTGTTTTACAGGACGGGGTAGAACGCCCTGGGTGTATGTGCTTACATGGTGGCATTTCTGTACTTTCCTCCAGACTGTTCCACGGGCTGAAACATCAGCTCTGTGGCTCTTCATTTATATTCCAGCCTCGACGCTGCACTCCACCACCCCACCTCTCTCCCTCCTCCCCTTTCCTACCATGTGATACAATTCCTCTCCCCCTGGGCGTCTTCCGGCTCCAGTCATCACTCTCACTTAGGCAAACCCTTTCTATGGATTTCATTCCCCTAATTTTCTCCCATAAATCAATCCTCCCTTCCCTCGGCCACTGCTGCTCTGTCTGGATTGTTCCTCTAGTCGTTTATTCATTTCATCCAATTGCATATTCAACGAATGGTTGTTGAGTGTCTACGATGTGATGGGTACCGGGGACAGAACAGTGAACTAGAGAGGCGGTGGCTTAGTTGGGGCTGCTCCAACAAAATACCATGGACCTGGTGAACAAAAAACATTTATTCCTCATAGTTCTGGAGGCTGGGAAGTCCAAGATCAAAGTCCTGGTAGAATTAGCATCTGGTGAGGGCCCGTTTCCCGGTTCACAGACAGTGTCTTCTCATTGTGTCCTCACACGATAGAAAGAACGAACGTGCTCCCTTGTACCTCTTTTCTAAAGGCATCAATGAGGGCTCTGCCCTCATGACCTAATCACCTCCCAAAGGCCTCATCTCCTAATACAATCATACTTGGGGTTAGAATTTCGACATATAGAATTTGGGGGAGACACATTCAGACCCATAGCAGGCAGTTTAGTCTCACTTCTGGAGGTGCAGACTGGCATCTGGAGGTGGGCTGTTGGTTTCAAAACTGGCACCTTCACCTACTAGCTAAGTGACCCAGGGCAAATTAACTAATGTCTCTGGGTCTTGTTTTCTTCATTGGTAAAACGTGGATACTCATCACTGCCTCATGAGGTTCCCACAAGGTTTCTTTTTCTTTTTTCTTTTTTTAAAATTGCTTTTTTCCCTACGCTACCTTAGTCTAAGATCTCACGAGGTTTAAATAAATAATATGCATAAAGTGCTAAGGAAAGTGCCTAGCACATACTAAACACAGGACAGTTTCCAATGAGTACAACTACTGCCACAACTATTAGTATCTGTGGAGTAGAAAATATTCTAGTGAAGGAGATTGGCACTGGTTCTCTGCAGGAGAGGTGTGTGGTGTTACAAGGTCACCCAGTGAAGAAGAGATCGGACCATTAAAAAAAAAATGGTTGTTACAGCATCATACAGCTTCGGCTTGTCCCAACTAAATATAGAGAGAGGGACAATCACACACTACTTGTGTATTTGTTTCCAGACTAGAAACATAGCCAAGGGAGTCTATGCAGTGTATTTATTTAAAACAGCAGACAAAGGTGCCAAGACAATTCAGTGACAGAAAAATAATCTTTTCGATAAAAGATGTTGGGACAACTGGACATCCACCTGCAAAAGAATGATGCCTAATTCCCACCATACATAAATATGAACTTACAATGAATCATAGACTTAAAAACAAGAGCTAAAACTACAAAACTCTTAAAAGAAAACACGAGAGTAAATATTTGGCACCTTGAATTAGGCAATGGTTTTTAGATATGACATTAAAGGCATAAGCAACAACAACAACAAAATAGATGAGGTGGACTTCATCAAAATTAAACCTTTGTGTGGCAAGTGATGCTGTCAAGAATGTGAAATGACAACTCAGAATGGAGGAAAATATTTGCAAATCGTATACCTGATAAATGAATTGTCTGAAGAATTAATAAAAAGAACTCTTACAACTCAACAATCAAAAGACCTCAACTTATAAATGGGCAAAGGACAGCAACAGAGATTTCTCACAAGAAAGCATACAAGTGCCAATAAGTACATGAAAAGATGTTCAACATCATTAGTCATTAGGAAAATGCAAATCAAAACTACAATGAGATATTATTTCACACCACTAGGATAGCTATCTTCAAAAAAACAGAGAATAATAAGTGCTGGTGAGGATGTAGAGAAGTCAGAACCTTCACGCACTGCTGGTAGGAATGTAAAAGGTAAAACAACATAGCAGCTTTGGAAAACAGTCCAAAATAGTAGAAAGCAGTTCTTCAAAGAGTTAAAACAGAGTTCCCACATAACCCAACAATTCCACTTCTAGCTGTACACTCATGAGAAATGAACACATATGTGCATACAGAAAACTTGCACACAAATGTACATGGCAGCCTCATTCATAATAGCCAAAAAGTGAAAAAATCCCAAAAGCTGATACATACTATAGCTTAGAATCATGAGTGCCCAACCCTTTGAATGTGAGGACTTTTTTGCTTATCTTTTGTGGTGGATATCATGAAAATAATGCACGAACTTTTTTTTTTTTTTTTATTTTTTTAAAGCTCATCAGCTATCGTTAGTGTATTTTATGTGTGGCCCAAGACAATTCTTCTTCCAGTGTAGCCCAGGGAAGCCAAAAGGTCTAAGTTACCCATGGTTAGATGAACCTTGAACACGTTATGCTAAGTGAAAGAAGTCAGTCAGAAAAGATCACATATTATATAACTCTATCACTATGGAATGTCTAGAATAGGCAAATTCATAGAAACAGAAATGAGATTGGGACTGCCCAGGGCTGAGGGAAAGGTGCAGGGAGATCATAGGGAATGACTGTTTGTGGGTATGGGGGTTTCTTTCCGAAGTAATTAAAATGTTGCAAAATTAGACAGTGGTGATGGCTGTCTATGTGAATACACATTGAATCGTGCACTTTAAATGGGTGAATTAATATGGTATATTAATTACACTCAGACCCATAGCAGGGTTTAAAATAAAGCTGTTAAAAAAACCCTAAAACAAAGTAATATACTTATTGACCGATACCTTTTGTAGTGGTGCTCAGGACCTCCAAATTGAATCCAGTTCAGTTTAGGGCTTCTACTTGGCAGAGAATGAGGTATTTTTCTCTCTCTCTCTCTCTCTCCCTCCTTCTCTGTCTCTGTCTCTCTCTCTCTCTCACACACACACACACTCTTATTTCCTCACTTCTGTTTGGAGACATGTGTGTCAAATGGCACAATAGTAATGTGCTGATACCATATACAATGCCATGCAGACGTTTCCCTCTAATCACTATGCCGTAAGTTAATTTTTTCCCCTTACAAGGAGCATGATGAAAACAGACCTCAGTTTTAGGGTCCGAAGAACTGGGTTCCCATTCCCAGTTCTTGCCATTTCCTAGCTGTGTGGCCTTGCACAAATTACATCATCTCTCTGGGTCTCCATTGTCTCCTCTATAAAACAAAAGAGTTGATCTAACACCTTTCAACCGGAGTACTCTTGGTATCTGGGGTGGGACAATTCTTTGCTTTGTAAGACTACCCTATCATGGGGGACATTAAGTTTCCCTGACCCTATGATTAAATGCCAATCACGTCTCCACCCCGACGCCAACACTGTGGAACTCACCATCCACATTTCCAAATGCTCTCTCTCAGCCCCACATTTTTCTACCACCTTTGGTTAAGGATCCCTATAACTAGATATTCTCCAGGGCAACTCTTCTAGCTCCAAACACACCTTGATGCTGGCCTCGGTGCCTTCTCCTTTGATAAATTCTGCCTCACACTCACTTCCACTCTCCAGATCTTTCCACTAATGTTTATAGATATCTTTTTTTTTTTTTTTTTTTTTTTTGAGACGGAGTCTTGCTCTGTCACCCAGGCTGGAGTGCAGTGGCCGGATCTCAGCTCACTGCAAGCTCCGCCTCCCGGGTTTATGCCATTCTCCTGCCTCAGCCTCCCGAGTAGCTGGGACTACAGGCGCCTGCCACCTTACCCGGCTAGTTTTTTGTATTTTTTTAGTAGAGACAGGGTTTCACCGGGTTAGCCAGGATGGTCTTGATCTCCCGACCTCGTGATCCGCCTGTCTCGGCCTCCCAAAGTGCTGGGATTACAGGCTTGAGCCACCACGCCCAGCCTGTTTATAGATATCTTACATAATAATCTGAACTTTACCACCATATTAGCAGCTGGAGGGTTGGCACAGCGGAGAACCCACCATTTAAGGCATCGAGGCCATCACTGACACTGCCCCTGAATCAGAGCAGAGCTGAAGCAGAAGCTCAGTCGCAGATACCACAGCAGCCGCGGCTGCCACGCTGCCCATCACACTGTCATGCTGGGCGGGAACCAGGCAGCCAGGCAACAACCAGTTCAGTTCCAGCTCTGCTGGGGTGTTCCGACGTTTTAGGTTTGTCCTAGTGGAATAATTCTGATAATTCATGGTATGGTTCAGATCCAAAACACAGTACTGAAATATAGAAAGTCACCACGGTGGAAATGAAGAGGACAATGGTCAAACCCTGATCGTTTCAGAAGTCAGCAAACGACTGTAGTTCTTTCTAGTTTTTGCTTCTGTTTCAGTTCACATCCTAGTTTTAAATATAGTATGTATTAAATATGATGTGAAGTCAGATTTTAACACCCTGTAAGTGTGAGAATTTTGCAATTCTAATAGAAAACACACCATAAATTAGTATAAGGTGACTCATCTACACCAAATGTCTCAAAGTGTGATTGTCTAGAAAGGATCACTGATCTCAGAGGCTCTTTCCTCCCTTTCCTTTCAGATTCTACCTCACAACTTTTGCTCTGAATAATTACTTAGGCAGGCCAGGTGCCGTGGTTCACGCCTGTAATCCCAGCACTCTGGGAGGCCAAGGCAGGCAGATCACCTGAGGTCAGGAGTTCAAGACCAGCCTGGCCAACATGGTGAAACCCCGCCTCTATTAAAAATAGAAAAATTAGCCAGGCATGGTGGCTCACGCCTGTAGTCCCAGCTACTTGGGAGGCTGAGGCACGAGAATTGCTTGAACCCAGGAGGCAGAGGTTGCAATGAGCCAAGATCGCGCCACTGCACTCCAGCCTGGACGACAGAGTAAGACTTCATATCCAAAAGAAAAAAAAAAAAAAGAAAGAAAAGTTATTCAGACAATCACAAGGCAAGTCTTTGTCCTGATAAATAATCAAAGTATGGTTAATTTCCCCAAACTAATCAAGACTTACACGTGGCTTTTAAACTAGTGCTAGTCTTTATTTTTTTCTTTTTTTAGTCTCCACCCTTGGTATCTGAGGTGCCAATCACTAGAAATGAAGAGAACCACATAAAGCAGGGAGGGTCCAAGGATGCATCCCGGGTGCCTAACACTGAATTAACAGAGGCTAGTATGAGACTCAGCTCTGTTATTTGTAATAGAGTCTCTCTGAACACAACTGGGGGAGTTATTAGAGTGGACACTTGAGACAACAGAAGCGCCTTCTGAGCATCCCCCCATCCCTGCCTTCCTGGAACAGGGTCTGTTTCACCCCCAGCTCTGTGTGAACATTCCACTGGTATTTCCTTTTTTTGTTAGGCCAGGAAGCAAGATGCCAGATGGAACCAAGCTGGGACCCTGGCTCCTTGCTGGTAGGCAGGAAAAAGAAAACCCTTGTCAGCTGTCGGAGACACAGTCCCCTGGAGAACCCATCTGGTGCTTCAATTTGGTGTTTTTCGAAAGATGGAATGGCTTGGGCGGGTAGCTCTGATGGTTGCTCGTTACATGAGGGAATGGTGGCCCACAGGGAATGGAACCCACACTTACGAGTACCTGCTAAGTGCTGGACGGCCTTTCTCACATTTCCTCCCAGCAATCCCAGAGGCAGTCCTGATTGCCTTTGTGTTGAAGAGGCTCAGAGCGGTTAAGTAACTTGCTCAAAATCACAGAGTTACTAAGTGGTACAGCTGTCTGACCTATCCAGAGCCTGGGCTCTTAATGTTTTATATCATGAATATGTTAATATACATGCTAAGGTAAGGGGGAGGCCTTGCAAAATCAGCTTGCTCCTGAAATTTATACCCAAAGCTTGAAGGATTTTATTTTTAAAACTTTCTCACATCTAATGTTCTCCTCTGTATCCTCCATGCCTAGCACAGGCCTGGCACAGATAAAGGAAAGGTATCTCAGGCTTCAGTCTCATGCCAAGGAAGTGAGGGACCAGGGACTCAGGCTCAGCTTCCATCAGAAGCACCATACACAGCCTTGTTAGATGATGCTTGAGGTGAGGAGGGACCGGGGCAACCTTTTGGGGCTGTGACTGTGGGGTGATGAGGAGTAGCTCTGTGTGACGGAGACATGACACAGCAGAGCCTGAGGTCAGTGGCCTTTCTGGCCTTCGTGTGCAACCTCAGGGAGTGGTCACCTTTGACAGAGTTCGGGAACACAAGGGTCACATGAATGCTCTCTTGGGAAATGGGGGTCCAGTGAAAGGTCCGAGCTGCCCCTAGGAAAAGTAAGACTCTGAAAATGGGTACCTATTAGCTTCTCTATCAAGACGAGCACACTGATGATGCAGCAAGGACATGCCTTTTTATTGACTGAGATTCCAATCAGCAACTACTATGTAACAAATCATCCCCAAATTTAACACCATTTTTATCATCTCTCACAGTTTCTATGGTTTAGGAATTTGGGAAGGAAGTGGTAGTTCTGGTTCGGGGTCTCACAAGTCACTGCAGTCAGACAGTATCTGCAGCTGGGACAGCAGTGGAGGAAGCAGCCAGGGGTGGCCCAAGTATCTCTCTCCTCTCATTGGCCTCTCCATGGTCTCTTCGTGTAGATAGTTTGGGCTTCCTCCCAATACGACAGCCTCAGGGCACCACACTCACATGGCAGCTGAAGCTTTCAAGAGGGGTATTCTGGACAAGGAAGAGGTCGTGTCGCCTTTTATATCCTAGTCGTAAAAATTACATAGCACCACTTCTGCCATACTCTACTGATCAAAATGGTCACAATAGCTGGCCCAGTTTCCAGAAGCGGGGGCACAGTCTGTACCTCTCGAAGGTAGGAGTGCCAAAGAGTCTATGGATGTACTTTAAAACTGCTGCACTGACGGTGGAAGAAAGACAGAAGCAACATGGCCGTGGATAGGGGAAAGGGAATGTACTGGGAAGAGAGACGCACCATGGAGTCACGTCCCTACAAATACACAGCACATTTCCAGAAGGAAAGCAGGCAGGCACTGGCCGACCAAGACGAGTTTGAGGAAACATCTATAAAAGGTTCTGTGCCACTCAGGAAAGACTGCCTGACAAATTAGCTAATGAGGACAAGGCATCTGTCCTTGGAGATTTCCTTCAGATGCAAACTGGCCCAAATTTGAGGCCAACTGACCTCTATGAAAAAAGCAAAACCAAAGTCAGATTCCTGTCATCCGCAGGAACAACTGTAACCCTGATCACACTCCAAAATCAGGATAAAAGCTTGGCTCTCCAAGGGTCACAACAGGCGTACAATAAATGAGCCTATGTAGGAAGAAATACATATGTGAAACACCTCTTCCACTTGACATTTGGGGCAAGAGATATGCGCAGTTGCTACAGGATGTTTCTCAGCCCTGACAGGCAGGTTTCTCCCGGTTGGCACTGCAGGGTGTTGCAGCTCAGACCCATTTCGCTTGCGTGAGCCTAAGGAGGGACAGCATGGACTGAGGGTTCTCTTTCAGGCTGTGTGAACTGGTGTCACTCACAGCAGAAAACAAATCTTCTAAAAGTCTTCTAAAAGTTCAGGAGTTGGTCAGTGCAAAAAACCTACACCCCATGCTACTGCATAAGCTAACCTTTGACCTATCAGCTCAGTCCAAAAGAGTCTGTGGCAAAGACTGTGGCTAATCAATTCCCAGTACCCATCCAATCTCCCTTTCTGCCTTCTCATAATATTACTGAAAGTCCTGACTATTTTGATCAATAGAGTATGGCAGAAGTTGGCTGGGCGTGGTGGCTCACACCTGTAATCCCAGCACTTTGGGAGGCCGAGGCAGGTGGATCACCTGAGGTTAGAAGTTTGAGACCAACCTGGCCAAAATGGCAAAACCCGGTCTCTACTAAAAATACAAAAATTAGCTTGGTGTGGTGGCGCGGGCCTGTAATCTCAGCTACTCAGGAGGCTGAGGTAGGAGAATCGCATGAACCTGGGAGGCAGAGGTTGCAATGAGCTGAGATCATGCCACTGAACTCCAGCCTGGGTGACAGAGCAAGACTGTCTCAAAAAAAAAAAAAAAAAAAAAAAAAGTGATGCTATGTGATTTCTACACCTAGGATATAAAAGGAAATATAAGTACCCACAATGAGAAAGAAAACATTGCTTAGCCTCCCTTGCAGCTAGGTGTGGTCATGTGAGTATGTCATGATCAGGCAACCAGATCATGAGTGAAAGTGATGTGTATAACTTTCAGGTCATCTCCTTATATATCAAGCTATCTGTCCTGGTCTCCCCCTTCTTGTTTCCTTTCTCTTTTTTCTTTTTTTTTTAAATTTCAGTCTTGCTCCTTCTGTACGTTCCCCCTTTCTGATAACTCAGAAATAGTAACCACTGTAGTGGTCTTGGAATTCCTGAGGAGGGGAGAGCTCCTTGTGGCCTAAACTGCTCATCTCTGGGGTATTCCAAGTGAGAGACGTTTTCTCATTGAAGGCAATTATTAAGCCATAACCTGCATCTCATTTTAGCCACTTCATGATGGGTTATCTTTGTTATGGCAGCTTACCCTATGTTCTAACTAATATAGAATCCCTGGGCCGCCTCAAATATTCTACACTAAGAACCTAATGTGAGAAAGAATCATAGAAGAAACCCTAGAACCTAGATCCCAAAAGTCCCCCAAAAGATGTACACATATCTGTCTTTCTGAACCTTTTCCCTGCCTTCCCATTCCTCCCTATTTGTCAGAGGTATGCAATGTAAGTCTTCCATGGCTCCATGTATGACTGACTGACACTGACCATTCTTGATAAAAGCTTGCAATCCACTGAAATCAGTTCAAATAAGGGAAAGGCATATTCTAGAAGACAGAGGCTTCACTGAAAAGGCAGAAACACTGGGCTTCCTGGGAATCTGGGAAAACATCTGAGAAAAAAAACAAATACTCTCTCCATCTCTCTTTTGGGGATGGCCATCTCTGGCCTCTTGGGCTGGCCTCTAGGTGGACCAGTACCCTCTACTGTGAATTCTGCCTTTCCCAGCTGTAGCTTCTACGTGACTGTGTCCTACCCTACAGAATGATTTGCTTAGCATCCTAAGGCTGATTCAGTCCTGAGTGTCTTTGAAAGAGACATTCTGATTTGCTGCCGGCCAGCTGTAAACCGACTAGGCTAGGATCAATTGTCCACTTAAGGTTTGGTCAACAGTGACTGAGATGGCAGGGAGGTGTCTTGGAGAGCAGAGGGCTGCCCCTTCCAAAGGTCACGAGTGCACGGTCTGGAAGTTGCTGAGGACAGGACAACTAATTCAACATACATTATGTACCCTGGCACTCGGGATGTATGGGGAATTCATGTATACTTTTAAACAGAAGGCCTTATGCAACATTTCTCAAGTTAGTAGTGGTCAAAGACATGGTTGTGTATTCTTGGTCTTTCTCTTCAACTAAAATATAAGCTACTAGAATGAAGCAGCTCCTAAGAATTCTCTTGACTCTCAGCACCTAGCAATGTGCTCTGCAAAAAGGAGGGTTTCAGAGTACCAGAGGTATCCATGTTGGCTGGATTTTGAAAATCCAGGAATAATGTTGCAACAACAAACCTGCATTAAAAAGGATGTGCTATGAGGATCCATTTCATAAAGTATGGTTTGCATAAACTTACTCATTATTTCTCCATTTCTGCTGTAGAGGTACAAATAAATTTTCTTAAAGAAAAAAAGGAGGGTTTCAATAACAGCTGACCTACTGATGCAAATCTGAGCAGCAGACACATGATGAAGGGCACGAAGTCTCAAGGAAGAGAACTAATGGGAGAAGATGGGTAAGTGTCATTTAGAGGCATTCCACAAAATGAACTAAAGATGAACCAGACTGGGCCGGGCACGGTGGCTCACACCTGTAACCCTAACACTTTGGGAAGCTGAGGCAGGTGGATCATGAGGTCAAGAGTTCAAGACAGCCTGGCCAACATGGTGTAACCCTGTCTCTACTAAAAACACAAAAATTAGCCAGGATTGGTGGCGGTCGCCTGTAATCCCAGCTACTTGGAAGGGTGAGGCAAAGAAGTGCTTGAACCCGGGAGGCGGAGGTTGCAGTGAGCCGAGATCGTGCCACTGCACTCCAGCCTGGGCAACAGAGTGAGACTCTGTCTCAGAGGGGAAAAAAAAAGATGAACCAGACTGATAACATGGTGGGTTTCCAGAGAGGAAAACAAGGTGGAAACAAGAAAGAGCTGCTTGGAGTACTTGGGGGATGTGACAAGAACTGACATATTTGCAACAGAGAGCACATTTCCACATTTCACTGGCCACACAACTATCAGGAAGTCAAACGGGGGCCAAAAAAAAAAAAAAAAAAAAAGACATAACTGACTTGATTGAGTAACCCAGGAAAGTTTTTCAAGCCACTTGTTGGAAGCAGGAGGGGGAGGACATCCCTTCCATGGTCACTGAGCTTCCCAAACCCTTCTCACCCCTAGAAATTCACAGGTCTACAATTCCCCGATTCCCCAGGCTCATCCTGCCACGTATACTAGCAGGGCTCAATAAGACACAAGGATAAGCAGAATGCTCACGGCATGCAGTGATAACGAGCGGCTCCTATGAATTCCTTTTCCAGGGCTGAACATCTCATTTCTCCTGGGTTTCTTCATGTCTCCACCTTCTCCTTGGACCCTGCAGGGAGGGGGCCCCCAGCAGTCAGCCTCGATGCACCCTAACAGTTTCACGTCTCCCACTCCCCACACATACACATGCACACTTTGCTCCAGCCATACAGAATCTCTGTCTTTGGATATACTATTCCCTCTCTGGCTGGATGCCCAGCCCCACGTTTGTTTTCAGGTCCATTTTTATGTATTTGTAAAGACTGGGCAGCGATTTCATTTCTCTGAAGGCTTGCCATATCCCCCTAGGAAAAACCGTCACTCCTCGCCAGCCTCAAGCTCCCACAGCACGCTGCTCATTCCTCTATTACAGCATTTATCACACTTGAGGGTAATTATCTGCAGGCTATTATGTTTCTCCCTTGCAGGGCTGTGAGCAACTTTGATCTGATCTATAATAGTTTGTATTTCTTCCAGTACCTGGGTGAGACTGGGCAATTGCAGGCACTCTGCAAATGATGTGTGCATGAACGAATGTTAGAGTCAAGAGAGTTGAAGGGTGTTGGGGGTCGGGGAGCTGAGAGCCACAGCAGTCGGTCCATGGAGGGATAAACGGCCCCTCTACAATCAAGCAGCACAACACAGCAGTCTTAGGGCTCCAGGAACTTTCAGAGCAAACGTGTAGAGAGACAGCAAGCCCTACACCCGATCCCTGACTGCTCTGAAACTCAGTCCTTCCACCTCAGGAGGAATCGCACTCTGCCAGGTGTCCAGGCTGGACTCCATCATTCCCCAGGGAGAGAGAGGCAGGACAGAGGCGGGGACCAACTGGGAGAGGGAGGAGGAGGGGAAACCTGCACCTGACAGAAATGGGGGAGACTAAAGAAACAGCCCTGAAGATTACTGCAGGAGCAAAGTGATCAGGAAGCAACGACTGTCTCTGACTGCAGAATCATTCTGACTTGCTTCTAAATGAAAGACCTTTCGGAAATCTTCGAACTCCTGCTGCTGTGGTTAAAGAAAAGGCAGCTTTTGTGATGCAAACACTCAATTACTAAGAAGAAAACCCCACCTGTACAGAAAGGCGGCAAGCAACCTCTCCCAGCCTCCTTCAGTTTCTTCCAACGGAGTCAGCATTGTTGCCTCTCAGCCCAGCTGGGCTTTCAAACTCTTAAATTAAAAGTGGAAGAAAGGCTTCCACATTCTTCCTGTTAAACGGACCTCCAGCAGTTTCATTCTACGAAAATCTACAGGAATTCCGTAAGGGTGGTGATTCTTTCCTACGGACTCTCTAATGAAGCTCTTGACATCACTTGGCAGCCACAAGGTTTGGCAGAAATACTGACCACCCTTCAAATTCCAGGTTGTGACATTTTTGGTTGGATCCCCTAAACGCAGACTACTATTTTTTTAAAATATAAAGCTTTTTCCCATCCATATTTGGAAAACTAAACTAAAATTAGCACTTCTTCTATCACATGCCCGGCACGATTTCTGTAGAAATTACCTCTGCCTGCTTAGTCACTTGGTTCTATTTGGCGACAGAAAAAAGCAAAGATCTCTCTCTTCCAAAAGCATAAGCTCTTTTACTCTCAATTACCCAGGCTAGTGGGGGGCCTGCAGCAGCAAAGTGGAAAGCAAGCACAATCAGAAAATAATACGGCAGATTCTCTAGTTCCACAAAATTAGTATCCCCATGGTGATACGCAGCTTGCTACTCTCATTCAGTTTGTCATCAAATCTTGGCGATTCTAGACTGAAATACTTCCTGAAGCCATCCCCCATATGTTCCCACTGCCACCACCTGCACATGTCTTACCTGTGACTTCCCACAGCCCATGGAAGAGAGTTCAACATCCTTCCCGTGGTTTCCCAGGCCTCCAGGCCACATAGGCCACCATGGACCACTCCAGCTTCCCCGCAGGCTGTTCTTCCCCTGTGCATGACAAAGATTCTCTCCTTGATCAAACTCCACTCCGGCTCTTCTAAGCTCTCTTCTCAAAGAGGCCCTAGCTTTGGGGCTTTGCATTCCTCTCTGCATTGTCTGATTCTAGCTGAGCCCTGATGAGTCAGTTTAGCAAAATCCTCCATTTGCCACATGCTCACCCTTGGTATCTGATCCTGTTCCTCCTCCTTCACCATCCTCCCGGTGATGTCTGATCACCCTGGCCTGCCTTCAGTGAGAATCCCATTAGGTCCATTGAGTCAGAATCCCCCCTTACCCTGATGTTTCCTCTTAGTAATTTTCCACCCACTAACCCCACCCTACTGCTTGGCTAAAAATTCCCACTTTTCCTATTATATGTGGAATTGAATCCAGTTCTAGACTGAGGTCTCTTTTCCCTGATGGCAACCCTTTTTCCAGATAAAGTTTGTTTTTAGTGCTTTATCATCTAGCTCTGGCTTTTCTTTGACATCCACCCCAGGGCAATCGTGTGGATCTGCCAGTTCCTCAAATGCATCACGCTGTTTCTCACCTCGGGATCCACTTACCTGCCATTCTCTCTGCCTGGAAGGATCCTTCTCCCCTGACCCTGCTCTCTCTTGTCCAGTTAACTCTTCCCCGTCCTTCTGGTTTCAACTTCAGCATCATTGTCTTGAGAAAGCCTTAGCACCCCACAGACTGCCCTGCCATTCACTTACAGAGTGTTCTGAGCCTGTCCTTGCAACCCATTCCTCACGCTACCGACCAACTGAACACCCATTTTTACTACAGAATATGAGCTCTATCAGAGCAGAGACCACATTTGTCTGGCTCCCTATTACCGTTCTTCAATTCTAAGATACAATTTTCTTTTTACATTTTAACATTTAGAAATTGGAACGCTTTTTCTTTTTTGAGACGGAGTCTCACTCTATCGCCTAGGCGGAGTGCAATGGCGCGATCTTGGCTCACTGGAAGCTCCACCTCCCAGGTTCACGCCATTCTCCTGCCTCAGCCTCCTGAGTAGCTGAGACTACAGACACCCGCCACCACGCTCAGCTAATTTTGTTTTCGTATTTTTAGTAGAGACAGGGTTTCATCGTGTTAGCCAGGATGGTCTTGATCTCCTGACCTCGTGATCCGCCCGCCTCGGCCTCCCAAAGTGCTGGGATTACAGGCATGAGCCACCGCACCTGGCCTGGAATGCATTTTAAAAACAACATTGTACCATAATTTAATGGTCAGTATTGTTTCTTTCTCGGTAAAACATAAAATAATGATGGCTCTTACAATAGATGGCATTTTAAGATTTAGCAAAATTTGGTATGTGCCTTTAGTCTCCTGGGCATAGTGCCTAGCACACAGTAGCAATCAAAAATACAGTCATGCGTTGCTTAACGACAGGGATATATTCTAAGAAATGCTTCATTAGGCGACTTCATCACGGTGTGCACATCATAGAATGAACTGACACAAAGCTGGATGGAACAGCCTACTACACACCTAGGCTCTATGGTACAGCCTGCTGCTCCTAGGTTATAAACCTGTACAGCATGTTACTGTACTGAACACTGTAGGCAACTGTAACACAATGGCAAGTATTTGTGTAAACACAGAAAAAATACAGTAAAAATATTGTATTATAATTTCATGGGACAACAGTCATACACGTAGGTTGACTGCAATGTCATTATGCAGCACATGACTATACCTGTTAAATTACAGGCAGAGGCCGGGTGCGGAGGTTCACACCTGTAATCTCAGCACTTTGGGAGGCTGAGGTTGGGCAAATCACCTGAGGTCAGGAGTTCGAGACCAGCCTGGCCAACATGGTGAAACCCCGTCTCTAATAAAAATACAAAAATCAGTGGGGCATGGTAGCGGGCGCCTCTCAGCTACTTGGGAGGCTGTGGCAGGAGAATTGCTTGACCCTGGAAGGCAGGGGTTGCAGTGAGCTGAGATCACGCCATTGCACTCCAGCCTGGGTGACAAGAGCAAAATTGTCTCAGAAAAAAAAAAAAAACGAGACATTTCCTGAGGATCCAATATCAATCAGTTTTGCTGTGTAGCAAACACATCTTAAAATCTCAGTGGTTTACAACAGCAAAGATTTACTGGCTTCTCCTGGATCTGCAGGTTGGCTGTGGCTCTGCTGGCTTCAGCTGGGATAGATCCTGAGCTGTGGGGTAGGTCCAGGTCGGTTCCATGTGCCTCTGCATTCTCTTTGGACCAGCAGCTCCCAGGGTATATTTTTTTCCAGGAAGATCCCTGAGATGCAAGAGGCCATGCTGGTCTCATGCTGACAGCCAACATTCCACGGGCCAAAGCAAGCCCCACATCCACGGGGCAGGGACATTTCCTTTGGCCATTCTGCTAGGTCACACAGCAGAGGGGAGGAGTGAAGAACTGAAAGTAAAAATCCAGTCTTTTCACAGACCCCATATGGAGGTGGTGGGTTTGGGGTAGGTGGAACGTGTGAAGGGACACCAAACTCCAAATTTCAGCAGTAGCTAAAGGACAGTTCCCTTGATGAACCATATGCAATATGGCCCTGGTCATTACAGATGCAGGACACAGAAGTCACAGTTAGCAGTGTTGGCCTCATTTGGTGACCCCTCTGCCTGCCAGCCCTAAGGACCCTCCTCCTGGGGTCCCCCACCTCTGAGGTTTTATTTGAGGTATCTATTTGAGAGGGTAAGGCAAGAAGCAGTCACTATCCCTAATTCTTTCTTCTCATAGATACATATATATTCACTGTGAGCCCAGAATCCAGCAATCAATCAGGGTCAGTAACCACTAACTTAGGCATTAGAACTCGAAGGGGAAAGTACAACTGTCCAAGGTCCTTAGAACACAGATATTGATGGATTAGGCCATAGCTCTCAAGGAACATGGAAGGGTTCTGACTCCATTGACTCTAGGTCCAGGGCTGCCGTAGAGAGAGATAATGAGGTCTGTGCACCAAGTACAGAAAATGAACTTGAAATACAGGCTGGGAGGTGTCCTCCTAACCAAGCGTGGCTCTACCAAGTCCCACACCATAGGCAGACCAGGAGTTCTCCCTACCAAGGCGATTCTTTACCAGCAGCTCTCCTTACCAAGGCGATTCTTTACCAGCAACTGTCACAGTTCCTACACTGTATCTGGCCTTTCCAGCCTCCCTTGGAACCTCACTTCCCTTCACTCTTGTACTCTGATCACTCTCCGGCAGTTTCACGTCCTCTTGGCTATATTTTTGCTCTGGCACTTAGTGAATGTCTGTGCCTTGCTTAAGTGTGACTTCTCCGGGACTGTATTAGTTGGCTATGGCTGTTGCAACAAAGTATCACAGACTAGGCAGCTTAAACAATAGAAATGTATTGCCTCCTCAGAGGCCAGAAGTCCAAGATCCAAGTGTCGGCAGGGTTGGCTCCTTCTGAGGGCTGCGAGAGAGAATCTGTTCCCAGCCCCTCTCCTGGCTTCTGGTGTTTGCTGGTGATCTCTGCTGATCCTTGGCTTGTAAATGCGTCATCCCAATTTCTGCCTTCACCTTCACACGGTGTTCTCTCTGTGAGATGTCGGTGTCCAAACTTCCCTTTTTATAAGAACACCGGTCATACCAGATTACAGCCCCACACAACTCCAGTGTGACCTCATCTTCACGAGTAACATCTGCAAAGACCCTATTTCCAAATAAGATCACACTCTGAGGCACTGGGGTTTAGGACATCAACACGAGAATTTCAGCGGGGGAGGAGGACAATTCAACGAGGGGCCAAGACCACTTCTATACCCCTGCATGCAGCCAGGGGCCTGGCACAGGGGAGGCAACCCCTCACCTACCCATTACCTCCCCACAGACAAAAATGCCAACTTGAAGAATGCATACACTCACACAATCACACACCCCTCCTTGTCTTTCTCTCTCTCTCTGTCTCTCTCTCTCTCTCTCTCTCTCACACACACACACACACACACACACACTTTTGCAGAAGGAACAGGACAAAGCTGTCAATGTTAGCTTCCAGTGAGGTGCCAAATCTCACAGCCAGCTTTTCAAATTCTCCTCAAGCCTTATCACCAGGATACAGCAAGCAAGATAAAGAAACTGCCAAAACACTTAATTAACTCTCCTGGCATTGGTGGCTTCTTGAGAAGAGCTTAACTTCCCGGCATTCCTCAGGAGGAGGGAAGGTGGACAGGCACATTATTCTTTTTCCTGGAAAGGAAAACTTTGGGAGTACAAAGAGAGGGAAAACGTGCTAGTCTTCAAACTAACCTCCCCCATAAATTCACAGGCCAAGAGTTGGACTGACCACTTGAAAGTCCTGGGCCCAGCTCAGTGTTACCAGCCAGCAGTCTCAAGGGGAGATGAAAAACACGAGTCTGTCCATTAGTGTGATGACCCGAGTTCCCATCCTGGCTCCACCACCTGCTCCCTATGCAGACTTGACCAGGAACAAACTATGTGTTCCTCAGTTTCTTCATCTAGAAAATGGGGGTGATAAGAGCAGCCACTCTCAGAGGGAATCTGTGAGAACTGCGTAGGAAAATACAATAATGGTTAGAATGGTGCCTGACATGCAGTTAGTACTCCAAATGTTTGCTATTTTTTTTTTTTTTGAGACAAAGTCTCGCTCTGTTACCCAGGCTGGAGTGCAGTGGCGCCATCTCGGCTCACTGCAAGCTCCGCCTCCCGGGTTCACGGCAGTCACCGGCCTCGGCCTCCTGAGTAGCTGGGACTACAGGCGCCTGCGACCACGCCTGGCTAATATTTTTGTACTTTTTTAGGAGAGACAGGGTTTCACCACGTTAGCCAGGATGGTCTTGATCTCCTGACCTCGTGATCCACCCGCCTTGGCCTCCCAAAGTGCAGGGATTACAGGCATGAGGCACCGTGCCTGGCCAATGTTTGCTATTCTTATAAATCCCTGCATGATCTTCCAAAGGTTTTACTGATCACTGTGACCTGAGTCACCACAAGCTCTTGGTGGTTAGAGCAATGAGAACTGGGGCCCACCTGAGAAGTATTCAGTATGTCAGTTATCTAATGTGGCAGAAAAAAATTACCCCAAAACTTAGAGGTTTAAACAAACAAACATTTATGATCTCACAGTTTCTATGGGTCAGAAACCTAGGAGTGGCCACACCGGGCTCAGGGTGTCTTACAAGGCTACAGTTGGAGTGTCAGACAGGGCTGCAGATGTCTTTGTTTGACTAGGGGAGGACCCACTTCCAACCTCACTCATGTGGCTATTGGCAGCTCTCGATTCCCTGCTGGCTTTGGTTGGAGCTGTCCTTCAGTTCCTTGCCACATAGGCCTCTGAGTAGGGCGGCTCACAGTATGGCAACTGGCTTGCCTCAGAGAGTGGGAGAGAGCCAGTTGGCGAAGACAGGCAAGACAGTGGCAGAGTGGCTCCATCATCTAACCTCGGGACTCACATCCACCACTTCTGCTGCATTTTCTTTGTTAAAAGCGAGTCACAATTCATACAGCCATGTCTTAGCATAATGATTCACAATAGTCAAAGGGTAGAGGCAACCTAAGTGTCCATCAATGGCTGAATGGATAAACAAAATGTGACATATACACACCTGAACACTACTCAGCTTTAAAAAGGAAGGAAATTCTGACACCGGCTACAACACGGATGAACCTTGAGGACATTATACTAAGTGAAATAAGCCAGTCACAAAAAGACAAATACGTGGAATATAAAGAGAGAGAAAAGCAGAATTTAAAGATATAAACTTCAAACAGCCTACAGAGGGACCCGCCATTCTTCTTAAGGGCAAGCAAATATCTGCTTCAGTAAAACACTGGGATGGGCATGGAAGACGGTGTTGCCTACACCATCAGCATGCCTAACCTCCACGTCTTAGACTTGGGAGTCTTTTCACTGAACGTCTTAGGGCACCATGAGTAAGTGAGTCCAGGACACATACACACTTAAGAATGACTAAATACTGTATGATTCCACTATATGAGGTACCTAGAGTTACCAAATTAATGAAGAGAGAAGTAGAATGATGACTGCCCGGGGCCTGGGGGGAAGGAGAGCAGGGAGTTAATTTTTTAATGGGTATAGAGTTTCAGGTTTGCAAAATGAAAACGTTCTGGAGATTGGTTGTACAACAGTGTGAACATACTTAACACTACTGAACTGTATACTTAAAAACAGTTAAAATGATAAATTTTATGGTAGACAAATTTTGACACATACCAAAAGAATGGGATCTAAGATCTAGATTATACCAGGGCATGAATACCAGGAGGTGGGAGACATCAGAGGCTGCCTGCCACATTCAGTCAACATTTGTAAGGCCACCTGAGTGCCGGCCACCCCCAACATGTGCATGGCAGGACCTGCTAACTCTCAGATCTGTCCCTCCCACGGAGAGGTCCCAAGCAACAGAAAAACCATCGAAAGCCTGCTCCACAGCTCTTACTTTTAGAATTATCTCGTAAACAGGTTATGTTTCCAATCAATGAGCCCCAATTCAAATTCAGTTCCACCACAACCTTCTTTGGTCTCTAATACATCTCATATAGAATACAACGACAGAATAATGACTGCACTTTCAGGACCCCATTCTCATGCCCATTTCCTTACAGACTGTACTGTTAGTTTTCAAGGCCAAGGATAAGGAGGGGAACTAAATCCCAGATAAGGAGAGAAAGGAGGAGGGGCTCCCATAAACTGGTGTTGCTGAAGTGGAGAAACCACTATTACATACCCTAGTCAAATTGGAAGAAAATTATTTCAAGCATTCTCTTTCTGGTCTTGGAGCCAGTCTGCTCTACTCCATCAAGATAAATATGATAAAATGTCATTTTTTCCCACATAACTGAGAGCAAAGATCTATTTTTAAGGGCGACACACCCAGCAGAAGGAGAGAGAACAAAGTTTGACTAAGTGAGCTCACGTACAGAGGTGCTTAGCAGAGTACTCGGTGCATCGAAAGGTATTGTTAAGATGACAGTGGGTCAGCCGGGTGCGGTGGCTCACGCCTGTAATCCCAGCACTTTGGGAGGCCAAGGCGGGCAGATCACGAGGTCAGGAGATCGAGACCATCCTGGCTAAACGGTGAAACCCTGTCTCTACTAAAAATACAAAAAATTAGCTGGGTATGGTGGTGGGCACCTGTAGTCCCAGCTAGTCAGGAGGCTGAGGCAGGTGAATGGCGTGAACCCGGGAGGTGGAGCTTGCACTGAGCCGAGATCACGCCACTACACTCCAGCCTGGGCAACAGAGCGAGACTTTGTCTCAAAAAAATAAAAAATTAAAAAAAAATAAGATGACAGTGGGTCAAATCCTATGTGGCATAGGGCAATATTTTGTCTAGTCAAAATATCTCTGAGATTCTTCAGGAAAATACTGCATGGAGCTCAGTGTGGGTCAGTTTTCCCATAGCACTGATGCACTGAGGTTCCTTTGGTCAAGCACCAAAATGAGTTAGTCGGTTTGGACATAGAGGTTACATTGATACAAGAAAACACACTCTCAATACCAGAGTCTCACTCAGGGCAGGGAGATATGTACACCCTATGAGGGACGAGGCTGTAGAATTGCAGACAGCTAAGGGAACTCCAGATCTGTCTCCCATCTCACACTCACTGCAGGGCAGATTCCCACTGAGGAAATGATGGAACTTTCTACTCAATTTAAACAATAATAATAATACTTGTTGTTATTATTTTAATAGATCGTAGATATCTGAACTCATGTAACTTAAAATCCTATACGGTGCAATATCACATAGGGTGCAAATTAAAACACAGCATTAATAACAACACGCTACTAAGAAGTCTTTTCTAGTCTTCAGCACTTAGCAAATGCACGAGGTACTGAGCACAATGCCATGACACAGGTTTGGCGGGATTTGAGAGGCAACATGGGCACACGTCCTTTTCTTGTTACTCTTCTTGGGTAGCTCACAGCAATGCCTTCCACAAGTGGCCACCTTGTGGGGTGGCTGTTATACCATGAAACTGACAGGTGTCACCAATCACCTGGTGGGCCTTATTTTCTGGGAGCATGTGTATATGTAGCTTATTTGCTAAGGGGATGCCCTCTGGCTAAGGAAGGCACAAAGCTGCGATTCTAAAGAAGGTTATCTGTCAAGAGTTGGGCTTCATGTGTATGTGTCCACCACTAACTTTCTCCATAAACCTCATATTTATGAGACGTGGAATATGGAGAGAGAGAAAAGCAGAACTTTAAAAAATAGGAGCTTTAAAGAGCCTATAGAGAGATCCACCATTCTTCTTAACGGCAAGCAAAAATCCACTTCAGTAAAACACTGGGAAGGGCACAGAAGAGGGTGTTGCCCAAACCACTGACAGGCCTAACCTCCACATCTTACACTTGGGAGCCTTTTCACTGAACATCTTAGGGTGCCATGAGTAAGTGAGTCCAGGATACATATACACTTAAGAAACTGTATAGGCTGGGCGTAGTGGCTCACGCCTGTAATCCCAGCATTTTGGGAGGCCGAGGTGGGCAGATGACAAGGTCAAGAGATCAAGACCATCCTGGCCAACATGGTGAAACGCCATCTCTTAAAAATACAAAAATTAGCTGGGCGTGGTGGTGCACGCCTATAGTCCCAGCTACTCAGGAGGCTGAGGCAGGAGAATCACTTGAACCCAGGAGGCAGAGGTTGCAATGAGCCAAGATCACACCACTGCACTCCAGCCTGGGCGGCAGAGCTAGCCTCCATCCTGCCCTCAACCAAAAAAAGAAACTATGTAAGAAATAATCTCCATAGAAAATGTTCCCCAATCCTTCCTATCTATGCTAATACTTACTTGATTTTGTATTCTTGTTCCCTATTTCATGTCCATCACTGGCAAGACATTGGCATGTTTGGTTTTATAAAAATTTGATCTGGTATACAGGCCACCAATACATTGCATTCAGTCAGAAGTTTGGAAATTTCTAGGCAAATGGCAGGATTATAAACCTCTCTAAGGTGAGTGAAGAATGGTGGAGCTCAGCCTTCAGTGTGCATTAGAATCACCTTGAGGGCTTGTTAAGTAAAACACAGATGGCTGGGCCCACCCTCGCCAGTTGATTTAGCAGATCTGGAATGGGAACTGAACAACTGCATTTCCTGAGTTCTCATGTGATGCTGATGCTCCTGGACTGAGGATTATACTTTGAGAACCCCTGTGAAGGGTTGACCCAAGAAGGGCATTTTCCAGGCAGAGACAATCAGAAGCTAATTCTCTCCAAGACTCGCTTTCCCACAGCTGTTCTCTGCACAAATCTTAGCAAAGTCTTTGCCAATACACATTTTTGTCTTTTCTTTCCTGTGGACCTCAGGCATATAGATTTGGATTGACCATAATCCTTGGTTTGTGGCCCACTCTTACCAGTGGTTACGTATGACCATCTGTTCGTTCAGTCATTCATTTTTAATAACACCAATCAAAATAAAAGCTAGGACCTTGAAAATAACCTACACCTAACCACATGGAACTTATCCATCATCTATCCTACCTCCCAATATATGAGTTCACCAGCTAAGCAGTTAACCATCTTTCTCTTACTTTTCTTTTTACACTTTTATTAGATATAGAAACTATGGTACAATCATACAGTGGAACACTGAACATCAGTCAAGACAAACAATCTCCAACAACAAACAAGAATACAGGTGAATCACAGCAACATAATACTAAGTGAAAAAAGGAAAGATTACATACAGATGATATCTATCAGTTTATAACATTAGAAATATATATTCTTTCGGATGCCTTAAAACAGATGTGCATTTTAAATCTTAGTGTTTCTAATCACTGAAGAAATACTAAAAAAAGAGTCCACGAGTAAAGAAATGTACCCGGTCAGTTTTAACAAGGGAGGACATGACCTTACCCCATTGTGTCCTCCTCAGACTCCCTAACAAAGCTCGTCCTCCAGCTGCATCCTTCAGCTTCCATGAAACAGCCCCAAATCAAGAGCACAGACACAAGGAGGCAATTCCCAAAAAAGGAAACGAAGCAGTAAACAAACATGAGGGGGGAAAACGTGAACTCTGCTCACAATCTGAGAAATGCAAATGAAAGCATTTTGGGAGGCTGTCATTCTATGACTACCAAATTAGCAAAAATGGAGAAAAAAAAAAATAGGGCAGCAGTTGTGATGCCTGTGAATGTCTGTGATAGTACAGTAAAACTGTAAAACCGACACGCACAATGATGTCAGCAATGTAAACTAAAAGACAAACAAACAAACAGCTGCATGCTGAGGTGTAACGCACACCTGTGCAGACATCCCACTCTGGGGAGTTTATCCCAAAGAAGTCATTCAAGGGAAAGAAACAACCTGGACTGCCCCAACAAGGCAGTGCCTCAGAAAACCACAGTAGGGCAACGTGACAGTATGTAATACAGTTGGGGCATCTTACAGTTTTGAAGAGAAATGTATAGATGATATTTAATTCAGGAACAATACAAAATACAAAATGGTAGGTGTGTTGCAGTTAAAGCCATGTAAACACGGGTACCTACCTGTACAAGGACCGCAAGGCCGAGTGCAAAAACATAGCTATTGTGTTTGGAAGTGGGGACGGATGTTGCTTTCTGCCTTTCAGTGTGTTAGTGTGTTCCGTCACTGCAGTTTGGTGTTGCAATGATCTTTTTAGGGCTTGAGAGGTTCCTACCTTGAGAACTTTCACAGCTTTCCTCATCACTGTTGTCTTGACAGTTATTCTGTCCATCGCAGATGAAGCTCTTGTCAATACAGAGGCCGTTCTTGCAGTGGTAGCGGGCGGTGGAGCAAAGCAGAGGGTTTGCTGCTGCGGAGGGAAAACATAGCACATGACCAGGGAGGCCAGCAAGTCCCCTTGGGGACCGTGGAACGTCTTCCAGCCTGGGGTGTGTCCCGCTCAGGAAGCAGTAAGTTTATCTTCTAAGCTGACACACTCAAAGCCCATCCTGGAAGACTGGCCAGCCAAACCTGGAAACAAGACTTACTCTGCCTCATTCTAAAACTTCTTGGGGGTCTTTGGAGAGCTCTGCCACTCCAGTTAAGTCAGTCTGCTTAATAACTGAATATTTATGCCTTTCAACACCTGCAACAGGAATCTCTCTGAGATGTACTGAATCTTGATTTCGTCAACATTTACCTTTTTTAGTGACAGCACAGGGTCATTCTTAGGAACATTAATTTTTAGACCAGGCTATAATACAGGGCTGCCTTTGGCTCCTTTTTAGAACTTTCTAGTCTCTTTTTAAACTATCCTAGGCTGTTGTGCTTTTGGAATTCTTTAAAATTTTTTTTTCTATTTTTGTTTTTTTATTTATGCAAATTTTGTTACATATATATAAGGCATGATGTGATCAATTCTGTTACATATACATAAGGCATGATGTGATCAAGTCAGGGTATTCAGGTGCCCATTACCCAAGTGCGGTACTTTTTTGTTAAGTATATTCACCCTACTCTGGTTTCTTTTTATCTCACTGTGTTTGTATCCTTTAACCCACTTCTCTTCATCTCTTTATCATCCTCCCTTCCCCGAACTCACCCTTCCAAGTCTCTGGTCTCCGTTATCTATTTTGCCACTCTCCACCCCCACGCTCTCAATGCCTCACCTGAAATGGTCAACTTGAAGGCTGGCCAGCAGACACTGAGGGGTCTGGGCAAAACCTGAACCTCATGCACATATCCTGGAGGAGGCAAGAGTGAATGGCTGGTAGCATAAGAGACACAGGGAGCAAAGCCAGGACAGAAGGAGTAGCTGAGGCAGGGATTGACACCTCTCTGCCACTGGGGAAGTAATGACAGGATCTGATCCCACAGCTGTATAGGATGCTTCCAGTTCTCTAACTACGCAGCAGCCTTTTAATTCCTCACTTATTCCTTATGACTCACTAAGGTAAACTGAGTAGCCTCAATTTCTTCTTTGCAAACAAAAAAGCTGATGAACCTAGTTGGTCAGTGACCACTTTCCGAGCAGCTCCTCCATGAGGCTCCTATTCTGGGCACCTTCTGAGACCTCAAAAGAAATGACAGATCTGCGCCCTCCCCTTAAGAAGAAGTGTGACAACCAGCCAGTACAAGGTCAGCACAAAACTATTTAACAACACAACAGCAAATCTCCACAGAAAACCAGTATTTCTATGGTACAATTTACTTGCAGTAAAATTCAAACAAGGTTCATTCCAGGGCTCTGTTTTCGGTAACTGAATCAGCCAAGTAGAAATGACTCCAATCCCAGCTCTGCCACTTATTAATCTTGGGCAAATGACCTCACTTCTCTGAGTCTCAGCTGCTTTATCTGTGGACAGGACCCTCTACATGATTTGTGAGGTCCAGTGCCTGCTGAAAATGTGGGATCTGCTGTCAAAAATTATTTTAAGAACTCAAGATGGCAAGAGCAGAACATAAAACCAAGCATGGTCCCTTCTCAGCTAAGCACTGGCCCTGTATGGCTACGCCAGCCACAGACCAACAAGCTGATCCTGCTACTTACAGCATTAATCTAAGCATCAGATGATATCCACGGGAAAACGTACAGTGCCCAGTCTGACATGTAGCACAGGCTCAGGGAATGTTACACTCGTTCCCCTCATTATGTAAATCTCGGTCCTACAGAGTGTGGTCCTCCCATGAGGAGCAACATCTGTAATGATGAAGAGGGGTCATCCCGGATCTCGGGGAATGAACTGAGTCGGCACCTGCATTGCATGTGGTGGGCACAGCACCAGAAGGGACGCCAGGCCCAGCACAGAAGATTGCTACGTTGCTACAGGATCAGAGCCACACCAGCTCCAGCGTCTCTCTGCGGTCCTCAACAGCAAGATGGCAGCTGTGATCTGTCTTCTCCCTACACTCCACTGAGCTATTGTGAACACACAGAGATCATAGCTGCAAGGACTTGGTTAACTTCATAGCACTATCTAAATCTGAGGAACTGAAGACTTTCTTATTTTAACTATTCAATTCCAAAAGTTTGATCCGAAAGGTCAGAAGAGGTGGGGGGAATGGAGGAAGCCAGTGCTTTCAGTGTTGAGGATGATGGACCAATGATGTAAAGTCAAACAAAAGTGGTCTGGCCTGAAAATTGAAGTTTTAATTATTGACATCGCTGTGGGCCAGAGAATGGCTCAACTGGATCAAGCCAAAACCAAGGTCTGACTTCAGCCAAAACCAAGATGGAGAAATCCAAAACCACAAATCACGTTTGGTTTTTGTCCAAGGCAGCTCTCCAAACCCTTGTGTCCATCAACATCCCACCATGGTGACCTTCGGCTTCTCTCGGACCTTGTGGGTCACATCTATGCAACCAAAACATCAGTAACCATCAGCTCACTCAGACAGCCTGGGAAAGGCATTCTAAGTGCTCCAAGATGCAGTGTTCACAAGCTTATATAAACCTCCTGACGGGGAAAGCTGTGCAGAGTCATCCTTGCTGAAACCAATGTCATCTACTAACTTTTCCTTCAGTCTCAGACCCTTTCAACCTCTCAAAGTTTCCAAGGAAAAAAGTCACATATGTGTATATGTCTACATACATATTACATGTCTAAGTATGCGTATGTATGTTTAAAAACCAAGTCACAGTCACAGATTGGTTTTAATGAATAGAACCCAAAATACTAGTAGCCAGAATATGTAAAGAACTCTCGAAAATCAAAAAGGAAAAGACAACTCAATAGAAAAAAAGGGCCAAGGATGTAATCAGGCAACTGACATAGGAAGAACAGCAAATGGTCAGTAAAAACGTGAAATAATGTATACTGTCACTAGTGATGACGTGCCACCATGCCTCAGACTTACCACACTCAAGGTCTTAAAGTACCAGGTCATTGGCAAGAATGTGGAGGGAGAGGAAGTCTCATAAACTATAAGCGGGGGTGTAAATTGGTACGTCCACCTGGGAGGCCCATTCAGTAATAGTAAAGCCTATGGTGTACATAGCATGGCCCAGTAATTTCACTTGCAGCTATATACTCTGCTCTAGAAAGACTCTGTTTTCTTCCTTTTTAAGAAACGGGGTCTCAGTCACTGACTGCAGTGGAGTGGTATAATCACACCTCACTGTAGCCTTAAACTCCTGAGCTCAAGCGATCCTCCCACCTCAGCCTCCTGAGTAGCCAGGACTGCAGGCATATACCACTATGCCTGGCTAATTATTTAACGTTTTGGAGAGACAGGGTTCTTACTATGTAGCTCCGGTTGGTCTCAAATCTCCTGGCCTCAAGCAATCCTCCCACAGTGTTCCGATTACAGGTGTGAGCCATTGCAAGAGTCTTGAAGAAACAAAAATGTTTACTGAAATCATTATTTGTAAAATTAAAAAATCAGAAAGGACTCAAACGGGCCAGACACGGTGGCTCATGCCTGTAATCCCAGCACTTTGAGAGGCTGAGGTGGGTGGATCATTTGAGGTCAGGAGTTCAAGACCAGCCTGGCCAACATGGTGAAACCCTGTCTCTACTAAAAATACAAAAATTAGCTAGGTGGTAGTGGCGCACACCTATAATCCCAGCTACTTGGGAGGCTGAGACAGGAGTATCGCTTGAGCCTGAGAGGCAGAGGTTGAAGTCAGCTGAGTCTGTGCCACTGCACTCCAGTCTGGGTGACAGAATGAGACCCTGTCTCAAAAAAAAAAAAAAGGAAAGAAAGAAAGAAAGAAAAGAAGGAAGGAAGGAAGGAAGGAAGGAAGGAAGGAAGGAAGGAAGGAAGGAAGGAAGGAAGGAAGGAAGGAAGGAAGGAAGGAAGGAGAAAGAAAGAAAGAAAGAAAGAAAGAAAGAAAGAAAGAAAGAAAGAAAGAAAGAAAGAAAGAAAGAAAAGAAAGAGAGAGAAAGAAAGGGAGAGAGAAAGAAAGAAAGAAAGAAAGAAAGAAAGAAAGAAAGAAAGAAAGAAAGAAAGAAAGAAAGAAAGAAAAAGAAAGAAAAAGAAAGAAAGAAAGAAAGAAAGAAAGAAAGAAAGAAAGAAAGAAAGAAAGAAAGAAAGAAAGAAAGAAAGAAAAGGAAGTGGCTCAAATGTTTACTTACAAGAGAACAGACACAATGTGTTATACTGTTACAATGCTAGGACTGGTTAACTGGTCCTATCAAGGGCCAGATAGTAAATATTGTAGGTTTTGGCAGCTGTTTGGTCTTTTGTCTCTGTTGTAATGACTCAACTTGGCTATTGTGTTGCAAAGCAGCCATAGGCAATTTGTAAATGAAGGGCATACTACATTCTAATACAACTTTATGTACAAAAGCTGGTGTTAGGCAAAATAGGGCCATAGTGCCTCAACTGATGCTGTATTGTAGTGAAAAATGAATGAACTGGTGTCAAGATGGATAAATCCTACAAATACAATGGTGAGGGAGAAAAGCAAGCAGTGATGGTACCAGGAAGCAGACAAATGCCTGGGCAGACAGGGGTGGGTCCCCAGTGAAACCCCACCTCCAAGCCAAAGACAGTTTAAAGCCTGAAAGCCAAGCTACAAGTCAAATCCATGGACCAGACTGAGAAACTGCCTTCCTGTTTGGTGCACTTTCCTCTGATGGATCCCCACCATCACTTATTTTACATACACCTACCCTTTCCTAATTGGTTTTCTACACTGTCATGCCCACCTTTGAGTGGTGTCTTCACTTGAACCTTTTTTGCACAGTCACAAACCAATTAGCATGGACTCCCCATTCTGAGTCCATAAAAAGCCCTGGACCCAGGCACACTGGGAGAGAAAACCACCCCTGCATTCCCTCTCAACTAAGAGCTGTTCTATCACTCAATAAAATTATTCTCCACCCCCACTCACCCTTTGAATTCTCAGCATACCCTCATTCTTCTTGGACATGGGACAAGAGCTCAGGAACTACTGAACACGGGTACAACCTATAACACGGGCGGGCTGAATGGGCAGGGTGCCTCCAGCAGCAAACCTGGGGTGGAGTAAGGCCCAGGCAGGGCAGGGAGCGTCACTGCCTGTGGAGGTACCCAACTGGCAAAGTGGCCCACAAAAATCCTGTGTCAGTAGTAGGTTATGTCCTGTACTACATACCATTCATAACAAGTTACCCACACAAGAGAATGCTACTTCTCATAGCAGGATTAAAAAATACACACACGGAAAGAAAAAAAAAAAAAAACTTGAATGGGAATAAACAACCCCACGTCCGGGGCAATGGATGCCTCTGGAGAGAAGAGAAGATCCCAAAGGGATATGGCTGGAGATTTCTAATTATATTTGGTAATATTTTATTATTTTAAAATTCTGAAGCAAATACAGCAACATGGTGATACATTTTTGAAACTGGATGTTGGGAATGCAGGTGTTCATTTTACTTTACTTTTCCTTTTCAGTATGTTTGAGAAACCTCACTAAACATTTTTCAACGTCTAGTCTAACAGAAATGTTTCAGTGAGCATTCACTTTCCTTCCCTTTTACTCTCCCATCATAAAGTTCTCCCTGGTCCACAAACACCTCTTAATATTTAGTATCTTTCACACTCAGGGGCATAGTTGCTCAAGAGACATAGCTACATCCTTGTATACAACCACACCTAGCATTCCTCCTCGTCAATGACTCCTCATAAAACACAGTGTAATCTCCCCCATCCTTTGCAGGGCAGAAAAACAGAAGTAGAGGATGGTAGAGGAACACAGCCCAAACCCAGCAGCAAGCCAGAGAAAAACACCTCCCAACCATCAAAATATACATCACAATGTTCATGCCTTGAAAGTGCCAGGAGCTTCCTCCAAGGAAAAGGGCTCCAGCCGTCACCTCTCTCAGGGTCTATGCCTTCTCCATTTATGTAAATTCCAACAAGTTCTGCATACCGGCTCCCAAGGACAAAGCAAATAAAAAGGGAGAGGGGATGTCATTTGCTGCCTTGTAGACAAACTGGCAGCAAGAAATAAAAACTGACAACCAGAGAAGGGGACAGAAAAGCTCTAAAAAGCAACCTCAAGAATTCCAAAAGCTAAAAATTTAATCACGTGGCAGTAGAGAGTGGAAAAATAGGTAACAGAGATGGGGAAGGGTGAGTAGGGGGAAGGGAGGAAGATAAAGAGATGAAGAGAAGTGGATTAAAGAATACAAACATACAGTGAGATACAAGGAAACCAGAGTCGGGTGAATATACTTAACAAAAGTGTACTGCACTTGAGTAATGGGCACCTAAATACCCTGACTTGATCACATCATGCGTTATATGTATGTACAAAATTTCTCCTGTACTCCATATATATGCATACATTTAAAAAATAAAAATAAAGGTATTTTTAAAAGAATTCCAAAAGCACAACAGCCTAGGATAGTTCCAAAAGAGACTAATAAAAAAGTTCTAAAAAGGAGCCAAAGGCAGCCCTGTATTATAGCCTGGTCTAAAAATTAATGTTCCTAAGAATGACCCTGTGCTACTACCAAAAAAGGTACATTTTGACAAAGCCAAGATTCGATACATCTCAGAGAGATTCCTGTTGCTGGTGTTGAAAGGCATAAATATTCAGTTATTAAGCAGACTGACTTAACCAGAGTGGCAGATCTCTCCAAAGACCCCAGACAGCTCAGATTTCACTACATTTCTTCCAAAGCCTCTGCAGCTATTTACTTGGCTCAGCCAGATTTCAGAATGATTGTATTTGGGACTATGGTGGACAAGTCTTAGGGGTTTCTGTGGTCCCATGGGGCCTGGTCCAGGACCCTGGAAATAGTAAATGCTCAATGAACAGATCATAAATGGACCAGGAAACATTTCATCCTCTGGGATGTTATGTTTCAGTATCGTTTAGCCATATTTAATGTGCTCCAAATGTTTGTTTTCTTCATCCTTGTTGCGGCTTACCAGTCACTGAGAAATGTATTATGTTACTCAGTTAACTGGGGAGAGGAACATTGTATTTTACAATATTTATTTCACTAGGGGTGGAGAAAATTGTCTGCAGAGTCGACTTCAAAAACTGAATCACAGGCTCAAAAGCTCCTTGGTTATTATTACCCCCAAAAAACACAGGGTTCTAAAGCTCTATTTCCCAAGCCACAATACTCAGGAGAAAGAACTTGTCTCTCTCTGGCAGAGGGGGGGAGGGAGGCAGGAGTGAAGGGAACCGCTTAGTGGTTAATTAAACTGGCAGGGTTTACTTCCACCACATCTAAAAGATAGGACCGAGGGACCACTGTGGTCTTCCAAAAGCAACTGACTGGCTTCAAGACAGGAAATGAAGCAATCTGTCTACAGGAGGACTTAGGAAATGTACTCTTTAACTCATTTAAAGTCTGTGAAGTCGGCTCCCCTCCTACCTCAAAGGGTCTTGATAAAACACATAAATGAGAAACTCCTTGTCATTAGCCCCCACAATTCCCATCGGCTCCTCCAGCCTGCGGTGGTCACCACTCACTTCCCAACCTCACAGCCTCCACACGGTCCTTGTATTACCAGCCCCAATGTCCCTGGAAACCAGGCAATTGACGGAGAGAGAGCTGCACTGAGACTTTCTCTTCTCCAGGATAGAGGGCGCCTGGCTCCAGGAAACCAGAGCCCGCTGAAGCAGTCTCCCTGCAAATTATCCCGGCAACAAGTCCTGTACCCTTTGTGACTTGGAAAATGCTCGCTGCCTTGACCTCGGCTTGCCTATGGACACCTGTGAGTTCCTCCTTCCAAAGTCTGCTCAACAGGTCCTGTGGGCCTCTCCCAGCCCCAAGGCTACCAGGTCCCCCAGCCTCTGCAGCCTTTCCCCCTCCAAGACAGAACACAGCCTATGTGCAGCCGCATTCTGCACATGGAACTTCTTCTGTGTCTGCAGGAGAGGAAAGGGCCGCCAGGCTGGGCAAGCAGGCAAGAGGCAAAAATATTTCAGTCTTGCTTCCCTTTTCCTCAGGCTCTAAGGACTCAGAGGATTTTAATTTTCAAAACTCCTCTAGAGTCAGTGCAAGGGGCCACTGCCAGAACTCAAGAGTCATTGCTAATGGCAGTCTGTTTCTTCCTCATCGGTAAAGGCTTCCTGGGCATGGTTATCTCCTGTCCAACACCCAACCCTGCCTTTTCCAGGGAACAAGTCCAGTATCACTGCTTCAATTACCACCTTTCTGTGGATAGCTCCCTAAACCTTCCCCCAGAAACAAACATCTTTCTCCTGCTGCCTCATGGGTTCCTCTGCCTGAATACCCTCTCACCTCAAACTCTGCAGATCTGAAACTGACATTGTCCCCTCTGCTCCTAACCTCTGCCTCTTCCTGTGGTCTTACTGCTATGAAAGTGCCACCATGTCCCAGTTCCCCGGTCTCCAGTCATGTGACCTTCTTCCTCTCCTCATCCTGCATCAGCTCAGTATCAACTGCTTCTCATTGAGTATAATATATAACCTTTTATAATCTCAACTTTTTATGATCTGCTCCAGCTGACAATTCCAAGCACACATTTTGCTGTAGTGGTTAGATGTGAAGGTGTGAAGTCCACCTGGGCTCAAATTTCAGCCTACCACTTCACCAGCTATATGATGTTGGAAAAATTATTCAACTTCTCTAAGCCTCAATGTCCTCATCTGTAAAGTGAGGATAAAAATAATGTCCTGTCATAAACTTTTATAAAAATGAAACGAGCAAAGCATGGAAAATAGCATGTGGGCCACAGTAGGTGCTCAATAAATGTTTATTATAATAATTATTAGCCAGGCATGATGGCTCAAGCCTGTAGTCCCAGCACTTCAGGTTATTGAAGTGAGAGGACAGCTTGGGGCTAGGAGTTCGAGACCATTCAAGGCAGTATAGCAAGACCCCTTCTATTAAAAAAAAAAAAAAAAAGTTTAAAGATTAGCCAGGCAAGGTAGCATGCACCTGTATTTCTATCTACTTAAGAGGCTGAGATGGGAGTATCAATTGAACCCAGGTGTTTAAGGTACAGTGAGCTATGATTGTACCACTGCATTCTAGCCTGGGCAACAGAGCAAAACCCTGTCTCTAAAAAATATGTATTGGGCAAAAATTAGCTGGGCATGGTGGCACGCACCTACGATCCCAGCTACTCGGGAGTCTGAGACAAGAAAATTGCTTGAACCCAGGAGATGGAGGTTGCAGTGAGCCAAGATCGTGCCACTGCACTCCAACCTGGTGACAGAGCAAGACTCCAATTTCAAAAAAAAAAAAAAAAATGTATTGGGAACACACATTCATATAACA
Organism: Macaca fascicularis; assembly: GCF_037993035.2. Taxonomy (NCBI): domain Eukaryota; kingdom Metazoa; phylum Chordata; class Mammalia; order Primates; family Cercopithecidae; genus Macaca; species Macaca fascicularis. Next base: position 29,486,446 of record NC_088388.1, read on the forward strand.
GTTAAAAGTTCAGGCTCTGTATTTATACTGCCTAGGTTGATACCTCAACTATGCCACTTACTAAGTGTGTGAGTATGGACAAGTTACTTATCCTTTCTATGTCTCTGTTCCCTTATCTATGAAAAGGAGGTAATAATACTAGCTACCTAAAATGAGATCATCCACGTAAAGCATGTAGAAACAGGCCATATACAAGGTAAGTGCTCAGTAACTGTCAGCCAAGCAGTTCATATGCCCTGAAAGTTTGTATACTATACAGGCAAGTCAATACGCCGTTACGAGAAAGCATGAGAAGTACCATTTATTCAGTGTATGTTTGTCGCTTGCTAAGGCTGAGCCTGACAATATACGTGGCACTGGGAATATAGCTGTGAGCCACACTATAATACCATCTCATGGCTGTCACAGTGTAGTAGGGAAGACAGTAAGTGTGGAGAAGGATGAAGCAGGGGACAGAAACAGAGTGGGAGACTGGGAATGAGAGGGGTCATTTTTCATAGGGTGGTTATGGAAGGCCTCTCTGATGAGGTGACATTTGTTTGAAGAAGGTCCCGTATGGTCTGAGAACACACAGGGGGATGACCCAGCCCAGCTTTGGCAAACCAGAAAGATTTCCAAAGGAAACCAGTCATATAAGAGTCTTCAAGGAGACCTTGATGATGTAGCTTTGGAGTACTGGGAGGAAAAATTCTCCTGTTGACACTTTTAGCTCGGCTAGTCTACCCAATAAAAGACACAGTTTTCTGAGGCTACAACTGATGAATTGGCTGAGGGGCGAAGAGGAAACGGGGACTCTCATCTGGATTGACATGAATAGAGCTACAGAAATATGCCAGCAGTGTGGAGCTCTGTGCACAAAAACACAGACATACTAGCTAAATGATTCAGTGGTGCTCAGAATTCAGGCAAAAATTTGTCATCAGTGGGAGATACAGTCCAGGACACAGTGGTTTTTCTGGGCACAACTACACTAAAAGCTGTAGCAGAAGATCATCAGCTTGACTCAATTTTCTGTCGTGGTCCCCAGACACCCTGCCATTTCAGTTCTTGGCTGGAGTCCTCATCCTTACTGAATGAGGACTGGGGTGAGAGCCGTGCTGCCAGCCAACCCGAGGTTTCACCTCCAGCCCAGAATGTGTGAGGACAGCGGAAGAAAGAGGCCAAACGGCAAAAAGCAGAAAAGAAAAACAGTCAAAGGGCAAAAATCTCAGCCTTGTGAAGCTCTAAAAGAAAATACTGGTTTTGAGGGGCTGGGTGCGGTGGCTCACACCTGTAATCCCAGCACTTTGGGAGGCCAAGGCAAGCAGTTGGCTTGAGCTCAGGAGTTCAAGACCAGCCTGGGCAACATGGCAAAACCCCATCTCTACAAAATTTTTTTTTTTTTTTTAATTTGGCTGGGTGCAGTGGCTCATGCCTGTAATCCCAGCGCTTTGGGAGGCCAAGCAGGGTGGATTTCTTGAGGCTAGGAGCTCGACACCAGCCTGGGTAACAAGGTAAAACTCCGACACTACTAAAAATACAAAAAACATTTAGCTTGGTGTGGTAGTGTGCGCCTGAAGTCCCAGAGACTCTTGGGCGGCTGAGGTGGAAGAATCACCTGAGCCTAGGAAGTCAAGGCTGCAGTGAGCTGTGTGCGTACTACTGCCCTCCAGCCTAGACAATGAGAGCAAGGCCTTTTTTGGAAAAAAAAAATTACATATACTGGGTTTTTGCTTATCCTCACTCCTGACTGCAAAATGAACGCTACACCTGGAAAACACATGTCTGCAAACCAAAGTTCTTTAAAAATATAACTCTCTAGTTATTTTTGTTAAAGTCAAGACATCACCAAACTGAACCACTTCTTTAACTTCTATTTATTTCTTCTCACCATTTCATTATGGAAAATTTCAAACATATACAAAAATAGAGACTGGTTTATTGAATTCCATGGGTTTAACAATTATCAACTCACTGACCATTTTGTTTCAATCCCTGATGGAATTGGCTTGAAGTGCATCCCAGATAGCACATAATCTCTTTATATACTTTAGTATATATTTCTAAAAGATAAGGACTTTAAAAAATAGACAAAATACCATTCTTACACATTAAAAATAAATAATAATGCCTTAATATCAAGTATCAAACCACAATTTAAATTTCTCTATCTCAATTTTTTTAACAGTCGATCTGTATGATCAGCATTCAGATACGGTCAACACATCACATTTGGTTAATTTGTCTTTTACTCTCTTTCAATCTATAAGTTTCCTTTTCCTCTGTTTTTTCTTAGAGTTTATTTATGAATGAAACTGGGTCTTGAAGAATTTCCCACATTCTGTATCTAAAAGTATGCCCCTTTGTGGGGTCATTAACACATTCCCCTGTCCCTGAATTTCCAGTAAACTAATGGTTAGATTTAGAGACTCGATCAGATTTAGGTGGGATGTTTTTGGCAGCACGATCTCTTACTGGTGATGTGTATTCCTTGGCACCGCATCAGAAGACTGTCTTTTTGTGCTGCTGAAACTGGCTTATGGAAGTTCCTGCTCCGGGTCAGATGCAGTCATCATACCTCACTCCGGCTTTCCCACTGAGTATCACCTAAAAACCTGAAGAGAATGCATGCAGTAGCTGCAAAGGGTAATTTGGAGCAGGCCAAATGGAGAATAAGACCAAAATTTAAACTATCACCAAAATGGTGCTGGGTTTACTGTATTTTCTCCCTTTTGGAGCCCCAGGAAACTGGAAAGAACCAGAGACACTAAGAAGAGAGAGGAGCTCAGAAAAGCTAACCCATAAAACTGTTTATGAACTCCTGGGATGATCCCCACAAGCTGCATGCACATGGACCTGGTCCTAATCAGCACATCAAAGACTGAACTCACAAACTACTGGTAAGGGCACAGGCAGGACACATTCAAATAGCACTGCAAAAACAGCGTGAAAACGGCTATAACCATAGCCCACAAAGGGCTGGTAGAAACCTGTGGCCTAACCTGCCTAGGTCATTTACCTACTAAAACACATATATAAGCACTCCTCCTAGGCTTCAAATAAGACCCACAGTGTCATACATAATAATGAAACTATCCAGAATATAATCCAAAATTATTTGCCATATTAAGAACCAAGAAAATCTCAATTCATTTGGGTTAAGACAATCAACAGAGAAATGCCAAGATGACACAGATGTTGAAGTTATATGATGAAGATTTTATAGCAGCTGTTACATAAATACTCTAATAAGCAATCACACACACTCTCAAAACAAATGGAAAAACAGAAAGTCTCAGCAAAGAAAGAGAAGATATAAAGAAAACCAAAAAGAAATTTCAGAATAGAAAGACACAGTAACTGAAATTTAAACAACTAAAAAAAAAACACTATACAGGCTTGAAAGCAGACTGGAGATGACAGATGAAAGTGTAAGTGAACTTGAAGACAGATTAATAGAAACTGTCCAATATGAACAATGAAAAGAAAAAGGAGTGATAAAAAATGAACAGAGTTCTGCTGTGGTGGCTCACACCTGTAATCCCAGCACTTCGGGAGGCTGAGGCGGGTGCATCACTTGAGCTCAGGAGTTTAAAACCAACCTGGGCAACATATCAAAACTCACCTTTACAAAAATTACAAAAAAAAAAAAAAAAATTAGCCAGGCATGGTGCTGCATGCCTGTGGTCCCAGCTCCTCAAGAGGCTGAGGAGGGAGGTTCACTGGAGCTCAGAAAGTTGAGCCTGCAGTGAGCCATGATCACATCACTGCACTCTAGCCTTGGTGATGGAGTGAAACCCTCGCCCACCCCCAAAAATATTAAAAAAAATAAAAACTCACAGATCCTCAGGGACGTGTGGGACAATAAAAACAGATTCAACATTGTTGTCATTAGACTCCCATAAAGAAAGGAGAAAACGTATAGTACTTTAAAAATATTTGAAGAACTAATAGCTGAACATGTATAGCAAAAGACGAAAATCTACAGATTCAAATAGCTCAGAGAACCCTAACAGGATAAACTCAAAGAAATCTATACCCAGACATGCTATGATCTAACTGCTGAAAACTAAAGAAAAAAAAAACAAAAAAAAACTTCAAAGCAGCTAAAGAAAAATGATGTATAATCTATGGGGAAACAACTTGAATGACTGTAAATTTCTCTTCAGAAATCGTAAAAGCCAGATGGAAGTGGCATACTTAAAGTGCTTAGAGAAAAGAACTGTCAGCTCAGAATTCTATCTGCAGTAAAAACACCCTTTAGGAATGAAGGTGAAATAGACATTGTCAGATGAAGGCAAGCTAAGATAATTTGTTGCCAGCTTTAGAAGAATTGCTAAAGGAAGTTCTTCACAGAGGAGGAAAATGATACTAGAAGACGACTTGGCAATATCAGGAATGAAGGAAGAGTGAATGGTGAATATCTGGGTAAATACAATACCTCTGGAACTTTTCAAAATACATTTGAATTTTTTTTTTTTTTTTTTTTTTTTTTTTTTTTTTTTTGAGACGGAGCCTCGCTCTGTCGCCCAGGCTAGAGTGCAGTGGCCGGATCTCAGCTCACTGCAAGCTCCGCCTCCCGGGTTCGGGCCATTCTCCTGTCTCAGCCTCCTGAGTAGCTGGGACTACAGGCGCCCGCCACCTCGCCCGGCTAGTGTTTTGTATTTTTTTTTTTTTAGTAGAGACGGGGTTTCACTGTGTTAACCAGGATGGTCTCGATCTCCTGACCTAGTGATCCGCCCGTCTCGGCCTCCCAAAGTGCAGGGATTACAGGCTTGAGCCACCGCGCCCGGCCCATTTGAATATTTAAAGCAAAAATTAAAACACTGCCTTGTGGGGTGGCTAATGTACACAGATGTACTATATAAGACAACTATACTCTAAAGTGACCTAGAGAGTGGCAAGGTTTCTATTAATACATTCTACTTGAAGTGAATCCACACTAATTCAGAGCTGTTCAGGAGTTTTTAGCCTGATCTCTCCATTATGAAGGCCCCATCAATTTTTTACCTAATGGTTTTAAGCAGTCATTGATGATCATTACCTAAACCCATTCTTCATTAGGAGTTACAAAATGAAGATACTCTAATTTGTTTATTCTTCTATTCACTGGTATTCTTCAATAAAAAATTACCTTTTAAAGTCAGATATTTGATTACTCTGAAATATAATTCACATAGGAGCAAGGGGATAAAGTTTGACTCATACTTTTATTTACCACTTTCCAAAACAGTGAGCTAGAATCACTATTTTTACTAATTTTAAAAAAATTGTATTTACTTATTTATTTTTATAGAGATGGGGTCTTGCTATGTTACCCAGGCTGACCTTGAACTCCTGGGCTTAAGCAATCCTTCCATCTCACACACTCGTGTGTCAGACGTGTGCCACCTCGCCCGGCTTCAGAATCACTATTTTTAAATGGTAGCTATGTCAGAGGAAGATGCTGACCTAATCCTCATTGGCGTAGTTTGGAATGGGTATAATTTACTCATTTAGAAAATTAAAGACGAGACCAGGCATGGTGGCTCATGCCTATAATCCCAGCACTTTGGGAACCCAAGGTAGGAGGATTGTTTGAGCCCAGGAGTTCGAGACCAGCCTGGGCAACAGGGTGAAATGTCATCTCTACAAAAAAAATTTTTTTTTAATTAGGTGGGCATGGTGGCATGCACCTGTGATGCCAGCTACTCACGAGGCTGAGGTAGGAGGATTACTTGAGCCCAGGAGATTGAGGCTGGAGTGAGCTGTGATGACACCACTGCACTCCAGCCTGGGTGACAGAGTAAGACCTTGTCTCAAAAAAAAAAAAAGAGAATGTGCTGTATTCAGGAGACCCATCTCACGTGCAGAGACACATATAAGCTCAAAGTAAAGGAATGCAGTAAGATCTACCAACAAACAGAAAACAAAAAAAGGCAGGTGTTGCAATCTTAGTCTCTGATAAAACAGACTTTAAACCAACAAACATCAAAAAAGACAAAGAGACATTACATAATGGTAAAGGGATCAATTCAACAAGAAGAGCTAACTATCCTAAATATATATGCACCCAATACAGGAGCACCCAGATTCATAAAGCAAGTCCTTAGAGACTTACAAAGAGACTTAGACTCCCATACAATAATAATGGGAGACTTTAACACCCCACTGTCAACATTAGACAGATTAACGAGACAGAAAGTTAAAAAGGATATCCAGGAATTGAAGTCAGCTCTGCACCAAGCGGACGTAATAGACATCTACAGAACTCCACCCCGAATCAACAGAATATACATTCTTCTCAGCACCACATCGCACTTATTCCAAAATTGATCACATAGTTGGAAGTAAAGCACTCCTCAGCACATGTAAAAGAACAGAAACTACAACAAACTGTCTCCGAGACAGTGCAATCAAACTAGAACTCAGGATTAAGAAACTCAATCAAAACCACTCAACTACATGGAAACTGAACAACCTGCTCCTGAATGACTACTGAGTACATAAAAGATGTTCTATGAAACCAATGAGAACAAAGATACAACATACAAGAATCTCTGGGACACATTTAAAGCAGTGTGTAGAAGGAAATTTATAGCACTAAATGCCCACAAGAGAAAGCAGGAAAGATCTAAAATGAATACCCTAATATCACAAGTAAAAGAACTAGAGAAGCAAGAGCAAACACATTCAAAAGCTATCAGAAGGCAAGAAATAACTAAGATCAGAGCAGAACTGAAGAAAATAGAGACACAAAAAACTCTTCAAAAAATCAATGAATCCAGGAGCTGGTCTTTTGAAAAGATCAACAAAATTGATAGACCGCTAGCAAGACTAATAAAGAAGAAGAATCAAATAGATGCAATAAAAAATGACAAAGGGGATATCACCACCGATCCCACAGAAATACAAACTACCATCAGAGAATACTATAAACACCTCTACACAAATAAACTAGAAAACCGAGAAGAAATGGATAAGTTCCTGGACACATACACTCTCCCAAGACTAAACCAGGAAGAAGTGGAATCCCTGAATAGACCAATAACAGGCTCTGAAATATTGAGGCAATAATTAATAGCCTGCCAACCAAAAAAAGTCCAGGACCAGACGGATTCACAGCCAATCTACCAGAGGAACAAGGAGGAGCTGGTACCATTCCGTCTGAAATTATTCCAATCGATAGAAAAAGAGGGAATCCTCCTTAACTCATTTTATGAGGCCAACATCATCCTGATACCAAAGCCTGGGAGACACACAACAAAAAAAGAGAATTTTAGACCAGTATCCCTGATGAACATCGATGAAAAATCTTCAATAAAACACTGGCAAACTGAATCCAGCAGCACATCAAAAAGCTCATCCACCATGATTAAGTGGGCTTCATCCCTGGGATGCAAGGCTGGTTCAACATACACAAATCAATAAATGTAATCCAGAATATAAACAGAATCAAAGACAAAAACCACATGATTATCTCAATGCATGCAGAAAAGGCCTTTGACAAAATTCAACAGTCCTTCATGCTAAAAACTCTCAATAAATTCGGTATTGATGGAACGTATCTCAAGATAATAAAAGCTATTTATGACAAACTCACAGCCAGTATCATACTGACTGGGCAAAAACTGGAAGCATTCCCTTTGAAAACTGGCACAAGACTGGCCAGGGCAATCAGGCAGGAGAAAGAAATAAAGGGTATTCAATTAAGAAAAGAGGAAGTCAAATTGTCCCTGTTTGCAGATGACATGATTGTATATTTAGAAAATCCCATTGTCTCAGCCCAAAATCTCCTTAAGCTGATAAGCAACTTCAGCAAACCCTAGAAGAAAACCTAGGCAATACCATTCAGGACACAGGCATGGGCAAGGACTTCATGTCTAAAACACCAAAAGCAATGGCAACAAAAGCCAAAATTGACAAACGGGATCTAATTAAACTAAAGAGCTTCTGCACAGCAAAAGAAACTACCATCAGAGTGAACAGGCAACCTACAGAATGGGAGAAAATTTTTGCAGTCTACTCATCTGACAAAGGGCTAATATCCAGAACCTACAAATAACTCAAACAAATTTACAAGAAAAAAACAACCCTATCAAAAAGTGGACAAAGGATATGAACAGACAATTCTCAAAAGACATTTATGCAGCCAACAGACACATGAAAAAATGCTCACCATCACTAGCCATCAGAGAAATGCAACTCAAAACCACAGTGAGATACCATCTCACACCAGTTAGAATGGTGATCATTAAAAAGTCAGGAAACAACAGGTGCTGGAGAGGATGTGGAGAAATAGGAACACTTTTACACTGTTGGTGGGACTGTAAACTAGTTTAACCACTGTAGAAGACAGTGTGGCAATTCCTCAAGGATCTAGAACTAGAAATACCATTTGACCCAGCCATCCCATTACTGGGTATATACCCAAAGGATTATAAATCATGCTGCTATAAAGACACACGTACACATAAGTTTATTGCAGCACTATTCACAATAGCAAAGACTTGGAACCAACCCAAATGTCCATCAGCGACAGAATGGATTAAGAAAATGTGGCACATATACACCATGGAATTCTATGCAGCCATAAAAAAGGATGAGTTCGTGTCCTTTGTAGGGACATGGATGCAGCTGGAAACCATCATTCTCAGCAAACTATCACAAGAACAGAAAACCAAACACTGCATGTTGTCACTGATAGGTGAGAACTGAACAATGAGATCACTTGGACACAGGAAGGAGAACATCACACACCGGGTCCTGTTGTGGGGTGGGAGGAGGGGGGAGGGATAGCATTAGGAGATATACCTAATGTAAATGACGAGTCAATGGGTGCAGCACACCAACATGGCACATGCATACATATGTAACAAACCTGCACATTGTGCACATGTACCCTAGAAGTACAATAAAAAATTAATTAAAAAAAGAGAAAATTAAAGACCATTGTCCAAACATTTAAATCATATAAGGTCTTTAATTATGGCAGGGAATATATAGGATGACATAATCATTTAGATTGCTTATACTATAAGGTGTCATACTTGCATTTTATTGCCATTGGATTATTCTGGGGGGGGGGTGTGTCTGTGTGTGTCATTTCTCCCTTAGATTATAAGATCCCCATGGACAACAGGAAGCAGAGATCAAGGTGATACTTACTAAAGGATTAAGTAAAATACAAAAGAAGTATATTTTTGTAAGTCCAAAATCAAAGGCAAAATCCTAGTAACTATGGTCTTTTCTCACAGTTGTTTTAAACCACTATTTTAAAAAATCAATTACTCTGTGCCAGCCACTATACTGAGTCTTTTCAGTTATTTCATCTAATTCTCCAGCAATCCTGGGAAGCAGGCTCTCAGCACCCCCAGTGTGCAGACCAGTAAACCGCTATGCAAGAGATGATGTGGCATATCTGACTCATTCTTCATTAGGGTATGCACAAATCCAAGCCCAGAGTCTGGGTCGAGTCATTTCTCCCAGTTGCGCCTCTCCTCTTAGTGATATGTATCCTCCCTGCTGGGGTGCATGTCCATCACTCTACTAACCACACAATCATCTGCTGGCTGTGCCAGATTCTTGACACTTGGAGCCCAGAAGATGAAATAAGGCAACAGGACAAAATGCAGGGGAGAGTTAGAAACTTCCTGTGCCCCTACTGGGAAGGGACAGCCATGATTGCTCCCTAGAAAGGCACATATGACATAGGAGACAGTCATCCTCCTCATCAGAGACTTAAAATCGAGCCAATGAGGTAGGAGGAAGAACATAATCTATCAAAAGAATCACTGAAGTCGTTAAAACTTATGTTTGGAAAAAACTGATAATGTGAAAATGGTCACAACATACAGGACAGTACAAGCAAGTACAATGTGCTTAGAGAAGGGGGCTGTGTGTGTGTGTGTGTGTGTATGTGTGTGTGTGTGTGTGTGTGTGTGTGTGTGTGTGTGTGTAGAGAAGGGGAGAAGGAGTGACAGAAAGGTGGGGAGGAAAGTGGGACAGATGGGAAGAGAAGGAGGAGGAGAGAAAGGGAGAGAGAAGACAGAGTGGGAGAGAGAGAAAGAGAGAGGGGAGGGAAGGAGGAGCAGAGGGGAGGGAAGAACTGGCACACAATGGCATAAATATTAATAGTGTCTCATTCTAACTTATGGGATATGGGCAGTTTTGCTTTTTTCTGTATACTTGTTTATATTTTGCAAGTTCTTCACAATAATCAGAAGAAAATTATTTATTAAAATATGTGGTAGGGATACAAAAAGGGATGAGTAGGATGAGCATAGAAAATGTTCAGGGCAGTGAAACTATTCTGTATGATACTATATGATGGCTACATGTCATGATATACTTATCAAGATCCATAGAATGGTCAATACCAGAGCAAACCCTAATGTAAATTATGGACTTGATGTGTTAACACAGGTTTGATTGTAATGACTGTATCATCCTGGCCAGGGATGTTGACAATGGGAGAAGCTGTGCATGTGTTGGGGCAGAGGATTTGGAAAATCTCTGTCAGTTTGGCTGTGAACCTCAAACCGCTCTAAAACATAAAGTCTTTTTTTTATATATATATATACGCACAGAAAATAAACACGTAAGTTTGTTCAGAGCCGATGATAATTATGAAGGCTCAAGTAGTCTAAACATCTTGAGGAATGGGGAAAGAAGAAGAAACAGTGACCAGAGTGACCAGTGGCAGGTATGAAGCAACTTGATGGGAGAGCTGGGCCAGTATTAAAGGTGAAGAAGAGAGGTTTGAAGGTCACTGAGGCTACTGTATGCAAAGTCATTGTGGACAGCAGGATTCTAAAAGGAAGGATCTGCATGTATCCAAGGCAAGGAGTAGTTAAATCCAACAGCAAGACTGCTGGCTGCAAGGTGAGAGGGAGTGAATATGTGTGTGTGCACACTGACACCAGGGGAATATTATACAGCAGGTAAAACAAATCAGGGTGGTCACAGTCAAGGAGGACATTAATTTCATCTATGATACTTGAACTGTTTTCTCAAGAATAAATTTTTATAGTATGCATACAACTAACATATAAACACTTTTTTTTTTTTGAGACGGAGTCTCACGCTGTTGCCCAGGCTGGAGTGCAGTGGCGCGATCTCGGCTCACTGCAAGCTCCGCCTCCCGGGTTCCCGCCATTCTCCTGCCTCAGCCTCCTGAGTAGCTGGGACTACAGGCGCCCGCCACCGCGCCCGGCTAATTTTTTGTATTTTTAGTAGAGACGGGGTTTCACTGTGGTCTCGATCTCCTGACCTTGTGATCCGCCCGCCTCGGCCTCCCAAAGTGCTGGGATTACAGGCTTGAGCCACCGCGCCCGGCCAAACACTTTTTTTTTTAAGACAGGGTCTCACTCTGTTGCCCGGGCTGGAGTATAGTAGTGCCATCTCAGTTCACTGCAGCCCTGACCTCCTAGGCTCAAGCATCATCCCACCTCATCCTCCTGAGTACCTGAGGCATGTGCCACCAGGCCCACCTAACTTTTGTATTTTTCGTAGAGATGGGGTTTTACCTTGTCTCCTAGGCTGGTCTTGAACTCCTGGACTCAAGCAATCCTCCCACCTCAGCCTCCCAAAGTGCTGGGATTACAGGTGCAAGCCACCACACCCGGCCAACTTTTTTTTTTTTTTTTTGAGACGGAGTCTCGCTCTGTCGCCAGGCTGGAGTGCAGTGGCACAATCTCGGCTCACTGCAACCTCTGCCTCCCGGGTTCAAGTGATTCTCCTGCCTCAGCCTCTCGAGTAGCTGGGACTACAGGCGCCCACCACCACGCCCGGCTAATTTTTTGTATTTTTAGTAGGGATGGGATTTCACCATGTTGCCCAGGATGGTCTTGATCTCTTGACCTCGTGATCCACCTGCCTCGGCCTCCCAAAGTGCTGGGATTACAGGCGTGAGTCACCGCGCCCGGCCCCAGCCAACTTTTTTAAGAAAAGAATTCAAAGTAAGAAAAAAAGTAAGCAAGCACAAACATGAAGTGTTGTATCAGTCAGATGAGGGTTTGAATGAACCTAGAAATGGCTCTGCTTCTTATGAGCTATGTGACCCTGGATGAGCTAATGCACTTCTCTAACTTGAAATTTCTTATTTGTTAACTAAGGATAATACATCTGCATTTGCAGAGCTATTGTCAGAACTGAAAATATAGCAAGTCTCAGGCTCAGTGCACTTGGTAGAGCCCCTAATAAATGGTGGCTGAACATTTACAGATTTACACAAGAAGTAGGAAAGAACAGAATCTGGGTAACAGAAGAGAATGCCTGAGCCTCTAGGTATAAGAAGCACATGATGAGGGGGACCGACGTGGACAAGTTTGGCTGGCGGGAAAGAACAAGGGATCACAGCGTCCAAGTGCACAGCACTTACTGCAGTTCTCTTCATCACTGCCATCGGGACAGTCCTCAAACCCATTGCACCGGAAGCGACCAATGATGCAGTGGATGCCGCTGGCGCAGGGGAAGAAGGTCGGGCCGCATTTCGACTTAGCCTTGGCTGCAGGAAGAAAAAGAAACAGCAAGACATCAGGAGATGTTCTCAGATGACTGCATACTCATCCTACTAACACTGAATGTGAAAATGAGTCCACTTAAGATTTATCTTAAAGTCCCTGAAGCTTTCTTCTCATTACCACCACCCACCTCAAACACCCAGCCAGATTGAACACCCACATGCAGCATCATCTAGAGAGGAATGCTTCAAAAGTACCCAAGAGGCTAACATAGCCCCTGCACCACAGCAGGTGCCAATCAAAACGTACTGAATGAAGCCACGAAGAAGAACAGGTAAGTAAATGGATGATGAGTAGATGAAGGTGCTGAAGCATCAACATTTAGTAAGTGTTCACCATGCTAGGCGGTGTGCTCAGAGCTCTGTATGGATCATCTCATTTAATTCACCCAGCAACCACCCAACGGGATGATGGGCAGAAAAGAGGTAACAAAACAGAACTGCAACTGCTATGCTTACAAAGACCTCCTTGCAAGGTTGGCTCTTCCTTGGCTGGAGTCTGGGAACTTGGATTTTGAGAGACTTTGCACCACCCTAACTAACAAGAGTGGCTCACTGTGCCTAAACTGTTTATGCAAACAGTACAACTTACACTGAACACCCCTGCTTTCCTTCCTTCTGGGAGGCTATAATTTTGGTACATGCTGAGCAAAGGGTGCCTATGTGATCAGTCTCTAATAAAAATTCTGGATACTGAGTCTCTAGTGAGTGTCCCTGGTAACATTCCACATGTGTTGTTACATTACAACTCATTGCTAGGGGAATTAGCGCATCCTTTGGACTCAACTGGGAGAGGACTCTTGGAAGCCTGAACCTGATTTCATCCGGACTTTATTCCACTCATCTTTTACCTGTGTTGATTTTGCTTTGTATCCCTTTGCTGTAATTAATCATAGCCATGAGTATGACCATACACTGAGTTCTGTGAATTCTCCTGGCAAATCGCTGAACCTGGGGTGGTCTTGGGAGCCCCAAACAAATGAGTATGGTTCTTATCACCACTTCATAAATGCGCTTTGAGAAATCAAGTGACTTGCCCAAGGTCACACAGTTGGAAAATCAAGCACCGGGTGAGGGCCGGCACACAGGTTCCAGAAGCCCTGACCTCAACCAACTCGACAGCATTGCCTCTCTCTCTGCCAGAGGCTGTCACTTTCCACAACAGAAGCCAGACTCCTGCTCCAAATAAATTCTTCTTCCACTCATGCTGTACAAATAGTTTTAGCAGAAACCGCTGTAACTTGGGCTTGATTGAGTGTCCTGCTAAACCAAACAGCCCTGTGGGGTAATGTACTCTCCCATTAATGGTTCTGGTGCTCTGGCTTGCGATTAGGGGATGTGAGATGAGATCTATTGCTACATCCCAGGTAGCAGGCCCTATGTAGCATCCCTCTTGTCTCCTGTCTTAGAGGCAGGGCCCATGGTCCTCCAAGAAGGAAGGGCCATTTCTTTGAAACAAACAGGCAATAAATTACCTCCACGTTCTTGCTGTCTGTAACATGCTGACTTTGGCAACAGCCAACTCACAATCATCAGGGTTTTAAGGCCTGAAATGTTCCAGGTTTTAAAAACCCATGTGGCTTTGTTTCACCTTGGAACTTCTGTCACGGTACTGGTGTACTCTTCTCAAAGCATAAACTCAGGACAGTCCTGGGTTCAAGTTCCAACTCTATTTTTTATGATGGGCAAGTTTCTAAATTTTGCGAGACTTCAGTTTCCTTACTGTGGCATCCTGATAAGTAAGCAACAAGTAAGCGGGCCCAAGTTGGGAAGAACAATTGTTCCAAGAAATGGCTAATCACAAACCCACTGGCCCAACATCCTTTCATTAAATACCTCATTCCATAAGTAGGCCCCTCCAGCATGACCCTATAAAACTTTCCTCCAGCCCCTGCCGCTTTGCAGACGGCCCATTCGCTGCCGTGCTGCCTGTTGCACCCATGCAACGTATTTTTGTACTTTTGCTGACAAATCTGCCCTTCTTTACCTATGACTGTCTTGGTATTCTTTTACCACCCACGACATCAGCCCCAACCAGTTGCATCCACAACATTTATTAGTAAATTGGAGGTAACATCTACTTCCTCGGGCTCTAGTAAGGATTGAGATAATCTATACGAGACATTATAGAGCATGGTATACAGTAGATGCTCAATTAATGGTAATGCTTATGCTATTTGTCATCATCGTCATCATCATCATCATCATCATCACTAAGTTCACAGAATTTAGAAACTGATCATGGAGAGGCAGGCAGAGAGGGGCACAGAGGCAGAGCTGGGCCCAGGGCAGTACCACACTCTATGGTGTCAGCAGGAGCGTGGAGCAGGCAGGAGTCCCACCCTTCTGGGCATGGCTGCAGTCACCCAAACTGCAGCTGCAGACGCAGACATCTCTGTATTCTCAGGGGCCCAGGAAGGGCCCCCCTTTACTCCCACAGTCTCAGAGGTGTCTGCTCCAGCTCCCTGGCCTCTCCCTGCTGTCAGCACCCACTGAGATCATGGAGCAAAGTTGAGGCCGAGCCTGGGCACTGTTGCAACCCAGCTGGATGTGTGCACGCTCAGGGCAGTGCTGACACACCAGCGCCCTGCCACCTCAGCTGCCTCTGGACTTTGGGTGAAGACAAACATGGGAGGGAGACCAAGGCGGTGCTGAAGACAGCTTGGCACTGCCCTGCAGGTGCCCCTTGGCACAACCCTGGGCACCATGAAAGACAGCAGGAGGCAGACATGCTCCTAGGCAGAGGGGGCAGGTCCCTGGTGAAGCCCAATCTTCAAGCCAGGGAAGGCCTGAGGCCTGAGGGCCAGGCTGTGGGTCCCACAGACTGGAGTGGGAACTTTTCCAGGCCCACCCATGGATTAGTCAGCATGCATGCACTTCCTCCCCTCTGAGGCCCATAAAAGCCCTGAACTCAGTCAGACTGGAGGAGACAACAGGACAAACTGCAGAGAGGAGTTACCCTCTGTGCTGAGAGCTGAACACTCATCAAGACACCCTGGCTACAGAGAGGAGCTGCCCACTGTGAGTCTCCTCTGAGCTGTTCTATTGCTTAATAAAGTTCCTCTTTGTCTTGCTCACCCTCCACTTGTCTGCATACCTCATTCTTCCTGGATGCAGGACAAGAACTAGGGACTCACTGAATGGCAGGGCTAAAAGAGCAATACCACAAACAGGGATGAAACATGCTGTTTGCCCACCATGTTGTGGGAGACAAGAGGAGAGAAGAAAGAGAAGAGTTGTGGCCTTTTGGGGAGCCCAGACCTAAGAGCACCCCCAAGCCAGGGTTGTGATACCCTTTTTAGGGCTCTGTGGTTCCTGGAGTCTCCAAGCTTCCAGGCATCACACTGCATTCCCCAGTGTCAGCCATGGAAACTGCTTATGGTATGCCTGGTCCAACCGCAGCCTTGCGGGGAGCTAGCACCCATGCCTGTGTCTGGAGCTGCCTGCCCCACCACAGCTGGCATACCTGAATATGCAGTGGCTGAACTCCACACTCACTCACACAACTCTCACTGCTGTGCAACTGGCTTGCCCTTGTCAGGTATGGGGTCTAGGCCTGTAGTGGGAGCCAAGCACAGCCTGCCAGGTCAAGTGGGCAGAGGAGCCCAGAAGGCCAGAGCTAAACTTGGGCAAAGGTGCCACTGGCCACAGAAATTTCCAGCTGGCAAAGTGATACCCCAGAGATCCCGTAACAGTACTTCACTGCCCTCCATATGAGAAAAGAAGGGGTGTAAGAAAATATACATGTACTGACTTATCTGTGCAAAAGAAATACAGGAGGATAAACCAGAAACTAACGAGACTGGTTATCTATAGGGGGTGAGTTGGAAAGGAGTGAAAAACCATGGGGAACTGATATCAGACAAGATAACAGGATGAGAAGGTTGCACATTTCTTCGAGTATATCTATCTGACTCACCATATACTTGTGTAAATATGCTCAGAGCACTGTATATCTTGGAACCATGGTAGTATTTCACACACCCCAAAAATAAACACTTAAAATCAATCACATGTGGGGAAAACTCAAAATGAAATATTAACAATAATAAGTAAACATAACCGTATTACTAGTAAATAACACCACCACACTGAAGGGGATGGGGAAGAAAACAACCAGCCTAAGTAACTCAGGAAAACAGTATGTTGACTAGATTCCATAAAGCTAAAGAAAAAAAAAAAACTACAATACTGTACACTAGTTATATTTGTTTCTCCCAAGAGTATGGGTCATCAATTCTGAAACTATCTTCTGGGTGCACTAGGGTTGAACAAATATGTAAATATACTGTAAGATTTCTGTCAGAGAGAGAAGTTGCAAATAAAGAAAGTTGGAAGGCTAGGCCAGGTGCGGTGGCTCACGCCTGTAATCCCAGCACTTTGGGAGGCTGAGGTGAGTGGATCACGAGGTTAGGAGTTCAAGACCAGCCTGGCCAAGATGCTGAAAACCCATCTCTACTAAAAATACAAAAAAAATAGCCAGGCGTGGTAGAGGGCACCTGTAATTCCAGCCACTCAGGAGGCTGAGGCAGAAAATTGCTTGAACCCAGGAGGTGGAGGTTACAGTAAGCTGAGATTGTGCCACTGCACTCCAGCCTGGGTGACAGAGCGAGACTCATCTGAAAAAAAAAAAGAAAAAGAAAAGAAAGTGAGAAGGCTAAAGTGAATCCTGAGGCTTTGGTTATTGAACCAAAATTTCCAATGGAAATTTGAAGGAATTGGAGGCCACCAGTATGAACTCAAGGTCTGCAAAAATTAGACAGACAGTACAGATGGATGGATGGATGGATGGATGGATGGATGGATGGATGGATGGATGGACAGATGGACAGACAGACAAAAATAAATATTGACTTGTGTGTATATACGGAATAGTGTATATACATACATTTCCTAGCTCCATCTGCTGAGGGAGACTAGAAGCAGTACACCTAAACAGCAATAAGCACACCTAGCAGCCAGATCTTGGTTTCTAAATACCATTATCTAACAAAGAAAACCAACCTCCTTGGAGAAGTGGTTGATTCCAGGAAGAATATACAAACAAGATGAACCCGGAGTATCTTCTGTTGCCAGATGTGTGAAAATAAAGTAAATAAGTGTCCAAATATCATGGGAGCATGTCAAAAGGACACAGAAGTCACCCTGAAGTTCCCAATAGCCAAAGCTAGAACAATCCAAGCAACAAAGTCAACAACAGTATCAGATTATGACACAGATAATAAAATAAATATCTGAGGCCAACAAAATAAGGATCTAGTACCCGAGACTGATACCAAAAATTGTTGAATAAGTAAGTAAACAGGGAGAAAGGAAAGTTCTTCTTTATTGAAGACTTCTCATTAATAAATGTAGAAGAGGTGCCGGAAACAGAAAGCCACCACGAAGCAAACACTATTGTAATAACTGTTACAGGCAAGATCTGGCAATGGATGCTAAAATTAGAAAATAAACACTTGAGGAGAAACAGGATATGCACAGTGTCAAAGTATCTTCCCCAATATGTCATTTAATTACAAAGAGAAAAACAGTAACTTGACAGTGGAGAAACTTAGTAGATACCACCTCAACCAAGTGACCATGGTCAACATCATCAGCAATGAGATACATCAACATTATAGTCCCTTCATATAAGATGCTGTGTCAGGGGTCCCCAAGCCCACACAGATTCAATGATTCACTAGGGTAACTCCCAGGACTCGGCATATAATCAAAGCTAAGATTTCTTACAGTGAAAGGATAAAAAGGCCAAGGAAAAAGGTATATGAAATGAAGTCACAGGAAACCAGGCTCAAGCTTTCACAAGTATTCTTCCAGGGTAGACACACAGGATGTGCTTAATTCCTCCAGCAACAAGTTGTTGACAACATGTGTGAAATGTCACCCACCAGGGCGGCTCATTAGAGGCTCAGTGCTCACGGTTTTTATTAGGGGCTGGTCACGCAGGCATTCTCAGTACACCACATTTCCAGACTTCCAGCAGAAAAACAGCATCAACTACACGGTCTGCACAGCCAGTTTAGGCACGGTGAGCCACCATTAACAGTTGGGTAATGGGAAACCTACTGAAATTTAGGTTCCCAGATGCCAGCCAAGGGCCAATGTTCCAAGCACACTTTTCAAAGGGCAGCAGTCAGGCCTGCTGTGTTAATGCTTTTTCTGCACAGATGGGCATTTTGGCTTCTGCTGGGAAAGGCTACAGGAAGAGAAAAGCAGAGGAGTTCCATTTTCCAGGGTCAAGTTTGCCCCTCTGCCAGCTCTCCAGCCATCGTGTCCTTCCAGACAGGTTCAAGCTTCTGACACATGGTCCTTAATCAGCCAGTCTCGTTCTGGGCACCTTTTGAGGGAGCAGGGAAGAATGCTTATAGACTTTGCCATCTAGGCTGAGAGTGTTTCCTCATAAGCCTCAGCACATCACTCCTCTACTAAGAACATCACTGCCTTCCCATTAGAATAAAACCTGGAGTCATCATGCTGCTCTCCAATTCCAGGCTTTCTCATCAAGGCCATGAAGATCTTCCCATCTTGGAAATCTAACTACACAGGCTTCCTCGTTCCTCCTCAAGTCCAGCCAGCATAGTCCCACCTCAGGGCCTTTGCACTCTCTGTTCCCACCACCTGGAATGTCTTTTTCCCAGGGCTCAGCACGGCTCACTCCTCCATCTTAGTCTCTTGAATCATTGCACTATCTGCAGTAGAACCTATGCTCCCACCCTTAGTCGCTCTAACCCTCAGCCTTCTTTTCTTTCCCTTCACAGGACACATCACTACTTGATCTCACCAGTTTTGTACTAAGCTGTTTGGCTAATGCCCCTGCCTTCCAGCCTCCAAGAACGTACACTCATTTGCATACTTTCATTTATCATTTTTAAAGGAGCTGCACCGTACAGTACCTACACCATGTGCCTCATAAATATTTGCATAATGTCCAAATGAACCTATAAGAGGAAAGAGTGAGGCTGGACAACATGGCTAGTATTTCCTGAATGCTTAGTATGAGCTAAGCATCACACTCTGTCTCACTGATATCTTTTAAGTTCTCACACACATACAAAAAAAACATTTTACAGATAAGAAAACTGAGGTCCAGAAGTGAAGTAACTTGACAATGCTAATAAACAGAGTCAAGGCTCAAATATTTCCCTTGGCACAGCTGCTCTGTCGCCTCCTTAGATTTCTCCAAGGACCAGCCCAGTTCCAGAGGACTAGATTTTATGGGAGAAAGAGAAAAGAGTGAAAATATGAATGATTATAAACAAATTAGCCATCATCCAATTAACTGGCTCTTTGGCCCTGCCCTTGCACCCTTTTCAGGAATTACTAATGAGACTTCCTGCCTGGTCAGCATGCTCAGTCGTGGTTTATGTCAGGGGAGCCTGTCCTGTTATGATTTACATTTGCATCATCACATGCCCACAAAGCAGATCACAGGCAACCAGCCGAGTGCCTGGCAGGGGCAGAGAAAAGCCTGTCCCAGACAACAGCTGTCAGCTGCTGCCTGCCTGCATGACTTGCTACAGGGCTGTGGGGAAGGGGGGTCCTGGGCAAGGCTCCGACTGTCCCTCTCTCACCCCCCATTTCCACAAAGGGCAGATTTCCTCATAGAACTCAGCAGCGTCTGGCAGAAGGCGAAACACTGACCCTGCCTGTCTTTAAAGTAGCCCTGACAAAGGCAGACAGGGTGACTCTATTCCGCTGAATACTTGAATTCACCACTTTTCAAGGATTTAGTCCACAAACTTTTCAAAGCGGCAGCTTTCATTAGCAGGAAGATGGGGACCAAGGGTCTCCTGTGGGTTGGGTTTATTTCCTGACCGAAGCCCTCCCCCAACTTTTTAGAGCCGACTTCCCACAGTCCTGGAATTCACAGACCAGTAAGATAAAAAATAAAAAACTAGATGAAAGTGGAGGAAAGACTAATACAATTGCCAACTTTTTATTTTACGCAAAAACTTACACGAATACACGCGATGACCTCTACTTACTATTGCCCTAAATAAACATTTGCCTAAAATAACATATTGCCTTAGCATCCAAAATGCAGGAAGGCAAAGTCTCAGAGTAAGGAACTCTCTAACCTGAAAAGATAGAAACTTTATAGCTACATGTTCACTAGACTGTCTTTATTTTTCCCATTTCACCAGGGGCCAGTGACAACCAGGTCATAAATCAGAGACAGTCCTGGGACCAATATTCGGGGTCCACGTCAGAACTAGAGGGGGCCAGGAGGCATTCCAGTGTCTCCAGGTTGCGATATCCTAACGACAAAGACTCGTAACAACTGGAGCACACAGGCAGTCCACCCAGGTTCACTCAGTAACTAATTCTCACATTCCACAGATGAGAAAACTGAGGCCCAAAGAGGCAACTGTACTTGCCCAAAGTCACATAGCTGTTTAGGGTCAGATTGGTCTATAGTCCAGTTCTTCTGCTGGAGTCCAGCTTCTTTTAACTATACTACACTTTAGGCAGGGTACCCTAGGGCCACACCTGATCAAACCCCTCTTCTGGGACAGGCACAGGAGAAACTCCCAAGAAAAAGCCACTCTCCCACAGGAGCAGAACTTTCCAGGCCTTGTAGAGAAGGCTCTTCCCCAGACATCATCATGCCTGTAGCTCCCAATCTGCCCAGGAAGGGCACAGGGCTGCTCAAGGTCTGGAGGGTGATGGAAACTCCAGCATGGGCTTGCTGTCTCTGGCCACCACCCCAGATGCTTCCCAGGCAGCAATCACACAAAAGAGCTGGACAGAGGCTGCAATGTGGAAGCATCTCTGTTCCACCAGAACAGCCATGAAGTCAGCTAATCAGACCTGCTGCCTCTCTCAGGCTATGGCAACAGCTGCTGCTGTAGCTGTGGGTCTCTAGGATCTCTCTTCTAGACCTTTGTGGTTGGCCAAATGAGCAACAGCTACTCACCTTCAACCCCTGCTCATCTCCTACTCCTGCCCCAGGATCCTACCGGTATGTGGCTGAGAGAGCCCAACGAACAAGGAGCTGTTTCACAGTATCGCCACCCTTGCTTTTATAAACACAAGACATAGCTCACTGTGAAAAAGTCAAACCATGGAGAAACATACAAAGACAGATGTAAAATGTATAACAAATTGCCACCACGTGGGGAAGTACACTGCGGCCATTTTGGTAAACATGCTCTTACAGCATGTTCTCAAAAACTAGTGTGTGCAAATGGATCGCCCCAGGACCCTGTTAAAATGCAGTGGGTCTGGGGTGGAGCCTGGGATCCTGCATTCCTAACAAGTTCCCAGGCGATACTGCTGGCTCCAGGTGCCACAACTTCCAAGAGCAAAGGGCCACTGTCTTGTTCACTGTGTATCTCCAATGCCCAGAGAAGTGCCAGGCACACAGGCTACTCAATAATTACTGACGGAATTCAGAGGCAGAAATCCGAGCGTGCAATTTTACTTAAATGCACCCTTAAAATATATGCTATTCTGAAACCTGTTTTTGCTACATGACATATTGTGACATCTTTTCATGTCAATAACTACTGGTACACATCATCATTTTTAAGGGCTAAGGGTAACTTTACTTTGTCTGTGTACCCATAAATCCCATTACTGATGGACATTTGGGGTGTTTTCAATAAATAATGCACAGCCAGATGCATATTTTTCCCACTTGTATATTATCTCGTGAAGGTACAACTGCTAGGTCAAAGGATATGCATGTTTCACATTTTGGTATCCTTTTGACTGTTGACTGCCTCCTCCCTGAGGAACTGGTATTGTCTTCTGGCCACAGATGGCTATGAGAAAAGCCTCCAGCCCAGGATTGTCTGCTATGGGCTGATTCTCCCATGTTGGCAATGACGCTCCTAGAAGCACAAAGGCTGAGAGCATCCCATGGTTCCTCTGCATTTTTGTTAAGTTGCTCCTTAACTGCTGCTGCGCTCTATTATTCTCCATCCATCTCTCTCTTTTCATTTTAACATCTGTGTATTTCATTATTCTGCAGAGTAGGGGACATTCCTGTCTAGTCAAGGAAACCATGACTCTTCTTTTTATCATTTCTAAATCTGCACCGGGTATAGGGCATCAGTCTTTGCTGGAATTGGTTTCCCCGGGTTGCAGGAATCATGGGAAAATGCAGCGTCCTCCTTCTGTGAGATGCTCCTTGAGTTGATTTTCCTGGGCTACATGGTCTCCTTCGACTAATGACCCTGACAAAGGGCAAGGGCTGACTCTCACTCTTAGGACTGTCCTACTTGCTGGTATTTTTCCAGAATTCCCCATTCTCTGGGGCAGTGTCGCGGAGAAAAAGTCAGTGATCCACCTGCAGCAGGATCCCCAAGGATGCTTGTGAACATGCAGATTCCTGAGTCTCTCCCCTAGGGGAATCTGCATTTTTACTAAGCACACTAAGGATCCCAATGGGTACTAAAATGTGAACATCCTACTCTGACCGATTCTACTGCTTTCTTATACCACAGAGCAAATGACCTCATCATTCTTTTCTTCCTGATGTTACTGCCGCTCCAAGAATCACGGCTACACAGCCAATGTGAGACCTACTCTGGCCATGACTCCTTCAAGCCAAGTCTAATACATCCCAGATAGAGGAGTTACCATGAGATGAATATCCACAAGGAAACAACTGGCCTCTTTATGATCGTTCCGCATTTCAACACTGCTCTCTTCTTTCCCATTTGTGTGCAAGATACAAATTCTGCTTCACACACAAAAGCTGTGGGCTCATATACAAATGGTTGTTATTCAAGCAAAAAGGCCCTTTTTAAAGCTTTGAAACTTACTCAGTTCTGTCCACTTCGTAAGGATTTACATTTACCTGTGCCCAACAGAAAATAGAATTAAAGAGGCAATAAATAATCTGCTCCTGTTTGGCCAATATCAAAATATTCCTAAGCATCCTATTACCTGTCTGGTGCTGAGTCAGTCGTGTGGGAATTCAACCTGTCTGGTGCTGAGTCAGTCGTGTGGGAATTCAAACGCGAAGCCGACAGGCTCTCTCTGTGATAGTGGAAGACAGAGACAGGTAAAGGAGCCCCTGTATGTAATGCAAATAGTGCCCTGATGGGGGAGCTATAGGATGCTTAATCTCAAACTAGGGAGGAGGCTGGCATCAGAACAGGCTTCTCAGGGGAAGGTCGGTTTCAGCTGAGGTGGGCCATGGTCTAGGCGGAAAAGCAATGTAATATTTACAGCGTGAGGCCTCACTCATTCCGTTTTTCATTCCACTAATATTAATTCACAAACTCTGTGTCACACCTGCAAAGAATGAGAATACACAGAAGACACCGAGGTGTTTGTGGAATTGTGGAATCAACGATGTTCCAAGCCGCCTGTGTAAAAGCCTGGAGGTAGAACAAAGTGATAAAGGAGGAACTGAAAGGAGGTCAGTATGAACATGCTTCTCATATCCGTAAAAGTACCTGGTATCTTTTCATTAATTAAAAAAATCAAAAGCCCTATTTCTCATTTAAAAAACTGTGCTATGAACCAGTTACAATTCAGCTCACTGTAAAGATGTGAGAATGACAAGGGCTAAGCAAAAGTATATGTCAGAAAAGAATCAAAGTGTAAAATTCACATAATTTGAATCAACATGCACAGCTCCCCAAAGTGAATACCCACATGTGGCCATTGCTAGCTAAAAACTGCAAAAAGCAGTCGATCTGATGTTGCTACTATTAATATATTCAGTCCTCTAGCTCATTTGGTGAAAGGTCAAACTGGTTCCTTTTAAAATGACTTCATGGTTGGGGACAAGAAAGCAAAGAAAGCCTTGTAAAAATAACTGACTTTTAAAAAGTAATCTGCCTGGATTCTCCAGGAAATCTGGGGGCCAAAGCAGGGAGCTCCTTTATTGTGGTCCCAAGGCAGATGACAAACAGCCCAGAAAACAAACTCACTCCTGGAATTCTAGCCTTTGCAAAAATTACGGCTTGGGCAAAAAGCCCTTTGCTTGTTGCAACAGTTCAGCTCCACATGACTACTGGAGTAGACTCCAAGTTTTATCGATCAGATATTGCAATGTATTATTTCTTCCTAAAATAACATATTGGCTGTTTCAGACGTACACACTGGGGAGTGAAAGAGCAACAGACCATACGCTAACTGGAATATAAATACAGAAAGAAGGCATCCAGTTGAAGCAGCTTTGCCAGAAGATTCTCTTGTAGAAAATTCTTTCCAAACCTCTTCTCTTTTAAGCTGAGAAGAGGAGGTCTACAGCCTGGGGTTAAGAGGTCAGAAGGACTCAGGGTCAAGAAGCATCCAGGTTTCTGGGACGGGCACGGTGGCTCACTCCTGTAATCCCAGCACTTTGGGACGCTGAGGTGGGTGGATCACGAGGTCAGGAGATCGACACCATCCCGACTAACACAGTGAAACCCTATCTCTACTAAAAGTACAAAAAATTAGCCGGTTGTGGTGGCACATGCCTGTAGTCCCAGCTACTCAGGAGGTTGAGGCAGGAGAATCGCTTGAACCCAAGAGGCGGGGATTGCAGTGAGCTGAGATTGCGCCACTGCACTCCAACCTGGGCAACAGAGTGAGACTGTCAAAAAAAAAAAAAAAAGGAAAAGAAAAGAAAAAGAAAAGAGGCATCCAGGTATCCACCTCAGTTCCACCACGTAATCACTGAGATCTTGGATGAATCACTTAACTTCCCTCAGCCTCAGTGTCCCCATCTGTAAAAGAAAGATAAAGATGGTACAGAACTCCCCAGCTGTTGTGAAAATAAAATGAGATTTTGCATGTAGAGAATACAGCAAAACGTTTGCTATCTGGTAGAGAGTCAGTAATGCCTTCCCCTCCCTAACATGGTTCATGGTTCTACAAATTGCTTTTCACATAGATGGCTAGTCCTGAGAAAAATGAGGTGGAAATCAATGTAATGTTTAGACAGTCTAAGGCTTTGCTCTTTCAGTTATTCATTCCACCAACAGTAATTCTCAACTCGCTTTATGCCACACACAGAACCAAGTGTGGGGGTTGCAAAGAGAATAAAACAATTTCTGCTAGCAAGAGGCCCTTAGCTAAAGAAAACACCTGGCCAAGAGAAAGAGAAAAAAAAGAGACAATAAACAGACGATTGCAATGAAATGTGGTAAGTGCTACATAAGCTGTATCAACATTTGCCTTTCAATAGTTAATTATGGCTGGGTGTGGTGGCTCACACCTGTAATCCCAGCACTTTGGGAGGCCAAGATGGGTGGATTGCTTGAACTCAAGAGTTCAAGACCAGCCTGGGCAACATGGTGAAACCTTATGTCTACAAAAAAATAAAATAAAATAAAATAGCCAGGCACACGCCTGTAGTTCCTGCTACTCTGGAGGCTAGGGTGGGAGGATCGCTTCAGCCCAGGAGGCGGAGGCTGCAGTAAGCCAAGATTATACCACTGCACTCTAGCCTGAGTGACAGAGCAAGATCCTGTCTTTTAAAAAAGTTAATTACAGCAGTTAAGCAGTTAGATGTCAGCCTGCTTGGGTTCAAATGTTGTCTCTACCACTTATTGGCCATACGATTTATGGTAAGTTGGTTACCCTCTCTGTGCCTCAATTTCCTTATCAGGAAATGGAGATATGAACACTACTAACCTCGCTCAGTTGTTGTGGGGATTAAATAACACAATGTATTAATTACTTGGCACTTTTTCTGGAACAAAGTATTAGCTATGATAGTTAATACTATATTTGCTATTGTTTTATACATTACATCTTGTTATTATCTGATATTACACTACAAAATATAGTATTATAAAATATAAAATGTAGTATTATGTAGTATTGAGTGTTACAGATTATCCAGCATTATTATACAGTATTAACTATTATTACTATTCCCATTTATTATTATTATTATCATTTCAGATAATTTCTGCCCAGCAGTGGATGCTTAATTAATATGTGGGGAATGGCCAGAATGCAAAAGGACCTCAGAAAGAGTGGGACCCACTCAGCCTGGGGGAGCCAGGGGGTACTTCATAAACCCGTGCTATTTTAGTTGGTTATGAAAGATTTATAGGAGTGTGTTAGTGAAAAAAAAGAGAGAAGGACACTCCAGGCAAGAGGAATGGCATGAACTAAAGCTCAGAGTTGAAACAGGTTATGGCTTGTACAGAAATCTGGGAGAAGCTAGGGCACCTGGGACACGAGCTATGTGGCAGGAGATGCGTCTGGAAGCAAGGCAGACAGGAGTCTGGAATTATCCTGGAAGCCAGCAGACATCTTTCTAGAGGAAAGTGATGCATCAGATTTGTTTTTTATGAAGAAACTTTTTATATGAACCCACAAAGATATCATGAAGCTACTGGAAGTCAAGGAAATCTCTTCATCCCCCTCAAAAGCCCTGAGGGAGCAGAAGAGAGACAAGCCCATAATATTCTTTGCACTTTTAGGAAGAAAGACACTATAAACCACAACAGAATTCAAAGTGGCTATCATGGACCCTTAAAGTACTTTTATTATGAAGAATGACAGGCGGAAAAAAAGGCAAAATTTCCACCGAGCAAGTTTGGGATTAGGAAATTATAATCTAAAGGGATTTTTAAAGGTTATTTATTTTGGCTATCTGTAATGCACACACGTATATGGATAAAGAGGTTTTTGTGTGCATATATATTGGAATGAAAATTCTAGAGAATTTATGAGCAGGAAACTAAGATACTCCCAACCACTGCTTCTACAGACAAATCTTGAGGGGTGGGGAAAGATCTAAAAAGATAATAAATACATGTGGGTTAGGTAACTGAGCCTCTGGAGGCTTTTCACTACTTGGTGGAAAATCTTCCTGACAGTGGATCGAAGTCCCTGGGATTAAGACCAGATGTGGGCACAGAGATTCCGGCAGAACAGAATGGTCTCCACCTAAAAAAAAAAAGTGTTTCGGTAAAGGTATCATCCAACAGCATGAAAATTGATATCTAAGGGATGACTCCTAACAAGTGGTAGAAAAAAAGTACGAAAAAAAAAAATGAGTGAAAAGTGTGAGAATCACAGACAGTTTTCAAGTTTGAATAAACTCAGAGAGGACTCCACTGTAGCCCCTCTTCCATCTCACTTAGGCAAGGAGGGTTATCTTCACCAAAAGAAGGGTTTTCTTTTCAGAGCCGCCACCCTCTCCCATCCCCTTGACTCCTGGCAAACTTTGAGGTTTTCCTTCTTCAAACATCCTCGCTTCCGTGGCATATTCTTTGCCTTCAGACTCCAAAGAGGAAGCTCATTTCTGATGAGCTCTCTAGGGGCATCTCTGAAAGGTTTTCCTGGCCCTCCCCACATGATCCACATAAACAGCAGAACCCTAAAACTCAGGTTTTTTCTCAAAACACCTGCAAAGGGCAGAGATAAAGGCCTACGATGTGAAGATTAAGCCACTGTAACATCCATGCGAACTCAAGACTTCCATTCAGAGACAGCAGGGGTGAGAGTGTCAACGGGGCAGAGAGGGAGGGAGGCTCCTTCAGGCTGCTCCTACAGCTTGTACTTTTAGGAAGAAAGACACTATAAACCATAACAGAATTCTGTGTCATGATGTAACTTGAAAACAACTCTTTTGGGAAAATAGTACATTAGTGCACCACAAGTCTTGCTCTAGGAAAGGTTTCACCAAGGCATCCTGAAATTTCTATAATGCCTTCTACATCAGTCACAGGAATCAGAAAATCCCATGGCTATCATCTCTTGGTAGCTATGAGCTAACTTTAACAACAAAATACTGATCCTCAGCTTCTAACTTATCCTATAAAGGCAGTGACTCTCAATCCTGGCTGCATATTAGAATAGCCTAGGAGGCTTAAAAAAATATTTGAAATCAGGAGAGTATAAGTGGCTATACTAATATCAGACAAAATCAAATCTAAAACCAAAAAAAAGTTCAGTTCCTGGAGACAAAGTAGAACTTTTATGATAAAATAGTCAATATATCTTCTATCAGGAAGACATAATTACATGTACCTAAAAACAGAGCCCCAAGATACTTGAAGCAGAAACTGACAGAATTAAAGGGAGAAATAGTCAGTTAAACAATGATAGTTGGAAACTTCAGTACTCCATCTTCAATAATGGTTAGAATAACTAGGCTGAAGATCAACAAGAAAATAGAAGGCATGAACACCACCACAAAACGGACTTAATAGATGTCTACAGGACACACTACCCAACAACCACAGAACACATTCTTCCCAAGTATATATGAAACATTCTCCAGGACAGACCAAATATTAGGAAATAAAACAAACCTCAATACACTTAAAAGGAATGAAATCATATAACATATGTTCTCCAACCACAAAGGAATGAAATTAGAAATCAACAACAGGAAGGAAATTTGTGCAACTCACAAATATGTGGAAATTAACATACTCCTAAATAACCAATGGGTCAAAACAAGAAATCAAAAATAAAGTTAAAAAACAATTTGAGATGAATGAAAACAAAAACACAACATACCAAAACAAGGCTGAGTGAAAGTTATAGCTGTAAATGCCTACATTAAAAAACAGAAAGATTTCAAACTCGCACATACACAAACTATTAGAACTAGCCGAGAGTGGTACCTCATGCCTGTAATCCCAGCATTTTGGGAGGCTAAGAAGGGCAGATCACTTGAACCCAGGAGTTGGAGACCAGCCTGGGCAACATGGCGAAATCCCGTCTCTACAAAAAAAAATTTTTTTAATTAGTCAGGTGTGGTGGCCTGCACCTGTAGTCCAGCTATTTGGGAAGCTGAGGTGGGAGGATCCCTTGAGCCTGGGAGGTCAAGGTTGCAGTGAACTGTGATCACACCACTGCACTCCTGCACTCTAGCCTGGGCAACAGAGTGAGATCCTGTCTCAAAAATAAAAAAACAAAACTATTAGAACAAACAAGCTTAGCAAGGTTGCAATAGACAAGGTGGATATACCAAAATCAATTGTGTTTTTATACACTAGCAATTAACAATCCAAAAATGAAATTATGAAAACAATTCCATTTCCAATAGTATCAAAAAGAATAAAATACTTAGGAATAATTTTAACAAAAGAAGTGTAAGACTTGCACACTGAAAACTACAAAACATCACTGAAATAAAGAAGACCTAAGTAAACAGAAAGCCATCCCATGTTCAAGAATTTAAAGACTTAAAATTGGTTAAGACGGCAATACTCCCCAAATTGATCCACAGAGTCTACGGAACCCTTATACTAAAATCTCAGCTAGCTTCTTGGCAGAACGGACAAGCTGATCATAAATTCATATGGAAATTCAAGGGACTCTGAATAGCCAAAACCATATTGAAAAAGAAGAACAAAATTAGAGGACTCACACTTCTCAATTTAAAAATATACTACACAAAGCTAAAGTAATCAAGACACTGTGGTTATTGGCATAAGGGTACACATATGGATCAATAAAATAAAATTGAGTGTCTAGAAATAAACCTTTACTTTTCTAGTCAATCGATTTTTGACAAGAGTGCCAAGAAAATTCACTGGATAGTCTTTTCAACAAATAGCTGAAACAACTGGAAATTCACATATAAAAGAACGAAATTGGACTCCTATATTCCATACAATGGAATGAAGTACTGATACATGACACAACACAGATGAACCTTGAAAACATTATTCTAAGTCAAAGAAGCCAGACACAAAAGGCCACATATTGTATGATTCCATTATATGAAATGTCCAGAACAGGCAAATCTGTAGAGACAAAAAGTGGATTAGGGGTTCCCAGGAACTAAGAGAGGGAAGAAGGGGGAATGACTGCTAATGGGTACATGGTTTCTTCTTGGGGTGATTAAAATGTTCTAAAATTAGATAGTAGCAATAAATTGTACAGCTCTCTGAACATAACTAGATAAAGAACAAAACTTTCTAGTAAAGGCTAAGATCTAAGAAGACTGGTGACATCAGAAATGAAAGAGTTGCTTTTTTCCAGGAAAGTCCTAATTAGCCAAATTCCTCCCCAGGCAAAATTAGGCAATACTGGGGGATGTAGGGAGGTGAGTGTGGATGACCTTTCTGGTCTTAAAGTTTGAAGTTTACATTTGTTTTATCTGAGTTCCTTCCTCAGGGAAGGACTTACAGGCCTCTCAAAAAAGTATCAAAGAGCTGAAACTCACCAGATCACCACATCCAGACAATGAAATGCAGAGATCCTCTATTCATCATAATTGTTTCCTTGCTCTTCCCCAGTTCCTGTTTGCTTACACATTGTTACATTTCTTCCCTGCTATACAAAGCTAGTTTTAGTGGGTCAACATATTAGTCTTTTCTAATAAAGACATACCTAAGGCTGGGTAATTGGAAAGAGGTTTAATTGACTCACAGTTCAGCATGGCTGGTGAGGTCTCAGGAAACTTACAATCATGGTGGAAGGGGAAGCAAACACGTGCTTCTTCACATGGGGGCAGCAAGAAGTGCCCAGCAAAAGGGGGAAAAGCCCCTTATAAAACCATCAGATTTCATGAGAACTCATTCACTGTCATGAGAACAGTATGAAGGTAACTACTCCCATGATTAAATTACCTCCCACCAAGTCCCTCCCATGGCACATGGGGATTATAGGAACTAAAATCAAGATGAGATTTGGGTGGCGACACAGCCAAACCATATCAGTCAGGGAGATGAATTTGAGACTGAGCTCCCATCTCCTAAGCTGCAGCACCTGATTGAAAGGTTTCTTCCTTGGCAATGATCGTCATGTTGCTGATGGGCTTTCTGTGTGTGGAGTAGCAGGTCCTAATACTGAACACCTGGTGTTTCAGTAACAAAAAGAAAGACTTACCTGGCCCCAAAATGTCAATACTTTTGAGGTTGAAGAACCAACCCTGTACTAGGGAAAGGTCAATACTCTTGGATTTTTTGCCTTTTCAGATTTACAGAAACTTTATATTCTACATCATATGGGCTATATAGCCCATATTAATGGTTAAGATTATAAAGTTATTTTTATAATAGAAATCAAACAGACATGGACTCAAATCCTGGATCTATGCCTTACCAGAACTATAACTTTGGACAAGTTACCTAACTGCCCTGGGCTTTTCCTCTCTCATCCATAAAATGGAAGATGAAACTGACCTTACAGAGTAGTTGGGAGGATTAAATGAGAAGATGCCTAAGGCTAAGAGTTTTTATTACTATAACTACCTTTTTTTTTTTTTTTTTTTTTTTTTAAGTTCCGAAAGCGGCTTGGTATCAGAAAATGGGTGACTGGGTCACCTAAAAATAGGGCTATTTTATCCGGTAACAATTAATATGCAAACTGGCAAATTTTATGAGCTAATAAGCAATTGAAACACACAGTTGATATTCCTCACTATTACGTTATAATCTAGCTAAAGAGAGACTGACCAAAGACCCAGTTGCCATAGTAATAAAAAGTTTCTGTGGGTCTTACTGATAAATGCTTTTTCCATTTTCCAGGCTGGGCTTTATGCACAAGCCCCCTGTGGTTGAGTCTTTTCTACTTACTAAACCTATTATCTTTCTGCTGCTCAAAAACCAATTTATTATAGTGAAAAGAGCCACCCAAAACAGGACGTGATGACAGCCTGTCATTTATTGTGGGTTTCTGTAATGGTGCTCCCCAGTTAGTAGTACCAATTAGCAGCTCAATAAGACATGCAGCTGCTTCTTAGCAGCTCAGTAAGACATATTAAACCACCTTCCATTACCTCCACTATGCCAGGTACCAGCACAAGATTCCTTCATCCTTGGCCAGGCGCAGTGGCTCACACCTGTCATCCCAGCACTTTGGGAGGCCAAGGCAGGCAGATCACTTGAGGTCAGGAGTTCAAGACCAGCCTGACCAACATGGTGAAACCCTATCTCTACTAAAAAAGTACAAAAATTAGCCGGATGTGGTGCCACGTGCCTGTAGTCCCAGCTACTCGGGAGGCTGAGGCAGAACAATCACTTGAACCCAGGAGGCGGAGGTTGCAGTGAGCCAAGATTGCACCACTGCACCACAGCCTGGGCAACAGAGCGAGACTCTGTCTCGGGGGGGGGGGGGGGGGAAAACGATTCCCTCATCTTTACTGTAAATGAGGAAGAGGAAGAAGACACTCTTACTAATGTTTATTGTGTGTTCTGGGCTTTCATGGACTTTATCCTGCTTAGACTTCACGAAAAAACTGTGAGGCAGGAATGATTACCAGTACTGCACAGAAGACAGGAAGCATCACAGTGGTTAAGGAACCTGTCCAGGGACACACTTTTATACATATATTTATTTGTTATAAATTCATAATTTATTTTCATAAATTGAGTTGGCTGAGATAAATAAATACTTTTAAATGCGGAAAATGGGATGTTACAAGGAAAAGCAGAGAAGAAAGGTAATAGACAAAATGCATTTCACAAACTATTATAAGATCACTAGTATCAGGGCTGAAATTTTAGTTGAGTTTCCTTGTGGCCAAAATAACAAAGGAAGCATGATCAATAGTAAGGATGGAGAGAAGTATCCAGAACATTAGAAGTGAACTATTTATAAGACAAGAGATTTTTGGTGCCCCCACACCATAACCCCATCACACAAGCAAGCAAATCATAAAATGTGAGTCACTCCACCTCACAGGTTCATGCCATTCTCCTGCCTCAGCCTCCCGAGTAGCTGGGATTACAGGTGCCCGCCACCACGCCCAGCTAATTTTTTGTATTTTTAGTACAGACGGAGTTTCACAGCGTTAGCCAGGATGGTCTCAATCTCCTGACCTCGTGATCCACCTGTCTCGGCCTCCCAAAGTGCTGGGATTACAGGCATGAGCCACTGCACCCAGCTGAGTTATATAACTTCTGATGCCTCAGTTTCCTTATCTGTAAAATGAAGATGCCAATCATGATACTCATCTCGCAAAACTACTGTGGAGATTAAATGTAAAGCACTTAGACTTTTTAGACTCCATTACATAAGTGTAAACTATTACTATCCCTCCTATTCCCATCACAGTCTATTGACTGACTATGTGCTAGGCATTGTGCTAAGCATGGGTGGATAGAGCCTTTCACAAGGCAGGGGAGGTCTCACTCTCAGTGGTGCTCTAGTCAGGGGAGGATGAAAAAGAAAAAAAACAAATCAGGCAGTGCTAAGTGCTAGGTGGTGATGTACAGAGATGTGATAGTCGGCAACTGGACAAGTAGTCTGGGTGTTGAGGAAAGGAATATCTATAGCAGAAGCAGTTCCAGAGAGGTTTAGAAGACAAGAAGTCAGCCAACCAAGGGGGAGAGGGGACAGCAGCCCAGGCAGAGAGGCAACGTCGAGAACATACCTAAAGCCTGGAAAGAATCTGAAACAGAAAGAAGGGTTGGGCCGGGCGCGGTGGCTCACGCCTGTAATCCCAGCACTTTGGGAGGCCGAGGCGGGCGGATCACAAGGTCAGGAGATCGAGACCACGGTGAAACCCCGTCTCTACTAAAAATACAAAAAATTAGCCGGGCGCGGTGGCGGGCGCCTGTAGTCCCAGCTACTCAGGAGGCTGAGGCAGGAGAATGGCGTAAACCCAGGAGGCGGAGCTTGCAGTGAGCCGAGATCGCGCCACTGCACTCCAGCCTGGGCGACAGAGCGAGACTCCGTCTCAAAAAACAAAAAACAAAAACAAAAACAAAAAAAAAAGAAAGAAGGGTTGTGGAGTGGGGCTGAAGCAGAGTGCCCAGGGATGGCAGGGGGGGGCACAATGAGTCAGAGAGGTCAGCAGGAGCTGGGTTAGGTAGGGCTTCTTCAGCCTGGCTAAGGAGTTTGAGTTCAGAATTCTAGCTGTGATGAGAAGTCATTACAGGGGAGTGACCTTATTTATCTTTTTTTTTTTTTTTTTTTTTTTTTGAGACAGGGTTTCACTCTGTTGCTCAGGTTGAGTGACCTTATTTATTTATTTATTTATTTATTTATTTATTTATTTTGAGACAGGGTTTCACTCTGTTGCTCGGGTTGAGTGACCTTATTTATTTATGTATTTATTTTGAGACAGGGTTTCACTCTGTTGCTCAGGTTAGCGTGCGGTGGTACAATCATGACTCGCTGCCACCTCACCCTCCCATGCTCAAGTGTGCCTCAGCCTCCTGAGTAGCTGGAACTACAGGCATGCATTACAGACCAGCTAATTTTCTCATTTTGTGTAGAGACAGTGTCTCACTGTGTTGCCCAGGCTGGTCTTGAATTCCTCAGCTCAAGTGGTCCTCTTACCTCAGCCTCCCAAAGTGCTGGGATTACAAGTGTGAGTCACTGTGCCTGGCCTGATTTATCCTTTATACAAGACCACTCAGCTGCCCTGTGAGAAATGCTCTGAGAGCACAGAGGGAGGCACAGAGGGAGGCAAAGGAAGCAGGTAGACCAGTCCAGGGAGTGACAACAGTGCCTTACACTAGCACAGGAGTGGGGAAGATAGAGAGCTGTGAATGAATTCAGTATCGTCTAAACCGGGGTTCCTCAACCTCAGCACTCTTCACACTAAAGCTGGGTAATTCTTTGTTGAGGTGACTGTCCTATACATTGTAAGGTGTTTCACATCTTTCCTAGCCTCTATCCACATACACCAGCTGCAACCCCAATTGTGACCATCAAAAATGTCTCTATACATTGCCAAACGACTATGAGGGTTAAAATCACCTCTGACTGAGACCCACTGCTTTAGAAGTCGAGTTGACTGGGCCTGCTAATGGATTAGAACAGGGAGAGAGAGGACTCAAGAAGGATTTCTAAGTTTTTGTATGTAACAAGGTAAGATCATCTTAGACATTCAGAGGGCTCTCCCTCTATACCAGTGGGCTGGGTTTTGATTTTCAGTGCTACTCAATCATTCATTCATTCAAACAGTCCACAATGAGTGTCAGCCAAACCCAATGCCAGGGACGCAAGCGTAACTTAAAGAGCTCACAATTTGACAGAGACATAGACCTATAAGCAAATGGGGTTGATAAAGTAGGTCATATGCGTCAGAAAAACCCCCAAGACTGACCAGAGCGTGAAGGAAGACATGGCTCTTTGCTTCTGGGGGAAGTGGTGGGAGTGCTCCCGTGAGATTTCAATGTTGTGCCTGGAAGACAGAGGCACAGAGGGAAATGGCATGTGCCACAGCACTGGGTTTGAGACAGGGCTGGCGGGCAGAGAGGAGGAGGGAAGGAGCTGCTGCTGGACAGACAGGAGGGACCAGCCAGGAGGGCTCTGTAAGACACACTTGATTCCATGTGCAATCTGGGAGCCAGTGGAGGGTGGTTGTTATTCCTACTCCTTATTACTAATGATTAAAGGAAAATCAAAGAGACATCTCCCGAGTGCTCGGAGGGCATCAACCCCAGTGCTGGGCGCTCTACTTAGATGAGGCACTTCATCCTTCCTCCAGATGAGAAAACTGCAACCTAAAGAACTCAGTGACTTGCGCAAGATTTCTTGGCTGACAAGTGGCAGAGCCAGGATGTGAACCCAGACCAGCTGGCTCCAGAGTTCACGCTAGGCAAGGAAATTGTGACGCAAATGTGTGGTTTAGGAAGATCATTCAGGAAATAAAAATATCTGAGGATCACTAGTTTATGGAAATAAATGAGCAAGGGAAAATGTATTACATGGAAAGGTCAGAATTCATTTCCAGGCAATTGATGATCCAGGGAGGAAGACCAAGAAGGCAGAAGGGCAGCCAAGAGATAGTGGGGAGAATCTCAGCAAACAAAGGAGAGAAGACAAAGCGGCAGTTCGCAGCATCCAGTACTGCTTCAAGGTCAAGTAAGAACAGATTTCAACATTTGCTGGATCTGACAACTAAGAGATTCTTGGAGCAAAACATTACTGTGGAGGATCAAAAGCCAGGTGCAGAGGGCCCAGGAGTCACACACTGGCTACAACAAAGGAGAAGGAACAAGAGCCAGTGGGACACTAGCTTGAGGAAGAGTGTGGGGCCAGGGGGGAGACTAAAGATGAGGAGGTAAAGAAGTAATTACTGCAAGGAATTCGCAAACCTGAGTGTAGATTAGGCTCCCCTGGCGAAACAGGATACAAGTGGGTTTCTGGCCCCATCCCAAACCCAACAACCTTTGTTTCCCAAGTTGGCCTCAATCCACCAGGGACCCTGACGATCACAGGAACCACTGAGTGAGGCAACATTTCTCATAGTGTGGTTCCTGGAACACTGGCAACTTCCTGGGTCTATCCTAGGCCTCCTCATTGAGAATATCCCAGAAAGGTCCTGGGAAGCTGCTTACTGAAGACTCTAGGTCATTCTGATACAGCCAGCTTAGCTCCCTGAAAATCATAAACTCTAGACCTTTGTGGCTCAAAGTGTAGACCTCAGACCAGTGCATCAGCAACCACCTGGGGGGTTGAAATTCAATCAGCCTCACCCCACATACCTACTGAGCCAGACTCTGCATTTTACCAAGACCCCCATGCCTTTTGAATGCATATGAAGTTTGAAAAGCTCTAGACTGCAATACAGGGAGGATTTTGGGGTTGAGGCGAGAGGTATCATGTACCCTCCTGCCACACCTATTTAGTGGAGAGTGCCCTGAGAATGTTTGCTGTAATTTTTACGGGAGATAGCAAAGTGTTCCTCAAATAAACCTCCTTCAAGGTTCTGATGCTTCAAGCCACTGCTGCACCCTCCAGGGCTGAGGAGCTAAGTCAATCATGATTTCAGACATTTAAAACGCAATATCCTTTTGCAGCAATGGGAAAGTATTGCACTTTATGCATTCCCAGAGCTCCAAGTGAATCCTGAAAGCCTCCTCCATACAGACCTGCGGTGGTGTGCACTTACCCACAGACGGCAGCAGAGCAGAGTGGTTCAGTGGCTCAACTCAAGCCAGAATGTCTGCCTTCAAAACTTGGCTAGGCCACCCAAGTGCCTAAGCCTCAACTCTCCAACTGTATAATGGGGATACTAGCAGGACTCAGGTGATGTGAGGACTGAATGAGATCATCCCTGCAGAGCATTGGGTGCCCATTATATAAAATTCAGCTGCTCTTTAAAGGCAGGCTGTCAGCCGGGCGTGGTGGCTCACACCTGTAATCCCAGCACTTTGGGAGGCCGCGGCAGGCAGATCACGAAGTCAGGAGTTCGAGACCAGCCGGACCAACATGGTGAAGCCCTGTCTCGACTAAAAATACAAAATTAGCTGAGCGTGGTGGCGTATGCCTGTAATCCCAGCTACTCAGGAGGCTGAGGCAGGAGAATTGCTTGAACCTGGGAGGCAGAGGCTGCAGTGAGCCAAGATCGCACCAGTGCACTCTGGCCTGGGTGACAGAGCAAGACTCCGTCTCAAAAAAAAAAAAAAAAAATAGGCAGGCTGTCTGACCCCAGAACCCCCCCTACACTACATGCTCACTTAGGGTCTCCACAATTTTGCACAACCATAAAGCTACCCAAACTCATTACTACATGTGTAGGTCCACCTGCAAGAAAACCATTCTGTATTTTCACAAGGAGGAGAACATTCCATTTAAAATTACAGAGGTCTGTAGTTGTAAGGGTGCTTGGAGGTAACATAAGCACTTTATAATGAGAAAACTAAGGCTGAGAAAAGCTAGAGTGCTCACCCACAGCAAGAGTTCATTCTTTGCACCAAAGTATACTAACTAGGAAGACCACAGGCAAGTGTCTTTTAGTGCTGTGGTTTCTGCCCTGCACACGGGCACTGTGGCTGCACAGGCAATGGCTGAACCAGGGAAGACTGGCCCTTCTGGGCTGATTGTGCCATCTGTCAGTCCCCCAGGCTGTGCCAAGCAGTGGGAGTGCTCCTAGCACCCTGGAATTAAATGAAGAAGAAGCTGCCAGGAACCCTCTGTTTCTGAACATGAAAGCCCTTCATTAGCTTCTGCCTCTGGTCTTTAAATCCAAGCAAACTATCTGGATACCATGGCTTGAGATGATGATAATAGGCATCTGTGCGAGGGCTGACAGAGAGAAAGAGAGGGAGGGATAAGACTCTCCAAGAGTTCATACTCCTTGGGACCCAAATCAAAAAGGAGAAAAGTTGAGAGAAGATTTACCTTCAGAAGAAAAATTAATTACAAGCAGGAATTGGGGTCAGGGCAGGTGGAAAGGGAGGATATGAGGCTGTTAAAGTGAATCAATCAAGTGATCCTTTAAAAGTGCTGAGAGAGCAATGGGGGTGGGTGGGTGTGTGTGTGTGTGTGTGTGTGTGTGTGTGAGACAGATGGAAGGAATCTTATTCTTGCTCAGCAATCCCATCTGGCCTCCTGGTAAGAGAAAACTAGCTCTGAGACAGCAGTAGTGAAAGAGATGTAAGAATGCAAGCAATGATTTGCCCCCACAAATCCTAGTAAACAGTCACTGTTCTTTCATTGATTCATTCAACAAATGTGTACTAAGCATGTCCCACGTAGCAGGAGCTAATGTTGTTTGGTGTGGGGATAACAAGGTGTATCAGTTAACAAGGGATATCAGTCCTTTTCTGACTGTACTGAAGCATCTGATTCCTTGGGAAATGAAAACTATACCAGTTTACTGTATCTTCTTGTTTACAAGTCAAATGTAGAGAGAGGCAATGTTTTGGGAGCAGGGACAAGGGGCATCTACCTAGCCTGGGTAGGAAGGGAGAGAAGGCTTCCAGTAGGAGATGTCATTGTGGAATGAGAGGCCTCTGTCTTTACACAATGGCCCATAAATCTATCTATTCATCCATCCACCTATCCAACCACCCAACTATCCATCCATCCATGCATCTATCCATCCATCCATCTGTCCATCCATCCATCCATCCATCCATCCATCCATCCATCCATCCATGCACCCATCCATGCATCCATGCACCCATCCATGCATCCATCCATCCATGCATCCATCTATCCATCCACGCATCCATGTATCCATCATCCATCCATGCATCCATCCATCCATCCATCCATCCATCCATCCATCCATCCATCTATCCATCCATCCATCCATTCATCTATCCATCCATCCATCCATCCATTCATCCAACCATCCATCCATCCATCCATCCATCCAACCATTCATCCATCCATCCATCCATCCATCCATCCGTCTATGCATCCATCCATCCATCCATCCATCCATCCATCCACACATCCATCCATCCACCCACCCATTCATCTACCCATCCATGCATCCATTCACCCATTCACCCATTCATCCAACCATCCATTCATCCATCCATTCATGCGTCCATCCATGCAGCCATCCATCCATGCATCGATGTATACATCATCCATCCATCCATGCATCCATGTATCCATCATCCATCCATTCATCCATCCATCCATGCATCCGTTCATCCACCCATCCATCCATGTACCTATCATGCATCCATCTATCCATCCATCTATCCATCCATCCATCTATCCATCCATCCATCCATCCAAGCATCCATCCATCCATCCATCCATCCATCCATCCACCCACCCACCCATCCATCCACGCATCCATCCATCCATCTTCATTCTTTTTAAGCAGCAGCTTCTGTTGATGTTTTACAGTTCTGTACTTCCATCAGCAGAGAAATCAAAGAACTGGGTGATGTCGATCCTGTAAATAACCAGCATCTCTGGGAAGATGCCAGAGAGCATGTTTCTATTTAGAAGGAAAAGAAGGCTCAGTAAAGTAAAACTCCATGCTCTAAGTTCCATGCAGGGTCAAGAAGAGCTGCTCTTCTACCTTGCTCAGCCATGGCATATCAGTCTACTCTGGAATTCACTCACAGAGGCACTGTTTTGTTTTTAAAATTGTTTGTTTTGTTTTGATTTTACTCACATCCCCTGCAGTCATACAAAGGGTAAATACAATGCTGCTCCTATGTAATTTTCCTCAAGGCCAGCCTTAAATATAAGACTGCAAAAAGGATTGCCGGTTGGTGGGAGAAAAATCCTGGCAGAATTAACAAATTAAGTGATGACACAAATCTGCCTTTGTACTCCCACAGTCTGGAATGAAAAAAAAAAATATTTCTGAAATGCAGAAAATGGGGGGGGGGGGGCGCAGAAACCTGGCACATAACCTGGGATGTTAAACAGAGAGCGCAGGGAAAGTGTGTTTCACATGTGCATTGTTTTCATAATCGTTCACACTTGCCAAAGTTTGGTTTGCATCAGAGGATGATTATACAATCCACAGTTTATGTTTTCTTCTGAAATACACCGTGCAGGGCAAAGGGAAGAGTGCAGGACTGATGGACTCTAGGGAACCCCATCCATCACTTTGCCCGTGGGCATAGCTAACTGCTAGCATTAGGGTGACTCCTTATAAGAGTCACATGTCCACAACTTCCTGGAGGTGCTCATACAATGTTTCCAGGTAGCCTCTGTAGTAACTGTGAAAGGCCGCATCTCCTAATGGTGCATGGCCCATTTGCAGTGTCAGGGGCACTGAAGAGAGATCTTAATGGCATCATCTAAAAATCATCCTTAACCATGAACATAAGACTCTCTTCTGGGGTCACGGGAAGAGGATTCCAAGCAGATGTGCACCAGTCACTTCTGATTATTAGAACAGTAGTGTTGCTGCTGCTGGTGGCAGCCAAGGCTGACACCTACCAGGCACTGTACCGAGGACTTTGCATACATCCTCATATTTATTTCTTGGACAGGTGGCGAGACTTACCTAGACACACAACACAGCCAGTCATGAGTGAAGCCGGGACCTGAAACCAATACAAGCCTGAGCATTTCTATTAACAGGGAGCTCATTAGCACCCAAGGTGCTCCACAGCTACCTTTAAAGAGCTGCAGAGAGATTTTGGCTCATTATGAAAATAAATTTCTGAGTACTCCCATGCTATGAGAGTTGGAAGTGAGCTCTGTTCTGGAAAAAGACAATTACAGTGCTGTCTTTGGAATCACAGATGTCAAAATGAGATTTTAAAAAAGAAACAAAAAAAAGGCTGCTTAGAGAGCAAGTCCAGTAGGAATCAACCCTTTTGTCTGTTTACCACAGAAGTCTCTGTGAAAATCAAATCTCAAGCCCAATAGATTTTTTTTTTTACAAAATAGACTTGTAGCTGCTTTGCTTTCAGCAAGGACAAGAGTCCATGCTCCAAGCCCCCATGGCTCAGGTGCTCTCCTTTCTCCCTTTGGCACTCCAAGAAGTACAGTTAGAAAAACACTGATAGGAGTCCTACTCCTCACTGCAGAGATTTAAAAAAAAAAAAAAAAAAAAAAAAAAAATCAGACCCCAAATCAGAGAGCTGGGTCCTAGCAAATCCCGATTGGTCCTTATGACAGATATGCTAGACCCTTCACACATCAGCTGCCAGGACCTGGACAGCATTTCTCTTTATGGTTTAATTTATGCTCCAAGGACTACCAGTTGCATGTACTTTGATGACATTGTTAATAACTATAGCTAATTCTTTTCAACAACTAAGAAAGATCAAGCATTGTTAATACCAGTTAAACATATAACAGGTATAAATGTATTTAAACTGTAGGAGATAGATACTATTTTATTATTTCCCCATTTCACAGATGAGGAAACTGAGGTACAGAGAGATTAAATAACGTGTCCAGTATGCAAAGGAACTAGGACAAACCCAGATTGGCCCATGTCAAGCTTGTGTATTTTCAAGCACGCCACACACCGCCTCTCGTGCAAAAATAAGATGATGTTAGAGAAGAACAATTATCATTATCCCACCTTCCAGAGATACCCACTGTGAACAGGCATATAATCTTGTTGGCAATATTTGTTGAAATTTCCAATGGACAGGAGCCTCTTGCTGAGAATTTCATTTCTGGCTCAGATAAAGTCATTTCCTCTCATGGGTATTGCAATGAGAGCATCTGCGATCTATTTTATTTCTTCAGGAGATAATACGCATGAAAGAACTTTAAAAGCAAAACAAAGCAATAACCCGTATCATGTCGCCATCCCATTACTTAGCACTCTCTCTTCAAAACAGTGTGCTTTTGAGGCCACCATACTAACTGCAATGCATCTGCCTGGACTTAGCAGAAGGAATGCTCTGCTGGACATTTCCTCTACCCAGATATCAAAAGAGGTTGGCAATGCAAGATTTGTCCAACCAAATTCCTCACTCAGTGAGACTTAGTCTAGTCCTATGACAGATGAGTTTCAAAATGGAGGGAGCGCCAGACTCCCCTGGGCTGCTTGTTCAGGTGCAGACTCCTGGGCTCCACTCTGTTTCTAAGAATTCTATTCCAGCAGCTTTTGAGTCATCCCCAAATCTACATTAACAAATGAGTAAGATGACCCATCAAGCACAATTTAGAAAGTACTGGTTGGGCACTGTCCCTAAGAGCCCAGGAGCCCAAGGTGGCAAAGAGCTTAGCCCTTTATTTTGTGGTTATTCAAGAGACAACTCAAAACTTATTTTGTTTCGTTTTTCTTTTTCTTTTCTTTCTTTTTGTTTGGCAGCACCACGCTGAGCCACCAAGATAACACTCCAGTACTCCTTTATTCATTCAGAAAATTTATGAGTCGTGTCATTATGGTTAGTCTGGTGACTAACAGATGACGGCAGGCAAGCATTTACAACTTTTGGCCATAACTTTTATACAGGAGAATTTAAAGCATGAAGTATTGTCAAGAGTTGCAACAAACATTTGTTGAATGCTTACTGTGAAGCAGGTGTTTTCTAAGAACTTTACAGAGAGTCATTTAATCTTCACCAGCCCGTGGCATAGGAACTATTCCTATCTCATTTTACAGATGTGGCAACTGAGGTACAGAGAGGTTAAGTAACTTGCCCAGGATCACACAGCTAGGTAGAGGTACAGCATGATTTGACTCACTCATCTGACTTTGGAGCCAACGCTCTCGACCCTGTTGACCACTAAGCACATGGCTATTTCCTTACCTTGGCTTATGCAGCCCTGCCTGCCTGATCCACTACATACTTCTCTAGGCACCCCTGAAATCTCTCCTCTTCCTTCCAACCAGCCATAGGAATCACCATGGGCAGGCCTAAATATGCAGCATCCTCTTCTTTCTTTACCCTCAGGGCTGTATTTAGGCTTTCCTTTTCCATGAAAGTTCTTCTACCCTGCAATGGACTGGATGTTTTTGTCCTCCTAAATTCTTCTGTTCAGGCCCTAGTCTCCAATGTGATGGTATTAGGAGGCGGGGCTCTTGGGATCTGGTTAGATCATGAGGGTGGAGCCCTCATTAATGAGATTAGTGCCATTATGAAAAAGGCCCAAGGGAGCTCAAGCATCCATTACACCCTATGAGGACATAGAGAGAAGACGGCTGTCCACAAACCAGGATGCGAGCCCTCACCAAACACCAAATCTGTCAGTGCCTTGGTCTTAGACTTCCCCACTCCAGAACTGAGAAAAATAAGTGTTGCTGTTTATAAGCCACCCAGTTAGTAGTATTTGAATGGATTAAGATACTGGCACTCTGAGAAGATTAAATAGAAAAATAAAGCAGAGAATACATCCATCTAAAGGGACACTCAGTATAGGCTCTGAGTGCCAGTAGTGATGAGAAATGGAGAGGATGCAGCAGCCAGGTCTTGAATCAAGGCGGCCAGCACTGTCACCACTGAACTACACTCAACTTTCCCTTAACAGCATCTGACTGGCCAGTGGCCTCCATTCCAGGGAACTGGGAATAGCCCCAGCTTGGATTTTAAAGTCAGACAAGTGGCAGACACCCACCGTGTTCTGCATCAGGGCCATCTGCTCCCTGTCATCCAACAGCTTCACTCAGTGGCCCACCAGACTGCCTGCCCTGCTGCCTGGGGACCGACAACAACGTGAATATGTGGTTTGAGCATCAAAAAGCAGGCACTACCCAGGGCTCAACAGGACAAGGTCTACAGACATGCAGCAGATGATGGTGATGGGCTTGCACAGGCTCAGGAACAAATATACAGCTACCAGCAGGATCCTGCTATAGTTAACCTGTCATTGGCTAAAATGTTCAAAACAGCCAAAGGAAAACACAGATCATGGAAACCTCCTCACCACAATCACCTACTCCTCCAACAGTGTCCAATCCATCTTTGAAGCATTCTCTCGTAGCTCTCTATGTGATTCGAGAAGGCAACGGGATGGCCTCTCTCCCTCCTCTCTCCAAATAAACAAAATTCTTGGGTCTCTTCTCCTCACCTCCCTCTCAGAGGTCAGTAAACATCACAGGCTTTAT
Organism: Macaca fascicularis; assembly: GCF_037993035.2. Classification (NCBI taxonomy): domain Eukaryota; kingdom Metazoa; phylum Chordata; class Mammalia; order Primates; family Cercopithecidae; genus Macaca; species Macaca fascicularis. The sequence goes on from NC_088388.1 coordinate 29,530,974, forward strand.
TGCTAGATCCCAAAACAGCAGGAGAGGCAAACAACCCTTCACTTGACAACAGACAGCAGCAGCCAAGATGGTCTTCAGACCCTGCATATTTAAATCCCATGGAGAATCTGAGACACTAACTTTTTGCCTCTCCACCCTTATCCCACCAAAATGAAGGGCATGGATAATAGAAATAAGTAACTCAGGTACACGTAAATGATGCCTTTCCAGTGGAGTAAGAGACTGTATTTTAATTTGAAATTAACCTGGAACTCTGTGGTGCTATAGAACACTGAATACTTGTAATGTAACCTACCTCAGTCCTTTGCCTTCCAATCACTGATTCTAGAACACCCAACGGCCTTTCAGCCCTAAGACATTCCCCACATTTTATGTGACTCCTCTTGTAGTGATCTGAGAAAAGGACATGGCATTAACCACGTCAAAAGCTAAAGTTTCTGAAGAGGGGTATGCAGTTACCTTTTGACTTTAAAGATTCTCTACCCCCATCTCCTCCCACTCTAAACCTTTAGAAAACTAATATTCAAGTGTTACTAGCGAAAGTCTCTCTGGTCACATGTCTACATTATATGAATGCACCATATTCTCTTTTTTTTAATTATTATTTTCTCATCTGTCTCAAGATTTTTTTAAAAAGTCATTTGGCGACTGCAAACTAGCTATGTTGCAGATAAAAGTGCAAGTCTGCATTAAAAAATAAAAATAAAGACTGCACACCCTAACTTGGATCAGCAAGATTTGTCTGGATGTGCCAGGAGAAAATTTTTTTTGATGTTCTATGATTTTGCAGCCATTTAAATTTTATTAGCAATTACCAAGCGTGTTACCACTGACTATATTTTGCAGTTACAGCCAAGTCCTGGCAATGAGAGCATGCCAGAATGACAGGGACCTGACCACACTCATTCCAGAAACACAGAAACATGACCCCTGCCCCCCAGCTCAGAGCTATTTCATTAAGATTCTCCCTTCGCAGGCAGAGAAAAGGCAGCACACACTGCTGATGATAATGAAGCTCTCTGGAAGTGGGGAAGAAGACTGGCGAGATGGAATGAAGCTGATATTTGTGCAAAAGAATTGGTTTAAAAGATGACTTTAAGACGACTCCATGCCACTCACTTCTCAGCTGGTGACAATATTGGCATTTAAATTGGTAGTTTCCAAGAAAGCAGTGGCAGGTCTCAAACAACAGCTGCTGTCACCTAGGAAGGACCAAGGGAGCTGGAAGGGGCCTGGTGGGATTCTTGCAGATGCCGTCCAAGTTTCCCTGTCACCACCAGAATAGGATCAGAATGGTAACAGCAGGGATATGTGATGGGAGATTTAACTAAATAATGAAACAAACTTTCTAAGAACTGGGAGATTTAGTCACTTCAGAAAATGAAACAGTCACTCTTCTCCTGGGAGTTACTCAATTGGATAAGTTCTTCTCAGTTTTTCTCTAGGCTCCAGGAAGCCTTATCCCGATAGACTTGACTCAACTTCTTCCCAACCAGAGTCTTGGGTCTTCTGTCCCAGCTTCAAGGGAGGGAGCCCCAGGACCTCAGGTAGATAGTCTGATGCTTCTCACCTCCTGGGCAGTGGTTGGGGGTGTCAATGGGAACTCGACAGCATTGTAGTTGGAGTGGGGCTCCCCATCCTAGGCTGTCCCCCAGCCCACTCCTCAGAACCAGACTATGACAAGCTCCCCGGGTTCCATCTCCTGAAAATGGTTCAGGGAAAGGAAGGGGCTAAGTTTGACTTATGTGCTGTCAACCTGAACATCCACAGTATTTCTGAAACAGAACTGTCACCTATTAGAAAGGAGAACCTATGGAGCATCACCCAGCTCATCTTTGACACCTGAAGGAGCCTAGATCAAAAACTCTCTGGCAACCCTGGAGGCTCTCCCTTTCAGGGCACAATGCATCCCCAAGGAAGGCAGAAGATGGAAAGCATACCACATTAAGTGCCTGCTATGCAGCAGGCGCCAGCACCTTCATATGTATTCTCACCCTGCCCCTTTTCACATCTGCTCCCATTTCCCAGATGAAGGAACTGAGATTCCAAGAAGAGAAGTGACTAGCTAGGGGCAGAGCTGGGACCTCCACACTGCCAGGAGTACAGCTAACATTGATGGAGTGCTTCCTCTGTGCCCGCTGCTGTTTGAAGCATTTTCAAGGTTTCAGCTCATTTAATCCTCACAAAAATGCCAGGGGAGTTATGAGGAAACTGAGGCCAAGTACCTTGCCCAGGTCGCACAGCTCCCAGATGATGGAGCCAGGATTCAATACTGGCAGTGCTGGCTGCAGAGCCAGGTCCTTCTCACTCTGCACCCTGTCTGCTATCCTCTAAGCACAGCACCCAAAGGAAAACATAACACACACATGGTGCATTGATCTGTTTGGAAATGTTCAGCACCGTTGGCTGAAACATCATATGCTAACAATCAGAGAAAATTAGTGCATTTCATTGAATCCAAGATGCCACTGAGTGCAAAGCACGCCACTATTTTGTGCACAACTAAGAAAGAAACAACTCTGCCAATTAAATTAGACACTGTTTTCTTAGTCCATTGAAAAATGTGGGGAAAAAAAATGTGTGTCTCAGAATTTTAAAAACACTGGAGGCCTTAGAATGATCAAGACGGGGAAATACATGATAGATGCAGAATGGACATGGTTCTCCATGAGTGCAAAAAGTAACCTAATATCTGATTTCTCAAGAAAACCTGATAATCCTAATTTTTATGTGCAAGCTCTTGCTTTATAAACACTGGCAACTAATTCTTGTTTTTCGTGTCCTTGTGCAGGACAAACAAAACCTGACTGCAGTCCAAACTGGCTGGGACCCTCAGTTGGAACCCTCCCAGGTTCCAAGCGGGGCTGGACAGCAGAGAGCTGGTGACACTGTGCTTAGTCCACAGCAGCCCCCTCCAGCCCCAGAGCTACTAAAAGCACAGAACTTTCACAGACTGCTATACACACTAACTAGCATTTAGAGTATCTTCACATTATGGAAGTGGCCAAAGGAAGGCATCAGATTACAGAAGAAAAAAGAGTACATCCAGCTGACTTTAAAAATATATGTATTTATTTATTTTCTCATTTGAATCAACCTTCTTAGGCATTCAAATCATCCCTGTTTTATTGACACACTTGGTTCTGTTCCATAACCACTATGCTACAAAGGCAGAGGTAAAACAATTAATAGCGATATTCCCCAAGTGAATGCAGTGAGCATCCACACAGCATGGGGACCGCCAGGCAGCTGAGTTTGCAAAGGCCTCCTCCGGTGGTAGCTGCTGGTCACTGGGAGCTTCACCTCCTCAATATTTACCCAGTGTAGCAGGTTGAACAGTGCCCTGGGATCTGTGAATGTGACCTTATATTTGGAAATTGGGTCTTTGCTGATATAATGAAGTTAAGATAAAGTCATACTAGATTAGGGTGGGTCTTAAACCAATGATCAGTGTCCTTAAAAAAGAAATTTGGACAAAAAAGCAAAGAGACACAGGGACAGAACCATGGATGACAGAGGCAGAGAACGGAGTAATGCATCTACAAGCCGAAGAACACAATGATGGACAGTGTATTAGTCTGTTCTTATGCTGCTAATAAAGACATACCTGAAACTAGGTAATTTATAAAGAAAAAGAGGTTTAATGGACTCACAGTTCCGCATGGCTGGGGAGGCCTCACAATCATGGCAGAAGGCAAAGAAGGAGCAAAGCCACGTTTTACATGGCGGCATGCAACAGAGCTTGTACAGGGGAACCCCATTTATAAAACCATCAGATCAGACTGGATAAAGAAAATGTGGCACATATACACCATGGAATACTATGCAGCCATAAAAAAGAATGAGTTCACGTCCTTTGCAGGGGCATGGATGAAGCTGGAAACCATCATTCTCAGCAAACTAACACAGGAACAGAAAATCAAACACCACATGTTCTCACTCATAAGTGGGAGTTGAACAATGGGTACACATGGACACAGGGAAGGGAACATCACACACTGGGGCCTGTTGGGGGTGGGGGCCGAGGGGAGGGAGAGCATCAGGACAAATACCTAATGCATGTGGGATTTAAAACCTAGATGACGGGTTGATGGGTGCAGGAAACCACCATGGCACATGTATACCTATGTAACAAACTTGCACTTTCTGCACATGTATCCCAGAACTTAAAATTTAAAAAGAACTTACCATGTAACCAAAAACCACCTGTTCCTCAAAAACTACTGAAATAAATTTTTTTTTTAATGAAACAAACAAACAAAAAACCTATCAGATCTCATGAGACTTATTCACTCTCACGAGAACAGTACAGGAAAAACCCACCCCCATGATTCAATTACCTCCCACCAGGTCCCGCCCATGACCACGTGGGGACTATTACAATTCAAAGTGAGACTTGGGTGGGGACACAGAGCTAAACCATATCAGAAAGCAAATCAGTAGAAGTGAGGACAAGGCAAGGAAGGATCCTCCCCTAGAACCTTCAGAGAAACCATGGCCAGGTCGACAGCTTGCTTTAGACACCTAGCCTCTAGAACTGTGAAAGAATAAGTATCTGTTGTTCTAAGCTACCCAGTTTGTGGTATTCTGTTACAGCAGCCCTAGGAAACTAATAAAACTGGAAAGATTTGGAGCACTTTGTACTTCTCCACTTAGTGTAAAATCACCAACATCTTCAAAAATCTATCAGGGGCCTTTAAGAAAAGTTTGCATACAGTCAAATGCATGTTATGTGTAGCCTGACAACCTGGAAACGTCCGTATGTAGGTGGGTGCCTATCAGATGCCCACCTGAAACTTCATGCTGTGATTCCAACATCTGAACTGAAAGTCTGTCCTCACCACAGGCCACGAGGCACAAAGAGCACATCTAGAGTGGCAAGAAGGAATCAGGAAGACAGTAATTTTTGCAAGTTCTAGGCCTACAATGCTGAAGGCCACAGGGAGTGGTGCTGACTTCAGCTCAGTGTGGTGAAGGTGGAAGAGACTACATACTCATGGAGGCTGAGAAGCCTGGGCGCTGAAGCAAAATATCGTCATTAAAATCCACTTAGGTGTTTAATTGTGCAGGGCTCCAGCAGAGCTGAGAACAGCCTAAGGCAGCCACTCTGAGGGTGGGCGCCTACTGCAGGTCCATTAAGACACAGGTCCCCATCTGAATGCAGAGGAGGTACCTCCAAGCTTCCTTCCCCGCAACCTCAAGAGCCTGGCTCACCTCAGCCCCTCAAATGTTTGTTTCCTTCCCTTTTGTACCAGTTTGGGTGTCTGGCTGGCTCCCTGGAGCTCTAAGCTAAAAGCAATTTCATGCAAGCTCATGAATGTGTGTTCAAGACTGGACAGTGAAAAGCAGATGTTGACCTAGCAGATGATGGTGTTTCCATGGCACAGGCTCTCGAACTAAGAGCAAGAAAAGATCGGGTGTGGGAAGGGGAAGTGCAGGAGGGAGGTGTTGGGAACAGGGCAGTAATAACTCCCAGCATTGCGCTGGCCAGGAAATGTCACCAGCATACATGTGTTTGAGGGAATAGGGTCAGCTAGCATTCACTGAATGCTTAACTCATACCAGGTACCAGCTACAAGCCTCACATTAGCTCATGTCAGACTCACAGAGCTGATCTTCACCTTGTCTGCACCAGGAAACAATACCTATTGTTTAAATCCAGTCCTTTCTAACTGGCTTAGGGCCTGGACACAGCGCTTACTAGATGTTTGAAATATCACCCCCGAAATATCACACCTCTGGGATAGGCACTGCTATTACCTCCATTTTACAGATGAGAAAACAGGTGCATGGTAAGCCCCAGGGCTGCACACGTCATAAATGGAAGCTGTGGGGAGAACTCAGTACTGTCTGGGCCCAAAGCTCCTGTTCTTAACCATAGGATTTATGGTTTTGAATTTAAGACTAAAGAAATTCAGTGAAGTGAGGATCATGCCAGGAATTAGGTGAGTCATTTAAAAACCAAATACAAACAGAATGACTCAATGAGAAAAGAGGCAACGCTAATATACATAGGTCTTGGATTTCCTCCATACCATAAGCGCTGTGAAAGAGCATGTCTTTTCATTCCGAAGTGTTTGATGGACAGATCTTTAAACCACGATGATATTCTCTAGACCCTTTGGAGTGCCAGTTATGTTTTCTGAGGCTCAGCTCCTTCAGAAGGCCTTTGGAATTCAGCCCTTAGCTAGCAGTGGCTTGCCAAGAACCAAGATGCGAAAAAAAAACCGGACACCTCACTCATATGAGAAAGCAGTGGGCCTCCAGAAGGAACAGAGGGTGTGACTCTTCCCGAGAGGCCGGGCAGTAGGGGGGTTAAGAAAAGGTCCACGTGGACTGGGCAGAGGCCGGCTTCTGGTGATGGTGGTCACTCCTTGGCTTGCGGGTGCCTCCCTCCAGTCTCTGCCTCTGTTGTCACATGGTCTTCTTCCCTCATATCTTCATATTATCTTCTTATAATGACAACATTCACATTGGATTAAGGGCCCACCCTACTCCAGTACAACCTCATCTTAACTAATTACATCCACAAGGACCCCCATTTCCAAGTAAGGTCACATTCTAAGATACGGGGGTTCAGATTTCAACATATCCTATATCCTTTTGGAAGACACAATTTGACCCATAACAGTGAGATTCTTACTTGCAAATTGTTAAAGGAAAAAATGAAAGCAGGATGTCTGCACATGTCAGTCTGTTAGACAGCTGCAGGAAGCTATCATTCACTATATAATAATTTTGGGGGTTTGTTTTGAGATAAGGTCTCACTCTGTCACTCAGGCTGGAGTGCAGTGGCACAATCTCAGCTCACTGTGACCTCCACCTCCCGGGTTCAAGTAAATCTTGTGCCTCAGTCTCCCGAGTAGCTGGGATTACAGGTTCCCGCCACCACATCTGGCTAATTTTTGTATTTTTAGTAGAGTCAGGATTTCACCATGTTGCCCAGGCTGATCTCAAATTCCTGGGCTCAAGGGATCTGCCCGTCTCAGCCTCCCAAAGTGCTGGGATTACAGGCCTAAGCCACCAAGCCCGGCCTATAATAATTTATTTTTTAAAACAAAGGAGATAGGTTGATAGTCGTGTTAGTTTGCTAGGGCTGCCATAACCAAGTACCACAAATTGGACAGCTTCAACCACAGAATTTATTGTCTCACAGTTCTGATGGCCAGGAGTCTGAAATCAAGGTGTTAGCAGGCTTGACTCCCTCTGGGGGCTGTGAGGCTGTGAGGGAAGGATCTGTTTCAGGCCCTCTCCTTGGACTGTAGATAGCTGTCTTCTTGCTACAAGTCTTCACATCGTCTCCCCTCTGTACATATTTCTGTGTCCAAATTTCCCCTTTCTATAAGGACACCAGTCATATTGGATTAGGACCCACCTAATGACTTCATTCTTACTTGGTTATCTTTTAAAACCCCATCTTTAAATAAAGTCACATTTTGAAATACTAGGGGTTAGGACTTCAACACAGGAAAATTGTGGGGGAAGGTTGGGCTACAATTCAACCCAAAATGATAGTGCTGTGCCAGTTCTGCTTTCTACACAGTGATGGGGAGACCTGAGCCCACTGCAGCTGCACACAGTGACTGACAGGCTGCCTCCCTAAGCCACAGCCCATCAGCCAACACATCCCCTTCTTTGAGAAACGACAGAACAGTCCAAGAGAAGAAGCCGCAAGCTCTATCCATCCTATGAAAGCTTCCTAGGCTGGGCGTGGTGGCTCACGCCTGTAATCCCAGCACTTTGGGAGGCCAAGGTGGGCGGATCACCAGGTCAGGAGTTCGAGACCATCCTGGGTAACACAGTGAAACCCTGTCTCTACTAAAAAAATACAAAAAACAATTAGCTGGGCGTGGTAGCGGGCACCTGTAGTCCCAGCTACTCGGGAGGCTGAGACAGGAGAATGGCGTGAACCCGGGAGGCGGAGCTTGCAGTGAGCCTAGATCGCGCCACTGCACTCCAGCCTGGGCGACACAGCGAGACTCCATCTCAAAAAAAGAAAAAAAGAAAGCTTCCTGATTTCCAGAGGCATTTTGTGTGTGGAGCCAGTATTAGGTGCCCTAGAGAAACAGCTGAATTCCTGGTAAAGCTTAGTAAAGGTAAAGGATAACTCAGAATCCAGCTTTTTCCCACATCTCTACTTGCCCTGTAGTGCGAGGTTAAAAGAAAATATAGGTGGCACCACCTAGAGGCAGAAGGCGAGGAAGATGCTAAAAAGGAAAGAGGAAGAGTGTGGAGCCTGAACAATCTCAACCCCAGCTTTCTTGCTCTTTTATATTTCTTGGGGATCATTTGCCCAAACTTGCCCTCTCAACCCTATCTCATGGATTTATGCCTTCGCACCAGAGCAATAATAACACATGTTCAAGAAATGGTCAGGAACAGTAAAAGCAAGTAAAATTCAAATCCCATTTTTGCACCTACTTTCCTATAGCTGGATTTGGAGATTCGTTCATATTTTATCATTTGACAAAGTCCTCAAATGTATCCCTCCTCCACACCTCCCCCCAACCAAACACACCCATCAAACATAAATGGCCAGGTCTGTAAACGCAAAGCCAAAGACATCAATCGGTGTAACTTTCCAAAGGAGAAAATGAACCGCCATGGGAAGAGGACCCCAAACATTCAGGATCCCCCCAACCACTTGGTTAGAACACAAACAGATGGCAGCTAACATCGACACAGAACTTAAGGCTCTTGACTCCCAGTCCCCTGTGGGTTCTGGAAATTTGGATTGCTGCTTTATTACAGAAGGCAACACCAATCAAAGGACAGTCTCTTCAAGGAAAACATTTCAGAAACTCCCGGGACTAACAGCCATGTAAATATTCATTTCCATAGGAAACCATTATCGATGTTTTTAGAATCTTTTTATAAAGCAGGTTCGACAGGATAATATGTCATGATAGCAGTAAGATTCCATTTCAGCAGGGTAACAGATAACTGGAGAAAAAGACTGAAAGCCCCCACTGGGGGTCTCTGACAGAAGAAGGTTATGGAGACTTATTTTCTGGGCCAACAGGCAAGCTCCACGGAATCGCTCTACTGCTCAATTTCCTCATCTGGAGATGACACCAGCCCTTTACTAATAAGGCTTCTGCAATGATCAAACGAATCAATAGAATGTAAAATGCCTGGGATAGTGTGGCCTAGAGGAAGCTCTAATAAACTCTCCTCATAATCAGGACTTGCATGGTGCTTCCTCGTTTTTCTAAAACATTATCTTTATTCCTTTTATTTTAAAGCTATTTGGATAAAACTATCTCTGAGGGCATTCCACTAACTAAGAACAGAAATACACTCAAAGTGTCCCCAAATGAGCCTCTTCTATAGATTCAAGAGGCAGAAAATCTAATGTCTTAACTCAGCTGGAAATTAATTTTAGTCCATCAATAGGTATCTCACAAAGAAATAAAACTAGTAAGTAGAGGTAAGGGAAAACAATCTCGCTAGATAATTTTTTTAAATTAAAAAAAAGTAACCGTTTTCAATTATTAAATTAACCAGAAAAATATTTTTTAAAGATGTTACCCAGGGCTGCCACGACTAAAATAAAGTCATAGTTTTCACACATTGCCAGCAAACTAGTGCAAAACTTTAGCAAAACAAGTGGGCAGTCAGTGTCAAGAGCCAAGACAAGGTGCCTTCCCTCTCACCCAGTAATTTTAATTCTGAGATTGAGCCTAAGCAAATTTCTCAAAACAGAGGGGAAGTCATGTCCACCCTCCTGTTCACAAGTGAGCACTGTTTCCCATAGTGGAAAACTGGAAAGAAGAGAAATGCCAAATTATGTGTAAATAAACCATATTATAGCAAGTTAATGGCACTAAAAATGACAAAGAGGAAAATGGGGGAAGATACAGAAAAAATGTTAACAGGTTGAAATTGAAATGTTACATGAAAAAATGTCAAAATATAAAACTGTACACCCCTGGCGATTACACTGGGGAAAAGCCTGAATGAGAACTTCCAGAATGCCAACAGTGGATCTGAGTACATACGCTTTTCCTCCTTCTCTGCCCTCAGTTTTTACAATATGTGGTCTTATTACCTTCACGATAAAAATTTTTTAAAAAATTCTTCCTGTCTGGTAAAAATCCTTCCTGTGCTGTGGATACAGAAGAGCTGCTCACTGCCTCATATCCCACCATGACACACCTCTGCAGGCTCTTTCTTGCCCTTTGGAAAGGGCAATAATTCTCTCTTTTTTAAGAAGCGTATTATCTTCCCAATGCCAAAGCTCCACAGGGCACTTGAAGTAATCACCTCTCTGAGGCGAGAACACTGCCACCTTCACTCGCCTCCCCTTCGGTACACAGTTGTTCCAAAGAATCAGAGAAAGGGCTTCGTAGCTCATGAGCAAGACACAGAACCAGTCTCCCTCCCTCCGGGAAGGCGGCAGGAACTCCACATCAGCCGTTCCAATCATCCTTGAAAAGGTGTTCAAGTTGGTCACCCTGGAGACCTCAGCCCCATCCACCCTGGCTCTGGCTGAAACCATTGTATATTTCCGTGATCTGGTTAAGCATAAGTTCCTTAAATGATCCTAAACATTTTGATCAGCAGAAGTAAAAGTGCGGAAGAGAGTGAAACAGAAGAGACTGAAACGCAGGGGGATGGTTAACTTACAGTGTGTCTACCTGACAGCATTAGGCAGCCTCCCAAAACAACTGTGAATCCTCAATACAGAATGTGGCCAAGGGCCTCTAACGTTAAGTAGAAAAAAGCAGGCAATTGAACCGTATTTCCCCATGACAACCACCAAATAAAATAGTTGGTACAGATTTAACCAATAATAGTTCATGTTTACAAGCCACTTACTGTATACAGGCACTGCGCTGCGTGCTTCATACAGGTTAAAACTTCACAACAGTGTTAAGTATCAGAAGCCTTTATTACCCCTGTTTTGGAGAGGAGGAAATTGAGGCACCAGGAGGTTAAAGAATTCTCTTTAATTCTCCCAAAGGCTAAAGTTTAGAACATTCTGGTAAGTTTCCCACGATCACACAGCCCCCTAAGAGGGAAGAAGGGCTCAGATTTTGACACAAATAGGCCTTCTCAAGGGCTCACACCCTCAAGTCCTAGGCTGGAAGGGAATATATAAGAAATTTTAAATGAAAGTAGAATTTGTTTTAGAAAAGGGACTTTTTCTCCTTCCCTCTACTATCTAAACTTTCTAATGTTCTGTTTTCACAATTTAAAGACAAAAAAGAAGGGCTACAGAGAGAGGTTAATATACGTTTGGGGCGCATAGTTTCTTAATTATGTTTTGCTCAAAAGACTACATAAATGCCACTCAAATCTCCACCACACTTGGGTGCTAAAGGTAGGAAGTCAGGAGAAAAAACGAATGGAGAATAGCCAAGAATGAGCCTGTTCCAAACCAAACCAAGCAGCTCCAGGTAGCTGCCAGCAACATCTTTTTAAAAAAATATTTGCTCTCCACCATGTCTTCCCATTTGAGCATGAATTCTGAAATCATGAGATTTTGTGACAGGACACAGAATGTCAGAGATTGCACTAGTATCACACAGCTGCTACTGACAAAGCTGGGAATACAATTTAGGAATTAACTCCTTAACCCTGCGTTCTTTCGGAAACATCATGTCCCAAATATTCCCAGGTCAGCTAACAACAATCTGCATGTGCCGATGGTCAAATATACACCATATCTCAAAAATGGTAACTTGGCACACTTGTATAGTGTTTAATAAATCCTTAAAACCAGACAGATGACAGAGCTCACACATACTATGCCATTTGCTCAGCTTACTAATGTTACAGCTCTAGTAATTCTGAGGCCATGTTAGAAACAGAGAAAAGCTAAACTAGACATAATAATTTTACAAAATAATTCTACAGGCCGGGCTTGGTGGCTCACACCTGTAACCTGTAATCCCAGCTCATTGGGAGGCGGAGGTAGGTGGACTGCTTGAGCTCAGGGGTTCAAGAGCAACCCGGGCAACATGGTGAAAAACCCTGTCTCTATAAAAAATAAAAATACATTAGCCAGGCGTGATGGCGCACTCCTGTGCTCCCAGCTACTAGGGGTGGGCAAAGTGGGAGAATCACTTGAGCCCAGGAGGTGGAGGCTGCAGTGAGCTATGATCATGCCATTGTATTTCAGCCTGGGCTGGAAGACAACAAACAAACAGTTCTGCAAAAATAAAAATTCACGCGTATAGTCATCATTTCAGAAAGGTCACGTGCAACAAGCAGTATGAAGTATTCTCCCCAAAAAACACACCTCAATTTTCCCATCCCAGAAACTTCTCTGAAGGGCAGGAGCAGGCACTGGGGATACGGGAACCCTTGGATGGGCAAAGGGCCAGTTTCAGAGGGGGCAGCTTGCTCCAGAGGTATGTGAACTCCAAAGCCAGTGCCCCTTTCCGTGCGTCAACAGACAGGGGCCCCAAGCTCTGGTCAGAGGTACCCCTTCCTGTGCGTCAACAGACAGGGGCCCCAAATTCTGGTCAGAGATATGTTAAAAACTCAAATGATTGGCTGGGCGCGGTGGCTCACGCCTGTAATCCCAGCACTTTGGGAGGCTGAGGTGGGCGGATCATGAGGTCAGGAGTTTGAGACCAGCCTGGCCAACATGGTAAAACCCCGTCTCTATTAAAAATACAAAAATTAGTCAGGCGCAGTGGTGGGCGCCTGTAATCCCAGCTACTCAGAAGGCTGAGGCAGGAGAATTGCTTGAACCTGGGAGGTGGGGGTTACAGTGAGCCAAGATCGCGCCACTGCACTCCAGCCCCGGGTGACACAGCAAGACTCCATTTCGGGGAGAAAAAAAAAAAAAAGAAGTTCAAATGATTAACCTGTCCTCAGCTGTTTCCTCAGCTGGCTTCCAGGGAGACAGCAGGCTCAGAGCCAGGACACACAGTTCTACTGTCAGACAGGCCACGTGGCCTGGTGCCCAAAGCACACGAAAGAGCCAGGAACCATCGTCTAGTCATGTGGTCTCAAGGCAATCCCCTGTGAGACAACACTGTGCCCACCACTTGTCAGTCATGTTTCCTACCTACCAGGGCACCCAGGAGGACAACCACACAGGGCACATGGCCAAGCTCACTCTGCAGAGACAAACTGAAGAGGAAGAGAAATACACCTCTGCAGGGCTGGGAGCAGGATCACTTGACACCACGGACCCTTTCAACTCACATCCCCGGTGCCTCTTTTCTCGTGGATGACCATCAACCCAACTCTCACACATGTTTCGGCAGCACAAAACAGGCAAAGGGCTGACAAGGAGGTGGGGTGGGGAGGATCACAAAACCATCGGATCCTGGTGGTGCCCATTAGGAGATGATGTCCCCAGCAAAGGCTCAAGCCATATCTATTGGCAGAGAAAAGGGGATGGGAAAGCACGTTACTATGTATTCAGTGCCAACTCCATGCTGGATACTTGGTGGGATGCTATGCCTCATTTAATCATCAAGAAAATTCCATGGTGCTCCGTCAGATGGTCACCAGCATGGACCCTGGAGTCAGGCAGCCCTGGGTTCCCACGTCCAATGTGCCACTTGCTGGTTTTAAGGTGCTGCAGCCATATAACCTCTGGGATGCTCAGTTGGCTTGTATATAAAATGAAGGCAAGGGCGGGACTCCAGGGTAGGGATTAGTAGAGCCTGATGGTAAAACCTTCTGCTCTCTCAAAGCCTTAGCTCCACCTCCACCAAGATCCCTGTGTCTACACAGATCACAGACACTGAGATGGAGATACAGCAGAGAAGCAGGACTGCTGGCAAGAGGCACAAAACCACCAGCTTGCAGCAAGCAGAGTGTGCAGGGTCTAAGCCAGCTCAGGACCGGCTCCCCTCTGCCCCAGGATGGCTGCCACCCCACCCCAGCAAAGGGCCAGGCCACTCACGGCACTCCTTCTCATCACTCTTGTCGAAGCAGTCAGGCAGCCCGTCACACTGCCAGGCGCCCGGGATGCACCGTCCATTGCTGCACATGAAGTTGCCTGGTATGTTGCACTCGTTGGTAAAGTTGTTCCCGGGGAGCAGCTGGCTCTCTGTTGGAGAGAGGGGACAGGTCAGATGGCACAGCAACAGTAGGGACTCAGCTGAAAGGTGTCTGGTTCGGTATAGGTGAGACTTCTGGTAGGTGACTCAACCTCTCTGACCTTCAGTTTCCTCATCTGTGAAATGGACTAATAATCTGCCCCAGTCCACCTCCGGAGATTCTGAGAGGACTAAATGGAGAAATACAGGGAACAAACATACTTAAATGTCGAGCACAAAATGGGTGTTCACTGACTTTTTTTCTTTCTCCATCAAAGACTGGTTGTAAAATCCAAATGTTCTTTTCTGGCCCATCAGCAGTGATTAAAAATTGAAATTCTAGACAGGAGTGAGCACTGGACTCCCAATGTCTCCAACAGTAGGAACTGCAAGACCTTTCCAGGCCTCAGACTCTGTAGCCCTTACAATCACAGAATCCTTGAAGCTGGGCCAAGTTGGCAGAAATACTGGGAGATCATTTCACTCTAGGAAACAGGAGCCCAGACCTATAAAACCAACCTGCCTGAGGTCGCACAGGTAGAAAAGGCCGCACTGAATCTTGAACTCGGGATTTGTAACCTCCATGAGGGTCCCAAGGTCACGAAATTGCCTGCCAAGAGTTACTGGAGGCTGAGAACCAAGCTGCAAGTTCAGATTCAACTCCACTGAACATGGTCATAAAGTGCCAAAGTCCCCAACCCAAACAGCCAACTCTCAGGCTGGAAAGCAAATAGAGAAGGCCAGTGCTGTGGCGGTGGAGGTGGGCAGCGTGCTGAGTTCATCTACCAGTGGACCCTGGGGGCAGATTTTCAAGGCAGCCAGGATCTGATCGATCTGACCAGTCTGAGCCATTGTGATCAATGGCTGGGGGACAAGGAGCCATGTGAGTAAAAGAGTTTTGGGGAAAAGCAGAAAAAAAAAAAAAAAAAAAAAAAAAGGACCAGTCCTTCAGCACACCACAGCTCCAGAGCCTCCTCCTGAGTCATTCCATAAGCATTTACTAGACATTTATGACCAGATACTTGTGCTGTGTTCTAAAGATACAGAGATAAAGCCTAGGGCTTATTATACCTTTAGGCTGGAAAGGCACACACAGCAAAATAAGAACAGTGATGTCCAGACCTGCCTGGGGGTAGCAGGAGAAGAGAAGGGTCCATAATTCTCTTTCAAAAACCTTGCCAAGGAGAAGCATCTCTAGATCTCCAGATCCCTAACATCATATCCGCCTACAGACCACTATCCTTTATGTGTGCTATTCTTTTTTACCAGGGATGCCCTTCGGCCTGCTGGGTCTCCTAGTAAATCCCTACACACCCTTAAACAAACAAATATGTCCCCTTTCCTCTAACGTGTTCCCTGGCTTCTCCAAACACAGATGAGCACTAACTCTGTAGTCTGGTGATAGTACCACTGGGGTGATACTAAAATTATTTTATAACTAGAACAAGCAGGCAACAACCAATTACAATGGACACCGTCACAGGCAAGCAATACCCCACCGGCCTTGGTGCCATGGAATTTCCCTTGTGGACTATCTGCTGCATTATACAGAATTAATAATGCACATGCATGTTTCATTACTGAAAATGAGCTTTCATCACTCACTGGAGAGCTCTAGGAGAGAAGCTACAATGAGGGGCTCTACCCTGCCCAACTGCCCACATCAGAACCCTAGAAATCTCCCTTGTCCCCTCCTCAGTCTATCAACTGTGAAATCATGTTCTGATAATGGCCAGTCCCCAAGTCTCCATTGCCACAGCTGCGACTCCAGCCGAAGCAGCCACCCTCTCTTATGGGGACTGCTACGCGGCACAACTTCCCAACTTGGTCTCCCTGCCTCCCATCTTGCCCCCCTCCAACCCACTCTCCCCTCTGTGGCCAGAAGGATCTGTCTAAACACCAAGTCAATCATTTCTTAACTTTAAAAGGTCATTGAATGGCTCCCTGGTGTTCTTAAGATAAAGTCAAAATTCAAAGAAATCAAAAAAGATTCCTAGAAAGAGGGTAGCATCTACAGTGGATGTTGACAGACACACAGAGATAAAAACTAAGCACCCCTCAGGTCTAGAGAACAGTGTCAGCAAAGACTCTGTGCAGGAAGATGTAGCCCAGAACATGGAACGACGTGGAATTTAAAAATCATGCAGCTCTGATTGTTAGGAAATGCAAAGGTATTATGCTACTATTTCTCCTATTCTGCTGCAATTTCTCCTATCCTAGTGCAAAGTCGGCCATCCCTAATTAATCATGATGCTCTGTTCCACCGAGCCCAGAATCCATATGAGACTCCCTCTCAAGACTGGACTCCAGAAAGCCACTAACAACCCCGAGAAGAACATGAAACCAATTCACCATCTCCAGGCAAGGGCGTGAGGGGGACCCCAGAAGGGCAGCCAGGTACTGGATACTAGCCAGACAACGAATGCTCAACCCAGAAAATCCACACATTCCGGCTGTTTGCTAACAACTGCTCTGGGCTTCTCCAGCAAGCAGAGAACTCTCCAGGGGCCGGGAATGTAACGGTCATTCTGCTTTGTTTGGAAATACTTACACGTGCATTTGTAGAGGTAGCTCCTCGAAGGCAAGCCCCCCTGGAAATGTCACTGCAACTGTGAAATCATGTTCTGATAAACAGATTTCTGGAGCAGGAGAATTGGCCAGATTAGATTCCAAAGCACTTCCTCTGAGAGTCAATAAGGCTGGCGGCACACGGACTTGACAAATGGATGGGTGGATGCAGAGACTAAATACCATGCCTATTACACACAGGTGGTCCTGCCAGCCACGGGGCTCAAAGTGCTTTCTCAGTAGGACCAGGGATCCTGGGGCCTGGTGAACAGTAACAGAGAGGCACACTCTTTTTTCTCTTCTGAGCGACTGTATTAGGCATGCAGGTGGTGCACAGCCATGTGCTTTAGGGAAGTGACATCATCAAACTCAAAAGCATGAGGAGGGCCAGTAACGGTAGCTCACACCTGTAATCCCAGCACTTTGGGAGGCTGAGGTGGGTGGATCACTTGAAGTCAGGAGTTTGAGACCAGCCTACCAACATGGTGAAACCCTATCTCTACTAAAAGTACAAAATTAGCCAGGTGTGGATGCACACCTGTAATCCCAGCTACTTGGGAGTCTGAGGCAGGAGAATCGCTTGAACCTGGGAGGTGGAAGTTGCAGTGAGCCGAGATCACGCCATTGTACTCCAGCCTAGGCAACAAGAGCAAAACTCTGTCTTTAAAAAAAAAAAAAAAGGCATGAGGAGAAACTAAGGCAAAGGCAGGTTAAATCTTATTGATTCTGCCTTCAAAAACCTGCCTCAAACCCATCCAATTTGCAAACCCATCACTCAACTGGCACCACCCAATCCAAGTCACCATTATCTCTTGCCCTTTTCAACCATGGGTTTTCAACAGGGATCAATTTTGCCCCCCAGGGAACATACGGCACTCTCTGGAGACATTTTGGGTTGTCGTGATGGGGAGATGGGGGTGCTATTGGCATCTAGTGGGCAGAGTCCAGAGATGTTGCTATACCTCCTGTAATGCACAAGACAGCCCCCATAATGAAGAATCATCCAGCTGAAAATGTCAATAGTGGCGAGGTTCACAAACCTTAGTTTATTAATTAAAAACCTTTGGACTCCCCACTTCTCACTCCCTCCAGTTCCTTCTCTTCACACAGAGTGAGATTTTAAAACGCACTACGGGTTCTCTGTGTCCTCAGAATAAATCTAAAACTCTGGCCATAGTTTACAAAGTCCAGCATGGTCCAGTTGCTGCTTACTTCTAGATACTCATTTCACATCATCTCCTGCAACACACCTCAGTACCCCCCGCTGTGAGGCCTCCAGATGTGCTGTTTGCCGAGCCCAGACATTCTTCCACCTACCTTTCATCTGTGTAATGGGCTCAACTGTGTCCCCCCAAAATTTATATGTTGAAGTCCTGAACCTCAGAACCTCCGAATGTGACTGTATTTGGAGATGAGGATCTTTAAAACGATGGCATTAGTGTGGGCCCTAATTCAGTATGACTGATGTCCTTCTGAGAAGAGATCAGGACAGAGACCGTTGAAGAGGGAAGACCATGTGAGGACACAGGGAGAAGACAACCATTCATAAACCAAGGAAGAGGGGCCTCAGAGGAAACTAATCCTGCACCCCCATCTCAGACTTCTTGCCTCCAGCACTGTGAGAAAACAAACTTCTGTCGTTTCAGCCACCTAGCCTGTGGACTTTGCTATGTTAGGTTGGTGCAAAAGTAGTTGCATAATGCACAAGGAAATTACATCTGTACCAACCTAACAGCAGCCCGAGCAAACTAATACACTGTGAGGCTAACCTCATTCATCCTTCAGACCTCCGCTTAAATTACTTCTTCAGGTCCCTGCATGGACACTCAATCTAAAGCTCGTCTCCCTGTTTTTCATGCTGGTAATGTCCTGTTTTCCTTTATTCCAACTTTTGCTTACTGGTGTGTCTGTACTCTCTCTCCACCTAGACTGAACACTCCATGAAGGCAGAGAGGCACTGTTTTGTTCAACTCTGCACCCTGGGCACCTGACCACTCTGTAGGTCTCCAATGAATACTTGTAACCACTCTAAGAAGGAAGGCAAATGTTCAGTCACTAATTTATTTCCTCCCTTTCCCACATACTCTTCCCTAGAGAGTTCCATCTGCCCCTTGCCTCATCCCCCTAGAATGTGAGTAGAATCTGTACATGCATAGTTAAAACAAGGGACATGGGGGTGTCTGGATTTGTACAAGTAAATTACTACCCAGTCTGCTTTAAAAGAGGTTAGAAATCTTTTCAGGCCGACAGCAGGACTTTCTAGTGGCTGAAATATTTATCCCATCTTAGTGCCTTGGGACACATTTAGAATCCAAAAAAGACAAGCATTAGCACAAAGTTGGCTAGCTGGGGTTTCTCCTCCTCCCTTCTCTTTTTTTCATTAAGCTGAAAAATGAAAGAGAGTTGCCCATTTTCACTGCAGCACATCACTTACTTAAAATAACTACACCATCTGCACCAAGAATGAAAAAAAAAAAAAAAAAATTCCAAGTCCCATTCTATTGGACAAAGGCAAACAGCCTGCTGCAGAAGCTTCTTCCAAAACTGCTGGCTCCCACAAATTTATATTTGACAAGGGGGCCGAAATTGGTGCAACTACACAAACTCAGCTGCTGCATTCCACCTAAATTACTCCAGAACACGCAGTTAGTGAGGTTGACTTTTCCAGCTGAGAAATGGGAATTCCAGCCTACCAGCTGGAGTCCTCCTGGCTCTCTCCTCTCCTTCTGCTGTTCTTCCCACCCTAGGGGGACCCCTTGTCATGATGCAATCTAGAATTGACATCTGCAAACCATGACAGCCCTGCTTTCCAACTTCTGCCCAGTGGCCTTCATTTTTATCCTCTGCTTCCTGACAATCTGGATCTGAGACAATCTCTGCTCAATGAACAGCAAAAGCAAGACATACACCCATACATATGTACAGACACACAGGCTTAGCATTTGGTTCTGCAAATCTCAAATCTCAAACGGATCTTGTCTAAAACCTCCCCAGAGAATTAATAACCTCTTTCCACTGCCTAATGCCAACACAGTGTTACGAGGCACTGAACGCCACTGTCTGTTTTCCATGACTGCCTTCTTTAAACGTATACATACACACACACACACACACACACACACACATTCCATGCACAGGCACAAGGCAAGTGAGTGAGCTGCTCTGCAATGATCTGTTTACAAACATCCCTAGAAAATCCCTGAAGACCTCCTCGACTCTAGGCTGCTCCGCATGGTAGCATCAGTGTAAGAAGGAACTAGAGACATCTGTCCTGTGCATTTCCCATTCGGTTCCCATCAAACTGCTTCCTGCTAGAGCCTGCCTATGAAGAGCACTCCAGCTGTCACCAAGAACAGTCACACAAGGCTGAGTCTGGGGCGAAGATGGGCCTTCTGGGTCTAAGTACCTCAGCATAGCCATGTCTCCAGCTCTGTCTAGACTCTTCAGACCACCCTGCCCTGTGAGCTCATTCCAGTAGCCCCAGCCTCCATTTACCCATCTGTTAAAGAAAGACAGCCCAGGGAAATTGGTGAGAAGGTATAACACGACCCCTGGGTTCAGCCCAGGACCACTGGCTATTGATATCCACAGATTTCATATTTACACTGCCTATGATCCTAAAAGAAGATGGTGTGCAATACTGCAGCAGGAACAACTGATGGATGGAGCAAGTCACCGGGATAGTGAGGGGGCCTAGCTGCCTACTCTGCCATGAGGAGTCTGCACTTCCTACGGCTATATGGTTGTTTCTCCTACAAGGGTAAAGCAGCATGAGTTACAAAATGTTAAAGGCTTTGTTCCTTTCTTACAAAGCGAGTTAGTAAAGAAAGCCAATGGCTGTTATTAATGGGGCAAGCAAAGAGGTCTAGGTAAAGGACAGTTTTTCACCAGGAAAGAGTTTTACAAATTATTTTCTTGCTGTATTTATAACCTCATTAAGGTCCTGATAGCTGCTACTTACATTTTTTTAGTTATGCTTCAGTGCATTTCATGAGGAAAATTATGTTGCAGCAATGTTAATCTAGTGTGGGTTTGCAGAGCCATCAGGATACGGTCTTTGTGAGATCTAAGGTCCACAGTTTGGGGGTCTGACAGCAACTCTGGAAGATGCTGTTTGTCACGATACTGACCTCCAAGATGAGCACTGAGCCCCGGCCCCACCCTCATCCCATCCCTCCTCCTGCTCCCTTTAACAGCCCTCAAGAAATCAATTATTACAGACTTTTCACTAGGGAAGACCTGACATCTACTGAAACACATACACACAGCAGGAGTGGAACATCCGTTTTTCTGGGGTTTTTTTTTTTTTTTTTTTTGAGACTTAGTCTTGCTCTGTTGCCCAGACTGGAGTGCAGTGGCGTGATTCCTGCTCACTGCAACCTCTACCTCCCGGGTTCAAGCAATTCCTCTGTCTGATTACAGGCATATGCCACCACGCCCAGCTAATTTTTTTTGTATTTTTAGTAGAGATGGGGTTTCCCCATATTGACCAAGATGGTCTCGATCTCCTGACCTTGTGATCCGCCTGCCTCAGCCTCCCAAAGTGCTGGGATTACAGGCGTGAGCCACCGTGCCCGGCCCTTCAGTTCTTTTTTACTCCTGACAACAGCCCTATGAAATAGGCACCATTTCCATTTTGCAGGATGAGGAAACTGAGACTGAAGTAACTTTCCCAAGGTAACACAGCTAGAAAAAGTCTATAAATGGCCAGAGTAAATATTTCAGGCCGTGTAGGCCAAGAGGCCAAATTAAGGTACCTATATAAGAGGAAAGAAAAGAATATTCCACAAATTTTTGTTGATTAAATTCAAAATATTTTCATAATCATTGGGAACAATTTTCTGTAATATAGGTCTACTAAGAAAAAAATGGAATTCTTTTTGGGAAGGGTAATTAACATTTCACTTAATTAAGGTTCAAAGTTACTGTTTTCCATTATCAAAATATATTATAAATGTCTGATTTTTTCCCAACCATTTAAATATGTAAAAACCATACCTAGCTCAGGGGAGTGTCTATAAGCAGGTGATGGCTGGCTTCAGCCCATTTGCCAACTGACTCCCTGCACTAGAAGACTACAGGTTTATGTAAAATAAGAAAATGACAAAAGTGGCCAATCCCAAGGCACATTCTCCCTATCCCATCACACCCACCACTCTGAAATGAGCCCCGTTGTTGACTGGCTGCTCCCCACACCATGTCTTCTTGCTGTTGCATCCTCAGCAACCAGCAAGTGCCAGGTGCCTGGAAGACCCTCCATAAATGCCTATTGACTGCATGAACAGGCAACGGAACCTGTTGACCCTTAAGAACCTTTCCAGTTGTGACATTCTTAAGTTCTGTGAATTTATCTAAACAGGAGTTGAACCCATTTATACTCTGCCACGCAATATGCAATGGATAAATGAGACTGGGGTGAAGAACACTGCTGGGCTCCCACGAGTAAAGGCACTGAAGTCAAGAACTTCTGGAAGAACTTTTGCAAGCGCTTGCTTTTCACTCACACCCATGTCCTTGCCAAGGGCTGGCCGCTGGTCAGGCCTGGGAAAGAACCCAGAGCAGGAGCCATCCCCCCATGCCTTCTTTCTTTTCAGCTCAATCAGCAGTGGCAGGAGGAAGTGAGTTGGGCATGCTGCTAAACTGAAGGAGGGGACAACTTTATGACCAATTTTATCTGGCTTGCGATAAGCCAGGGCTCATGAGAGAGCCAATCAACTTGCACTTCAGCACCTCTCAGGAAGAGCCACTGCCCAGGAAGGATTTTGCTACAACCCCAAGTTCAGCCCAGCCCCTTGTGCCCAGGAACAACTGCAACAATTTCCACAGCCACTGGGAACCATTCGGTAGCCTCTCTTCTGCTCCGCGCAGACGTCTCCAGGCAGAGCAAATGTGGAAAATACCAAAGTCAACTAAAGAATAAGGCCAGAAAAGCAAAACCATCTTCATATAGGCCCCAAAGTGTATCTCTATGAGTTCAGGGTAAGGAAGAAATTCTTCCGAAATAAGACTCAAAGCACAGGCCACAAAGGAAAAGACTGATAAATACAACTGCAGGAAAATGTTAAGACTCCTAATCATCAATAGATATTATAAACAAAGTTGAAAGAGAAGCCACGAACTAGAATAAGATTATCTGCCACATGTATAACCCACAAAGCATCAATATCTAGAATTTTCTGAAAAAATGATATAAGAAAATACAAGCAGCCCAGCAGAAAAATGGACAAAGCACATGAACAGGTACTTTCACTGATGAGGAAACTCAAATAACCACTTAATATACACTTAATCTCACTTGTAATCAAAGAATGATTAATGGAACAAGAGGGCTCTCTTTCACACCCATCAGACTTGCAAAACTTTGAAGCCTGACATTCTCAAGTGGCATGAAGATGGGGAGGAACAGGAACTCACACACGGCACATCTGAAGAGCAATTTGGCAACTCCTAGTGAAGCTCACACGCTTTTGTTACTGGAAAAGGGTCCCGATCCAGACTCCAAGAGAGGGTTCTTGGATCTCATGCAAGAAAGAATTTGAGGCGAATCCCAAGTAACATGAGAGCAAGTTTATTAAGAAAGCAAAGGAATAAAAGAATGGCTACTCCATAGGCAAAGCAGCCCCGAGGGCTGCTGGTTGCTCATTTTTATGGTTATTTCTTGATTACATGCTAAACAAAGGGTGGATCATTCATAAGTTTTCTAGGAAAGGGGTGGGCAATTCCTGGAAGTGAGGACTCCTCCC
Organism: Macaca fascicularis; assembly: GCF_037993035.2. Lineage (NCBI taxonomy): Eukaryota > Metazoa > Chordata > Mammalia > Primates > Cercopithecidae > Macaca > Macaca fascicularis. The sequence continues at coordinate 29,554,294 of NC_088388.1, forward strand.
CATGTTAGACCATATAGGGTAACTTCCTGACATTGCCATGGCATTTGGAAACTGTTATGGCACTGGTGGGAGTGTCTTAGCATGTTAACGCATTGTAATTAGCATATCATGAGCAATGAGGACGACCAGAGGTCAAGTTCCTCGCCATCTTGGTTTTGGTGGGTTTTAGCCGGCTTCTTTACTGAAACCTGTTGTATCAGCAGGTCTTTATGACCTGTATGTTCTGCCAACCTCCTATCTCATCCTGTGACTTAGAATGCCTAACCTCCTGGGAATGCAGCCCAGTAGGTCTCAGCCTTATTTTATCCAGCCCCTACTAAGATGGAATCACTCTGGTTTAAACGCCTCTAACACTTTGACCCAGCCAATCCTAATACATACTCTAGGCCCAGGGACAAACATGCACATGTGCACAGGGTGACAGTAAGAGAACATTCAGTGAGACACTACTATCATACAAAACTGTAAGACAAACTAAATGTTCATCAAAAGGAGAATGGATGAGAAAACAGAGTACATTCACACAATGAAAGGCTACTCAGAACTTCAATTAAATGAACTAGAGTTTACATGACTCAACACAGGTAAATCTGAGAAAACTCACTGCTAAGTGAAAAGAGCAAACTGCAGAATATCACCTACATCCTGTTCAAAAAATACTATTTTAATGGATACATACAGATTTTTTAAATGTACAGGAGAGATAAATATCAAATTCAGGGCCGAGTGTGGTGGCTCATACCTATAATCTCAGCACTTTGGGAGGCCAAGGCGGGCGGATCATCTAAGCTCAGGAGTTCGAGACCAGCCTGACCAACATGGTGAAACCCCGTCTCTACTAAAAATACAAAAATTAGCTGGGCGTGGCAGTGCATGCCTGTAATCCCAGCTACTCAAGAGGCTGAGGCAAGAGAATCGCTAGAACCCCGGAGGCGGAGGTTGTGGTGAGCCAAGATCGTGCCACTGCACTCTAGCCTGGGCAACAAGAGCAAAACTCCATCTCAAAAAAAAAAAAATCAAATTCAGGATCGTGGGTACCTCTGGCAACTGGGATCGTCACAATGAACTTCAACTGCAAGATTTCTGTCTTTAAAAAAAATCTGAAGTCAGCATGGCAAAATATCAGAATTCAGGGGAACTGGGTGGCAGGCACACAGCGGGCTTTGTGTTATTCTTGGTATCTTTTCTCTCCCCTTTAAAAAATGTTTCATTGCTAAAATTTCATTATAAAGAACAAAAATTACACTAATATTTGAGGGGAAAAAAAACCTATGAAAGATATATGGAAGCTTTTACCACTTTATTCTTACTTCAAAAACCCCACCAACTACAAAGGAATGCAAGATAAAAGGGGGCAAGTGTTCATACTGGACAAGAAAGAGCGAATGCAAAGACATTCTTCTGGGAGATTCCATCTAGTATGAACTCTGTTCATATTCTGAAAGGCAGCAACAGTTGCAGGGTAGAAGCTGATTGTGGAGGAAAAAATAAACATATCTCCTAAGATAGATTTACCCACCAAACTTATTAAGCCATGACATTCCAAAAACAGAAATAGCAAGGCCTAGCCAGTAGGCCAGATATTTTTTGAATACTAACTCCCTAAGAAGTCAGGGCGAGGAAAGCCACAGTAAAGTTGTCTTCCTTAGAATCGTCCACACCATCTGCCTCCTCACCCCTCAACATGGGGCTGCAGGAGGCTGAGCAAGGCTCAGATGGGCTCAGCTGGGGGGTAGCCAAGGCTGTGACTTGGTAGGGCCCCCTGGCTTTTGCGACTAAGGAGGGGCCAAAGGCACAGAGCAGAGTCAAAAACCAGGGCGGCCAGCACAGAAGTGGTTTGAGGGTGAAGGATGGGGGAAGGCAAGCAAACCAGACAGTGAAGCCCAATCCCTGCACCTTGTCCTCCCTTCTGGGAAGGCAGTCTGTTAAAAAGAGCATGAGCTCAGGAATGAGCCAGACTTGGGTTCTAATGCTGAATTCTCTTATAACCATAACTAGCTGTGGCAACTTCAGACAAGAGAGCTACCCTCTCTGAGCTTCAATTTTCCATTTGTAAAACTGAAACCCCCCCTCCCGGGCAGCATTGCTGAGGGATAGAGGGATGATAGATACAAATAATCATAAAGATATGGATATAGCTATAGATATGGATATAGGTATAGATATAGATAAAATATATATAAATATAGGTAAAATGTGGACATACAAGAGATAGAAGGATAAAGCATATATAGAGAGCAGGTGGTATGTACTTGGGGGTTAATAAATGGTACGAGTATATGTCATACCTTCCTTCCCTCCACACATTCTTACTGACTCTCTGAGTCAGAGAAGGCTGGGTCCCTTTTCTCTTCCTGCCTCTCTAGAGTGGTATAACCTGGTCAGATGGGAAGCCTGCTGGAATTTGGGCTGGTTGTCTGGGACCTAGTGGTCCCTTAGATCCAGAAAAGCAGATTGTGGGGCCAGACACCAGGTTTTAAGGACACAGTTAAAGAGCTCCCAATGCAGAATCTGGCTGTGTGTCTTCTCATACACGATGGCCTCAGCTCAATTATTCCTAAGAAATAATTAGCCCTCCTTAAGTCATTCCTAGAGCTCTTTAATAGCAGCCAAACTATACACATGAACCAACCCTTCCAAACAACTATAAAGCTATAAAGCAGGTCAAAAGAAAAGGCATTTGGGACTCACCACTGGGCTTTGGGGGAGCTGCTTCATTTCCCTAAGCCTCAGTTTCCCCGTGCATAAAGTAAGGCAGTAACAGATGACAACCCAATTCCCCCACTCATTGTTTGTTTCTGTGGACTCGTAATCGTCCCCATAGCAGGCAAACACACATCATCTGCCTGTCCTAGATAGAGTCTTCAGCATTTAAAAATAATAAGTGGGACTGACACAGAGATCCTTGAAAGGCAGGTACTGAAAATAGTTCCCCCTGTTTAATACAGAGAGACTAAAACTCAGAGATCAACCAGCTCATCAAAAGGCAGTGCTGGAGCTGGCCAAAGAATCCAGGTCTCCAGCTCCCAAATGAGACCCAATTCTGGCCTCTGCACTTTACAACTCCGACATTTTCCACCGTCAGCTAGGAGATGGCTACTCCCCATAGCCCCCTGCAACAGGAGAAAATAATCTCCAAAGGGATGGGACTCACACCTGCCTCCCGTTCCCTATGGATTAAAGGGCCTCTCTGGTTCACTTCAATTATCCATAATCTTCCATCATGTCTCAGCAAATAAATGATTGTTTGGCTTATAACTTCTGATTGGGAAAGCAACCCTGCCAGGGAGATCAAAAATGCCAGCCTGTTTCTGTCAAGCACAAGAGTGTGCATATTCACCGGGGAGTCTTTTTACATTTTCTTAAGTAGCTTAATCCATTAAACTGGTCCATCCCGCTTCTACAATCTGCTCACGCAGGCACACTCCCTCCTGAGCACGACGACAGGCCCTCCATCATGAGGAATTAGCTGACTTCTTGAGCAAATGATGTTTGTACATCTAGAGAGTGCCAGAGTTAAGCAGTGTTTACCATGGAGTCCCCACTTTAGTATGCATGTCTGAATGATCGCAGCTTTCAGACCTCCTGAGTGAGCAATTTACCTTTGCAAGAGACGATCAGATTTGGTAAATCTGTTTTAAAGGGCTGAAACTGTGTAGACAAACCTGTTTGGGGTTTCCAGATTGCAAAGGGTAGCCTATGAAAAGGTAGCTTAGGACCTTCCGGAAAACGAAGCAAGTTTAAAAATTAAAGATGGATTATAGAGCTCTTCTCATTTGAGTCAGCCCTGGAGCCCATACACTGAATTCTATTACCATTACTTTCCAAGCTCAGGGAATTACTTACCCGCCCTGTGCCTCAGTTTCCTTACATGTAAAACAGAGGCTGACCAAATACAAACTTGACAGGCTCCCTGGGTAATCAAAGGGCTGTTTTGTCCATCTTGGTACTGGAGCCAACTAGTCACAGACCTGAAAACAGTAGAATTCTCACTGCATATCACTCACACCAGAAAACCTCTTCAGGAAAAAAAAAAATATATATATATATACTAAAATTCAGTAGAAGCTTCTGAATTTTTCACACATTTTATGACAGCATGCAGATAGTGGCCATAAGATTAACTAGAGCTCATTTCTTAAAGGTGTTATTATTCATGATTAAAGAATTACTATGATATAAAGACTAGATGTAATGTAGGTACATAACATGTCATTTCACAAGACAAAGCATTCTAATGTAGTTACATGATTAATAATTAAAGGAAGGGTGATCTGAAGTGTAAAAGGATCGACCCCGAACTGAATACAATAGAATCATACCAGGCGAGATGAAAGAACAGAAGGGAACTGTTCATTAGGAAATGATTTTTCAGTAAATTGAAATAACGTGCCCCACAGTGTGGGTCCAGTTCTTCAGGTGACTCCATTGCTCCCTGCTAACAGGGGCAGCTCAATACCAAGACGCCTGAAGAAGTCAAAGGCCTGGCGAATGCTGAGACCATGATTAACTTGTAAATAGGTTTGAGGCCAGGCGCAGTGGCTCACGCCTGTAATCTCAGCACTTGGCAGGGCTCAAGTGGGAGATTACTTGAGCCTAGAAGTTCAAGACCAGCCTGGGGTATATAGTGAGATGTCATTTCTACCAAAAAAAAAAAAGAATTAAAAATTAGACAGGCATGGTGGCGTGTGCCTGTAAGTCACAGCTACTCAGGAGGCTGAGGTGGGAGGATCACTTGAGCCCAGTAGGCAGAGGTTGCAGTGAGCCAAGATCATGCCACTGCATTCCAGCCTGGGAGACAGACTCAGACCCTGTCTAAAAAAAAACAAGGTTTAAACCCTACAGTCTGCATATTTTTCAATCCCTTCCCATCTGCTCTCTCCACCAGCACTGATTCCCACAACCATCACTCTCTCTGAATCTGTCTTCACAAGGTCACTGGGGGACCTCCCAATCATTGAACTCAAATGTTAATTTTCCATCTTTCCTTAGGCACAATTCTGCTGCTTTGGATCAGCTAGATCATTCCCTCCTTCTGAAACTCCATTCCCTTGGCCACCCTCACACCATATTCTTCTCTTCCTCTGCCTCCCGTTAACACACACCTGGCTCTCTGATCATTCCTTCTCAGTCATCTTGGAAGCTCCTTTCCCTCCTCTAACAGGCTTCAGAGTTTTGCTCCCAACTGCTTAAGCAAACGACATCTTCCCTAGTTAAGTCATTTTGTCCACTATTAGTTGGACCTTCACGGTGACAGCTTCCAAACCAACATGGCCAATTCAGCTCTCTTCCCTTCAACGACATCCTCCACCCTTGGCTTCACATTTCCACCCCATATTGCCAAAGATACTTCCGTCCCTGGCACAAGCTCAGCATGTCCAAAACAGAACTTTGGGATTTTCTTCTAAAGCTGCTCCTCCTGCATCATGCGCTATCTCAGCTGGTAGAACCACCAACCATCCCTCTCCCCCACCCCCACCGCCATCAACCAACTGGTGCTTTCATTAATATGTCCCATTCCTGCCACTCACAACCCTAGCCCAAATGCTTTTCTTGCCTGTTTGGCCCTAATGGCTTCCTTACTGGCTTTCCTGGCTCCAGTGTTGGCCCCTAAAAGCATCCTTCACACAGCTGTAGAACAAATCTGACCATGTCACATGTTGTTTCAAATCCCCATTCCACAGCAGGTAAAACTCAAGGTCCCTGGGTCAGCAGAAGCGGCCCTGGGTATCCTGGCCAGCCTGGGTATCCTGGCCAGCCCACCTCTCCAGGGGTTTTCTCCCTAGTCCCCCCAACACAATGTACATGCCCCCACTCAGACCTCTCAACATAACTTATGCAAACCTCGATCTCTTCATTTACCATAATGCTTCACAAATTTCTGTTGGGTGCCTTTCTTCCCCCCACAACCCAGGAGCAACTTTGATACTGGAGGAGGGAATGTGTTCTAATGCAGCCCAGAGTCCGCAACAGAGTGTCTATTGAAATGGAAAGAGAAAAAGGAGGAGGGAAAAATGGACAGTTGCTTCCCTGTAAAACACTATAAAATTTTTTTTTTTTTTTTTTTTTTTTTTGAGACGGAGTCTGGCTCTGTCACCCAGGCTGGAGGATCTCAGCTCACTGCAAGCTCCGCCTCCCGGGTTCACGCCATTCTCCTGCCTCAGCCTCCCGAGTAGCTGGGACTACAGGCGCCCGCCACCTCGCCCGGCTAGTTTTTTGTATTTTTTAGTAGAGACGGGGTTTCACCGTGTTAGCCAGGATGGTCTCGATCTCCTGACCTAGTGATCCACCCGTCTTGGCCTCCCAAAGTGCTGAGATTACAAGCACTATGAACATTTTGTGGATTATTCCTTCAAATTAGGATTATTCCTCCATCTTGTGGACAGTCCCTATTTGCATGCATTTTAAGATTACAGAACTAAAACATGTCTCTTCATGCTCAGACAACTTGTTTATTTTAAAAGGCAGGAGTGGGGACAGGAACCAAAAATTCATGGTTTTATTCATATTCTTTTTTATTCATATTATTATTATTGTCTTTCCTGAGAAGGTTATGGACCCTACGATTTTCTGTGAGGCAAACTGTACCTCCAGATTAGCTTGAGTGTAAACCAGTAATTCTTTATGGACCAAAGTAAAAATTCAAATGTAGCCCAGTACTTCATACTGCAACCAGGGCAGGTAAAAGCTTGCCTCCAGAAACTCTGGGGCACGAGGACTTTGCATGTGATAACATGTGCTGTCAGCACCATCTGACACAGCTGCCCGTAAGACAAGCCCAGCATTCTGTGATGACCCATGCATGCCCACAGAGCCAGCTCACAGGAAATCAAGGTCAGACACATGTTAAAGGGGAAGAGAGCCAGGCCCAGGTGCATCTGGCAGGTGACAATGCCTCTCTGAGTCAGCCCTCTGTTTCTGCTCTTCACTGGGTGGCAGACAGCCTCTCAGTCAAGCCTCCAGTCTTCCATCCACAGAGAGGTTGATTCACCTTCTCCCCAGGGTGAATCCCAAACCATTAGCACCCTACCTTTTCTGGATCCAGGGAATAGTGACAGCTGCAACACAGTGACGGACCGCTGTGCTCAGGGACTCTCACCCAGAGCAGGCAAAGGCACAAGCCCTTTACTACAGGAGAGGTAAGGGTGGGCTGGCAGGAATGAAGGAGCCTAAAGGGGTTCGGTCGAGAGCTTGCCTCTGTTATCAAAGGCCATCGAAGCGCTGGGACCCAGGCCCTCGGCCACCCCATTCCTGGAAGCTCTATGTCCTATGAACAATGAGGCCAGGTTATCTAACTATAAGGAAGGTGGCAGCTCTCCACATGCCCTGGATGTGAAGAGAGGAATACTGGCTGCTCCACATGAAGCAAGACTGACATAGGAAATGCCAGTAGAATAAAGAAACATAATGAACCAGAGTGCCAGCACATCTCCAGAGACTCTCCCTGTCTCTCCTTTTGTCAATCAAGTGCCTTTATGCTAACAACATGAGAGACCACGGTTTTTAAAAGACACGGGGCAAGACATCCAGCTTCGCACTGAACACCCACGATAATCAGCTCCAACAGGCTCCAACCCCTGCCTGGCATGGCTCACTTTCCACCTCACATCACAATCCACCCTGTGCTGCACAAATGATAATGCATTTACAGACAGCCGGACTCTCCAGCCAGGAGGAAAAATTTCACCTAATTAAATAAAAACAAAGCAGAAAACCAAAGCCTTCAATGCCAGAAAGAAGTACTTGGTCTTTTATAGAGCTTTATAGCCAGAAATGCCAATCAAGATTTTTTTTTTTTTTCTAAATGCATGTTTTAAAACAATCCTCTATGTCCCTAATGGGAACTCCTTAAAAATCAGTAAGAGAACTGCAAACAAACCAAGAAAAAAAAATGAATAAAGAAAATGAACAAGCATGGCACAAAAAATAAACATGGCTAATAAATGAAAAGACACACAGCCTCACTAGCAGGTAAACAAATGCAGGTGAAATGCAATGTTTTAAAACAAAAGTTGAAAAGATGGGTACTCTTGAGGGTTGGCAGGGGAGGAAACTGGCACCCTCAGACCCTACTGGTGGGAGTATAAGGTAGTACAATCTCTCTGGGGCCATTTGACAGCACGTGGCACAATTTATAATGAGCTTACCTTTGGACCCACTGTATTTCTAGGAATCTAGCCTTAGAAATAAATAAATGCAGGGAGAAACACATAAAAGTTTGGGTTTTTTTTATTTATAGCATCACTTGTAAAAGTTCAAAACTTTAAAGAACCTAAGTATCTATAAGAGGAGATGGGTAAATGAAAGGGATCTTCAAAAAGTTCGTGAAAATGCATATTATGAAAAAACTATGTGTGGATTTTAAAATTTTTCTGTACCCAAATAAACTCGTATTAACTTTTTATAACATGTCTGAACAGAATCGAGCTTGAGGCACTAAGAAGGATAAGGCATCAATTTGAAAAAAGCCCCTACAGGAGCAACATGAATTCTGCTAAAACTGAAGCAGAACAAACATCAAATTTACGATGAAGCTTGGGTGAAAGGATGATGATATCACTGATGCTTTATGAAAAGTTTATGGGAACAATGCCCCCCGCCAAAATCAGCAGTTTACAAACGCCTAACTCATTTTAAGACTGGGCAAGACAGTGTTGAAGATGAAGTCTGCAGCCGCAGACCATCCACATCAATTTTTGAGGAAAAAGTTAATCTCGTTTGTGCCCTAATTTAACAGGATCAGTGATAAACAACAGAAACAATAGCCAATGCCACAGACATTTCAATTGGTTCAGCTTACACAATTCTGACTGAAAAACTGAAGTTTGCACTCGATGAATGCCAAAACTGTGGCACCCAGATCAGCCACAGAGTAGAACAGAGTTTTCAATGGAAATTTTAAGCAAGTGGGACCAAGATCCTGAAGCATGTCTTTGAAGAACTGTATTAAATGAAACATGGGCCGGATGTAGTGGCTCCTGCCTATAATCCCAGCACTGTGGGAGGCCAAGTGGGTGGAACACTTGAGGTCAGGAGTTGGAGACCAGCCTGGCCAACAAAGAGAAACCCCATCTCTACCAAAAATACAGTCACCGGGAAAGGGGGTGCACGACTGTAATCCCAGCTACGCAGGAGGCTAAGGCACTAGAATTGTTTGAATCTGGGAGGTGGAGGTTGCAGTGAGCCGAGATCACGCCAATGCACTCCAGCCTGGGGAACAGAGTGAGACTCTGTCTTTAAAAAAAAAAAAAAAAAAAAAAAGACAAAATATGGTTTAATCAGTACAATCATGAAGAAAAGGCACAATCAAAGCAATGGCTACCAAGGGGTGAAAGTAGTCCAATCACAGTGAAAGCTGATCAGTCAAGAGTAAAGGTCATGGCAACAGTTTTTTGGAATACTTGAGAGCTATTTTGCTTGCTGGCTTTCTGGACGGCCAAATAACAATAATGTCTGCTTATTATGAGAGGTTTTGAGAAAGTTAGCCAAAGCTTTAGCAGAAAAATGGCCCAGAAAGCTTCACTAGAGAGTCCTCCTCTATCCTAGTAATGTGCCTGCTCATTCATCTCATCCAACAGGGTAAGTTTCTGAGAATTTCAATGGGAATGCAAGAGGCAGCCTCCTTACAGTCTTGGCTTCTTCTGATTTTGCTCCCTAATCCTAAAAATCTTTCAAAGGCAAACATTTTTCTTCAGTTAATAATATGGAAAACACATTGACGTGGTTAAATTCCCAGAACGCTCAGTTCTTTAGGGATGGACTAAATGGCTGGTATCATCTCTTACAAAAGTACCTTGAACTTGATGAAGCTTATGTTGAGGAGTAAAGTTGAAATTTTTATCTTTTAATTCCATCTTTCCACGAACTTTCTGAGGTCCCCTCCTATGATGCCGTAGAGCCATACTACCACATCAGCCTTTAAAAAGAATTCAGGAGTTACAATGTACTGATATGGAAGAATAGCCACAATAGAGTCAGAAGGGAAAGAGCAAGTTGCAAAACAATATGTATAGCAGAATCCCATGTTTGTTCATCGCTAGAGATGTAGATGTATAGTACTGGTATTTATGTTTATATCTGCATGGTCTTAGAACACACACTCTGCAGGGAAGGAATTGAGAGGTCCTTTTAGAATGTGGTTGTATTTTCTATTGGCATCTTTTCTTCAGAACCAATTGCTTAAAATGTCACCATAGTAAATATGCCTGGAGAACTTATGAGAGCAGCCAAGATGATTTAGGGGAGAGGTTGCATAGCGCTGCTCATTATACAAATACATACACACAGAGAAAGATTTGCTCCTTTAACCTTAAGAAACAAAACCCAAAAGGAAACAGTCATCTTACTCACCAAATTACAAAATATTTTCAAGAAGCATTCCTTAAAGCACAAGAGAAGCAAGTTTGGGATAAGAGTACTCGATACAGTCAGAAACTAACAGTCCCAAATGCTGTCTTAAACTAAAAAGAAAAACTAAACAAGGAATCACTTAGAGAAACCTGTGGATGACTGCTTATTAATGAGTTATCATAGAAAATGACCCAAGGGCTATGTTTCCTTTTATTCCCTTTTAGAACACAAATGTATTCTATAAAAGCTCTTATGAGCCACCTTCCACAGCCACACTTCTCCCCTCCCTTCTGGCCAGCCCCACTCCCCACAAAAGGGCCATGCCTCAGTTGCCTGGGTGGGATGCTTCTGACTCTGACTAAGGGATGTAAACGTCATTCGCCCTCTGCGGGGAACGTGGCAGGTCTCTCCAAATTTCGCTTGCCCTCCCTGTGAGCTCACAATTATAGCCTGCTCTGGACTCCCGTTTCCACGCTACTGGGTCTTCCAGGTGGCATTAGGCCACGATTTCTGCTGGAAAACAGAGGAGCTCATTCAAGGGTGCCTGGAATAAGAGTTCTAGAGTCTGGAGTCCAAGGCTTGTGGGATGTCGGGTTGCCAAGGTTTTGGAGTTGTCCTTGCAACCCAAGTGGGTGGAGGGTTATCCTACGACCCACCTCCTGGAAGACGAGGTGGAAACTATATCTTTTTAATGTGGAGTAAAAGAAGCCAGACATTCTTGCCAGTTCAAAAACAGAAGAAAGGAATCTGTGACGTTGGAAGTCAGGATAGTGGGGCGGGGGTGGGGAGGATGGAGTGGGGGCACCACCGGGGCTCTGGGGTTGGCAATGCTGTACTTCTTGAGCTAAGCCCTGCTTCCCCAGGTGTGTTTACTTCATGAAAATTCATAGAGCTCCCCAGTTAACATCTGCGCGCTCTTCGGTGCATGTGTTAAGTTTCTATAAAAAGTTTACTTAAATAAAAAATAAAAACCATGTTTTTGAACAGCACAGCTGGCTCATAGACACCATTCCTCTCCTTTCTTCCTTCCACAGCCTGAGCCACCAGCAACCTCACTATCAAGTCCAAGGACTTCATAATGCAACGACAAGGGGTGGGGATGGGGACAGGCAATGTGAGGAGGGGCGGGGAATGGCATGTCCTGGATTTATTTTTAATTTATTCACTCATTTTCTCCGAATACTCAAAACAGCCCCACTCCTTTTCTGCAATGCCCAAAATGGCACGAGCCACACCCTGATAAACCCCAAGCATGCAAACTTCTCAGACCTGGCGCAAGTCTCTGCAGTGGCATCTACTGAAGCTCGCGTGAAGAGCCAAACTCTGGGATGCATTCAGAAAAGTCTACATGGCTGCTGTCGCTTCGGTTCCAAAATGAATCTGAACAGAGAGTAGGGGACTCGCCTCCTAGAAGCCAATTCCAGCTCCAGTTAAAATCCAACTCACTTTCCAAACTCTTCTGGGATTATTCTTCGTTATCAGGAATCTTAGGGGGGTCTTCACTGAACTTTTCCACCTAGTTTGTTTGGGGGCTCCCCCCCTTCTTTTGTTTAAACGTTTTTTATTTGTCTTTGGCAAAAAATAAAAAATAAAAATAAAAATAAATCATAAAGCTCATAGCAAACTATACGGAGAGAAAAGCAATCCAGAATAATTTACGTTTGATGAGTCTACAGATTAGGCAACTGAATGCTGGTTTCTGCCTGCAGCCAAGGGAGAAGTCTGAACCTGGCTTTCTTCCTCTTTTTTGCCATAATAACTCTTTCAAAAAGGCACTGCCCTGTCACCACCCGTGCCAAGACAGATGTTCAGGAAGGAATCTGAACCCTGGGAAAGGAAGGCTGATTTCACCTCACCAGCAGAGTTTCTGCCACCTCCCCACTGCAGGCAGGAAAGCTGGCAGCAAGTGAGACAAGGGGAGTTGCGACTTTAAGAGCACTCCAGGCATTACCATCACTGCAGGTACCATGCACACCCCGTACTGCACCCTTCCAGCCACTTCCATTCCTTGGGCACAACAGAAGTCATCATTTCCCATAATGGTATTATACAGCATTTTCATTACAGGCCAGGCTGGTAATACCATTCCTTTGTATTTAGTACACAGCTTCATGCCGGTCATGTACCCCTGTCTGTCTATCTGTCTGTCTCTCTCTCTCTCAGATCAGCTTCTTGTGTTCCCACAAAACAAACAGCTTCTGTTCAAACTTCCGCCCAGAGCAACTCAATCTCCAGACACCTCCCCAACCCCAGTAAAAATCCCAAACTTGTGTAAACACGCAAAGGTCTGCTCAAAGCTCAGCCTCCAAGAACAGGGAGGCGTGGAAGGAACACCTCAGCGCACACTTGTCAGGCCCAAGAATCACAGGCCCACAGTTCAGCAGCAGGACACACAACCAAAACCACAGGAGGAAAGGTTCCAAAAGAAAGAACCAACTTAAGATTTTTTTACAAAGTATCTTTATGGAGAAAAAAAAGGGGGTGTGCCTGCAAAGTCTACCTTGCCTTAGCTCTCCACCAAGGACTTCCTGATCCTAGCGGACAACACTTATCTACCGGGCAGCAGCAAAACTGGTGGATGGGAGGCAGAAAGACTTCAAGGCATCTGTAACAGCCACTGTCAATCACCCCAGCTAGACAGCAGGAAAAAACTCAGGCACGCTCCCCTGGGGGGTTGCAAACTCCTGAGAAGAAAAGGAAACAGACTTTGTATAAAACACCATCCAAAGAAATAGACATCACTCCTAAAGAAAATGTGGCACATATACACCATGGAATACTATGTAGCCATAAAAAAGAATGAGTTCATGTCCTTTGCAGGGATGTGGATGAAGCTGGAAACCATCATTCTCGGCAA